>NC_081555.1:140585314-141312814 GCF_963082655.1 Stomoxys calcitrans
AAAATTTTTTAACATTTCATGTCTCTAGAAAACATTAAACAAAAAATATTATAATTAAAAAAAAATCTTTTTTAAGTTATTTTGCCTATTTGGGTGAAATGATTTTATTTCACAATTTTTTTCGTTTGTTTCTCTTCGGAGAAAAATTTATGTGTCCATACACTGTGCTACATTTCTGCACACCCCATTGCAAAACGTTTTGTATCAATACAAAACCATACCTCCCCCCAACCAAAAAATTAGGTCATTGCAGCTCATCGCATGTTTTTCAATAAAAATACTTGCATTAGCTCAGTCATACAGAACCATTTGTGGAAAAAGGACGATAGCAACGATAAACTGATTAAAATTTTGTGTATTAATAGATTCCAATTTCATTAAAACTGAGAATATTGTTCTAGTGAAGTGCTATAGTGGTGTTACTACTGCAATTGCATACCATAATGCCAGAGGAAGTACCTATGCTGCCTCGTCAACAACCATACCAACCACCAATGCAGCAAGGTCAACCAACAGTCGTTGATGTCCCAACAATATCTGCCGCACCGGCGCCTATGGAAGTCAAGGTTGCCCATAGATGGCGCAATATGCCACAAACAACAGCAACTGTAGTAGGTAATTTAAAAGAAGTAAAGGCGTGCCAAGTTCGGCCGGGTCGAATCTTACATATCCTCTACCATGAATCGCGTTTGTCGAGTTCTTTGCATGTTGTCTCTTTATAGGCGAAACCAAGTAAGAACGTGCCAGAACGTTCGGCCAGGCCAAATCTTTTTATACCCACCACCGTTGGATAAGGGGTATATTCATATAGTCATTCCGTTTGCAACACATCAAAATATCAATTTATGACCCTACAAAGTTTATATGTTTAGAATCGTCGTAAAATTCCAAGACGATTTAACGATGTCCGTGTGTCTGTCCGTCCGTCTGTTGTCTGTTGTTTGAGATATTGAGCTGAAATTTGGCACAGATACGTCTTTTTGATGCACGTTGGTCAAGTTCTTGAACGGGCCAAATCAGACCATATTAGGATATAGGTGATATATAGACCGATTTTCCGATAATGGGTCTAATGCCCATAAATGTTTTAATTTATATCCGATTTCACTGAACTTTGAAACAGTGAGTAGTTTAAGGCTTCCCGGCAACTGATCCAAATATGGTTCAGATCGGACTATATTTAGATAAAGCTGCCATTTAGACCAATCTCCCGATAAAAGATCTGAAGACCATAAAATCTTTATTTATTATCTGATTTCGCTGAAATTTAAAACAGTGAGTAGTTTAAGTCCTCCCAGCATAGGATCCAAATATGATTCTGATCGGACTATATTTAAATATAGCTGCCATGTAGACCGATCTACCGATAAAGGGTCTGAAGCCAATAAAAGCTTCATTTATTACCCGATTTTGCTGAACTTTGAAACAGTGAGTAGGTAAAGGCCTCCCAACATCCGACCTAAATATGGTTCTGATCGGACTATATTTAGATAAAGCTCCCATATAGACCGATCAGCCGATAAGGGGACTGGAGCCCATAGAAGCTTTATTTATTACTCGATTTCGCTGAAATTTGGAACAGTGAGTTGTTCTGAGCCTCCCGATATTCGACCTTAATATGGTTCAGATCGGTTTATATTAGGATATAGCTACCAAAAAGACCAATAGTTTGTTCTACCAAATTGGATAGTGACTTATTTATGTTAGACCACTCAATGTCCGTACCGAATTTTGGGTGCTTAAGTTATCCAATTTTCACCGGATTGTGACGAACGGGGGTTTACATATATACCCGGGGTGGTTGGTATCCAAAGTTTGGCCCGGCCAAACTTAATGCCTACTTACTTGTTTTCATTGAAAAATTTGTCAATCAGCATTTTCAAAAACTTTGAGTGGTATGACCATTTTTGTGATTGAAGCAGTTTTAATTAAAAAATTCATTGAATCAATTAATTTCGTGGTTGAAAACAATTTTTATTTTTTTCTGTGTACGTATGAAATTTCTACCAAGCCAGACAAAAATTAATGCTTCTAGGAACCATACACCTCGAAATAATGATCTAGGACCCCATATATTCTTGATCCTCTCGACATTCTGAGTCGAACTAGCCATGTCCGTTCGTGTGTCGAAATCACGATAGCGGTCGAACGCGTAGAACTAGCCGCTTAAAATTTTGCACAGGTACTTAATATTGATGTAGGTCATTGGGGATTGCAAATAGGATATATCGGTTCAGATTTGTATATAGGCCCCATATAAACCCATCTCCCGATTTGACTTCTTGAGCAACTGGAAGCCGCAATTTTCATTCAATTTGACTGAAATTTTGCACATAGTGTTCTGTCGTGACTTCCAACAACTGTGTTAAGTACGGTCCAAATCAGTCAAGAACCTGATATAGCCCCCATATAAACCGATCTCCCGATTTGACTTCTTGAGTCCCTGGAAGCCGCAATTTTCATACGATTTGACTGAAATTTTGCACATACTGTTCTGTTATGACTTCCAACAACTGTGCCAACTACGGTCCAAATCGGTCTATAACCTAATATAGCTCCCATAGAAACCGATCGTCCGATTTGATTTTTTAAGGCCCTGGAAGCTTCAATTTTCATCCGGTCGGTCTACAATCATATATAGCTCCCATATTTTAGCAGAATCCATTGTGGTAGGTTCCCAAGATTCGGCACGGCCGGACTTAGCATGCTGTTACTTGTTATTCATATATTTGGATAAGAGTTGTTTCCTGTAGCTGCTTAAGAAGTCAAATCGTACGACCAAACACTCGAATAAACATATTGGCTTCATAAATGGTCTTTTTTAATCGGATTGGTCGCAACTTGGAAAATATTTACTTTTAAAGTTCTCATACAAATTTTCCAAAGGTTGTGAACAATAAATTCAGCATACGAATAAGATACTTATCGATAAATTTATAGCAAATTCGGAAAAAATCCCAAAAATCTATCGTTTGATTGTGCCATCACTGCAAAAACCACATAGGTGAGGTCACCACCACACATTGGAGAAGTCCAAAGCATTTCGCACAAATTATGCAAATTTCCAAAGATAAACTGCAATTGCGTATACCATAGATACACACGAAAAATATACAAAGCTTGCATATGTATAGAGGTAGATAAAATTATTTGCGCATGGCCCATCTGGGAAAAATCTAAACAATTACGTTATTTTGTTATTGTTGAAACCGAAAATATTGCTGTCTGGCATTCAAATCCATTGCCACGAAAACCAACAGTAAATAATCGAAATCCAAAACAAGAAAAAGTAAGTTTAGGTTAAGGTTGAATGGATAGCCCAACCGGAAATGTGAATTTACTCGGAGACCGGTCCGGCCCATTGTGACACCTTGGTAAGAAGAAGAAGAAAAGGAAAACTAAGTGCGAATTACGATAATAAAAAACCCTGTCACCTGCTTCGACCGGAAGGGGATTTAGGGAGATGGCGAGATAAGGATATATGGAATAACAAGTAAAAGCGTGCTAAGTTCAGCCGGGCTAAATCTTGGGAACCCATTACCATGGATTATGCTAAAATATGGGAGCTATATCTAGTTATAGACCAAATTGGACCGTACTTGGTGTCATGCAAAATTTTAGACAAATCGAAAAAAAATCGCGGCTTGTAAGGGCTCAAGAAGTCAAATCGGGAGATCGGTTTATATCGGAGCTATATCATGTTCTTGACCGATTTGAACCGTACATTTTTTTTTTCATATATTCGGCGTTGACAAATTTTTTCACAGCTTGTGACTCTGTAATTGCATTCTTTCTTCTGTCAGTTATCAGCTGTTACTTTTAGTGTAAAAAAAGTATATTTGATTAAAGTTAAATTAAAAATGCATTTACTTTCTTTTAAAAAATCCGCAATTACTTTTTGGGCAACGCAATAGTGCAGTTGTTGGGAGTCATAACAGAACACCACGTAAAAAATGTCAGCCAAATCGGATGAGAATTGCAGCTTCCAGGGGCTCAACAAGTCAAATCGGGAGATCGATTTATATGAAAACTATATCAGGTTCTTGACCGATTTAAACTGTACTTGGCTCCATTGTTGAGAGTCATAACAAAATACTTTATACAAAATTTCAGCCAAATCGGATAAAAATTGTGGCTTCCATGGGCTCAAGAAGTCAAATCGGGAGATCGGTTTATATAGTAGCTATATCATGTTCTTGACCGATTTGGACCGTACTAAGCACAGTTGCTGGAAGTCATAACAGAACACTATGTGCAAAATTTCATCAAAATTGGACGAAAATTGTGGCATTCATGGCCTCAAGAAGTCAAATCGGGAGATCGGTTTATATGGAAGCTATATACAAATCTGAACCGATATTGCCCGTTTCCAATCCCCAACGACCTACATCAATATAAAGTATCTGTGCAAAATTTCAAGCGGCTAGCTCGACGTGATTTCAACAGACGGACGGACGGACATGGCTAGATCGACTCAGAACGTCGACCGGTATCATGATTTCGACAGACGGACGGACGGATGAACGGACGGACATGGTGTTACAAACGGAATAACTAGATTAGTATACGCCCATCCTATGGTGGTGGGTATAATAAAAACGTGCTAAATTCGGACGAACCGAATCTTTGAAACCCACCACCATGGATTAAACGTACAATTGTCACAAAATAAAATTAGTTGAAAGGCATAATTTTACTCTATGTACCAAACTTCTGCCAAATCGGACAAAAATGAAAGCTTCTGGGAACGGAACAAGGACAATCGAGAGATTGATTTATATGGGAGCCAAAATGCAAATTTTGCCCATGAAAATTCCCCTGTTCCATAAGGAACAGGACCCCTGCTCCTGAATTTTGCCCCTGTTCCTTATGGAACATATCAATGAGTGCGTGATTCAAGTTTTAAGCTCAATGGTAAGGGGCCTCCTTTTAAAAGCTGAGTCCGAACGGCAGTGCGACACCTCTTTTACATGGCATAGTACCTCGCCAATGTTGCCAGCATTAGGAGGGGAAAACCACCGCTGAAAATTTTTTTCTGATGGTTTCGCCAGGATTCGAACCCAGGCGTTCAGCATCATAGGCGGACATGCTAACCTCTGCGCTACTGTGGCCGCCACCATGGGAGCTAGATCAGGTAAAAGACCGATTTGGACCGTACTGGCACAGTTGTTGGAAGTCGTAACAGACAAATCGGATCCAGGGGATCCAGGCGAGAAATCGAGAGGTTTATATGGGTGCTATATCAGGTTATAGACCGATTTCAGCCGTACTTGGCAAAGTTATTGAAAGTCATAATAGAACACCACATGCAAATTTTTTGCCAAATAGGACAAAAATTATAGTCTGCAGGAGCTCAAGATGTCAAATCGGAAAATTGAGTTATATGGCAAGTTATAGACCAATTTGAACCGTACTTAATGTAGTTAGTTGGAAGTCAGAACAGAACACTTTTTGCCAACTTATAGCCAAATCGGACAAAAATTGCGGCTTCCATTGACTCCAGATCAATATTTCGAGCTGTTACAAACGTAATGACTAGATTAGTGTACCCCCATCCTGGTGGTGGGTATAAACATATATAAGAATAGAATAGGGAACAAGCGCCTATACATAGCTGAAAGACTTCTTTTTTAGGATTGAAAAGCCTGTGTCTTTAAGACCCGGCCTGGGCAATACAGGTGTTCGATCATCTCCTCCTCATCCTCACCAAGATAGCGTCCGCAGTAGTCGTTGTGCGGGACTCCCATGCACGCCGCCATATGTGCTATCGCACAGTGTCGGGTTTGGACTCTTGTAGTCGTACTCAGTAACCCTATATCAAGAGCCAGCAATTCCCTCGTCCTCCTCTGGCCTACAGCTGGCCAGAGTGTTCTGGGAATCCGACAACCAGCCACAGACTCCTACCCCGCCACCCCCTCCACACGTGAGCCTGCCGCAGAGGATCCTCTTCTTACATACTCGGATGCCCGCCCTTTCATTCACCAGAATACCAAATTGTATGGGAACCCAGGAAAACACATTCCGCCACGAACTTGGACTTCATCGTCCTCGAATTTGAGACCCTTTGAGGACCGCCATACTGTCCACACATATCGTGAGTTTCAAAAGTGGAGCTGCTTTGCAGTCACGGAAATGGCACATACCTCTGCCTTAAAAGCCGTACACTAGTTCTGCAATCTTACTAACACACCTATGTCAAGTGTCTCCGATTAGACCCCCAATCCCGTTTCTGGCTCCATCTGGGGGCCGTCAGTGAAGACCAAGGTCTCATCCAAGTCAAACAAAGCATACGCTTCCAATTTCTCCCTTACGGGAAAGCGTAAGCGCTATCTTAGATTCACATCCCCCATTTTAGATTTCAACGGGTTGCTTATTCAGCCTTTCCTCCAGACTCGCGTACGCCAGTCTGTTCACTTTTCGAAGCTCCCTGCTTCGTGTACTTTTCTCCACTGGTCTCACATTGGCTGTGTTCATACAATATATCATCTTTGGGCTGACTACACACTTTCTGCAGGAGTAGACGGCGCATATAGCTTATCGGCACTTTTCCTCCGTATTCCTTTTCCAGAACAGTTTGGAATCGAGAATTAGGCATAAGTATTCCGCCTCCTTTGGTAATTGCAAAGTGGTCCCGTTCAAAGACGGAAGTCTGAAATCCGTTATCGTATACCTCTGAGTGAAGAGCACCCCCTCCTCCTTCCATGGGTTAGCCCCTTGCCGATTTCTCGTAACCCATCTCGATAACCTTCACAATGACCTTTCAATAATCTCGATGATCAATAACAGAAATTTACCTCGAATCAATAAGAGGATATCATCTGCAAATGGAATCAGTCTCACGCCATATCTGATGAGATAGATAGAATTATGTTTATCTCCAGGATCCAGGGAAATGACGAGAATACCCTCCTTGAGGCATTCCCTTGTCACCCACCTACAAAACACGCTTTCTCTGAATTCCCCATTAATAATCCTGTCGCGAAGCATATTATACTGATAATACTTAGGCGGATCAACGTGCGGTCCAGGGTGGCGACAATCGACCCCATCTCCACGATGTTAAATGCCCCTCAATATCAAGAAAGGCCGCCATCATATACTCTTTATGTCGGAGAGACATCTTAACCTCTCGTAGGGCCGTCTCCTTTGACCTCACCTTGAGGCAAAAATGTTTTGCCACCTTAATTTCCTCCATGTCAGTCTCACCTTCAATTTCAGGTCTACACTTTTGCTGATGTACTGATCGTCAAATCGAAGGCCACTTTAGCGCAGTGGTTAACATGTTCGCCTATGACGCTGGACGCCTGTGTTCGAATCATGGCTAGAACACCAGAAATAATTTTTTAGCGGTGGATTTTCCCTTCTAATGCTGGCGAGATATGTGAGGTCCTAACCTATGTAAAAGCTTCTTCCCAAAAGGTGTCGCACTGCGGCAAACCTTTTGGAAAAGGTTTCGGTTTAAATGTAGTTTAGAGAAGGACCTTGAAGTAATATCAGCATCGTGCTAGAGCACGATTTTGTTTGAGCCCCATAATGTCAAGCATTTTGAAGGAGGCTATCAAGATATTCAGGGCTGTGGGATCTCGTTCAGATTTACACAAATTAATTTTTTTGTATTGGTTATCTACATTCAAAATCATATTTTAAAGCGACCACTTAGGATACTACATTCTTAAAGATTCGCAGGTCCTCCTGTGTCCATCCCAATTTCTACCATATTCTATCCTGATCGGCCTTCATATATGTTTTCATATTATTCTTAATTCCTTTTATTTAGGGTAGGATGGGGAGAGGGGGATTGCCCTCTGACACGTCCTTTAATTTTTGTACCATATATTCTCTGACGTTGCATTTATTGGGAGGAAGGGTTGGTCCCCCTGGCGCTAAGAACCAAATGACAATATATTTGAGTCTTTCATTGTCGCGATCTACTGTCCTGCGGAACGGTAGGACGTAACTCAGATACTTCAATTCTTATACCAACATTATATACGAATTGACATATTATCCCGATCGAACTAAATGTCCTATTGATAGTTATTTATTGGGTAGCCCGGTCCCAGACTTTGTCCTAATTGTGCATGCCAGATTCGTAGTCAAGTCCCAAAGACCATTCATTCAATACCCATTTTGTGATGTTGGACATTTATGCCCGTTTTGGGTTTTTTTTGGATTGGGGAGGCCCCCTAGACACCTTGGACCAAATTCTTATAACAGATGTGTACTCAGTTTCCAAATATCTTTCGTTTGATACATATATTGTCCCAATCGGTAAACATGTCCTGTTAAGGGGTTTTGGAGGGTGGGGAGGCACCTCAGACACCAAGGAATACATTTTTATATCAGCATTGGACTCTACCTTTAAATAACTTTCATTTGATATCCATATTTTCCCAATCGGTAAATTTGTCCTGCTGGGTGGGTTTTGGGTGCTGGGAAGGGCCCTCAGACATCAAAAAATAATTGGTGATTTGTATTCTACCTATATACTCAAAGCGGTTAAGGTGTCCAGTTGGGTAGTTTTTTTTTTTTTTGGGGGGGGGGGGAGCTCCCCGACACTTAGACTAACATTTTATACCAAATTCGTACTCTACTCTTATATGTCTTTCATTTGATACCCATATTGTCCCAATCGGTGCACATGTCCGTTTCGGTGGGTTTTGAAATGGGGCGTCCCCCCAGATTATTTGTCCCCAAAATTTTGTAACAATTTCGTGTTTTTGGAGTACCATAAGGTGGCATACAAAATTTCGCTTAAATCGGTGCACGCAACTCCGAGATCTGGCGTTTTTGAAAGTTTGGGCATGGGGGAGGGTCCGCCCCCCTTCGGATATCAAAAAATGTAGTATCTCTACCATCTGTGAAAATTTCATGAAAATCGGTTCAGCCGTTTCTGAGTGTATACGGAACAGACAAACAAATTAAGCTCAACAATTTCATTTTTATATACGAGTTATAATCCATTTCTATTTTATTTTTCCAGGCAGCATTATTTTCATATCCGGCGGTTTGAACATGGCGCAGGGTGTTGGTTGGAATTTAGACTTCATGATGGGTGACCAATTTAACATTTCATGGTTTATTGCTGTAATTGCAGCAACTTTGGTATCTTTGCCCCTGCTCAGGATTACCACTATGAAAATGATTATGGTAGGTCCCTGCTATAAGATTTATGCAACATCTATAATAACTTCCTAAAATTTTATATTTTTTTAAGGGTTTTGCCTCATTGCTCATCCTAATCGGAGGCATTCTATTCATAAGTGGTCCCGAGGAGTATAACACCGTGTTGACGGGACGTTACCTTAATGGCATTGCCATAGGACTGATCATAGTTCCCTTCATCAAAAATGCCAGTGAAATAGCTGACGTGGCGCATCGTGGCACATGCCTTGGCATGGAACAATTCTCAATGAGTTTGGGCATAGCCATACAAATGAATTATCCTTTCATTGGGATTACCTCATATGACTTTCCTGCAAATCGTTTACATGGCATATTGGACTTGATCTGTGCCTTTCTGGCCGCCGCCTTGCTGGTTACCATTGTAGAGTCACCCATCGAGCAAATACGCAAAGACAATAATAGTGCTGCCTTGAAAACTATAGCCAGCTTGCGTAGCCCTCCCCTTTGTCCAAATGAGTTCGAAACCCTTTTGGAGCAGCACAAAACCTATGTAAAGGAAGAGGAGCAACTAACGCTACTGGCGAGTTTTAGGCGAGCCACAACACCTCTCCTAAAATTACTTTTGGTGCGCAGTATGTTGGTGGTCTTTTGTTGTTCCATAACTCTTAATATGGGAATGATGCATAACTCCTTCAGGATGGACTACACCTGGGCCCCCCTTGGAATGGTAATTTGTCGAGTTCTAGGAGGGGTCATTGCCATTTGTATGGTAGATAATGTAAATCGCAAATTTGCCTCCATACTGCCAGTGGCTGTCATAGGCTGTTTGCTCATTGTATTGGGCTATAACAGCCCAAGAGGCAAACATGAGCCATACAACAAGGATATGGAGGATTATGTGGACGAGACTATGTATGACAATACGAACGATGAAAGGTGGCTTCCTTATTATCTGTACATGTGTCTACAACTATTTACTGGCTTCTTTGTACCCTATACTTCAGTGTACTTGGGCGAAGCTTTCCCTTTGCGCATCAAGCCCATTCTAATAGCTTTGATAGTCACTATGGAACAGCTCCTGCATATTATTTTTATTGAAACTCTTGATGTGATAATAGGCAACACTCTTATCATCCAAGGCATTATAAGTGTGGTGGTGTTCTTTCTCTGTGTTGCCATGATTCCGGAGACCCGCAACACAACTTTGTCTGAAGCCCAAAAACGTTTCAGGACCTTAATCACCTTTAGATAATGGGGAGAGAGGAAATATGGATTACAAGGAAACATGGATTACAAGGAAACATGGATTACAAGGAAACATGGATTACAAGGAAACATGGATTACAAGGAAACATGGATTACAAGGAAACATGGATTACAAGGAAACATGGATTACAAGTTGTTTTATTTCAATTACCAAGCAACAATTTGATCGTAAAATGATTGAATAGAATGGAAAATCAGTATTATTGAAAATTTTTAAACAAAATATTTTATTTAAATTTTAATAACATTAATCGAATATTTATTATATATAAACGAATTATTTATAAGAAAATTCTTGTAGTTGTTCAATAAAATGTTTTATTATGCTAACACCGAAGGACGGGGAGCGGGGGTATTCATTTTGTCATTTCGTTTGTAAAAATTGCAAATTTTCCCCATGAACATTTTACAAAAGAACAGGGGCAAACTTCTCACATATCAATGAGTGCAGTCCGATTCAAATTTTAAGCTCAATGATAAGGGGCCTCCTTTTTATAGCCGAGTCCGAACGGCGTGCCGCAGTGCGACACCTCTTTGAAGAGAAGTTTGACATGGCATAGTACCTCACAAATGTTGCCAGCATTAGGAGGGGAAAACTACCGCTGAAAATTTTTTCTGATGGTCTCGCCAGGATTCGAACTCAGACGTTCAGCGTCTGCGCTACGGTGGCCTCCGTAGTTTGTACATATCGAAATATCAATTTCCGACCATATTAATCTTCTTATATATAAAAATCAATTTGTGTTTATTTGTAGGTTTATTTGTTTGTTTGTTTGTTTGTGTGTTCCTTATAGACTCAGAAACGGCTGAATCGCTTTTCTTGAAATTTTCACAGATGGTGCATAATGATCCCGTGGTGAAAGGAGGACACTACATTTTTGATATCTGAAGGGGGGGCGGACCCTCCCCATTACCATAATTTTTAGAAATGCCAGAACTCGGAGATGGGTGGTGCGATTTAAGCGAAATCTTGTGTGCTCTCTTAAAGTACCCTAAAAATAAATAAAATCCAAATTTCGGACGGTGTACCTAGGGGGGACGCCCCACCCTAAAACCTACCAAACATATATTTAGACCAATCACGACAATATGGGACTCAAAGGAAAGGTATTTAAGATAAGAAAACGTATCTGATATCCAATTGTCGGACCAACTTCCACAAAAAAACCCCCAAACAGAACACCCACAACACCACCCAAATAGAAGTATTTTCTTACTATTGATATATGAGGCTCAAATAAGAGGGTTTTTAGATTAGAACACGAATTCGATATATATTTTCAAGGGCAACTCACTGAGTGGCCGCCCATCCCTCAAAACACCCCCTAAGCCAGTCATATTTGCCGACTGTGGAAATATGGGGCTCAAATTAAAGGTATGTGGAAGTAGACCACGTATCTGATATCATTATTAGAGACCAATTGTCTAGGGGACGTCCCACCACTATAACAACCCCCCATTGAACGTACTTGCTCACCAAGACAATGTTGGTCTTAAAGAGAGTGGAACTAAATATTTATAGTTTTAAGGACCAATACTCCAAACCGGACATATTTGGTGACTTTTGCAATAAGGAGTTTAAATGAGATTTATAAACGAATTTGATATCCAATTTTTAGGCCAATGGCAATATGGGGTCCAATTAAATGATATATGGTTATATGAGAATAGAGCACGTCGCTGATATATTTTCCGGGCTTAGTGTTTGGGGGACCACCCCAATCTCCAAAACACCCCTAAATCGGGCATATTTACCGACCCTGTCAATGTGGAGCTTAAATGAAAGGTATTGGGGGGTAGAGCAAGAATTGATACCTACTTTCGGGACCAATTTTCTGGGGATCTACCCCTTTCCCAAAATACCCTACAAACAGCCATTTTTTACTGACCATCGCAATATGGAGCTCAAATAAAAGTATTTTACAGTAGAATACGAATTTGATTTCGAAATGTAGGACCTTATATGTAGCGCATCACCCCTTCACCAAAATACATCCCAAAGGGTAAAAATTTTTCGACCATGCCAATATGTGGCTCAAATGAAAGGTATTTTAGATTAAAAAACGAATTTGATAACCTATTTTGGGGCCATGTGTTTGGGGGACGCCTCATCGTGTAAACTCCCCTTAAACCAATGGCAATAGGGGGTTTAAATAAATGGTATTTGAAAGAACAGCACGATGCTGATATTTTTTCAGGTCCAAGTGTCTGGGGGACCACCTCACCGCCAAAAACAACCCTAAATCAGATATCAAGAGAATATAGAGCTGAAACATCCTGTACAACCGAGCAGATAAAGAAAATGGAGAAAGTTGGGAACCATAACTTTGAGACAGTCAGTAACTTTATCTACCTCGGTACCGACGTAACCGAAAGAAATGACACCAGTTTTGAGATAAACCGAAGAATAATACTGGCAAACAGATGCTGCTTTGGACTAAGTAAGCCACCTCACGACAGACGAAGATTACACTATACAAGACACTGATACTACCCGTGTTGTTATATGGTTCTGAAGCATGGGTACTTGTGAAAGCAGATGAGGCAGTGCTTGGAGTATTTGAGAGAAAAATTCTTCGTAAAATATATGGACCCGTTTGCGTTAATGGAGAATATGTTTGAGCTGTATGACGACGATGGCATAGTTACACGCATCAAAATACAACGACTGTGTTGGCTAGGTCATGTTATCAGAATGGATGAAGAAGCTCCAGCAAAGAAGTCTTTTGAAGGCAAACACGGTTGTACGCGCAAACCGGGAAGACCAAAAGTCTGATGGAAAGATCAAGTGGTGGGAAACACCTGGAAACATGGTGTCAGAGATTTTAGAATGAGTGCATTAGATCGAGGCTCTTGGAAAGCTATTCGAAGTTCGGCTAGTGGAACAAATGTTCTGTCGAAGCCATTTAAAAAACAAAAACAAGTAAGCGTGCTAAGTTCAGCCGGCCCGAATCTTATATACCCTCCACCATGGATCGCATTTGTCGAGTTCTATGCACGGTATCTCTTTTAAGGCAAACAAAAAATATTGGATAATAACTGCTATGCTTTTGGAGCTATACCAAGTTATAGTCCGATTCGGACCATAAATTAATGCTGAACATTGTAGATGTCATTGTGTAATATTTCAGTTCATTCGGATAAGAATTGCGCCTTATAGGGGCTCAAGAAGCAAAATCGAGAGAAAGGTTTATATGGGAGCTGTATCAAGCTATTGATCGATTCAGACTATATTAGACACATATGTTGAAGGTCATGAGAGAAGCCGTTGTACAAAATTTCTGCAAAATCGGAGAAGAATTGCGCCCTCTAGCGGCTCAAAAAGTCGAGATCCCAGATCGGTTTATATGGCAGCTATGTTAGGTTATGTACCGATAACAAAACAACTCATGATAAATTTCAGTCAAATCGGACGATAATTGCGCCCTCTAGAGGCTCAAGAAGTCAAGACCCAAGATCGGTTTGTATGGCAACTATATCAAAACATAGACCGATTTGAACCATACTTAGCGAATTTGTTGGAAGTGATACCAAAATATCACGTGCAGTCAAATCGGACGAGAATTGCGCCCTCTAGAGACTCTAGAGCTATATCAAAACACGGACCGATTTGGCCCATTTACAATCCCAACCGACCTACACTAATAAAACATACTAAATTAGTATACCCCCATCCTATGGTGGAGGGTATAAAAAGAATATCTATGTGCAACAGCAAAGTGGGCTACCGAAAGTGATCTAGGTATAAATCCGTGCAAGCCGGAAGTAGTTCTTTTCAGCGGGGGATACAAGTTGCCTACAGTGGTTCCTGTCTCCTTGGGTGGAGAGAATGTTCCATTTACAGAAAGCGCAAAAAACCTGGGTGCATTGCTAGACTGAAAATTGACTGTCAAATCCAACATTTTGGAAAGGGCATGAAAGGCAACTTTTGCCCAATACATCTGCAAGAGAGTCATTGGCAAAAGTTGAGGGTTTAGACCGCGTATCATGCGTTGGGTATATACTGCAGTTGTCGGACCTATAATGCTATATGGTATTGTGGTCTGGTGGACGGCGCTTCGAAAGTCCACCTTATGCATAATACTTAACCGGATCCAAAAGATGGCTTGTTTGTGCATCACAAGCGCACTGAGGACGACACCATCTGATGCACTGAATTTAATGCTACACCTTATGCCTCTGGACATTGTGGCATTGTGGAACTTTTTTATTGGTCATGTGGCGGCTACGGACACTGTGTTATCGTTGATACAATATCCACTATTCCAGGCAGTGCGGATTACACCCTACCTGAGCCGCTTTGTGATAAAAAGTACTATATCACTATTCCTGATAGAACCGATTGGAACTACGATATCCCTCTTAACAGAAGCTACATAGACTTGTATACGGATGGTTCCAAACTAAACGACCAGGTGGGCTTTGGGGTGTACTCTGAAAAACTAGAACTTGTCATATCGAACAGGTTACCCGACCACTGCAGTGTATATCAAGCGGAGATCTTTGCAATTAAGAAAGTGGTTGAATGGCTATGATATTATTTCATAACGACGATTGGGGTAATATCTATTAAATCCCTGGAGAATGTATTGTATTTCTGAACACAAAAAACCCTCCACCAACGTTTCAGATTTCTCAACGAGATGGCTGAACAGTTCAAAATTCAACTGTCCTGGTTGCCGGGCTACAGAGGTATCCCAGGGAATTGTAAAGCGAATGAGCTTGCGAGACTAGGAACTACCCTACATATTCTAGGGATACTGAAATATGTGGGTATGCATGTAAGCTAAGATTTCAGAACCAGGGCCGAAGGACAAAGAATGACAAATGGTCACAAAGACTGGGCTGTGAGTATTCTAAAACTATAAGGGCTAATCTATACTTGAAGAGGTCTACCGCTTTGCTGTCATTGGCTAAAACAGACGTCTCAGTCATTGTGTCTGTCATGACAGATCACTGTCTAATCGGTAAACATGCTGACAGACTGAAGGTTGCCAGCAACGACTTTTGCAGAAGCTGTGAGGACATCGAAGAAGAAGAGACTATAGAACACCTTCTGTGTGTGTGTCCCGCACTAGCAGACAAAAGGAGTCCCACTTTAGGTTCTCATTTGTTTAAGAACCTGTCTGATTTAGCGGAAGTGAACATTCGCATGTTATTAGGCTTTTTAAAGAGATCTGGATGGTTCAACGGCAAGCTCTAGAAGGCATCTTCCTTCTGTTGTTCCTGTGGTATCACAATGGACCAAAACGTCTAGGTGAGTCGGATGGAAGACGGCCACTTTAACCTAACCTAACCTAGGCAGATGTAGTTTGAAGATGGGCTATTTCGGACTCTATATATACCGATCTGAGGATTTAAGATATCGTTAAAATTTCGCACAGTGAGCAGTGTTAAGACCCTGAATATTCAGCAACATCTGAATATGGTCTCGACCAGAATGTATTTGAATATAAATGCCATATATGTCAATATCCCGATTTAGGGTTTTGGGCCCATAAATGGCCTATTTATTACCCAACTTCGCTGAAATTTGATACAATGAATTCCACTCGAATTTAACAATTTATTTTGTATACCCTCCACCATAGAATAGGGGGTATAATAATTTTGTTATTCCGTTTGTAACACCTCGAAATATGCGTCTAAGACCCCATAAAGTATATATATATATTATTGATCGTCATTACATTTTAAGTCGATCTAGTCATGTCCTTCCATCTATCGAAAGCACGCTAACTATTGAAGGAGTAAAGCTAGGCGCTTGAAATTTTGCGCAAAAACGGTTGGGATTGTAAGTGGGCCAAATCTTAGCTCCCTTGTTCGGTTTCTAAAAGCTTTGATATTTGCTGGTTTGACACAAGTTTGGTCATGGTGGTTGGTTCCCGAGATTCGGCCCGGCCTAACTTAACACACTTTTACTTGTTTTTATCTTACCTAGTTGACGGCGATCTTATTTTTATTGCTTTGCCATTGAAACATATTACTTCATGTCCATTCTAATATTTTCACGTGTACGTAACTAGGTTTGTATGTACGTTTGAGTGCTTGGCGCAAAATTGACACAATGCGTTTCATGTGTTGTCACCGCCATTTCATCAAAAGTGTCTATCAATGATAAGAAATATTTAAAATTTCGATTTCTGATAAATTTACGAATCCACTTGAGTTTTCAGCTTAAAAGATATGAGTAGGTCTGCAAAGTTGATGATAAAAAAAATCCCTCAGATATTTTTATAGCATGCGAAAATAGTTTGTTACGAGGTGTAATTGAAAAGTTTTGTTATAAATTTTGTGATTAAAAGGTTTTGTTTTAAGTTTTTCGAAATTTTTTCTAAAGGAAAAATTAAGATAAAAAAAATTCTCAACACAAAGTTAAAAAAAAAGACAACTAATAAAATTTAAAGAAAAAATTACAAAATTCCTACAAAAAGGTTTTCTGAAGAGAGTATTTAGAAAAAAAATTGTTTATACATATTTGAAAAAAAAATTTCGCCAAAGACAAAAATTGCTTGTTAATCGCCTCTAAAGACAAAATTCTAAAAAAATCGATTTTAAAGCAAAATTTCTACGAAAATTATTTTGGAGACAAAAATGTTATAAAAATTTAAAAAACTTACCTCTCAACACAAAAGTTTTTCGAAAATGTCCGTAGTTTTCTGTAAAAACCAAAATTTCGCAATCAAAATTCAATGATATTAGCCTCAGGGAAAACATTTTTAAAAACTGTTCCTTAATTGTAGAAATTTTATTTCATTATCATAAAATGTTCTCTAATTTCGAAAAAAAAATCTAATTTCAACAAAATTTTGTTTTATATTATCCAAACAAAAAAAAAAAAACTTTCCTAAAAAATGTTCCATAAACATTAAATTTTTATAAATCTTTTTAGAGACAAAATTTTAGAAATTTTCTCTTGCAACAAAATTTCGGAAACTTTTATGACTAAAGACAAAATTTCTAAGAAAATGTCGATGATTTTTAAAAACAAAAAAAATGTTGTCCAATTTCTTTAAAACAATTCTCTAATTTCTAAGAAATTATTCCTAATTTCTAAGAAATTATCCCTAATTTCTAAGAAATTACCCCTAATTTCTAAGAAATTATCCCTAATTTCTAAGAAATTATCCCTAATTTCTAAAAAATTTTGCTTATTTCTAAGAAACTTTCCCTAATTTCTAAGAAATTTTCCCTAATTTCTAAGATTTGTTTTCTTTTCAATTTTTGAAAATTTTCTCCAGCCAGGTTTTAATTTTGTATACCTTTTGAAATATTGAATAGAACCATGTAAGATGTTCTTACGATAGAATCTAAATTGTGGCTACTACATATGCCCCTCCCTTTAAAACAAAGGTCCATGACGGATGAAAGATATATATCGGAGCTATATCTAAATCGGGACTGACTAACTGTAACTAAAAGCGCGGTCAAGACTGAATATCGCGCCTCCGCCCCGCTGGTCAAGCGCCTAGTTTGCAGAAATAAGCGAATATATTTTAATATGCTTGCAGAGCAAGATGAAAATGCAGCTAATATTGAAAACATGCGTGGTGTCTACGAGTCAATAAAACAAGTAAAAGCATGCTAAGTTTGGCCGGGCCGAATTTCGGGAACCCACCACCATGGATTCTGCTAAAATATGGAAGCTATATCTGGTTATAGACCGATCAGCACCGTACTTGACACAGTTATGGGAAGTCATAACATAAAACCATGTGCAAAATTTCAGCCTAATCGGATGAAAATTGCGGCTTCCAGGGTCTCAAGAAATCCCCAAACCGGACAGATTTGCCGACTATGGTAATAAGGGGCTCAAATGAAATGTATTTAAGAGTAGAAAACGAATTTGATTACCAAATTTTGGCCCAAGTGTTTGGGGGACGCCTCATCCTATAAATTACCCTTAACCCACCGACGCACAGTGGGATGGAAAAAAAGTAAATGGAAATAAGTCTGCCATTTTGGAACAGATAGAGATATCTTCATGAAATTGTTATCCAGTTTAAATGCAAAATTTCAGGGCCCTATAAGCCCCATGGGCCTATTGGTGGGCCTTCAAAGTTGGTCATCTCGGCCCTACAAAATTGTTTTCAGGCTGTCAAAAGAGAATTTACGGTCCGAGTTTCAATTTTTTTTAGCTGGAAAGTGCTTAAAAAGCCTTACAACAAATTTTAGTCCTATTATTTGGGTAAAAACCAAAATGAGGCAAAAAAATACACTTTTGTGAACAATAAAATTCAAATTGAAAATATCATAAGACCAAAACTACTAAAGATATGGTTCTAATTTTTCACAAATTTTTAGATGGTTATCTTTTTAAAAAAATTAATAAAAATTTTGGCCACATTTATCAATGAAAAGACCCAAAATCCCCACACTGGGAAAAGATGTTTGCAAAATTGACATTTTTTAGGTTGAGTCATCCTTGTACTTTTTGTATGGAATTTTATATGAAAACGCGTTTTTTATTTTTCAATTTTTAGACATCAATTAAAAAGGTCCCCTAGGATCTTGAAAAAGTTCCCAAGAACCTCTCACCCGCCAAAGGGTTAACCCAATGACAATATGGGGCTCAAAAAATGGGCTCGGGACGGTTGGAAATCTTTTCAAAGTTTAGCTAATAAGCAACTAAAGTAATGTCCGCATAATGACACAGAGGTTTGCATATCCGCTTATGACGCCAAGCGCCTGGGTTCCAATCACGGCGCGAACATAAGAAAAAAATTTTCAGCGGTGGCTATCCCCTTACTTGGGCGCCCCGGAAGCCGAGTGGGTAGCGTGCTTGGATTACCGGTCCAGAAGTCGTGAGTTCAAATCCCGCCAGAAGCCTTGGTCTGTCGCTAATGTGTTATCACAATGGACCTAAAATTGTCTAAGTGAGTCTGTAAAGACTGCCACTCTTACCTCACCTATCCCCTTAGTAATGCTGGCTACATTTATTAGTTATCTCGCCATGTTAAAACTTTTCTACCAAGGGTTGTCGCCATCAAGCACGCCTTTCGGACTCGCCGTAAAAAATCAGGCCTTTTATCATTGAGCTTAAATATAGTCGGACTGCACTCATTGATATGAGAGAAGTATCCCCTGTTCCTTGATGGAATGTTTATGGGAAATTTAGAAGTGGTAATGTCCGCATAAATAGTTGGTGTATGTATTCCTAGAAGGCTTCTTGAAAGTGTCTTTTAAAAAGACACACTTTATGTCACTGCTCTGACGGTCATCGTCGATCCTGGTGTTGCCATATATAGAAAACGAGAGCCTATGCATTCCTATAACGCTGAACGCCTGGGTTCGACACCTGGCGAGAACATCATTAAAATTTTCAGCGGTGGTTATCCCCTCCTAATGCTGGCGAAATTTGGGAGGTACTGTACCATTTGGTATGGCAGCCATGTAAAAACTTCTCCACAAAGAGGTGTCGCACTACGGCACGCCGTTCGGACTCGGCTATAAAAAGGAGGACCTTCATCATTGAACTTAAACTTGAATGGGACAGCATTCATTGAAATGTACTGTTCCTTAATGGAATGTCCATGGGCAAATTTGCAGGACATATAGAACGCCATGTCTTTAGTTCCAAACAATCTTAGCAAGGTGACCAATGGAAGAGTGTTTTATCATCCCTGTGGTACACTTCCCTATTCTTCACAACCAAGTTTAGGCTTTGCTTGCTTCAGACTGCTGGATCTACCCTTGATAAAGACTTCGGTAAAGAGTAGCTTTTGTGTCTCACAAATCTGGGAGGGTTTGTGATACACCCTGCTAATACTAATTGCAGCATCAACATATCCCCATATGCTCCAAGATTCCAAGATCCAAGAACGCCATGTCTTTAGTTCCAAAGAAACTTTGCAAGGTGACAAATGGAAGAGTTTTTATTTCCCTTATCATCCCTGTGGAACACTTCCCTTTTCTTCACAACCTATTTAGTTTAGGCTTTGCTTGCTTTAGATTTCCAACATTCATTGGCAATCCTGCTGGATCAACCCTTAATAAAGACTTCGGTAAAGAGTAGCTTTCGTATCTCAAAACCCTGGGAGGGTTTGCAGCATCAACATATCCCAATGTGTTCGCAGCTTATGGCTTGCGTGAGTGCCCTCTCTTTCAGGGTTCAGCACTTGTTGCAGGATTTCATCTCTTCCTAATTCCTCTCTATCTCCGTATTTTTTCTTTATTTCTTTAGTTTTTTATTCAAATCCATAAAATTTTCTCACCGCACCTCTTAGTCGTCCTCATTAAAGCACTTCAAGTTCTTATCAAGGGATATCCCACTCGTCGATTGATGATTAATCACTCTCTCTTAGTTTATATTTACAATTCATTGATATTGCATATATATTTCAAAATGGTAATTAAATTAAGAGTCACAGTTCAGTCCATAACATTCGCCGCGATACGCTTGACCAGATTTTTTGCGATCGAAATCGATAAAAAAATATTTTTTTATTAAATTAAAAAAAAAATTACAAATATAAAAATCAAGTGCATGCCATGGCTCAGTCATCAAATATAAATATGCCAAATGTAATAGAAATTACAGAAAACCCTAGTAAACCGCAAACGATATCAACATCAGCAGGTGATTACAACTGTTTAAAGAGGGCACGCCTACCAGTAGTGCAATTGTTGTGGATTTTTTAAATAAAATATTTTCCGAAGTGATTACCATGAAGTGAAGTCGCTAATCTTAAAATCAGCTGTAGGATTGTATAAAAACCAAGTAAAAACGTGCCAAGTTCAGCCGCATCGAACCTCCAGTACAAAGCGCCGTGGATTAGTTGTGGATAATTGTGGAAAAATGATATGGCCGAGTAAATAAGAAGTCTAGGGGCTGAAAAATTCATATGGGGTTCTTTTTGGTAAGACTTTGAAATGGGTCCGCTTGCCTTGTGCAGAACTGTGACAGCAGATGTACGTTAAGTTAACCTTGAAGTGCCCCCTGCTTTTTGTCGTGAGTTACATGGTAATTTAGTAAAAAGCGAAGAAATTGCTTCTTTTGGAGCGTCTTGATGCTAGGTGCAAAACTAGATGAACGAACATTGCCAATGGTCGACTGAAGTTGCCAAATTATTCGTTAGACATGTTTGTACGGAACCGCTCATACTAGACTTTAGTCGGTGAAGGTTTCATACTGACGAAACATGGTTTCATATTAAAGAAACATGACTGTTCGGTGTCAGCAGAATCAGTCGGCGATTTGTTTGTGCGACTGTAGCAGACTGACATTAGAAATTTGGGTGTGGCGTTACGGGATTTTAGTACGACACTGAAGGACAATTCGACAGATATAAGTCTGGCTACTTTTTCACGAAAGGTATTTAGTAATAGTAGGGAAAGACTTAGTGAAGGGGTTAGTGCACGTTAGTGTACTGGCGAGATTGAGTGATTTGAGGCAATGCAGTATATGGTCTGGCAACTGCTTTGATCATGTTGATGCTGCTCTGTCGTTTTCTGTTGCATTGTGGAGGTGACCGTGTTCTTTATGGGGCGTGGTTGATGAGAGCTGCCCAGATGGGTTAAGTGTTCTACATGTCATTGTTTTGGGGCTTACTCTATATGCCGGCGCACAGTGAGATGGGAAAAAATAAGTGGAAATAAGTCCGACATTTTGGAACGGACAGAGATATCTTCATGAAATTTTACGTGGTTATAACTGAGGAGTTATCCAGTTTATATACAAAATCCAGGGGTCCATTGGTGAGCATTCAAAGTTGGTCACCTCGGCTCTACAAAATTTTGTTCAAGCTGTCAAAAGCGCATTTATAGTCCGATTTTTTTCCGAAAAATTTTCAAAAATTAAAAATTGTTTTGATGGAAAGTGCTAAAAAGCCCTACGAAAAACAGACCTAAATGTGCGGGATGGTCGCGTAAAAAGGAGTTAAGTTCAGCCGGGACGAAGTTTGGATACCCACCACCTCGGGTATATGTGCAAACCACCTTTCGTCATAGTCCGGTGAAAATGCATACCTTATGCCCCATAGCAGCTATATCAAAATATGTTCCGATTTGGACCAAATACTAATAAGTATAAGTCATTGTTCAGTTAGTCTTTTAAGTGGCTATATCTAAAAATATGTCGGATGTCGAAAAGCCTAACATAAGTCACTGTGTAAAATTTTAGCGAAATCGGATTATCAATACGCCTTTTATGGGGCCAAGGCTTTAAATCGAGATATCGGTCTATATGGCAGCTATATCCAAATCTGCCCCGATTTGGACCAACAACACGGATGTCGAAAAGCCTAACATAAGTCACTGTGTAAAATTTTAGCGAAATCGGATTATCAATACGCCTTTTATGGGGCCAAGGCTTCAAATCGAGATATCGGTCTATATGGCAGCTATATCCAAATCTGCGACGATTTGGGCAAAGTTGCAGGAAAATGTCGAAGAGCCTAACACAACTCACTGTACCAAATTTCGGCGAAATCGGACAATAAATGAGCCTTTTATGGGCGCAACACCTTAAATCCAGAGATCGGTCTATATGGCAGCTATATACAAATCTGGACCAATCGGGGCCAGATTGGAGAAGGATGTCGACTGGACTAATACAACTCACTGTCCCAAATTTCAGCGAAATCCCATAATAAATGTGGCTTTTATAGGTCTAAGACCCTAAATCGGCGGATCGGTCTATATGGCAGCTATATCCAAATCTGGGCCGAATTGGGCCAAATTGAAAAAGAATGTCGAAGGGCCTATCACAACTCACTGTCCGGCGACATCGTACAATGAATGCGATTTTTATGGGCCCAAAACCTTGAATCGCGAGATCGGTCTATATGGCAGCTATATCCAAATCTGGACCGATCTGTGCCATATTGCATAAGAGTGCCGAGAGGCTTATCTTAACTCACTGTTTTAAATTTCGGTGACATCGGACAATAAATGCGCCTTTTATGGGCCCAAAACCATAAATCGAGAGATCGGTCTATATGGCAAATATACTCAAATCTGGACCGATCTGGGCCAAACTACAGAAATATGTCAAGGAGCCTAACGTAACTCACTGTCCCAAATTTCGGCAAAATCGGATAATAAATGCGCCTTTTATGGGCGCAAGGCCTTAAATCGAGAGATCGGTCTATATGGCAGCTATATCCAAATCTGAGCCGATTAAGGCCAAGTTGATGAAAAATGTCGAAGAGTCTTTCACAACTCACTGTCCCAAATTTCGGCAAAATCGGATAATAAATGCGCTTTATATGGGCGCAAGACAATAAATCGAGAGATCGGTCTATATGGCAGCTATATCCAAGTCAGGACCGATCTGGGGCAAATTGAAGAGAGATTGCGAAGGGCCTAACACAACTCACTGTCCTGAATTTCAGCAAAATTGTATAATAAATGTGGCTTTTATGGGCCTAAAACACTTAATCGGCGGATCGGTCTATATGGCAGGTATATCCAAATCTGGACCGATCTGGGTCAAATTACAGAAGGGTGTCGTAGGGCCTTACACAGCAATTTCAGCAAAATCGAATAATAAATGTGGATTTTATGGGCCTAAGACCCTAAATTGGCGGATCGGTCTATATGGGGGCTATATCAAGATTTAGTCCGATATAGCCCATCTGCGAGTTTAACCTGCTTATGGACAAAAAACGAATCTGTGCAAAGTTTCAGCTCAATATCTCTATTTGTTAAGACTGTAGCGTGATTTCAACAGATAAACGGACAGACGGACGGACATGGCTAGATGGTCTTTGATTTTTACGCTGATCAAGAATATACTTTATAGGGTCGGAAATGGGTATTTCGATGTGTTGCAAATGGAGTGACAGAATGAATATACCCCCATCCTTCGGGGGTGGGTATAAAAATACACTTTTGTGACAAATAAAATTCAAATTGAAAATATTATAAAACCAAAACCACTAAAGATATCGTTCTAATTTTTCACAAATTTGTAGATGTCTGTAGAGATCTCAATCCTTGGATGACGGAAAAAATTTCAAAAAAAAAACAATTTGTTAGTCAAGTTTCTTGGACACTATTAAAGATATCCCGCATATTTAGGTCTGTTTTTGTAGGGCTTTTTAAGCGCTTTCTACAAAAAAAAAACTTTGAAAATCGGCTATATTACACTCCAAGGCTGTTCGTGACCTAATTTTACTGTCCGTAAAGATGGTCGCGTTTGACGTCATCGTGTGACGCACCTCAGGCATTCCGTGATCGCCCGGACCTCTGTCTGCAGGATCGTAATATGGTCAGACAGATCTCAGTTCCTGGATTCTCAATGTAAACCCCCAGACCCACTCTGTACTCTAGCTCTGATCCGTCTGCATAGCATGATCTCCCAGATAGTAGTACCAAAGTTTCTTCAATCCAAGACTGTGCCGCTGGCATCAGTGTCTCGCACTCGACCTCAAGTGTCATCTCAGGTGTCCGATCGGAAACTTCTTCTAATCCATCCCGATTTCCTATCGTCGCCTCGATTATACAGCGATGATATGCATTAAGTCACATAGCCGCAGTAGCTGCCTCGCACTTAATCTGTATGTTTATGGGTCGGATATCTCGAATAGTCTCCATTGCTTTAGCGGGCGTAGTCCTCATCGCTCCGCCTATGCCAAGACAACATGTTCATTGAACCTGTAGTATCTTACGTTTCACTTTTTCTACATCGCATTCCACCAAACTACTGAGGCGCAGGTAAGTATGGGTCAAATCACGCTCCTGTAGAGCCAGTGGACCATGCTCGAATTCAAGTCCCATTTCGAGCCTACGGCCCAATTATATAGTACCCAACATCTGTGACTTCACGGTACGCTCCTGAATGTGACACTTCCAATTCAGTTTCCTGTCCAAGATCACTCCCAAGTATTTGGGAGTCATTGTTCCAAGATTCCGGTGTTTCCACGATTCTCGTTATATCCCGTGGAAAATGTGTTTTCATCAAAATCCTCAGCATATATTTCGTTGTCTCCGCTCCAACGCCCACTGGGCAGTGGGTTTTTGAGAGACATTTTTTCATCTTGGCGGTGTCTTTATCGCTATCGACGTGTTCGCAGTTAAGTTTCTTGGAAGCACGTTTTGCCGCTCTGATCATCTTATTGTATTCTTTGGGCCTTGTGTAATATACATCGCCATAAACTGCCGCTCTTTTTTATAGTAGCCGTTATCCTATTTTATAGTCGCCGGACATTTTTCTCAATGTTGAGGTTATCTCGATTTTTTTAGGCTGATTAGATTCGCTCGAAGAGGACAACTATCCTGTGGCTGCGGGGGTTAAGTCAACACTTGGAATGGGCTGCGTTGGGCTATGGCTCCTATGTCAGCGGAACACTGGGCGAAATCTTGGCTACTTAGATTACCGGGATGTGGTTCACTCACTCAGGATCAGGATCAGAACGCTGGATAAGCTAATCAGCAAAACGTTATCCACTTACGACGTGAAAGTGGCTAGAGATTATCGAGCTGCGGTTGTAAGTGGTTTTAACAATCGGATAATCAATGGTTCAGTGACTTCTGTGCCTAAGAGACAAAGGCGGAACGCTGGCTAGGCTAATCACCAAGGACTGATGCACTAACGGCGGGAACGTCAACATGGCACGAGGTCAACAAGACACGGAAAAAGATGGTTGTAAGGAACGCGTGGTCAATAGCTTAGTGGCTCGTGTGTCTCAGGGACAAGGATAGAACTTGAGCTTGGCTTATCACCGAGACGTGATACACGCACACAGTATACGTGAACTAGGTAGCCAGGACGCGGTAGAAGTTTGCACGAAGACGGGCCAATGACTCAGTGGCTCCTATGTCTAATGGACAAAGATAGAACGCCGGATAGGCTAATCACCGAGCTAATACACATAAGTGGTTGTTGTGAACTGGTTGTGTCTGAGAGACAAGGGCAGAACGCTGGCTGGACTTTTCACCGAGACGTGATACACTCACGTTTTGAAAGTGTCTTTATGTGCCTGGACGCGGGAGTGGGCGGTTGGGACAAAGGCGCTACTCAGTGACGCGAGAGTTATAACCAAAGCATGATGAGTGGCTCAGTGACTCCTGTGTCTGAGGGATAAGGACAGAACGCTCGTTAGGCTAATCAACGAGACTTGATTCACACACCGTGTGAACGAGGTCCTAGGTTGCCTGGATGTGGGGCGGTTGCGACAAAGTTGAGGCTATGTCTGAGGGACAATGGCAGAACCCAGGCTAGGCAAGATATGATAAACTCACGGTATGAACGTAGCTCTGGGCTGACTGGACTCGGAAGTGTTCATTGAGGGACAAAGGTAGAACGCCGGCTAGGCAAGGCATTATTTACTCACTGCGTGAACGGGGCAGTGGGTCACCGACACACGGGACTAGGTAATTGTTACGAACTCGTTGTCAGTGTCTCCTGTGTTTGTGGGATAAGGGCAGTACGCTGGCTAGACTTATTACCGATACGTCATAAACTCACAGTTTGTACGTGTCTTTATGTTGCCTGCACGCGGGTGTGGGCTGTTGGGACAAAGGCGGGACTCAGTGACTCCTATGTTAGAGGGACAAGGGCAGAACATTGGCTAACCTAATTAGTGAGATGTGATACAATCACTTTGTGAATATGGCACTTAGTCGCCGGGACGCGGCAGAAGGTGGTTGTAACTAAAGCATTGTGGGTGGCTCGTCGGCTTCTGTGTCTGAGGGAGAAGGGCAGAACACTGGCTAAGCTAATCAACGCGACGCGATACACTTACGGTGTGAACGAGGCTCTAGGTAGCTGGATGTGGGAGTAGGCGATTGGGTCAAAGGTGGGGATATGTCTGAGGGACAAGGGCAGAACGCTAAGTAGGCGAATCACCGAAACGTGATACACTCACGGTGTGAATGTAGCTTTGGGTTGCATGGACGCGGGAGTGTGCATTTGGGACAAAGACGGGTCTCAGTGACTCCTATGTTAGAGGGACAAAGGCAGAACACAAAGGTGGGACTATGTCTGAAGGAAACGGGCAGAACGCTAGTTAGGCGAATCACCGAGGCGTGATACACTCACGGTGTGAACGTAGCTCTGGGCTGGCGGTAGTGTGCATTTGGGACAAAGGTGGGTCTCAGTGACTCCTATGTCAGAGGGACAAAGGCAGAACGCTGGCTAGGCTATTCACAGAGGCATTATTTACTCACGGCGTGAAAGGGGCACTAGATAATCGAAACGGGCGTAGGTAGTTGTTGCGAGCTTGTTGTCAGTGACTTATGTTTAAGGGATAAGGACTTTACGCTGGCTAGACTAATCACCGAATCGTGATACACTCACGGTTTTAACGTGTCTCTATATTGTCTGGATGCAGCATTGGGCCGTTGGGACAAAGACTGGACTCAGTGACTCATATGTTGAAATGAACAGCGGCAGAATGTAGTCTAACCTAATCACTGAGATGTGATACCCTCGCTGTGTGAACGTGGCACTAGGTCGCCGAGACGCGGCAGAAGGTGATTGTAACTAAAGCATGGTGGGAGGGTCGGCGGCTTCTGTGTCTGAGGCTGAACACTGGTTAAGCTAATCAACGAGACGCGATACACCCACGGTGTGAACGAGGCGCTAGGTTGCTGGATGTGGGAGTAAGCGGTTCGGACGAAGGCGGGGGTATGTCTAAGGGACAAGGGCAGAACGCTAGCTAAACTGATCACTGAGACGTGATACACTCACGGTGTGAATGTAGCTCTAGGGTGCCTGCACGCGGGCTTGTGCGTTTGGGTCAAAGGCCGAACTCAGTGACTCCTATGTTTGAGCGACAAAGGCAGAACGCTGGCTAGGCTAATTACCGAGACATAATACAATCATGGCGTTGGCGTAGCATTAGGTAGCCAGGACGCGAGAGTAGGCAGTAGCAACGATGACTGGGCTCAGTGGCTCCAGTGTCTGAGAGACAAAAGCAAAACACTGGCCAGACTAATCACCGAGACGTGATACACTCACGGATTGAATGTGCCTCTATGATGGCTGGACACGGTAGTGGCCTGTTGGGACAAAGGCTCCATGTTTGAGGTGACTCCTATGTTGAGGTGATGCAAAACGCTAGTAAAACTTATGATACACTCACGGCATGCACGTGGCATTAGGTCGCCGGGACGCCGGAGTAGGCGGTAGAGACGATGGCTGGGCTCAGTGGCTGCTGTATCTGAGGGACAAAGGCAAAACTCTGGCTAGGTTAATCATAGGGACGTAATTAAAATTACAAAACTTAGCCTCCCTAAAGACAAACAAGAACGATTAAAACAGTCCGACGGGCAGACAAACATCTATAAACGAGGCCTTCTATTTTTTTCGGGAGGCCACCGTAGCGCAGGTGTTAGCATGTCCACCTATGACGCTGAATCACTGGGTTCGAGTCCTGGCGAGACCATCAGAAAAAATTATCAGCGGTGGTTTTCCCCTCCTTATGCAATATTTGTGAGGTACTATGCCATGTAAAACTTCTCTCCAAAGAGGTGTCGCACTGCGGCACGCCGTTCGGACTCGGCTATAAAAAGGAGGCCCCTTATCATTGAGCTTAAAAACTTGAATCGGACTGCACTCATTGATACGTGAGAAGTTTGCCCCTGTTCCTTAGTGGAATATTCATGGGCAAAATTTGCATTTGCATATTTTTTTCGACTGCCTACATCAATACAATTTTATGATAACTCTCAATTTTCTTCTCCCATTTTAGGTGGCATGATCTTTTTATCAGCTGGCATGAATATGGCCCTGGGCTTAGGCTGGTATCAGTTTAGCCTATTCGGCACGCCATACCATTTCTGCTTCTCTTGGTTTATTGGTGTGATGATTGGCACCATTGTAACAGCAATACTGGTCAATTTTATACCCAAGAAATTTATAATGGTTGGTAGTACCTACTCAAGTAGTTACATAAAATTAAAATAATCCTTGCTGTTGATTTTTACAGGCCCTTTCGACGTTGATGATCCTCATTGGGGGCATATTATTCACCAGTGTTCCCCAGAGCTATGACTGTCTGCTGATTGGGCGATATTTCAATGGTATAGCCATAGGCTTGACCATTATACCCTACCTCATGAATGCCTCGGAAATATCAACCAGCTCTAATCGTGGCATATGTCTGGCTCTGGAGCAGTACTGCATTACCTTTGGCATTATGATTCAAATGATATATGCTTCGTTGTGGAGTTATACCTTGGATTTTCCCATCAGTCGCCTGCATGGCATTATCGATATTTTCTTTGCTTTATTGGCAGCCGGATTTCTGTTCCTCTTCGTCGAATCGCCCATTGATTATATGCGCAAGGGTGAGGAGCAAATGGCCCTGGAGACATTGGGACGTCTAAGACAACCGCGTGGCATAAACAGAGAAGTGCAATTTCAATTTGAAGAAAACAAGGCCTATGTATGCGATCAAGAGAGCATGTCCATGGAACAGGCCTTCCGTCAGGGTTTAGTGCCTTTGGTGAAAATGATCTTCTTTCGCAGCATGATGTTGGCCTTTTGCTATTCTGTGCCTTTGAATGCAGCTCTGCAGTATAGCACCTTCATCAATAGCAGCTCATGGGCACCCAGTGTGGTGGGTGTAGTTCGTGTCTTGGGAGCCATTCTATCGATATGTCTGGTGGATAACATTGGACGCAAGCTACCTTCAATATTTTCGGCAATTATTGTTGGTGGCCTTATGATTGGCATTGCCTCGTTGATGCGTGACGTAAGCGGCAGTTTGATTTCCAGCGGTATGAACTCCGTCATGATACTTTCCATAGTATTGCAATTATTTGCCGGATTCTTTACCCCCTATGGCTCTGTATATATGGGAGAGGCTTTTCCCTTACGCGTCAAACCCTTCTTAATGGCTGTAGTTGTGCTCTTGGAGCAAATGTTGCACATCATATTCATAAACACCTTCTTATGGGCAGATTTGGGAGTGAGTTTAATGACGCAAGGCATTATGATTGTGGCAATTTTCATGCTGCTTTTACTCCTTATGCCGGAGACGAGGAAAACATCATTGAACGAGGCCCAGCTAAGATTTAGGAATCTTTTCAATACTAAACTTATTATAGAGGTTTAACTATAAATAAGCTAAAAGTTGTAGTGTCCATAGAACAGCTATTGTATATAGAATTAAGAATTAAGACAAAAAAAAATGTATTTGATAAAAAGGATGTCAACGAATTGAGTGAAATTTTGGTATAGCTATCGAGAAAATATACTTCGAATATGAAGAATTTTTTTTAATGAAAATTATTTCCTTCTTAAGTAGAAACGGCATAAAGATTGGTCTGCTGGGTATTATAGTCTAAGAGACGTGGCTCAACGGCACAAGCATAAAGACGGATGGAACGTGCCTGTGATTAATGCTGGCAAGTATAGCTACAGAGACGTGGCACACACACGACGTGTCCGAGGCGCTGGGTAATCGTAACGAACGTATATCTTAGAACGTATATCAAGACGCTGGCTTATTACGTACAGTAACAGAGACGGCGGCGTAATACACGCCCGGGACATGGGTGCCACTGAACCATTGCAGTGGCTTATGTGTCTGATGGCCACCGAACCAGACGGTGGCTATTATAGTCACAAAGACGGGATTCGCACAAGGCTTGATTCAGCCACTAGATGATGTAGTGACATGGGTATAGACAAAGTTGGCTCACGTCGTGATTCAGGCACTGGGGTAGACCTAGAGAAAAACGCGGAGGTAGACAATGAAACGAACTCCCTAGGTCACCGGGACACGGGTGCAGACGGATAGAAGCTACGCATCATCAATGGTTCAGCGACTTATGTGCCTGATGGACACCGAAAAAGACGGTGGCTATTATAGTCACAAAGACGGGATTCGCACATGGCTCGATTCAGCCACTAAGTGATGGTGAAACATGGGTGCAGACAAGGTTAACTCACGCCGTGATTCATGCATTGGGGTAGACCTGCGGAAAAACGAGGGGACGGACGATGAAACAAACGCGTGGCTCAGAGTTTCCTGTATCTGAGGGACACTATGCAGAACGCTGGCTAGTAGTTACTGAGATGCGATTCACTCTCCGCGTAATTTAGTCACAGGTGTAGGCAGACAAAAGGATCGCATGAACAATGGCTCATTGGCTCCTGTGTCTAAGGAACGCTGGCTAGTATGGTTACAGAGACGGGGTTCAATCACATCGTGATCGAGGCATTGGGTCACCTGGACCCGGGTGCAGCTTGATGGAAAGAACGCGTGAACAATGGTTTTATGGTTCCTGTGTCTAAGGTGCCCGTTGACCTTAAGCTGGCTATCATAGCCATAGGGAGGCCAATCACTCATGGTCTGATTGAGTCACCAGATCACGGGGACATGGGTATAGAAGAATACAACGAACGTTCAATGGCTTCTGCATCTGAGGCACACTTGGCAGAACGATGGCTAGTATTGTCACAGAGACGTTTTTCACTCAGAAGTGAGTCTGGCTCTAAGTAAAGCTGTCAAACTATCGATAATCGCAACATTTTAATAATAAATATCGATAGTATCGATACTATCGTTAATTTCCCATCATCTCTACTTCAGATGAGAAGTCACAAGTAAAAGATTGCCAAGTTCTTCGAAACCCACCACCATAGATTCTGTTCAAATATCGGAGCTATATCAGGTTCCTGACCAATTTGGACCGTACTTAACATAGTTGTTGGAAGTCATAACAGAACACTATGTGCAAAATTTCAGCCAAATCGGACTTCCAGGGGCTCAAGAAGTTGAATCAGGAGATCGGTTTATATGGGAGCTATATAAAAATCTGAACCGATATGGCCCATTTGCAATTCCCAACGACCTACATCAATATTAAGTATCTGTTTAAAATTTCAATGGGTCGGTTCAGGACGGACTGGCTAGATAGACTCAAAATGTCGAGACGATCAAGAATATATATACTTTGTGGACTCCTAGATCAATACTTCAAGGTGTTACAAACAGGATGAGCGGAAGTTGGGAAGCTCAGGACACCGGTCAAAATACTGGCGGCTATTTCTAGTTGTCGAGGCTTGGTAACTTGGTTTATTGGGAACAAAAAACGTTATCATAGCGACTTTTATGTCAACCTCCTGCATTTAACACTACTTCTATAGAGTGATCATCTATATGGTAACCGTGTCGACCATTCGGGATGCCCAAGGGCCCCTGATACCCGAGGTACGAGATTTTAGGTCAAACTTTACAGACAAAGCCAGGACTGGAAAATCGACCGGAGATGAGGTTTTAAACGCGGAATCGAAGACGGTGACCCGTAGGAATAAAAAAAAGATTGCACAGACTCATTACCGACACCGTCTTAATACTCAGATACGAATTCGGAATCGCCCAGGGGACGAACAGTGGCCCTTTATACCCGAAGTACGATATTTTAGCTCAAGCTTCATAGACAAAGCCAGAGTTGCGGGGTCGACCGGAGATGAGGTTTTAAAGCCGGAATCAAAGTCTGAGTCCGATAGGATTGAAAAAAGTTTGCAGCGACTCAGAACCGCCATTGCCTAAATACTCATTCCCGAATTCGGGGTCGCCCAGGGGCACCTGACACCCGCGGTACGAGATTTTTGGTCAAACGTCTTAGAAAAGGCCAGGGCTGCGGGGTCGATCGGAGATGAGATTTTAAAGCTGGTATCGAAGTCGAGTCCCGTAGGAGTAAATAAAGTTTGCAGAGACTCAGCACCGACACCGTGTAAATACTCAGATGCGAATTCGGGATCGCCCAGGCGAAGCACAGAGGCCCCTGATAACCGAAGTACGCAATTTTCGGTCAAACTTTGTCGACAAAGCCAGGGCTGGGAGATCAACCGGAGAGAAGTACATACTGTTTGCAGCGACTCAGAACCGTGCCGTCTGACTCGAATTGGGGTCGCAACAGGTAATATAAGTTGGACTCAAAATTACCTCGGACAGGTCCCCTGAAAGAGATATGCCCTGATCCGACAACTGCGTTGCCCATGTTATTGCTGCGCTATGCCGAATCTAATCAAGGGTGGACGATTCCGTATCAAGATGCTCTTGTCCTTCACGACGTCAGCATCAACATAACTGTTCCCTTCGCGCACAATGCCCATGGCCTGTTCAACCCGAGTTTCCAGCGCAAGTCTGGAATCTCCTTATCTAAGATGAGCAGGTTATTCACTCGGCTCAACAGATGATCCATCATGAGGTTTCATATATATAGAGCACAGATGGACCCTTGGGGACAGCCTCTCCCAATATCCTTCCAAAACGTATCGCTAGCTCAAACCACACAAGCTTCTTTCACAAAGTAATTCATTCAAAGAGAAAGTTCCCAATAAGCTATTTCACCTAATGTCGTGAGTGCACTTCATCATGAAAGGTAATCGAATGTCGACAATTATCGAGCCGCGCACTCAGTCCAGGCATCCCCAGTGGCCTTTTCCTCTCTTAAGCCGTACTGGTCAAACACTCACCAGTAACTTTGTCGTAGCACCTCGAAATCTTGTCACCAAAATCCCCTCCAGTATATTTGCAAGCAAAGGGAAGGGCCTGATGTCCCTCAAATGATGCGCTCAAACCACTCACCAGGAACTTTGTCGTAGCCCCCTGAACATTTGTCTCCATTATCCTCTCCAGTATATTTGCAAGCAAAGAAAGAGGCTGATGCCCCTCAAACGATCCTGCGCTTTTAGAAGGACTACAATTAGGGCACATTTCTCGGTATGAGGGAATAACCGTCTTCGACACACCAAGCGAGAATCGACTTGACATGATCTAGTATAGCGTTCCAAATGCTTTTACACATCCGTCTAGTCATATGGCATGACATAGACTCACAGCTATCTTTCGTACATGAGACGGCAGACTGACTCTGTCCATTATTTAGACTCTTTCGAAATGTGAAGGAGGCAACATCATCTCACCCGCATAAGGAAATCGTTCCTACACTCACCATAGCACACTCTCTTCAAGAAGACACACCCCTGTTCTCTTAATAAACAGTCGACTGTACGTTCGTAGATGGCTGAGGCAGACGTTTCATCGTGAGACAAGATCCTCTGCATATATGTATATGGACATGTCCACAAATCTTGCCAAACGCCTATGATGTGAAATACCTTATCAAATTTGGAATAACCCAGGGTTCGCTGAACATACTCTAGAGGTAAGTACTAAATCTTTGCGAATCTCATACTCTATTATAAATCTTAAAAATATTCTAACTTAACCGCAACGATTGTCAAGTATTTCTCATTAACGCATTTGAAAATAATCGAGTGGTTAAATGCAAGGCTGCAGCATAAACAAGTACAAGTGAGCTAAGTTAGGCCGGGTCGAACCTCATATACCCACCACCATATATTTGGATAAGTTTTACAAAAATAATCTCAAGTTTTAAGTTCTTTTGAAGCAAGTAAAAGTGGGGAATCAGTGAGGCTTCTCTAAAAGTCAAATTGACTGATCGGTTCACATGGAGCTACTAAACTAAATTTCCCATTAACATTTCACTAAGGAACAGGGGATATTTCTCTCATATCAATGAGTGCAGTCCGATCAAATTTAAGTTCAATAATATGGGGCCTCCTTTTTTATATCGAGTGCGAACGGCGTGCCTCACTTGGTAGAGAAGTTTTGACATGGCATAACACCTCACAAATGTAGCAAGCATTAGTAAGGGCATAGCCACCGCTGAAAATATTTCTGATGTTCACTCCGCGATGGGGCTACATCTAAATAGTTATAAGCCCATCAGGCCTTTTTTATGTGAATATTGGAGTTCCAAAGTATACTTAATGTACGTAATTCTTCTCAATTGGACAAAATTGAGGCTCCTAGGTGCTCAAGAAGCATATCCACATACTTCAACATGGCTCCAAATCCGCACTAACCCTATAACAAAATATGCTAGCTAAGAACATCTCTCCACACCACCCCTCTGCACAAATACCGACTTGCTTCTGTCTAAGATATCCATCGTACAGTCGATGTCGCTGCCATCTATCCGTGGCCAGATGAAGTAAGAATGACAAGGCAATCATGAATATGCATACTTGTAACAAACGGAATGACTTATTTAGTATATCATGGATTGGAAGTTATTGCGGTGACTATAAAAATAAAATTTACCGTTTTGCTATGCCCGTTAGTGATTAAACTCATTTGAATATACAATTATGATGACTGTTTCAGTGTTCGAGGAACATTTGAGTTACTACATTGAAAGTACATTTAGAAAATTCAAACAATTATCGTTAAAACTCGAGTATGTCACAGATAAATCTTCAACCAGAGCAAAATGTAAGCAAGCCGCGTTCGCTGCCAATTGCCGCAGGTGATTTACTATGGATTATAAATTTAAGATAAGAAATTGGAAAGTGAAAAGTTCAAAGAAAAAACTATTAATGGGTATTCCTCGTATATAAACCTGACCTTCTGATCTCATAAAATCGGATTTTAGTTATGTATAGCCGCTATATAGACCGACAACAAAAAGGTTTAGAGGGGTACCAAAAGGTACTGTTTCAAATTTCATCAAAATCGGATAAAAATGCTCCTTTTATGAGCTCAATACTCTATATCGGGAGATCGGTCTGTATGGCAGCTATATCCAAATATGGTCCGATCTGGACGATGTTCGACACAAAGGTGTAGGGTCTAACAAAACTCACTGTATCAAATCGGATGAAAAATGCTCCTTTTATGGGCTCAATACTCTATATCGGAAGATCGGTCTAGAGGGGTACAAAAACTGGCTGTGCCAAATTCCATCGAAATGGGATGAAAAATGCTCTTTTTATAGGCTCATTTCACTATATCGGGAGATCGGTCTCTGTGGCAGCTATGTCCAAATATGGTCCGATCTGGACCACATTTGACAGGTATGGGTAGGGGTCTACCAGAACACACTGTGCCAAATTTCATCGAATTCGGGTAATAAATGGATCTTTTATGGCCTCAATACCTTTTATCGCGCGATCGGTATATAGGGCAGCTATATCCAAATATAGTCCGATCTGAATCACACATCACAGAAATGGGAAGGGGTCTATCAGAACTCACTGTGCCAGATTCCATCGAAATCGGATGAAAAATTACCAATGTATTGCCTCAAGAATTTAAGTCTGGTGATCGCTCTATAGAGCGGCTTAACTAAAATCCGATTTTAGGAGATCAGAAGGTCAGGTTTATATACAAAGAATACGAAATCATCAAAAATTGTTTGGAAAATGTTTGTATACCCAAGAAATCTGCTAAATTTTAAATACCCAAAAAAGGTATTTAGTGGGTACTAACCCAATAAATACCCAAGCGTTGGGTATTTACCCGATAGAAACCCATCTCTAGCTATGCAGTGAAGCCGAAAGGGTCTTGGAGTGACTAGCCGAATACTTACTTATGCCTCTAAAATATGACGGACGGCATAGAAGAGGAAGTCCGATATAAGGACATTACAATAAATTCAATGAAGTCGCAGCCACCCTCCGTAGCCTATCTATCTCTCTAAACAACCTCCATCCCATGATGTAGTGGAAATATTATTGTATGCCAACGACAGTTCTAACCTGATGAGGGACTGTCGCATTGATGGGCTCGGCTATGCTCCAAAATCTGCGGAATTTTTAAGGAGTCGTTTTCTTAAAGGTTGGTGCACAAAATCATCAGCGACTTTGTTCACAAACTGGATAATGGTTTATGGACAAATAATTCCTACATTGAGGAGGCCACCGTGTTGCAGAGGTAAGCATTTGAGCCTATGACGCCGAACGCCTGGGTTCAAATCTTGGCATGAACTTCAGCGGTATCCTGCCATGATAAAACTTCTCTAACGAGTGGGGTCGCTAAGCGTCACCCCGTTCGGACTTGGCATACAAAGGAGTCCCCTTATCATTGAGCTTAAATATTAATAGGACTGCACTCATTGATATTCCTAAATGGAATGTTCATGTGAAATTTGGTAGCAATTCCCACATTGAAGACTCGATATTTCTGGGTATGACCCTTCACAACCATTTCTCAATGCCAGCCCACGCAATAAGGCAAGAAACAAGAACAAGGTCCTCAAATTTTTGACTAACAATACTTGGCGAATGGATATTAAATACTTGTAAGGCGATTAGCTGCCCGGTGATGAGTGACTGAGATTCCGTGGAAAACCCTTCAACCCCTTAAGACGCGGTGATAAGAAGTAGAACTTGCAGAATCTACACAAGACTACCAATATGCATCTATGTCGCTGAATGCCTGGGGAGAACATCAGAAACAATTTTTGTTGATGGTTGTCTCCGCCTAAGGACGGCGACGTTTGTGAGCTACTTTGCCATGTAAAAACTTCTCCCCAATAAGAAGTGTCGCGGCACGCCGTTCGGACTCGGCAACAAAAAGGAAGTCTCTTTTTATTGAGCTAAAACTTACATCGTACGGCACTCATTGATATGTGAGAAGTTTACCTCTGTACCTTAATGGAATGTTCATGGGCAAATATGCATTTGCTTTTGCATCAAAGCAAGAAGAGACTATCTCCTTTTGCGTATTAACAAATATTACCGGACATTGAGACTATATAATTTCATCGTGATAACCACCATTGTGAACAAGGATTCAGATAATATATCATATATGAATATTGGGATAGAAGACACCAAAATTCTTGCTCATTTGGATAGTGGAGCGAACAGGAGCGTTCGAAGAGGAATTAAACTTTTAGTGGGCTGAACAAATTATTGCAAGTCGGCATGGTGGGCCGGTTCTTCCAGCAAGACAGGGGCTAGCAATACCATACTCCTCTTAACAATCATTTCTCCTCAAAACTAATTAGTCGGCACATAGCTAGCTATAAACTTTAATTTATGCTAACAAATCTAGACACCTACTTTCTGCAAGAACACCACCCATGCTACCTTTGAATCCGGTCGTGCTCAGGGCAAGACCGGATTCAAAGGTAGCAAGGGCAGAAAGTATGTGGTCGGTAGTGCAGTGGATCGTTACATGCACACGGAATGACAAAATATATAAGAATATACCACCATTATTCGGCGTTGGCTATAAAAATAGTGAAGCGGAATGGATATCTCGTATGTTATTTAGACGGGGCTCAGATTCAGCATATAACATATCATTATCAAAAAAAATTCAAATACCTTTTCTTATGTTAGCAATATATATTGGTTGTCCAAAATATAACTTAAGTAAAAGCGAGCTAAGTTAGGCCGGGCCGATTCTTGGAAACCCACCACCATCGATTCTGCTAAAAAATTATACAAAATAAATTAAGTTGAAGGGCATTATTTTATTCTACTAGAAAACTTCTGACAAACCAGCAAAAACTAAAGGATAATCGAAAGACGAATTTATATTTATAAAATGCTTGTATCTCCCAAATAAAGTTTGCAAGTTACATTAAGCCATCAACTACGAATAAATTAAAAAAAAAATAGAAGCAAATATCAAAAAATGCTAGTTTTAGGCCCGTAAGCTAGAAATAAAACCAATTTTTTTCTCCATATAAAGTCATACTTTGAGAAAGTGTATGGGAATACCATTTTGATTTGATTTCTCGTAATATTGAATCTTCTCATATATTGAAAACTTAAAATGCTTGTACCTCCCAATGAAAAATCGCCGCAAAATGGGTCTATTAAAACTGAACTCTCTTCTAATTTCAGGTGGCATAACATTCCTCTCGGCGGGCATGAATTTGGCCATGAGTTTTGGTTGGTTCCATGACACTGTATCATATTCGGAAAAACATTTCACTTGCTCATGGTTTATAGGAGTGATGATTGGGACTTACCTAAGCATTGATCCGCTGAAATGTCTGGCCAAAAAATTCATAATGGTTAGTTTAACAATGAAAGTTAATAACAACACACAAAACAACCACACATTATTTATTTTAAGGCCCTATCTGTGCTGCTGATTTTAATCGAAGGCATATTATTTACCACTGCTTCTGATAATGATGACGCTATCTTGGGAGGACGTTATTTGAATGGCATAGCCATAGGTTTGGCCACAGTTCAATATCTTATCAATGCCGGAGAAATATCTGCCGCTAGCAATCGTGGCCACTGTCTCGCAATGGAACAATATAGTCTCTCATTCGGAGTAATGATCCAATTGGTTTACTCATCGGTTTGGGATAACTCAGAGAGTATTTCAATTATATGCTTACATGGTATTATTGACATCATCTTGGCTCTAATGGCTGCAATTTTGATGATACATTTTGTGGAGTCACCCATTTATTATATACAAAAAGGTGACGACGCCTCGGCTTTGGAATCATTGGCATGTTTACAAAAACCCCCTGGCATAACAATGGAAGTTCAAGCGCGTTTCGAAGAGCACAAGGCCATGGTGCGAGAGCAGAATATTTTCACAATGCGTCAGATTTTTAGACAAGGTCAAATACCCCTACTAAAGATGATATTTTGTCGCAGTATGACAGTGGCATTTTGTTTCTCATTACCCTTGAATGCAGCTCTTCTAACTAGTATGGATTTAATGGAAAGTTCTTGGCCTCTCACAGCATTTGGCTGTGCTCGAGTCATTGGAGCCAGCATATCAATCAACTTAATGGATAAAATACAAAGAAAATTGCCTTCCATTTTATCGGCTATGTTTGTGGGAGCATTCCTGATTACTTTGGGTGTCTTGTTTTGGTTCAAAGAAAATTATTTGAACCCAAATTATGTGAATGCAGCTATAAGTGTTTGCATTGCGTTGCAAGCATTTGTGGGGTTCTTCACGCCTTACACTTCGGTTTTTATGGGTGAAGCATTCCCCTTGCGTGGTAAGCCTTATCTAATGGCAGCCTGTATAAATCTTGAACAAATTTTTCAAATAATTCTAATCGAAACGTGGAACTTCGAGCATTTGGCTTTGAATTTATTTATTCAGGGGTTGCTTGTAATTATGGGTTTTGCGTTCTTAAGCCTAACTTTGCCGGAGACAAGAAGGACATCGTTGGCAGAAGCTCATAGGCGATTTTGGAAATTGGTACCCAAGTAAAAAAATAAACCTTGATGAGTTTTGAAAAATGAATTGGAAAAATAAATGAAAATAAAACCAAATCTTGTTTTGAGTGTTGCCAGATTCCAACGAAATACGACGGGACATACCGAGACACCGGAATCCGGGAACAATGAGGTTGATCGAGGGCTCATCATTACGGAATTTATGGTTAAGAAAACCTTGAGGAGTTTTCAACGGACGGAATATTTTCCGCCCAAACTGACCGCAATGGTGGTGTCTACACCCAAAACTGGGGAGGCAAGTTATGTGGCATCAAATGCCTGCAGTCATTTCCACTCAAATTCTTGGATCCATGATAAAGAGTTGGACATGCAGCGGGTTGATCAGATACAAGCAGCATACCTATGTGAAGGGGAGTTCGATGGATACCGCCCTGCACGAAGTTGTGCATAAAATAAAAGAATCTTTCTATGCCATGATGTACAGAATGGCGTTATGCATTGTCTTCAAGGGGCCTTTTAACAATGCGCGGACCAACACATTAATCCTATCCTTAGACCAATAGTTGGTGGACCAAGTACTTATAGGCTGGATAAACCAAATGTTAAAAAACATTGTGGGCCCCATGAATCAAAGATATGGGAGAAAGTTGCACAGGGCAAGCCAAATGGGGTAATTTTATAGTCACTCCTTTGAGTGATAACTATGAATTAACTATTACGGATCCTAGCTGAACGATTCTGCTAAGCAGATGGATGATCCGAATAATCTATGCATAAAGGTCGAAAGGGTTTTGTATATGCCATACGACTAGACCTAGGAGTTTGAGAGATGGAAGACTGAAATCTGCCTGTTTACGAGGAAGAAGAAGGTGAGGCACGTTTCCTCAAACAAACGATTTCGCTATTTGACATGGTCAAATACTTAGGAGTGAAGGAAACTGAAGCAGAAGTGTCACATTTAGGAGTTAACTGACGAGACTTACAGATTTTGAGCACTATGTAAATAGGGTAGGCTGCGCCTGAATCCGAGAATAGTCTAACGTTACTATAGGAGCTTTATTAGAAAATGTGGAAAAAAGGTGTTATCTTAGGACAACAAAACAGGTTCAGAGAAAATATGATCTTGCCATAGGCGGGACGATGAAAACGTTGGCCGTCTCCTAGCGCACAGGAAACTATTCTAGGTGTCCGGACTTTTGATATACGGATTAAATATGAAACAATGTCCGCCTATGACCCAGGATGCCAGGATTCGAATGCTGGCGAAAACATCAGAAAAGTTGTTTCTGATGGTTGCCCTCCTAACCATGTTTATATGACACAGCAGATGTATATAAACTTATCCCCAAAGAGGGATCGTCCTGCGGCGTACCGCTCGGTCACGTCTATAAAAACAAGGTTCATCATCATTGAGGTTACATGAACTTGAATCATTGATATGTGAGAAGTTTGCCCCTGTTCCTTAACGGAATTTACGTGAGCAAATTTGCAGCCATCGCGGCTAGGAGACTTAATGCGATGGGGGAATGAAAAGAAGAAAGGAACAGATCATTTTATGGTGGTATAATAGAGGCGAGGATATAAAACCAATATTGAATTGAAGAAGTTTCAGATTGTATATATGAACCGATATTTGGGGTTGAATGTTAGGCACTGCTCAGGGCAGCATTGTCTTGTATAAACGGACCTCCGGAATTGGCATCTATTAGTTCGCGTTACACGGATGGATTGAAGCTAGAGGACAAATTGTGCCTACATTGACGACCCAGGGACTAAGCTCTGCTTGCGACTGCCGGACCGTAAAACGGGCTGCAGGCAGAGATGCGGGTCATCACGAAAGGCGTTGGTATGAGTTGGTATGGTGTTAAAGCGAGCACATCGAGTGTGATAAGGGCTAAATTCACGGTAGCTTTTGGAATCTAACAAAATTAAAGCTTTCTCTGAGAATGGCATTCCAGATATCCGGTCCTTTGACATACAGATTATATATGAAGCAATGTCCACCTATGACCCAGAACTCCTGGATTCGTATACTAGCCCTGATGGCTATAATTGGGAATTTAAGGAGATTAAAGCTTTCTCTGAGGATGGCAGGATCCTAATGATTTGGATGTTGGGTTTTAAGCGGAGTATGGGGAATGAAAGAAAGGACTGCCATGAAAAAATAGATGAATCCGAAGTATTACGGCGATGCAATTCGAATTAAAGGCGTGAGCGACGAACGTAGCGATGTGGATCAATGAAACGGTTGGAAGACGAAAATCTTATGGGGAGTCGTTAGAAGACGAAGCTAATACTGAAAGGAAGTAAAAAGGGGATCAGTATAGATTTCGGTATCACAACGAGACACAGTTGTGTACAATAGATGCAGCAAGTTTTACCATGGGTAGGACATGTGGGGAAATTTATGAGACGATGCATAGTGGGTTAGAATCCGAAAAAAACTAGTAAAAAATATTCCATTTGCAATATTTCAATATTTCTCCTAAAGTTAGTAAACTTGGAATTTCGAAAAATCGTTCGTTCAAATCTGCATTTGTGGTCCAATTTAAATTTTTTTTTGCTGGATAGGGCTTAAAAATCTCTACAAAACATCCGTTAGAAGTATACAATGGCAGCCCCAACAAATTTTCGAAAAACCGAGGTGTCCAAATTTAGGGGCCTGCCAAAAGACGTCCGGACAACCTAGGGCCTTAAAATTTTGCGCATTATCTCACTAAAAACTAAGCTCAAGCCAGTTAAAATGTCAAAGAGATATCTCACACGTTCTCATATTATTCAATAGTTTTTTCTGTTCTACCCCATTGTCGCCATACAGCTCGTGATTCATACGTCGCCTATATTCTCCATTAGTGCAAACTGGTCCATATATTTTACGAAGAATCTTTCTCTCAAATACTCCAAGCACTGTCTCATCTACTTTCACAAGTACCCATGCCTAAGTCCATATAAAACGGGTAGTATCAGTGTCTTGTATAGAGTAGTCTTCGTCTGTCAAAAGTCCTAGTCTGTAAAATTTCTTTAAAATCGATCCAGATTTGGATTTAGCTCCCATATATACCTTTTATCCGATATGGAGTTTTAAGGCTGTAGAACCTATAATTTTAGTCCGATCTTAACTAGATTTAGCACTAGATGTTTTATTTGATGTTCCAAAGCGTGTGAAAAGTTTCATAGAATTCGGTTATGATTTTGATATAGCTCGCAGATATACATATATTTTATCCGATATAGACTTTAAGCCTGTAGAAGCCACAATTTAAGTCCGATCTTTACAAAGTTGTAGGAAACGTTTTAATTGACTTCCCAATACTCGCCCAAACTTGCATTGAAATCGGACTTGAGTTAAATATTTTGGGTTGCCCAAAAAGTAATTGCGGATTTTTTAAAAGAAAGTAAATGCATTTTTAATGAAACTTAGAATGAACTTTAATCAAATATAATTTTTTTACACTTTTTTTCTAATGCAAGCTAAAAGTAACAGCTGATAACTGACAGAAGAAAGAATGCAATTACAGAGTCACAAGCTGTGAAAAAATTTGTCAACGCCGACTATATGAAAAATCCGCAATTACTTTTTGGGCAACCCAATAGCTCCCATATATATATTTCATTCGATATGGACTTTTAAAGCAGTAGAAGCCACAATTTTGGTCAGATCCCTACAATATCGGGCTTGAGATGTTCGATTTGACGTCGCAGTATGTGTGCAAAATTTCATCAAAATCGGCATTTTAAGGCTGTAGAAATCCACAATTTTTGTCCTATCGTAAGAAAATAGGTATGCAAAATTAAAGTATGCCTAGTTCGCCCGACTTTTGCCTTTCCTTACTTGTCTAAAGCAGTAATTCTGTCCTTCTGAAGACCATGCGTTTACCGTGAAAGATAAGTAATGAAACTCAATGTTAAAAAGATATGAACATGGAATTCGGAGACTACGCCTGCCGGATGTAAAAGATGGAATGATATTAGGCTTCCAGTTCCCCACCTTTTACCGCTGGGCACAAATCGAAAGAGTCTTAAACTGACTTCGAAGTTCCTCTGTCTATGAGGACCCGAACGACCTTACCTCCCGGACCCTTTTTGGAAAGCTCGCCCATCGTGGCATTGTCACGACATCTCCTTAGCGAATAGGTGGCTCAAACTTATGGCGATACATCAACAATTCGCTATACTTTCCTTTCCTACTTTCGACGTCCTACGAAAGTAGGACGACAAAAATACTGTAGGGAGATCCGAATGGTGAGAAGACCAGAATTTTATTGAAAGAATGTAAAAAGGAAATCAGTACAGCTTTCGGTATCATAACGGAACACTACGGGCCACAAACGGGCGACAAATCATACCACGTGTATGACATATATCGCCAATTAAAGTTGTATTCCAAGCGTGTTAATATTCCATAACCTCATTTCATGGGTATTTGTAACTTAAAAAGCTTGTATCTCCAATTAAAGTTGTATTGCAGGCGGATTTACATTCCTCGGGCTGATTCCAGAGCACTATCATCAAATTCGGTAAATCTGTTTTGTTGTTCATAGCTTGTAGGGGTTAAGTTCGGAACTTACCTCACCGATGATCCGCTATTAATGGTTCAAAAAATTTGATAAAAACAAAATCAAAAATTTTATAAATGAGGTCGCTATTTTCAAAGTAGGCATAGAAGAATTTGTAATGAAAATGGCTAAAAACGAATTTCGAAATAAGTAAGGACTTTGTTTTTGTATTCATTTCAACAGTCATTTGAACAAAATTCAGCTAACTCACTTTTTTCTTCTTTCATTGTACATTTCAAATATTTTTTTTTAAATTGTACCAACCATATACTACATCTAGGACCATCTAGGATTAAAAATATTTCTTCTCCTGATAACCAAGGTTTGTTGAAACTTGGTAATCTGAACTTTTCAGAATGGGATAGCCCCCATTAATATGTTGTACAGTCTCATAGTCTTATAGTTTGCATATCTGACATAATTTTTTCTGATTCTCAGTACCATACTTATTGTAATAATTGATATTATATAATTGAGTTCTATAAAAAAAGTTCTATTAGGTAACATTCACCTTTAGAATCCATATTGTCATATCGTTGGTACCCACTTTTTTTAATATGTGTCATGTATGTGATAATTAACTATTTTCTTGATTTTATTATCATGCTAATGACTAGTCTATATCGAGTAACACATTGTTATTGCTTCTAACAACCATCCACTGGCCCTCAAGTGTGCTGATAAAATTTTGAATTCAGATTTTACCCAATTGTTTCTATGACGATTGCGGCTAATCAGAAAAGTATGTGGAGCAAAGGCATGCATCATTGTTCTATAAATATACAGCAATTACTAATCTTAAAGTGGTGCTTTAAAGAATTCAACGAATCAGACACAATTTGAAAAACCCCCACATAGTATGTTATGGGGGGAATCCATCAAATAAGTTTATCGGAAAACAAAACAATAAATGCGTTAATATACCAAAGGTTACTAAGTAATATACAACAAATTCCAAACGTACAATGATAATGTTGCAAAAAGATATGACACAAAATGATAATGTTGCAAAGAGATATGCTCCAGGAATGCCCTACAGGAAACCATTTTGTTTGACAAAGAACAAGTCAAAATATAATCACAATTTTTAAAAAAAGATACATTTTGCAAAAAGTTGAGTAATAATTTACTGTCTAATGAAAATTTTACAAGGCAGAAAGCATCAGGGCATTTTCATTTACCAGACGATAGAAATCTTCTAAAAAATTCTAACGACCAATGTAGAAAATGATAAGCCTTGATGTAGAGAGAGTAGAAACAAGTCAAAAAAGACCAAGTAAAGCTTTAGAGACGTATAATTTATTGCTACTTTTTTGTCCCAGGTGGGATTGAACTCATTGTTCTAATGTTCACCCTTGTTCTAAAAATCCAGCACGTGCCCTGGTGTACAAAAGTGGTACGTCTTCGCAATCGATGATCGTTTCGGAATTTATGGTTACTCTTCTGCTTTTTTTTATAACTTGTCAAGGGGGAAAAATCATTGTTAAACAGAAAAGGTAAAAATTAACTTTATAGGGCGAACCTCTGATTTCGCTGAAATGTGGTATGCATTTGTGGGTTGACCTCAGGAACACGAATCTGAAGTCTTTTTTTTTTTTTTTGGGGGGGGGGGGGGCAAAGCCCCTGGACTTCCCTAGGGTCAAAAAATTCAGGCGATTTTTTTTTAAATTTTTTCGCCTGCAGCGCTTTTTGTTTTTGGTATCACCAAACAAATACCTTTTTATACCCACCACCATACACCATAGGATAGGGGTATACTAATCGAGTCATTCCTTTTGTAACACCTCAAAATATTGATCTAGGACCATATAAAGCATTTAAATTCTTGATCGTCTCGAAATTCTGATTCGAACTAGCCAAGTCCGTCCGTCTGTCGAAATCACGATGGCGGTCGAGGGCGTAGAACTAGCCACTTGAAATTTTGCACCGATAATTCATATTGATGTAGGTCGTTGGCGATTGCAAATCGGTTCAGATTTGAACATAGCTCCCATACAAACCGATCTGGCGATTTTACTTCTTGACCCTACCATAGTTTTTGTTCGATTTTGAAATTTTGCACATAGTGTTCTGTTATGACTTCCAACAACTGTGTCAAATACGATCCAAATCGGTCAAGAACCTAATGTAATTTTGCACATAGGACTCTGCTATGACTTCTAACAACGGAGCCAAGTACAGTCGAAATCGGTCAAAAACCTGATATAGCTCCCATATAAACCGATCTCCTGATTTGACTTCCTGAGCCACTGGAAGCCGCAATTTTTGTCCGATTTGGCTGAAATTTTCCACATAGTGATCAATTTTGACTTCCAACAACTGCCAAGTACGGTTAAAATTTGTGAATAACCTGATATAGATCTCATATAGACCGATGTTGGAAGTCATAACAAAGCACCTAATGCAAAATTTCAGCCAAATCGAATGAGAATAGCGCCACTAGAAGGCTCAAGAAGGTAAGATCCAAGATCAGTTTATGTGGCAGCTATATCATGTTATCAACCGATTTAAACCATACTTTGCTGGAAGTCATAACTAAACAGCTTATGCCAAATTTCAGTCAAATTGGATACGTTAGGCGCCCTCTAGTGGCTGAAGAAGTCAAGATCCAAGATCGGTTTATAAGGCAGCTATATCAGGTTGTCAACCGATTTAAACCATACTTGAAACAGTTGTTGAAAGTCATACCAAAACTACTTATGCCAAATTTCAGCCATATTGGATAAGAATTGCGCCATCTAGTAGTTCAAGAAGTCAAGATCCCAGATCGGTTTATATGGCAGCTATACCAGGTTATAAACTGGTTTAAACCATACTTTGCTGGAAGTCATAACGAAACATCTAACACCAAATTTCAGCCAAATTGGATAAGAATAGCGCCCTCTATTTGCTCAAGAAGTCAAGATCCAAGATCGGTTTAAATGGCAGCTATATCCACACACACACATCACCCACTCCATACATGTCACTCATCCCTGATCCGCATAGGAATGAACTTGTGTGAATTTAAAAAAAATCGAAATTGTTAGATTCCTAAAAAAAAAATTCCCTAAAAAGATAATTTTTGAACTTTGTTAAACTTTGATTTTTCCTGTCTCCAACCTAATCAATCTGCTCCTCTTATAATTATATCTATGATTATTTTTAGCTACAACTTCCATATCTTACTGATTAACAATTTATTAGAAATAATTGTGAAGCAAATTAAAAATTGTAAATAATTGTGGCCCTATCACAATTGAGCTACTCTTCTGCTCTCTCGGAAATGAATCAATCTTTGGCACGATAAGCCAAAATTATCTGTGACATGTCCAGACTGATATGATAATAAAAATGTTCATATCTGTGCCTGTGTAGGCTATCGTTTTTTCGACAAGATTTCTATAAAATATCATCAGTGTATGATAATTGGGAAAATTGCAGTAAGCAGTTTAGTATAACGAAATTTGTTGAGTGAAAACGACCACGTTAGTTTTTTATTGCCGTGGAATTAAATAGTGTTGCAATAAGCTTGAGGATATCTTCAATAAAGTCAGAAGTCAAAGTAGGTGGTTTAAAACAAAAATGTCACAAACAAGTAAACAAAATCCGCCTCCACCTGCTCCTCCAACGGTGATTTATGTCTCCGGGCCACAAACTGCAACTGATTCCAGTTGGCAAAATCAACCAACAATGAATTCAACAATGGCAGGTAATTAAAAGGACTTGAGTTTTGAACTGTGTTTTTCCGATAGTTGAAATACGGAACAAAAAAAAAATGACAAAACATTGGTCGATTGGTAGTTTGCCTTAACAAGTCCAAAAAATCCCCCAAATAAAATGTATGTTGATCTAAGACTTAACGCAAGATATATAGCGAAGAATACGGATAAAAAACCAAACAACACAGTGAACACAACTTCTTACTATTTTTTCCATCTTCAACAAAATCTGTATTGTCCCGGCCAGTATGTTGTGTTGAAAAGAGTGCAACAATTTGGGACTCAAATGAAAGTTAACAAATTTTCTGCCAATACGCAAAGTTGTCACGCTGCCCAAAAACATACCCCTATACTGGCCAGGACAATACAGATTTTGTTGAAGTTGGAAAAAATAGTAAAAAGTTGTGTTCACTGCATCGGTTTCGTGAATCCAATCGGTAAAGAATATTGACTATCGACAACCTTCCATATTGACCTAGTTCGACCTATGGAAATAATGAGCAAGGCATACAATCGTGTTTCGGTTGTGGTTGAAGCATTAACGAAATTTGTGTGGCTTTATTCAACAAAGTCGAAGGATACCAGCGCAGCCCAACTTTGCCTTGGGAGAGAAGCTGCCGTATTTGGAAACTCTATAAGGAATATAAACAAGTAAAAGCGTGCTAAGTTCGGCCGGGCCGAATCTTATGTACCCTCTACCATGGATCGCATTTGTCGAGCTCTTGTCACAGTATCTCTTTTTAGGCAAACAAATGATAAAAGAAAAGAATTGCTATGTTATTGGAACAATATCAAGTTATGGTTCATTTCGGAACATAATTGAACTGAATATTGGAGACCATAGTAGAAGTCATTGTGTAAAATTTCAGCCAAATCTAGTAAGAATTGCGCACTTTTGGAGCTGAAGAAGTAAAATTGGGAGATCGGTTAATAAGGGAGCTGTTTAAGGCTATAAACCGATGCATGCCATATTCGATACGAATGTTAAAGGTCATGAGAGAGGCCGTTGTACAAAATTTCAGCCACATCGGATAATACTTGCGTCCTTTAGAGGCTCAAGAAGTCAAGATCCCATATCAGTTTATATGGCAGCTATATCAGGTTATGGACCGATTTGAACTATTCTTAGCACAGTTGTTGAAAGTTAAAACAAAACATGTCCTGCAAAATTTCAGCTAAATCGGATAATAATTGGGCCCTCTAGTGGCTAAAGAACTCAAGACCCCAGATCGGTATATATGGCAGCTATATCAGGTTATGAACCGATTTGAACCATACTTAATACTGTTGTTGGAAATCATAACAAAACACATCATGCAATATTTCAGCCAAATCGGATAGGAATTGCTCCCTGTGGAGGCCCAAGAAGTCAAGACCCCAGATCGATTAATATGGCAGCTATATCTGGTTATGGACCGATTTTAACTATTCTTAACACAGTTGTTGGAAGTCATAATAAAACACGTCGTGCAAAATTTCAGCCAAATCGGATAGGAATTGCGCACTCTAGACGCTCAAGAAGTCAAGACCCCAGAGAGGTTTATATGACAGCTATATCAGGTTATGGACCGATTTCCATCATACTCGGCACAGTTGTTGGAAGTCCTAATAAAACATCTCATGCAAAATCGGATAAGAATTGTGCCCTCTTGCGGCTCAAGAAGTCAAGATCCCAGATCGGTTTATATGGCAGCTATATCAAAACGTGGACGGATATAGTCCCGTGGATCTAAATTTGAACCGATTTCTATGAAATTCACCAATAAAGTCGAGTCTTAAAGAGAATTCCTCGTGAAAAATTTCGTGAGTATCAGTTTTCAAAACAAACGAACATATATGTGGGAGCTATATCCAAATCTGAGCCGATTTTTTCTAATTTAAATAGGCTTCGTCTCTAGGGCAAAAAAAAAATGCTAGTGCCAAATTTGAAGACGGTCGGATGAAAATAGCGACCTTTACTCTGTACACAAACTAACTAACAAACTAAAGACGTTTGGAACTTTTTTACGATAAACAAATTACTTTTATCACAAAGTCTTTCTTTTGTTCTAACCGAGTGACTTTTCGATTCAACATATCAAATGTTAGCCGTTAACGTAGCATTATTTAATGTGTTGTAAATCCACGTTTTCACACAAAATATTTTTTTTACATCCTCCACCATAGGATGGGGGTATACTAATTTCTTCATTCCGTTTGTAACACCCCGCACTATGCGTCTAATACCCCATAAAGAATATATATCGTCATGACATTTTAAGTCGAGCTAGCCATGTCCATCCGTCTGTCCGTATATCCATCCATATGTCGAAAGCAGCCTAACTTTCAAAGGAGCAAAGCCAAGCGCTTAAAATTTTGATATAGACGCCATATAAGCCCATCATGGATCTTGACTTCTTGAGCCTCTACAGTGCTGCTCTGTAAATGAGCCTGATTTATCTGCTCTATAAACAGATCTTGGGTCGTGATTTCTTGAGCCTCTGGAGGCCGCAATTATTTCCGATTTGGCTGAAATTTTGCAGATGGTATTTTGGTATCATTTCCAACATCTGTGCAAAGTAAGATTTAAATCGGTTCATAACCTGATACAGCTGCCATATTAACCGATCTCCCGATTAGACTTACTTCTTGAGCTTCTAGAGGGCGCAATTCTTAACCGATTTGGCTGAAATTTTGCACTTATAGTTAAAGAATGAATGCTAAGAACTGTGCTAAATTTGTTTCGAACCGGTTTATAACCTGATATAGCTGCCATATAAACCGTGCTCGCGATTCGACTTCTCGGGCTTCTAGAGGGCGCAACTCCCATCCGATTTGGCGGAAATTTCGCACGTGATGTTTTGGTAAAACTTCCAACAAATGTGACGAATTGGTTGAAATTTTGCATAGATCGTTTGGGTATGACTTCCAACAAGTATGGTCTAAATCGGTTGATAACCTAATATCGCCTGAATTTACCTGAAATTTTGGAGGTGGTATTTTGCTATGACTCTTAACAGCCATGACAAGTACGGCCCAATAACTTGACGTTGCTCATATGTATATATTGAAAAAGTCATTCAAAGAACTTGACAAATGCGAACCATGTTAAAGGGGTATATAAGATTCGGTCCGGCCTAACTTAGCACGCCTTTTGTTTTTAGCGAGCAAAGAGCGGTCGGTGTGTTAAGCAGCTCGGTCGAGTGCGGATGTTAAGCCGGAAAGTGACAATGTTTCGCCTTCATTAAAAAATCCTGTTATGTCCAACGAAAAAAATCATTAGAGCAACAGACAAAGGGATGCCAGGTACAAAACAGTACAACAAGAACCCGCAATAGGGATGTATCCATCCCAAAGAAGGTTTTAAATGTGCGAAAACAACAACTGCCATAGGTAATTTTTTGTTTTATTTAAAGCAAAACGAAGGCAGCAGATCATATCAAACACCGAATAACGGGGCAACAAAATCTTTATATTTTTTACAAATACTTGGCGAAAATTCTCTTTCGAGAAATGACATATTTTTTTCATTTATGTAAACCACTGTGGTCCTTTTGCAATACCCAGTGACCGACATCAATAAGAAGTAACTTTTGCGTATACCTTCACTCGTACGAACGCCATCGTGATTTCTATAGAAGTGCGGATAAGCGAAAAGGAAATCGGATAAACAATTTGCTCTTTATGCCTTTAAGAGGCAAAGTCGGAATAATGGTCTATATGGGGGCCATACCGAAAGTTGCACCTGATAAAAAATACCACTGCCATTAACAAAATAGAACGGGACCGAAAACATAACTATACCAAGTTTCAGTCCGATAGCAGTATTTTTGAAAACAGTAGTGTAATTAGAGCAAACAGATAGACACAACATGAAATTTATTTCACAAAAGAAGCTACCTTCCGATTTGTACAATATTTGTGTAGACTCCAAAAGTCGGGATTTTCCATTTGGCAAACCTATTTTGCCACCGACTTTGAGATCTTTCCCTTTTTGTCCAAACTGTCGGTTCATGGTCGGCAGAATGGGCGGTGGAGTTAGTTTCCATTGTTTGATCAACAATACCGCATCGGCGAAATGCGGATGAGGGGTCGAGCTGCCTTCCACTTGCTTCTTGCAAAACACCCGTGTCGCCAATGTGCGTATGAGGAGTGCAGCTACGTCACACTTGCTCCTCGTAGCGAACCCATGTCGCCCCTAAGCGCTAATGAGGAGGCGAGCTTCATCAAATTTGCTAATTGTAACCAACCCGCGTCGCCAAAGTGCTGACTTCAAATCTAACCATGTCAAACTTGCTCCTCGTAATAATGCCTCGTCGTCGAAATGCAGACCAAAAGCTGAGCCGGGGTTTCAGATTTCCAGCTCATTCGTACTTCACATACCTTAGTACAGAAAGCGTAAGAGTTCAACTTTGGGGTGTACCCTTTTTGCTCAAACTGTAGTTCGCGTTCAGCAGAATAACATTACCGCTTTGCAGAAACGCTGACGAGGGGTCGAACTAAGTCACACTTCCTCCTAGTAACAAATCCGGGTCATTGAAGTGCTGACGCGGATTGAAACTCCGTCACATTTCTCCTCGGGGTACAGATTCAACCTCGTACGCCGAGGACTGTGGAACAGCGAAACGGTCGGTTGTACAACGAAAATCCTTCAGTGGGAACCGGATTGTGAGAAGATGAGACTTTTACTGAAAAGGAGTAAGAAGGAGGTCAGTATAGCTATCGGTATCGTAACAGGGCACATAGGACAACGACCTTAAAGTCTCCAGTCAAGCTTCAAATCTTTTCTACTTCAAAGCAATGACCAATTACAAAGTTAATACTTGGAATAGATTACTTTGTCTGGTTAATAATAAAGGCTGCTTTCCAGGTCACTAATTTTGAAATCTGTATTAACAGAGCTCCATTATAATCCTATTAAATTATTTCGATTTCATTACAGGTGCCATGATATTCTCTTCAGCAGGCATGAATATGGCCATGGGTTTGGGTTGGTCTGAAGCCAGTTTATATGCCTGGGTAAATCATTTTTGTTACTCCTGGTTTATTGGTGTCATAATTGGAACCATTTTAGCCATACCTTTAAGGCATTTCATGCCCAAGAGGTGGATCATGGTAAGTATGCATGAAAGAAAAAAATCATCCAAACAAAATAAAAGCGTCAACATTTCATTTTGCTTAAATTTCAGGCAAGTGCAGGAGTTCTTGTCCTAATTGGAGGCATACTTTTTACCAGCGTCCCTCAAAACTACGATGCTCTGTTGGCGGCACGTTACCTCAATGGCATTGCGGCAGGCCTAGCTTTTCTACCATTTCTGATGCATGTCAGTGAAATAGCTGTTGACTCTTATCGCGGCCGATGTCTGGCAACTGAGCAATATTACATAAGCTTTGGCATAGCCATACAAATGATTTACGCTTCCTATTGGACTTCGGGCATAAATTTTCCTGTGAATCGTCTACATGGCATATTTGATATAATCTTTGGCGTATTTACTGGCATCTTTCTTATATGGTTTGTGGAATCTCCCATTGATCAAATACGCAAAGGTGATGAGGCTGCAGCTTTAGGTTGTTTGTCACGTTTGCAAAGGCCTCAAGGGGTGACCGCCTACACCCGACTGCAGCTCGAGCAACTCAAATCCTATGTAAGAGAGCAGGAAAATTTAAGCATAGCTGAAAGCTTTCAACAGGGCTTAGTGCCCTTGATCAAAATGTTACTTGTCCGCAGTGTTATGTTGGCTTTCCTATATTCGCTAACACTGAATTTTACCCTCAAATATAGTGTCCTCATAAATGGGGATATATGGGCTCCTACTGTAGCTGGCGCGTGTCGAATTTTGGCCGGCATCATAGCCTATGTGTTGGCCGATAGCGGACTGGGACGTAAGCTGCCCTCAACAATTGCCGCCATTGTCATTGGCGGCCTGATGATTGGAGAGTCCACTTTTTTTGTAAATCTTGTCGATATGGTGAATATTACCGGTCTACATACAGCCATGGTAATGTTTATTGTGATCCAGGCATTTGTTGGATTCTTTACTCCATACACTTCAATCTATATGGGTGAAGCTTTTCCTTTGCGTGTTAAGTCATATCTTATAGCTTGTTGTGTGATTTTTGAACAAATCATTCAAATCATTTTGATAGAAACGCTAAGACTACCCTTGGGTAATGGTCTGATGGCTGAAGGTATTATTGTTGTCGTTGTTGGTTTCTTAATGATGCTAATCATGCCGGAGACTAGAAATACATCACTGACCGAAGCACAACAGCGTTTTAGAAGTTTATTTTATTTGAGAGCGCATTGAAATCGATATATTTGTATATTTATTTAAAATAAAATAGTGCATAAACTACACTGAAAAAAAACAATACAAATTTCTTTTTGATCTAAATGATGTGATTTGGAAAAAAATTATTTAAGGCTTAAAAATTGATATGAGGTAAGCAACAGAGAATGCATTATACTCGAGGAAGCAGTAAAATTGTGGAAGCGGTACAATCGCGAAACGATAACAATAAAAAGAAAAAAATTGCGAAAATTATTACATCGCGAAAACTATTAAATAGCGAAAACTTTAAAATCGCGAAAGCGATAAAATCGCGAAAGCGATAAAATCGCGAAAGCGATAAAATCGCGAAAGCGATAAAATCGCGAAAGCGATAAAATCGCGAAAGCGATAAAATCTCGAAAGCGATAAAATCGCGAAAGCGATAAAATCGCGAAAGCGATAAAATCGCGAAAGCGATAAAATCGCGAAAGCGATAAAATCGCGAAAGCGATAAAATCGCGAAAGCGATAAAATCGCGAAAGCGATAAAATCGCGAAAGCGATAAAATCGCGAAAGCGATAAAATCGCGAAAGCGATAAAATCGCAAAAGCGATAAAATCGCGAAAGCGATAAAATCGCGAAAGCGATAAAATCGCGAAAGCGATAAAATCGCGAAAGCGATAAAATCGCGAAAGCGATAAACTCCCGAAAGCGATAAAATTGCGAAAGCGATAAAATCGCGAAAGCGATAAAATCGCGAAAGCGATAAAATCGCGAAAGCGATAAAATCGCGAAAGCGATAAAATCGCGAAAGCGATAAAATCTCGAAAGCGATCAAATCGCGAAAGCGATCAAATCGCGAAAGCGATAAAATCGCGAAAGCGATAAAATCGCGAAAGCGATAAAATCGCGAAAGCGATCAAATCGCGAAAACGATAAAATCGCGAAAGCGATAAAATGGCGAAAGCGATCAAATCGCGAAAGCGATAAAATCGCAAAAGCGATCAAATAGCGAAGGTGAGGCTAACATCCGCTTACTATAAAATGTTGGTGGCGACATAATCATGAAAGCGCTAAAATTGCAGTCACTATCAAATCATGGAAACAATAAAATCTTGGAGGTGATAAAATTACGGCATCGGTAAAATCGAATATGGTTTACAATTGGGAAACCGATGGAATGATTGTTATACCTACCATCATAGGAGGGGGTATACTGATCTAGTCATTCCGTTTGTAACACCTCGAAATATTGATCTGCGACCCTGGACATTCTGATTCGATCTAGCCATGTCCGTCCGTCCGTCTGTCTCAATCACGATAGCGCTCGAACGCTAAAAACTACCCGATTGAAATTTTGCACAGATACTAAGTATTGATGTAGGTTGTTGTGGATTGCAAATGGGCCATATCGGTTCAAATTGGGATATAGCTCCCATACATACTTATCTCCCAATTTGACTTCTTGAGCCTCTGGAAGCCGCAATTTTTATCCGATTTGGCTGAAATTTTGCATGTAGTGCTCTGTTATGTTACTTTCAACATCTGCGTGACGTACGGTCCAAATCGGTCTATAACCTGGTATAGCTCCCATATAAACCGAGATCCCGATTTGACTTCTTCCGATTTGGCTGAAATTTTGCATGCACTATTCTGTTATGACTTCTAACAACTGTGCCAAGTACGGTCCAAATCGGTCTATAACCTGGTATATCTCCCATATAAACCGATCTCCCGATTTGACTTCTTGATCCCTTACAAGCCGCAATTTTTGTCAGATTTGGCTAAAATCAAAATCGATTTCAAAAACGCCAGATCTGGTTGCACCGATTTAAACCAAAATTGAATGCCACCTTATGGTACCCCAAAAACACAAAGTTTGAATAAAATTTTGGGGTCAAATAACCTGGGGGGACGCCCCTTCCCAAAACTCACCCGAACGTAATTTTTTACCGATTGGGACAATATGGGTATCAAATGAAAGGTATTTAAAAGTAGAGTACGAAATTGGCATAAAAACGTCACTCCAAGTGTCGTGAGGGACCCCCACCACCCAAAACCCCCCATCAGGACATATTCACCGATTGGGATAATATAAGACACAAATGAAAGGTATTTGGGAGTTAAATACGAGCATGGTATTGAAAATACGGTCCAAGTACTTAGGAGAATCAAAGTGGACCGATCGGGACAGTATGGGACTTAAGTAAAAGGTTTTCGGGAGTAGAATAGGAATATGGTGTAGAAAATTGGTATTCGAGAGTAGAGTACGAATATGATAATCGAATATTAAAAATTGTGTGTAATTACCAAGGGGGCCGCCTCAAAATCAAAACCGTCCCAAGTGGGCATATTAGACCATCATGACAATATGTGATTAAATAAAAGGTTTTCGGGACTCAATTACCTCACAAAATGTTAACCACGGCTATATGGGGTTCAATAAAAGAAATTTGGTTGTAGTTAAACAAATTGTGCTGGGGAGATACATGGTAAGTAAGAAACTTATTTTTCGCTTGGTGCCAATGAAGGTGCAGCAGAGCAGGCCGGCTACAGCTAGTTTCTCACAAAGGGGAGTCAGTCCAGCTAATCTGACCATAAGAATGAATATCACCAGAAAATTGAGGTTATTTATTGATTACTGAAATGAAATTGCTAGACAACAGATGGATTTGTACGTACGTGCCAGTACATTTCTGGCGTGGCTAATGTTTTCAAAACAGTAGTGTTGCTCTCGAACCTCTCTTAGATCGGGCGTAGTTGGGGAAAAAGCGACGTAGCGATGAAGTCCAGGAAGCCATAAAATCAGGAAAACAAAATCGCGGTGACCATAAATCCGATTGGGACCATAAATCCGATTCGGGAGCTATATCGGGTTATATACCGACTCAGTGCAGTTATGTTTAAGGTCATAAAAGAAGCCGTTGTAAAAAATTTCAGCCACATCGGATAAGAATAATTGGATAATAATAGAGGCTTAAGAAGTCAAGATCCGAGATAGGCTTAATAGGGAACACTTTATTCAAAATTTCAGCCAAATCGTACAATAATTGCGCCCTCTAGAGGATCAAAAATTCAAGATCCAAGATCGGTTTATATGGGAGCTATATCAGGTTATATACCGATTCAGACGATATTTAGGTATGTTTAAGGTCATAAAAGAAGTCGTTGTACAAAATATCAGCAACATCGGATAAGAGTAATTGCGCCCTCTAGAGGCTCAAGAAGTCAAGATCCGATATAGGGTTAATATGGGAACACTTTATGCAAAATTTCAGCCAAATTGTAAAATAATTGCACTCTCTAGAGAATCAAAAATTCAAGATCCAAGATCGGTTTATATGGGAGCTATATCAGGTTATATACCGATTCAGACGATATTTAGCTATGTTTAAGATCAGAAAAGAAGTCGTTGTACAAAATTTCAGCCACATCGGATAAGAATAATTGCGCCCCTAGAGGCTCAAAATGTCTTGGCTTCATTTTGCACAGTTGTTGGAAGTGGTTATAAAACAAATCATACTAAATTTTAGCCAAATCGGATAATATTAGCGCCCTCTTGAGGCTCAAGAAGTTGAGATCCGCGATCGGTTTTTATGGGAACAATATCAGATTATAAACCGACTCAGACGATATTAAGCAGTTATGTCTAAGGTCATAAAAGAATTCGTTGTACAAAATTTCAGCAACATCGGATTGGAATAATTTCGCCCCCTAGAGGCTCAAGAAGTCAAGCTTCGAGATAGGGTTGATATGGGTGCTACATTAGGTAATGGCCATACTTGGCACAGTCGTTGGAAAACACTTCATTGAAAATTGCACCCAAATTAAATAATAATTGCAACCCCTAGAGGCTGAAGAAATCAAGATTCGAGATCGGTTTATATGGGAGCAATAGATGATGAACCGATTCGGGCCACACTTCGCACAGTTGTTGGAAGTCGTAATAAAACACATCATGAACATTTCAGTCAAATCGGATAAGAATTGAGCCCTCTAGAGGCTCAAGAAGTGTAATCGGGAGATCAGTTTGTGTGGCAGCTATATCAGGCTTTCAACCGATTTTGACCGTACTTAACAAAGTTGTTGGAAGTCCCAGCAAAATCCTTCTACAAAATTTCAGTCAAATCCTTTTGCACTCTACAGGCTCATGAAGAATAATCGGGAGATCGGTTTTTTGGGTGTTATATCAGGTTATGAACCGATTTTGGAACAGTTGTTGGAAGGGAAAACAAAACACCTCGTACAAAATTTCAGACAAATTGGATAAGAATTGCGCCCTCGAGAGCCTCAAGAACCCAAGTTACAGGATCGGTTTATATGGCACCTAAATCAAAACATGGACCGATATAGCCCATTTACAATCTCAACCGACCTACATTTACAGGACTCCTAGGAGTCAATAAGTCAAATTAGGTGATCGATTAATATGACGGATATAGCAGGTTATAGACTGATTAAGACGATACCCGGCTCAGTTGTTGGAAGTCATTGCAAAACTTTAGACCATACTCTGCACAGTTGTTGAATATCACACTAATCGTTTTAAATCGGATAAGAATTGCGCCCTCTAAAAGCTCAAAAAGTCAAAACCCATGATCGGTTTATATGGCAGCTATATCAAAACATGGACCGATATGACCAATTTACAATCCCGTCTGGCCTACACTTTTAAAAATATTTGTGCAAAATTTCAAGCGTCTAGCTTTACGCCTTCGAAAGTTAGCGTGCTTTCGACAGACGGACGAAAGGACAAGGCTAGATCGACTTAAAACGGCATGAAGATCATGAATATAAATTCTTTATGGGGTCTTCGACGAATATTTTGTGGTGTTACAAATGGAATGACGAAATTAGTAAACCCCATCCTATGATGGAGTGTATAATAACATCAAGCAACCGATACAATATTGCAGGCTATAAAATTATGCAAACGCTTTAATCATGGAATCATGGACAAAAACGCTCCCGTAAATGATTCACTAAAAGAAGAAATGGTCTAAATGATAAGAAGCAAAAGCTATAAATTGTAAAAAGCGTTCAATTTTCGAAAATCCAAAATGCTCCAGTAAATGATTCATGCCTAGAAGCGATAATACTGCGGGAGGAATAAAATTTTAAGACTTCTAAAATCACGAAAGAAAAAACAATACTAAAATGTACCAAACCAAATCAATATCGCATATAAAAAATATTGATAAAGTAATAAAATTGGGAATCGATTGAAAGATAAATTACTTTGTTTTATTTTCGATCTATTCGGTGCAAATCAGATGAACTGAACAGGTTTTGGGAGCAAAGTTGTACTGAATAGTTATCGATATCATGCGATAACGATTGATGTTGACGCGACATCTACTGATCTTCAACAACAACAACAATACCGAACGCCATCTACGCATTTTAGCTGAACTAATCCAAGTCATGTCCATCCAATAGCTAACTCATCTGGAACAAGTCTGTCTATCCACAACAATAAAATTTTATTCACATGTTTATATTTGGCGTTTTTCTGATTTTTAAGTACCCCCATAATAGGAGGAACTTGAACAAATGATTTGCAACTTATACTATGGCAGTAAAACCTAGCATATTTTACGAAAGCAATAAAATTGCGATAAAATCTGAAAAATTAAATAGCAAATCTATAGGCAAATTGCTGATGCAATCAAATAGCAAAAACGATATTATCACTAAAGCGATAAATTGACAGAAGCGTTTTAGATTTAGGACGAAACGCTCTTGCGCACGATAAATTCATAGAAACAATAAATTCACCATGAAGTCTCAGGACCAATAAAATCATAAAAGAAAAAATTTGCTAAATCAATAAAAGAGCCAAAAATCTAAAAAAAAAACTCAAAATGAAAATGGCTGAACCGATTTTCTTGATTTTCACAGATTGTGTAGGAGCACCACCCAAAACTAAAAGTGGACCGATCGGGACAATGTGGTACTCAAATGAAACGAATATCTTTCATTTGAGTCCCGTATTAGAGTATTAATTTAATAATAAACATTGGGTCCAGATACTTAGAGCGCCGTCATCCCAAAACTCCCTCAAATATACATATTTCACGATAATGGTTTGAAGGGGTAGATTACGTATATGGTCAGGAAGAGGTAATAGGCTATAGAATTTGTTGATATCGTAAGGTGGCGGACCCTCCATCTTAACCCAAATGCACCACCAAACATAAAAGTGGTCCGATCGAGACAATATGAGACTTAAATGAAAGGTATTCGGGAGTAGAGTATTAATTTGATAATAATTTGGTACCTAGAGGGCCGCCTCGACCTAAAACCCCATCAAATTGGCATATTGGATGATAATGGCAATATAGGCCTCAAATGAAAGGTATTAGGGAGTACATGGGAGAATATGGTCCGGAAGGATATCGGAAGGGGGAAGTCATAACAGTATAGGACTCCAAGACCCCACCCCCAAATATTTGCTAATTATGGCTATATGGGATACAAATAAAGGGTATAGTGTTTGGGAATGAATAAATAAATTGTTCTGGGCAGATATATATGGTTTTGTTTTTCTTGGTTATGTGCAACAGGGAAACACCCCAACATTCTACAAACGGAACCAGAATTGGTAATAGGCAAAATGCTTGTAAGGATTGAAGTCTTAGAGTCATGTTTGAAGTCTTGGAAAGTCTCCACCCAATGTCCGTTTTCCGATCATTTCAGAATAGATATTCAGGTTGGGCACGGGGGAGAAGGAAGGAAGCTGTATAGAAATCTGAGGAAGACTAGGTGGGATAGTTTCAGGGAACATATGCGAAGGCCCACAAGCAATAATCATCAATCGCACAAGCGAAAAAATCGTACGAGCGTTTAAATCGAGTAAGAAGAACCAATCATGGTGGACACTGGTACTAATGCTACAATACAATACCACAACCAAACAAGCGACAGAATTGCACAAACGTTAAAATCTCACAAGCAAGAAAATCGCACAAGCGAAAAATAGCAGGAACGATAAAATGGCACAAGTGATTAACACCAAACGCATAAGCGACAAATTTCACAAGCGATAACATCACACAAGCGACAACATCGCACTAGCGAAAAAATCGCACTAGCGATAAATTCCACAAATCGCATAAGCGACATCTCGCACAAGAGATAAATTCCACAAAACGCACTAGCGATAAGACCGCACCAGCGATAAAATCGCACCATTCAAAAAATCGCACAAGCGGTAAATACGCACAAGCGAAAAAATCGTGGGATTAAATCTACAAAACGCACTGGCGATAAAATCGTATAAGCGATAAATTTGCACAAACGATAAGATCGCACAACCGAAAAAATGGCACAAGCCATGAAACAGCCTAAGCGATAAAAACGCACAAGCAAACAAAAATCGCACAAGGGATTAATTCCACGATCGCCCAAGTTGTTATCGCACAAGGGATTAATTCCACCAATAGCACTTGTGAAAATACCACCCAAGCAATAAATACATACAAGAAAAAAATTGCACAAGGGATTAATTTCACAAATCGCACAAGCAATATCTCGCACAAGGGGTTAATTTTACTAGTCGCACTAGCGATATAACTGTACAAGCTATTAAACCGCGTAAGCGATAAAACTAAACGCATAAGCGATAAATTTGCACAAACGGTAACATCGCACAAGCGATAAAATGGCATAAGCCATAAAAACGCGTAAGCGATAAAACTAAACGCATAGGTGTTAAATTTGCACAAAAGATAACATCGCGCAATCGCACAAGCGCTAAAATGGCACAAGCGATAAAATCGCACAAGCGATAAAATCGCACAAGCGATAAAATGGCAATAGCGATTAAATGGCGCAATCCATAAAATATCTCGCACAAGGGGTTAATTCCACTAATCGCACTAGAGATAAAACCGTGTAAGCTATAAAACCGTGTAAGCTATAAAACCGTGTAAGCGATAAAACCAAAGCCATAAGCGATAAATGTGCACAAACGATAACATCGAGCAATCTATAAATCACAAAAGCGATAAAATGACACAAGCGATAAAATCGCACAAGCGACAAAATCGAACAATCCGTAAAATCGCACAAGCAATAAAATCGCACAAGCGATAAAATCGCACAAGCAATAAAATCACACAAGCGATAAAATCGCACAATCCATGAAATCGCACAAGCGATAAAATTACACAATCCATAAAATATCTCGCACAACGGGTTAATTATACTAATCGCACTAGAGATAAAACCGTGTAAGCTATAAAACCATGTAAGCGATAAAACCAAAGCCATAGGCAATAAATTTGCACAAACTATAACAACGAGCAATCCATTAATCGCACAAGCGATAAAATCGCACAGGCCATAAAACCGACCAAACGATAAATACGCACAAGCAAAAAATCGCACAAGGTAATAACTTCATGAATTGCACAAGTCATATTTCGCGCAAAGGAATTAATTCGACAAATCGCACTAGTGATAAAACCGCCCAAGCGATATATAGGCACAAGCAAAAAAATCGCACAATGGATTAGTTCCACAAATCGCACTAGCGATATAACCCCACAATTCATTAAATCGTATAAGCGATAAACACACACAAGCGATAACATCGCACAAATCATAAAATCGTACAAAAAATTCCACAAACGGTTATCCCACAAGAGATTATCGCACAAGGGATAAATTCCACAAATCGCATAAGCGATAATCCACAAAACGCACTGGTGATAAAATCGTATAAGCGATAAATTTGCACAAACGATAAGATCGCGCAAACCGTGCACAAACGATAAGATCGCACAAGCGAAAAAATGGCACAAGCCATGAAACCGCCTAAGCGATAAAAACGCACAAGCAAACAAAAATCGCACAAGGGATTAATTCCACGATCGCCCAAGTTGTTATCGCACAAGGGATTAATTCCACCAATAGCACTTGTGCTAATACCGCCCAAGCAATAAATACATACAAGAAAAAAATGCACAAGGGGTTAATTTTACTAGTCGCACTAGCGATATAACTGGACAAGCTATTAAACCGCATAAGCGATAAAAGTAAATGCATAAGCGATAAATTTACACAATCAATAACATCGCAAAGCCATAAAATCGCATAAGACATAAAAACGCGTAAGCGATAAAACTAAACGCATAGGTGTTAAATTTGCACAAAAGATAACATCGCGCAATCGCACAAGCAATAAAATGCACAAGCGATAAAATCGCACAAGCGATAAAATCGCACAAGCGATAAAATCGCACAAGCGATAAAATGGCAATAGCGATAAAATGGCGCAATCCACAAAATATCTCGCACAAGGGGTTAATTCCACTAATCGCACTAGAGATAAAACCGTGTAAGCTATAAAACCGTGTAAGCGATAAAATCAAAGCCATAAGCGATAAATTTGCATAAACGATAACATCGAGCAATCTATAAATCACAAAAGCGATAAAATGACACAAGCGATAAAATCGCACAAGCGACAAAATCGAACAATCCGTAAAATCACACAAGCAATAAAATCGCACAAGCGATAAAATCGCACAAGCAATAAAATCACACAAGCGATAAAATCGCACAATCCATGAAATCGCACAAGCGATAAAATCACACAATCCATAAAATATCTCGCACAACGGGTTAATTATACTAATCGCACTAGAGATAAAACCGTGTAAGCTATAAAACCGTGTAAGCGATAAAACCAAAGCCATAGGCAATAAATTTGCACAAACTATAACAACGAGCAATCCATTAATCGCACAAGCGATAAAATCGCACAGGCCATAAAACCGACCAAACGATAAATACGCACAAGCAAAAAATCGCACAAGGTAATAACTTCATGAATCGCACAAGCCATATCTCGCGCAAGGGAATAATTCGACAAATCGCACTAGTGATAAAACCGTACAAGCCACAAAACCGCCCAAGCGATATATAGGCACAAGCAAAAAAATCGCACAATGGATTAGTTCCACAAATCGCACTAGCGATATAACCCCACAATTCATTAAATCGTATAAGCGATAAACACACACAAGCGATAACATCGCACAAATCATAAAATCGTACAAAAAATTCCACAAACGGTTATCCCACAAGAGATTATCGCACAAGGGATAAATTCCACAAATCGCATAAGCGATATCTCGTACAATAGATTAATTCCACAAATTGCACAAGCGATATCTCGCAGAATGGATTATTTTTATTCCACAAATCTCACTAGCGATAAAACAGCATAAGCGATAAATACGCACAAGCGGTGAATACGCACAAGCGATGAATACACACAAGCGATAAATACGCACAACCGATATCTCGCGCAAGGGATAAATACCACAAATCACACTAACGATAAAACCGCACAAGCGATATCTCGCATAAAGGATTATTTCCACAAATTGAACTGGCGATAAAATCGCACAAGCCATAAAACTGCACAAGCAATAAAACCACACAAGCGATTAAATCGCACAAGTAATAAAATAGCACAATCGATAAAATCGCACAAGACATAACACCGCACAAGCGATAAAATCGCACAAGCAATTAAATCCACAAATCGTACAAGCCATAAAATCGAACAATAAAATCGCACAAGCGATAAAATTCCATAAGCGATAAAATCGCATAAGCGATAAAATCGCATAAGCTATAAAATCGCATAAGCGATAAAATCGCATAAGCGATAAAATCGCATAAGCGATAAAATCGCATAAGCGATAATCGCATATGCAATTGAATCGCACAAGGTATCAAATTCACAAATCGCACAAGCCATAAAACTGTACAAGCAATAACATTGCACAAGTGCTTAAGTCGCACAAGTGATTTAGCCGCATAAGGGATTAATTTCACCAAAGTAAACGGGAAAAAATTGGAAAAGTGATAAATACGGGGAAAATTTCTTATAAGTAATAAAATCACAACAACGGAAAATTTGTAGAAAAACTCATTTTCACAAAAGCAATATTCTAATAAAAATGCTATATATTCGCAAAAGCGATGGAATCACAGAATTGATAACATCTTAAAAGCAATAGAATTACTCAATCAATTATATGACAATATAGTAATGACAGATATGTAAGTTAAATAGCAGCGGAAGCGGATTTTGAGTGGAAATTCTAACTGACTATCTTTTAATCTTACATGGGAGAGTACCTTCTCATATAACTCAGTACAACAGCCTATATAAGGGTGGGAAATTCCAAGTTAGGGTCATATTGGAAAGTCGGAAGAGCAAAATCTAAAATGGGCTTGAAATTCTCAGGCCAATATTTTCAGGGTCTTTCTTTATGTAACCTGTTCGAACATAAAGTTTTGCGAACATTTTTTTATACATTTGAGATATAAGAAGGATAATTGGATCGAAACAACAAATAAAAAACTTGGGGGAACGCGCCACCAAAAAAAACCCAAAAGCCGTTGTATAAACCAATTGTTACAATATGCAAATATGGGACATAATTGAAAAGTATTAGGGAAAGCAATAGGATTGTTATGTGATTAGTTGACCAAGTATAAAGGGGCCACGCCACACCCAAGATGACGTTGGTTGGTTCAAAATTATCCCATTTTACATCTTGACCCTCAACAAAACTCCAACAACATCTAATAATAACAAGAAAACATTACCTTGAACTAAATATTTTGTGGCACAACAACTCGTACAAAAAACCTCAATGACTTTTATCTCATCTTTCTCATTTTAAATATTTTATTATTATCCTATGCCTAACCACACAACGTCTTTTGTTTGTGGCAAATCATATCATAGATTTAATTTAGAATCCAAATACAATACGCATTACAAATTGAAAAAACTGCCATCAGTCTTTGTTAAACATTACTAGTAATTGGATTGATGAAAATTGATTTTAATTTTCTTCATATAAGGCGAATACCCGGAAGTTATAAAATAAAAGTGCCTAAATAACCATGGCCGAAACGCCAACTCTAAATTATGAGGCGAATATAAGTGGTTCCAAGTACTCACTATCGGCTGCACCCACATCAGCATGGTATAGTGTGCATCATTTGAGTACAATGGCAGCAGGTGAGTTTTCCATTCATATTCGTAATAATATTTCATATTAAGTTTTGGGCAGAGTCCCAGTTTGACCGAGGGGTGTCGATGAAAGAATCTTAGAACTTTTTAATCTCCATGTATCTGCCTTTTCCTTAATCCAGCAAACTATCTCCCTCTCTCTCTTCTGCTATCCCTGTCATTTTATTCTCATTTTGCAGGTGCCTTTATATTCTTCAGCGGAGGCATGGCCATGGCACATGGCTTAGGATGGTCGGTGTATCCAACCACCGGCTATAGCCTACACTTTCATTTATCCTGGTTCGTAGCGGTGCTTATAGGCGCCATTTTGTCGGTGCCTGCTATCAAAATAATGCCCAAGAAATATATCACGGTAGGTATGAAAGAATTATCACACTTAACATGAACCTAAAATCATTTTCCTTTGCAGAGCATTTCAGCAGCATTGATTCTAATGGGTGGCATTGTTTTCATAGTTGCTCCCTATAGTATAGATGTCCTAATTGCTGGACGCTATCTCAATGGCATGGCAGTAGGTTTGGCCATCACTCCATATCTCATGCTGATTGGGGATATATCACGTTTTGGCACCCGAGGCACTTGTCTAGGCATTGAACAATTATCGCTTACCCTTGGCTTGGAACTCCAAATCATCATTAGCACACAGTGGGATGTTACCACCACATTTGCGGTCAATCGTTTGCATGGACTTCTGGATGTTGTCTTTGCCATATTTATTTGCATAGCTCTATGGCATTTTGTGGAATCCCCCGTGGACTATTTGCGCATGGGCGATGAGCCAACTGCCCTGAGTATCATGGCTCGACTAAAAAAGCCACCTGGTGCCAATAGTGCCGCCAATATTTTACTCATGGAACACAACACCTATCTAAGTGAACAGAGTGAGCTGGGCTTTGGCAGCTGCATAGGACCCATGTTCAAGATGATACTTTTCCGAAGCATGATGTTGGCCTTTACTTTCTCCTTGCCTTTGACGAGAACATTTAAATACAGTAAAACTGCCACTTTATCCTTGACCACTACCATGTTGGTGGCCGGCATACGTATATTAGGAGGATTTCTTTCCCTACTAATCACAGATAGATTGGGTCGAAAATTACCCGCTTTAATTTCGTCTTTGATAACTGGTAGTCTGATGATAACTGTAGCCGTAATATGCCAAAAATATGATAATTTAACCAATCCCCGTGCCATGAGCTATGTTTTTAGCTTCTGCTTGATAATACAATTCTGGTCTGGACTTTTTGCCCCACTAACCTCGGTGTATGTGGCTGAAGCTTTTCCCCTAAAAAGAAAATCCTATTGCATTGCATTTTGTGTGGTACTGGAACAAGTCATCGGCATTCTTGTCTTATGTCTGGCAACCCCCTTGGGAGATGATGGCACTCTCATTGCTCAGGGTATTATAATATTGTTGGCCAGCATCTTCTTTGGCCTAACCATGCCCGAGACGAAGCAAACTTCATTGCGAGAAGCTCAGAAACGCTTTAGACATTTCTTCAACTGGAAGTCGATTTAAAATTGTCTATGTTTAACTTTGTCAGTCATCGATTTTTTTTTAATAAATATGATTTTATTTTTTTGTAAAACTTTTGATGTGTGTTTACTGTACTTTACCCTTATTTTTAAGAAATGAAATAAGTTTGAACTTTAATAATAACTCAAAAATATTTTAATATGAATCAGTATGTATTAACTTAACAGTACATAAATTTTTCCCCCTATTTTTAATATGTATTGATCTGGCAATTAGGGCTCTTTCTTTTATCTCGTTGGCAGTTCGCATATTCTACGAACTGGCCTGTCAAGTAAAGACTAAGCATAGGGTCTCTTCTTGTCTCAGCAGCGAACCAGATCACATCTCACCTAAGTATAAATAAAAGTACAAATGTAAGTTGTTTGAAAAAAGGAGCATTTTTATTTCCCTTATAACTTGACTGCAATATTTGGTATTGTGTCTGACCACAATCCCGTGGTTTCCTACTCGTTTCCCACAACTCCTTGGATCTTTCCAATTTTGAAAAGAATTGTTTTAGATCCATAGTATCAACTCCCGATACTCTTACCTTTTCCCATCCTCTGGGTAAAGCGATTTTCTCCCACCATTGGTGTAATGGTAATTCATAAATTTATTTATTTATGAACCCATTTTTAAATCTAAATGTTTTATCCCCATAAACTTTAACATGGTCCATTCGAGCCTTGCTTGTTATCTGGCAACCTCACCTTTACTAAAAAGTGCAACGAAGTAAAAAGTGACAGCTAGTGCTGAACACGTTTTATCACTATTTCCCGTATTCTCGCATTCTTTAAATTGCTACTCAATATCAATTTTTTGCGTGAAGAAAAAGTGTTTTGACAAAATATTCGCTGAATATCAATTTTTTTCGGGAATAAGAAAGTGTTTTGTTTTTGATAGTTTTTGCTGGACAGAACAGTGAAAATTAAAGGATAGAAGTGAGTAAAGAATCATTTGCGTTTGGAGGACTTCACGTCCCAAAAAGAATATTAAAAAGCAAAAAAATTCTTTTTTATGTGCCTTGTCCAGAATATTAAAGGAAACGCAAGAAAGCCGGAAAGTATATCAGCATTCCATTTGCCAATCCAGATTCCCATCTGTTGTGTTCCCCCTACTGGATAGGGATTGGTCGTCAAACGTTTTTTTTTTTTTTTTTTTTTTTTTTTCACAAAAACGTGCAATTCTATTATTTGAAGCAGGGGTGTATCAAAGGTTCACCCCCTCACCGACATTGGACGAAAACCGCATGCTGCAATGCTCCTCTTGCCCACGGTCGTCGCAGCTGGATCTTTCATCCCACAAGTGGTACTTCACATGGAATTAATTCTCTTCACTTCAAAGTAAGTTTCCAAATTATTCCTATTTTATTATCACAAATACAGTCCATTTACTTATCCGTACACCACCCCCCTACTCTGGGGCTCCCGAAAAGTGTAACTCAATTCACTTAACCATTTACATATCCATTCCCCCCATCCCCTGGGGCTACCAGGAAGTGTAACTCAATTCAATTAACCTTGAAACAACGGTCTAATATACGAAAGAAAAAGAAAAAATAAACAACAACAACTTACGACTCAAATGTTGACATCCACTTGGAGCCCACATTAACATTTGCAAATAAATCCCCCAAATCAATTCTTGCTTGCGATCAGTGACTACTAAACTATATAACATTCGGTTTAACATTCAATGTTAGCACTCATTGCTTAATGTGGTTCTGAACGTGGGTGTTAAATTCCCACTTAATATGTACTACACACAGTAACATACATATTGTTATCCGAGGACAGTGCTATTCAAATTGTAAAAACTCTCTCGAAACAATCATTAACAAATGTTAAATTATTTTACCTCAAAATATTATATCAACAATTTGTTTTGCATGAACTCCAACTTAGCTTATTTGGGTTCGGATCTTCGGTGCTAGAAACGATAGCTTAATCGACCAAACCCAAAACATACATATTTTATCAATTTTATACGAAGTGTTGGTTAACATTGTTAAAATGAATGTACATATAGACGAAGGCTCAAAGTGAGAACAGTTTTACAGACCCTTGTGAATTTTGGAAACATTTGAAAAGCTGTTATGAAATTTTGCTTGTGTAACTGGGAACAGTTCGTTTTAATTTTTAAGCAGTAATTCAAACTATTATTGCCTTTACATTGAATGTCAGTGGCATATTCAAATTGGAAACAGTTTTTACATTTTTATGAACCAACAACAGTGTAAAAATCGGGCTTATAAATCTTTATTGATACCTTGTGGCGAAATTGGGAATAGTTTTCCTAAATACAAGAATTTTTTAAGAAACCATCGTTCAATTTTATATGTGAATAAGGAAATAGGTCTTTGAAAGATTTTATGTATCAAACCCCTTGATATTGAGATATTTATATTAGAACGAAGAAATTTTGTCCACACTGGGAACAGTTTTGAACCTATTACCTTTTTGAATTATATGGTACAAAGAACGAGAACAACCCCAACGTTAATTATTTATTTTTTATATTTGTGTCACTTCCATAATAGATATTATTATTTTCTGTATTTGTGTCACAAATATATACCGTCTTTTACATATATATATAAATAAATATAACAAAAATACCCATATTCTCTTATAGGTTTGTCCTCTCTGAAAACCCTTTTTATTATTTTTATTACTTTCTTTTACTCAAGCCTAAAGTTTTTCAAAACTTTGAGGGCACTTCCATTCCTTGGAAATTGCAAATTAATATTTTCATCCAGTTTTGATATATTTCCTTTCGGAATATCCCTTTATCCACAATGGAAGAATTCATTTTCGATTCTGATAATTTAATAACATTTTCTGCTAGCTTTGGCGACACGCCCGTGGAGGACCTTTCCGATTCTCGCCTTGAAGTTGCTCTTCAGGAGCTAAATGATAGATGGACAATTCTTCAAAAGACTTATAGGACACTTTGTATTTCGAAGGACTCAAATTCTGATGAGGGGCTGCTACAGTCAGCTAGAAAGAAGTTTGTTAAATGTACAAGTGACTTTCAGTCTTGTAAAGCCAGGATTTTGGACTTGCAAAAGACCCTCATAAACCCCTATAATTCATCCTCTTCTCCTGTTTTAGAAAGTCCAATTATGGACAACTCTGTTCCCTGCATAAAGGTCCCTCCTTGCGACACAGAGATCTTCTATGGGGGCTATGAGGAATGGCCCTCATTCAGGGACATGTTCTCCGCAGTGTATGGAGAACATCCCAGATTATCGGCCGTACAAAAGTTGTATCACCTTCGTTTGAAGGTAAGAGGCCAGGCGGCACTTATTGTGAAGAAATATAAGCTCTGTGGAGAGAATTTTGCTCTGGCGTGGGATGCTTTAAAGACTCGTTACGAAAACAGGAGAATTTTGGTTGACAACCAACTAAAAATCCTCCTCAATTTAAAGCAAATCCCCTCCGAAAGCAGCGAGGCCCTTCAGGAAATCCAGGCTACAATAAATGATTGTTTGGCCGCTTTAAATGCTCAGAAAATTTCCACAGCCGATTGGGACCCTATCCTCGTGTTTTTGTGCTCTACAAAACTCCCACATGAAACCCTTTCACTATGGGAACAGTCATTGAAATCACATAGGGATCTCCCCAATTGGGACCAAATGGATACCTTTCTTTCCAATCGGTATGAGGTGGTCGAAAGACTCAATAGCATCCAGGGCGCCAAGAAAGGGAACAGTAGAAAACAGGATTCTGATATTCATGCTTTCAATACAGAAAGTAAAGCCCAATTTCCCTGTAAGATTTGCAACTCCAACCATTCTCTTCGAAGCTGCCAAGAATTCCTAAAAATGAGTCCCCAAGCTCGCAGCGAATTTGTACGGCAGAATAATACGTGTTTAAACTGCTTGTCATATACACATATTCGGAGCGATTGCAAAAGCAAATTTCTGTGCACAACGTGCAAGAAAAACCACCATACGCTCTTGCACTTTCCCAATTCCAACACCAAATCTTCTCCAAACAAGTCTAACGTAAATACCACAAACCCTGTTGACGTAAACTCTCCTATTGAATTACCATCCACTTCCACTCCTAGCCAAGACTTTTACCAAGTGACCCAAACGTCGTCTCATTATGTTTCCGAGAACAACCAGCTCTGCGAGAAAACCCTTTTGCCAACCGCTTTAGTCTCCATAATCCATAATGGAGACACATTTAGTGCTCGTGCTTTTCTTGACCAAGGGTCAGAAAAAACCTTTATCTCTAAACGTTTGCAGCAGCGTTTGTTGCTTCCAACCGAACCAATGAATTTTCAAATACGGGGAATGGGCGGCGGTGTAGTGGCAAACTCAAAGTCCTTTTGTAAGCTCACCCTATATTCGAGGAAACATGACCACTCGCTGGCCATCCAAGCAATTGTCGTCCCCAAGATAACCCGACTACTGCCAAACTTTTTTGTCCCTCAATCAGATTATTCTTATGACGATTTATCTGATTTAGATCTGGCTGATCCTGAATTCTTTTCTCCTGGACCCGTAGATTTGTTGATCGGCAGCAATGTCATGCCAAAATTACTTCTTGATGGGGTCAAGAAGTTGCCAAATTCTCTTTTGGCCCAAGCGACTATATTTGGGTGGATAATTAGCGGTCCATTAGAAACCCTCAATTGCTCATCATTCGCTATTGAAACCACCGAAACTTCTGAGTATCCGATAAGCCAACAACTGCGATTGTTTTGGGAGCAGGAAGAGATTCTTTCAAGCCCTCCTATATCCCCAGATGATGAGTATTGCGAAAGTTTTTTCTGTCAAACCACCACTCGAAACGCAGAAGGTCGATACATAGTAAAACTTCCTTTTAAGTCCGAAAATCACAAGGAACTAGGTCTAGGCATTTCACGACATATTTCCCTTATCCAGTACTTGCGTATGGAACAGTCTCTAGGCAGGAAACCAGAAATGGCGAACACATATTACAATATATTAAAGGAATATATTTCCCTTGGACATATGGAGGAGGTTACGCCTCATGAAATTTCCAAAGACTCATCTCAAAGTACATACTACCTGCCCCACCATGCGGTCCTTAAGCCTGACAGTCGTAGTACAAAAGTGAGGGTTGTTTTTAACGCCTCTCAGCGAACCTCCTCAGGAAAGTCCCTTAATGACGTGTTGTATATCGGTCCATCCCTACAATTAGACCTTTCGACTTTGATTTTGAACTGGCGTCTGTATAGGTACGTTTTCAGCGGTGACATCGAGAAGATGTACCGCCAGATATTAGTTCACAAGGACCACACGAACTTCCAAAGGATACTTTTCCGGCCAGAACCCACTAGTCCCATTAGAGATTATGCCCTTAATACCGTGACTTTTGGTGTTAGTTCAGCCCCCTACTTGGCAATAAGGACAATTTTGCAGTTAGCTCGTGATTCAGCGGATACACACCCTCAGGCGTCTCAAATTTTGCAGAGAGAAATTTACGTCGATGACGTCCTCTCAGGAGTACACAATATAGCCTCAACTATTGATTCCCTATCACAATTAATCAAAGTCCTAAGTTCAGCCGGTTTTCCTTTCAAAAAAATAACTTCAAACTGCCCACAAGTTATAAATTCCGTCCCAAAGGATTGTCTGTTGGATACGAATTTTCTAAAGTTCAATGAAACTAGTTCGGCAAAGACATTGGGTATCCAATGGAACGCCCTCAACGACCAATTTTCGTATCAAGTTGCAAATATATCGCCCTCTGAAGCTATAACTAAAAGGCAAATATTATCGGCTTCTTCGAAGCTTTTCGACCCAGCTGGTTGGATTTCCCCAATAATCATCCAGGCAAAATTCCTTTTGCAACAGCTGTGGTTGGAAGGGACCGATTGGGACGAGAATGTAAAGCCCTCCTCTCTATTAAAGTGGAATAAATTTGTCGTAAATCTTTCCCAGCTGGCTGATATAAAAATACCTCGCTGGATCAATTTTGCCCCATTATATCATACGCAGATACACGGTTTCTGTGACGCCTCAGAAAAGGCGTACTGTGCTGCGGTCTACTTGAGAACTCGAACGGAGGATTCTGTCCAGTGCCACCTTCTTGTCTCCAAAACGAAGGTCGCTCCTATTGATCCAGTCAGTCTCCCAAGATTGGAACTTTGTGGAGCCGTTTTACTCTCGAAATTAATGAGACAACTCATAACCTCTCTCCCAATTCAGAACTACGATATGTTTCTCTGGTGTGATTCGTCCATTGTACTGGGCTGGCTGGAAAAACCACCTAATACGTGGAAAACTTATGTGGCCAACAGGACTTCCAAAATCCTCCACAATGTTGGAAACTGCATCTGGCGTCATATACGCTCCGCAGATAATCCAGCAGACCTAGGATCCCGTGGGTGTAGCTCTGTTGATCTCATGAATAACACATTGTGGTGGCATGGACCGACATGGCTTCTTGGCCCCCCCGAGGATTGGCCAAAGTCCAGATTCTTATCTGAGAATCCACCAGAAATGCGAAGGATAAAAGTATTTCACACGTTCGATGACCAATCCGACACATTAGAAAGGTTTTCAAAATGGGACAAGGCCATACGGGTTCTTGCTTATGTTTTCCGATTTTACTCCAAAATCTCAAGATCATTTGATTATCCCCCATTCACAACACCCACTATTTCCTTTCAAGAATTTAATTTGGTGAAAAATCGACTCATTACCTTAACCCAAAAAAGGTATTACGCATCAGAGTATCACTCTCTTTGTACAGCTAAAATAGTTAGCAAGAAAAGCTCACTTTACTCCCTTAACCCCTTTATTGACTCAGACGATACCATAAGAGCAAATGGAAGGTTGGTCAATTCAGATCTCACTTATATCGAACGTCATCCAATTATTTTACCGGCTCAATCGAGATTTTCTGAACTTTTTGTAAAATTTACACATGAACTCCTCATGCATGCTGAACACTCTCTTATGCTCAGGACCATTAGGCAAGAGTATTATATCTCAAGGCTGCGACCACTCATAAAAAAGTGTATTAGAAACTGTAAAACGTGCGTCATATACAAGCAAAAGGTTCAATCCCAAATCATGGCTGCACTGCCACCCGAAAGAACCAATTTTTCCCTCCCTTTTACTGTGACTGGCTTGGATTTCGCAGGCCCCTTTTCCATTAAGACTTCCATTGTTCGACAAGCAGCATATCATAAAGGATATGTCTGTATTTTTGTTTGCTTTTGCACAAAAGCGTTACACCTTGAGATCTGCTCTGATCTCTCCTCCAATTCGTTTATAGCAGCCTTTACAAGGTTTGTGGGTCGAAGAGGCCTACCGAAACAACTTTATTCTGACAACGGGACAAACTTCGTGGGAGCTGAAAGAATCCTTCGAGAGTCCTTTGAACACTTTATAAAGTCCTCATTCAAGGACATCTCTGAAAAGTACTCATCCCACGGTTTTAATTGGTCCTTTATCCCTCCAAATGCCCCACATATGGGAGGGATTTGGGAAGCTGGAGTAAAATCCTTTAAAACTCTTTTCCGAAAAGTGGCACATAATTATAAGTACACCTTTGAAGAGTTCTCCACTCTATTAATTCGTATTGAAGCTGTTTTGAATTCTCGGCCACTATCACCTATGACCGATGATCCCCACGAAATATTGGCATTGACACCAGGACATTTTCTGAGGGGTGCCCCATTGATGGCCTTTCCAGAAACACCCTCAGAACCCCTTTGTTTAACAGATAGATGGGATAAACTCAAGGCTCTTCAGCACCAATTCGCTCGTCGATGGAAGGACGAGTACTTGAAAGAACTCCACAGAAGGTACAAGTGGAAAAATGTAAAGGACGATATCTCTATCGGCCAACTCGTTGTCATTAAAGACGAACTTCTCCCACCATGCGAATGGCGATTAGGGAGGATTAAGAAAACTTACTACGGTAGCGATGGTCATGTTAGAGTGGCGGATATACGTACACAGATGGGTGTTCTCACAAGACCAATAACGAAGATTTGCCTTCTCCCCTCGGACACGAAGACTTGTAGTAAAAATCCTTCAACATTTCCTACAATATCCTAAAATCCCAAAATAGTTTACTTTCCCAAAATCATTTGAAAATCTCCTTTTTCAATAAAACATCAGAGGTGTCCAGTATATGCTCCATTTCTTATTAAAGTTTTTGTAAAATGTTGCAAATCTTTATCATTTATCCAGAGAAATATTCCATTATAGGGGTCCTAAAAATTCAAACCTACACCAGTGTCTCATCTGCCGTAAGTATCATCCGTTGAAATACTGCAAAATGTTCTTGGCAATGAGCGTTAAGGATCGGCGTCGAGCTGTGCGAGCTCATGGGTATTGTATGAATTGCATGGCAAGATCACATGATTCGGCAGGCTGTACATCACCGGACTTGTGTCAGCGCTGCGGCCATGCACATAATACACTATTGCATCTTCCTATTACAGATCGTATACAAGCTAGACCTTCCAAAAAATGTGAAACTCCAAGAAATGTACGCTCTAATGTCACAAGGCAAAATAAATCGGTGAGAAACCAAAATGGAATTAACAGACGGAATTTAGCCGAGTGTAAACGACAACGATCTCAACAAAAGACAACCTCTTCACTTCCTCCCACTACAAATTTACGGCGATGTGTGCAGAATGCGATGATGGCATTGGATCGTCTGCAAAGGACTCTTTAAGGACATTAGACCTTCTCTCTTTGGCCAATACTGGCCAAGGGGGGCAGGATGTTTACTGTACTTTACCCTTATTTTTAAGAAATGAAATAAGTTTGAACTTTAATAATAACTCAAAAATATTTTAATATGAATCAGTATGTATTAACTTTACAGTACATAAATTTTTCCCCCTATTTTTAATATGTATTGATCTGGCAATTAGGGCTCTTTCTTTTATCTCGTTGGCAGTTCGCATATTCTACGAACTGGCCTGTCAAGTAAAGACTAAGCATAGGGTCTCTTCTTGTCTCAGCAGCGAACCAGATCACATCTCACCTAAGTATAAATAAAAGTACAAATGTAAGTTGTTTGAAAAAAGGAGCATTTTTATTTCCCTTATAACTTGACTGCAATATTTGGTATTGTGTCTGACCACAATCCCGTGGTTTCCTACTCGTTTCCCACAACTCCTTGGATCTTTCCAATTTTGAAAAGAATTGTTTTAGATCCATAGTATCAACTCCCGATACTCTTACCTTTTCCCATCCTCTGGGTAAAGCGATTTTCTCCCACCATTGGTGTAATGGTAATTCATAAATTTATTTATTTATGAACCCATTTTTAAATCTAAATGTTTTATCCCCATAAACTTTAACAATGTGTGTTTTTCCGTTGGCTACCTGTTGGGGATGAGTTCGTTACAGAAGCCACATTTATGAGGGGTCATCATGAAAATTTTTTAACGTTCAATACCCCTACCAAAGAGCAGAGAGAGAGAGAGAGTTGATCTAATTGCTATAGAGCTTAAGTCCCTATGGAACAAAACATTGAACTTCCCACATATATCTGAACAAGCCATATTTGCAAAACTAACAAAACTTCTGACAGAAAACGAGCGCTGCAGAAAACAACAAAACTTTGACTTATTTTTTTTTCGTAACTTTTTTTTTGCAATGAGTACCCCAAGGTTAAAATTCTGGGCAGATACTCTCCCAAAAAGCAAAAAAGTATTCTGTTTTTTGGTGAAACTCATATCCTTTACTTGTTTCCTTTTAATCCCAATAAGAATAAGAAAAAATGTGCTGAGTTCGACCGCGCCAATCTGGATCATATGCTGGTCGGATGACGGGAGGCTTAATACAAGTCACTGTGTGAAATTCCAGAGAAATCGGATAATAAATGCAGCTTTTATGGCCTTAAGACCCTTAATCGGCAGATCGGTATATATGGCAAATGTATCTGAATAACGACCGATCCGAACCATAAATTTCAGAGAAACCGGATAATAAATGCAGCTTTTATGGGCTTAAGACCCTTAATCGGCAGATCGATATGTGTGGCAGGTATATATGAATAAAGACCGATCCGAACCATAAACTCCAAAAAAAAACGGATAATAAATGCAGCTTTTATGGTCTTAAGACCCCTAACCGGCAGATCGGTATATATGGCAGCTATATCTGAATAAAAACCGATCCGAACCATTTTCTGGTGTGATGACGAAAGGCTTAAATCAACTCGGTTTTTCAAGTTTCAGCGAAATCGGGTTATAAATGCAGTTTTTGTGGACTTAAGATCCCTAATCGGCAGATCGCTGTATATGGCAATTATATCTGAATATAGACCAATCTAACCATATTTGAGTCAGATATCGCGAGGCTTTAATCAACTCACTGTTTCAAATTTCAGCGAAATCGGGTAATCATTGCGACTCTTATGGGCTTGAGACCCTAAATCAGGAGATCGGTCTATATGACAGCTATATCTAAATATAGTCCGGTCTGAACCAGATTTAAATCGGATGATGGGAGGCTCAAACCAACTCACAATTTCAGATATATGAAAATATGCTCCGATATGGGCCATGTTCGGTTTGAATATCGGGCCCTAGTACAACTTCTTATTTAAAATTTCAGCGAAAATGGAAAAAATTTTTGGCTTTTATGGGCTTGAGGCCCAAAATCGGCAGATCGGTCTATTTATTTGATCCATGATTTGACCCATTCAAGATCTTAACCTGCGTATAGAAGAAATACGAGCCTGTGCAAAATTTCAACTCGATTTATAAATTTTTAAAGTTTGTAGAGTGATTACAACTGATGGACACACAGACGGACAGACACGATGACATCGTTAAAATGTCTTATTTTGATGTGTTGCAAACTGTATGACTTAAAGAATATACCCCCTAACCTATGGTTGTGGGTACAAAAATCTAAATCATCAACGATTGGTTAACTAGAGCCCGATTTTGAGGTGGCTAATAAAACATTCCTTACCACATTTCGTGCAAAATCATGAAAATCGGGCGTTATATATATGGGAGCTATATCTAAATCTGACAGGTACTAAGATTTATTTTTTCTACTACACGACCATAATACGGTCCTGCGGGCAGAGTTCTTGGCGATCACGGAATGCGTAAGGTGGGGTGGTGTTAACGCGAGGACGTCGAGTGTGAACATCATTACGGACATTAAATTGGCCTTAAGGCACTAATAACCAGGGTGGTAAGGACACAAAAAATCTTGGAGTGTAAGAAAGAGATTGACGCTATATCAGGTTATGAATCGATTCAGGTCATATTGGTTTGGATATTGGAGGCAATAGCAAAATTTATAGTGCAAAATTTCAGGCAATTCAAATAAGAATTGCGTCATATAGGCGCTCAAGAAATGTTATCGGAAGATCATTTCATGTGAGAGCTATATCAGGTTATGGACCGATTTTAACCATATTTGACGTGTACGCTGGCGGTAGAAGAGGCCAGTATGCAAAATTTTAGCCAAATCGTATAATAATTGCCCCCGGTAGCAGCTTAAGAAATCAACTTGGAAGAGGTCAATTCAACACCAACCGCTAAAAGTAGGTGGGGTGTAGATCATATTGACTTTATATTTTATCCGCGGCGTCTTGATGCCCCCACAGTCGCTTGTGAAACATTTTAGAGTCCTAGCTGCATCCTATGATTTTTTGCCTCTAAAACCCTTTATTTAGCACCGTGTAAACAGTGACACGATTGCTCCGTTCGCGTACAATACCCATGGCCTGGTCACACCGAGTATTTAGCGCAAGTTTAGAATCTTAAATTAGAAAACTAATCGCATACAATGAGCTGGTCTTCCGCATAGGATGAGCAGGTAATTTCCATAAGATGATCACGTTTTCCGCATAGGATAAGCAAGTCATTCGCATAGGAGGAGTATGTCACTCGCAAAGAGGGAGTAGGTAGTTCGCATAGGATAAGCATGTCTTCCGCACAGGATGAACAGGTTATCGGCATAGGATGAACAGGTCTTCCGCATAGGATGAGCAGGTCATCCGCATAGGATGAGCAGGTCATCCGCATAGGATGGGCATGTCATTCACACAGGATGAGCAGGGCTTCCACATAGGATGGGAGCGGAAATTTGCATATGATGATCACGTTTTACGCATAGGATAAGCACGTCATCGGCATAGAATGAGCTGGTCTTCCGCATAGAAGAGCAACCATCTGCATATACACAATTCGTAAAGAACTTAGCTAAACACCTCAGCATCGGATCCAGCATGAAGATCCATATGTAAAGAGCACAGTTGGATCCCTGAGGACAAGCTCTCAATACCCTCACAAACTGTTTCTGTAAAACCAACCACGCTAACTATCCTATCACAGAAGTAACTAAGCCATTGAAAAAGATGCTGACAACTTATTTTCCCTAAACTCAAGAGTACACTTCGCCATGGAAATTAGTCAAAGTGAAGTTGACAAATATGTCAGTTTGGTGCTCCACCCTGTCATACAATTCAACGAGAAGATTTAGGCTTCTACTTTTCTACTTCTTTTTATACCCATCACCATAGGATGAGGGTATACTAATATAGTCATTTCGTTTGTAACACCTTGAAATATTGATTTGAGACCCCATAAACTTTATATATATTCTTGGTCTGTTGAAATTACGATAGCGGTCGAACGCGTAAAGCTGTCGCTTGAAATTTTTTACAGAAATATTGATGTAAGTCGTAGGAAATTGCAAATGGGCCATATCAGATCAGATTTGGATATAGCTCCCATATAAACAGATTTGACTTCTTGAGCTTTTACAAGTTGCAATTTTTATTCAAATAGGCTGAAAACTTGCAATTATTAACCCATTTGGCTGAAATTTTGCACGTAATGTTCTGCTATTGCTTCCAGAAAATTTCGTTGGGGTATGCATATGGGCCATATCGGTTCATATTTGGACATAGCTTCCATATTTGGACATAGGTTCATATTTGGACATAGCTTCCATATAAACCGGTCTCCCGATTTGACTTCTTGAGCTTTTACAAGCTGCAATTTTTATTCGAATAGGCTGAGAACTTGCAATTTTTGTCCGATTTGGATGAAAATTTGCACGTAGTGTAGTCGGTCAATAACCTGATATAACTCTATATATAAACCGATCTCCCGATTTGACTTCTTGAGCACCTGGAAGCCGCAATTTTTGTCCTTTTTGACTGAAATTTTCCACGCAGTGTTCTGCTATCACTTCCAACAACTGTGCAAGGTATGATCCAAATGGGTCTATAACCTGATATAGCTCCCATGTAAACCGAACTCTGTAGAAGGGTGTCACCGCAGTGGTTAGCAATTGGGTCTATAATGCTGAACGCCTGGATTCAAATCCTGACGAGAAAAAAAATTCAACGGTGGATATCCCCTCCCAATGTAAAAAACTTCTCCGCAAAGAGGTATCGCACTGCGACACGCCGTTCGGACTTGACTATAAAAAGTAGGCCCCTTATTATTGAGCAAACTTGAATCGACCAATACTCATTGATATGTGAGATGTTTGAACATGTTCCTTAATGGCATGTTCATGGGCAAAATTTGCATTTACTCTTTAGAAGAATACGGGATCTATGTTTCTCATTCCGTTTAGTTCTTTACCTTCAAGAACTCTTAGTTCACAATCCAAACCTCCATTCACCCATCGTTCCCGAATAGGAAAAACGTCAAATCCTGCTGCCACCAGGAGGACCTTTACAGTCGCCGAAGTGGCTTTACAATGGTGGAGGTTTATTTGTAGAAACCGGAGCATTGTCAGCATTCAAAATTTTCACCACAGTCTTTGTCGGACAAAAGTTCATCCTCACAAGATTCGTTTGATCTTGTCATTATAGTACATTCCACACGTGTGGATGATTCCTTCTTGCAGGTGCTGCTTTCGTCTGAATGCCTTTCGAGCTCCCTATGCCGCTAGCGCTCATCTTGAACCTAATCTTATGACACATCATTCATTCGTTACTACAATTATTATATACACAAATAGATTGTATATTAAAAATATCTGATATTTTCATAGCCATGGAAGAAGGAAATCAGTTCTTGAATAATAATTAACCGCGAATACTACTTTAGCTTCTACGAATATACAATTTGCTTACAGACCAAAAAAAATGAACCTCAACTCAGTGTTTATCTCAACTTTAATAGGGCATTCATTCTCCAGGGACATAGAAATAATTTTATTTACTATGGACCAACGAGTAACCACAAAGATTTATAATGTGGCAAAAAATTGTCATGCATTTATTTTTAGGAATAATATAAAAATTTCATAACATTTGTGTGATACAAAAACATCAGTCATACTTTGGCATTTCAAGTCATTGGATTGGATTTCATTAGGAATATTTTTTCTGCACAGTACATAATAGCAAATCCTTGAGTTATTGGAATGGAATTAAGACCTATGGCTGAATCTCCCACAATTATTTATGATGCCAATATAGGTTCTTCACAACGCTCAACAATACCAGCACCCATATCAGTATGGTACAGTCTGCATCATCTCTGCTCTATGGCAGCAGGTAAGTGATAGAAAAAAAGAGAAACTGTATTGAATCCGAGGTCATGGCGAAATGCAATAAGACAAGGGGAGTACATGGCTAGATCGATTTAGAATGTCAAGACAATCAAGCATATATACATTAAGACCGGTACTATGTTCGTACTTGAAGCACAAGTTTATCGCGATAACAAAAAAATAAGGGAAAATAAGTCTGCCATTTTAGAACGGAGTAATCTTGGATAGAAAACTTAATTGGAAGTGTCACATTCAGGTTGGTACTGACAAACCTCACAGATGTTGGGCCGTAGTCTCGAACTGGCTCTACAGAAGCGTTATTGGACCACTGACTCTACAGAAGCGTTATTGGACCAATACATACTTGCGCCTCAGTAGTTTAGTGGAATGCTATGGAGAAAAAATGAATTATAAGGACCATACAACAGGTTCAGAGAACATGTTGTCTTGGCATAGGCGGAGCGATGAGGACCACTTCTACTAGAGAACTGGAGACTGCGCTAGATATCCGAGCCAGGCAATTGGAGATTGGATTGATGATGGGAGCAGCTCATACCATCGCCATAAACTCGAGGAGACGATAGAAAACCTGGAAGGAAGGGAAGAGAGGTTTTCGATTGGATACCTGAGACGACACTTGAGGTGCGAGGCACAACATTTTTTCTATTGGCTTTCCCCTCCTAATGATGGCAACATTTGCGGGGCACTGTGTCATAAGAAAAAATGATATAGCAACATCTCTCCAAAGAGATCTAGCAATGCGGCACGCCTTTCAAACCCGCCTATAAAAAGGAGGTAATACTCCAACTCATTGATATGTCAGAAGTTTACCCCTGTTCCTTAATGGAATGTTTGTGGGCAAATGTCCGTTTTGGCCACAGAAATATGCATCGTAAAGCAGACAAGCTTCGAGATAAGACTCGGGCAAGAGCCAAGCGGAGCTTAGGCCAAAATGTGGCAAGGTTTTGCGTAAAATTTTCATAAGTTCTGGAGCCGTAGTGCATCATAAGTTCTTGGCATCTGTTCAAATGATCGAATGGCGATTTTTGAATACCCCCATGCCATGTTAATTCTTAAAAAATAATCGAAAAAAACTAAAATATAATCGAAGAAGTAAAATCGTGCTAAGTTTGGACGGGCCGAACCTTATATACCCTCCACCATTATGAACTGAATGCATTCTGGACTGAATCGGACCGTAGTTAGTTTGGATGCTGGAGACCATGATGGAAGTCATTGCGAAAAATATCAGCCAAATCGGACAAGAATCGCGCCTTATAGTGGCCTAAGAAGTATAATCGGGACATCGGTTTATATGGGAGCGATATCAGATTGCAGACCGATGCAGACCATGTTTGGCACGCTTGCCGAAGGTTAAAAGAGAAGTCGTTGAACAACATTTCATCCAAATCGGATGAGAATTGAGTCTGCTATAGGCTCAAGAAGTATAATGGGGAGATCATTTTATAGAGCTATATCAGGTTATGAACAGATTTAAAACATACTTGGCATAGTTGTTGGAAGTCAAAACAAAAGTTTGACTTCCAACTTCCATTTCAGCCAAATCGGCTAATAATTTCGCTCTCTAGAGGCTCAAGAAGTCAAGATCCAAAATCGGTTTACATAACAGCTATGTCGAGTTTTGAACCCATTTTGACAATACTTAAAACAATTCTTAGAAGCCATTATAAAACACCTGGTACAAAAATGCAGCCAAATGGGATAAGGATTGCGCCGTCTAGCGGCTCAAGAAGTCAAAAACCAAGGTCGGTTTATATGGCAGTTGTTTCAAAACATGAACCGATATACGCCATTTACAATCCCAACTGACCTACACTGTTGTGCAAAATTTCAAGCGTCTAGCTTTATTCCTTCGCACGTTGGCGTGCTTTCCGCAGACAGACGGACGGACATGGCTAGATCGACCTAAAATGTTATGGCGATCAAGAATATACATATACACTTTATGGGACCTTAGACCAATATTTCGACGTATTGTAAACGGAATGGCGAAGGTAAATCATCTCCTTCCTATGGCAGAGGGTATAAAAGTCATAAAAAATAATAAAGTACATTTTGGGAAAAGTCTACGGAACTCAGCTGAAAACAAACTTTTCATCGACCAGAAATACAATTTTTAAATGTATCCGAAATTTTCGACCAAACTTAAAACGCTTGTAAGTCTTAAAATTTGTGTTTCATGGAGAAAAGGACCAAGGCTTGCAACTACTTATATAAGCGTCCAATGGGAAAAAGAGAGGTTCATACTGACATTAGACAACCTGCTAAAATTAAAAATATATTCAATCATAACGTTTGTTAGAGTGTAAAAAACAGGTAACTCTTAAAATTTGCATCAGGTTTTATCCACAACAAGTAAAAGCGTGCTAAGATCGGCAGGTCCGAATCTTGAGAATCCACTATCATGGATTCTTTTTAAAATTTATACAAAATAAATTTACTTGGAGGGCATAGTTTTATTCTACATACCAAACTTCTGTCAAACCAGTAAAAATTAAAGGAACCGAATAATTATAATCAAGAGATCGGTTTAAATGGGAACTATATCAGGTTATAGTCTGATTTGAACGGTGCTTGGTTCAGTTGTTGGATGTGGAACACCGCATGCAAAATTTCAGCCAAATCGAACAAAAATTGCTGCTGGTAAGGATTCAAGAAGTCAAATCAGGAAATCGGTTTATATGGGAGCTGTATTCAAATCTACACCGATATGACCCATCTGCAACCCTCAATGACCTACATCAATAGTACGTATCTGTGCAAAATTTCAAGCAGCTGCTACAGTGATTTCGACAGACGGACGGACTAGATCAACTCAGAATGTTGAGACTATCAAGGATATGTATACTTTATGGAGTCTAAGATCAATATTTAGAGGTGTTACAAAGGGAATGACTAGATTAGTACACTCTCATCCAATGGTGGTGGGTAAAAAAAAGGTCTAAAAAATTCAGCTTCCAGGGTTTAACCTCAAGACTGGGAGATCGTAAAGCGTAAGAACAAAAGTAAAAATTATGGTTTAACACCGGAAAATTGTCGTAGACAACAATTTTGACAAAAGTCAGGCGAGTTTTTTTTTTTGTGTTACCAATTGGCCTAACGCTTAAACCCTTCTGATAATGCAGACTCCCTATAAAGTACAAGCTTATCTTTTGCTATACAGATAATGTTATTTCTCATTTTCTTTCAGGTGCTTTTATCTTTTTCACCGGTGGTATGGCAATGGCACAAGGCTTAGGATGGACTGAATATCGGGTAACCGGTTATAGTGGACACTTTCAGTATTCATGGTTTGTGGCTGTCATAATTGGAATAGTTTTGTCGTTGCCAGCTATACGCATTATGCCAAAGAAATTTATAATGGTATGTATCAAACGAAATCTTGAAAATAAGAGAAAACTCCATCTTCAACTTGACCATTTTCCAGGGCATTTCCTCATTGCTGATTTTGGCAGGTGGCATTGTGTTCACCTGCTCACCGCACAATTTGGATGCCCTTGTAGCTGGAAGATATCTCAATGGCATTGCGGTAGGTCTAGCCACCACTCCATATCTGACGGTAATCAGTGACATATCACGTTTTGGCGCTAGAGGCGCTTGTCTTGGCATAGAACAGTTATCGCTGACCTTGGGCATGGCACTACAAATAATCATAACTACTCGTTGGGATGTGCGATCGCTATTGACCACCAACAGTTTTCATGGAATATTGGATATCATCTTAGCCATATTGGCGGGAATCTCTTTGTGGCGTTTTGTGGAATCACCAGTGGATTATTTGCGCATGGGCGATGAGGCCTCGGCTCTGGGTGCTTTGGCTCGTCTACAACGACCACCACGTGTTAATAGTGCCACAAATATTTCACTTGTGGAACACAACACCTATCTGAATGAACATTGTGATTTGGGTATTTGCAGCAGCATTGGACCCATGTTGAAAATGATTTTCTTCCGTAGCATGATGTTGGCCTTTACTTTCTCATTGCCACTATCGGAAATGCTGAAGATGAGTAAATCTACGATTTTAAGTAAAACTAGCAATCCGTCAGCTTATCTTCTAAACATACCCATTGTGGTGGCTGCTATGCGTATATTGGGAGCATTTCTAGCCCTACTTGCTACAGATAGATTGGGTCGAAAATTACCTGCTCTAATTTCGGCATTAGCAACTGGAGCTTTCATGATAAGTATAGCAGTCATATGTCGTAATTATGACAATTTGGATAGTGCCCATGCCATGAGTTGTGTTAGCTCATTTTGTTTGATGGTGCAATTCTGTGCAGGCATGTTTGCCCCCCTTACCTCGGCATATGTGGCTGAAGCCTTTCCTCTGAAAACAAAACCATACTGCATAGCTTTGTGTGCCGTACTGGAACAGGTCATACAAATTATTGTCCTGTGCTTGGCTGATCCCATTGGCAATGATGGCACCCTAATGGCAGAGGGAATAATGATAGTCGTGGCCAGCATCTACTTTGGCATAACCATGCCTGAGACTAAACAAACTTCGCTGCGTGAAGCGCAGAAACGTTTCCGAAATTTGTTGAATTGGAAAGCGATATGAAATTGAGTTCTGTTTAAAAAATTTGTAAGCAAGTATTGGGTTGCCCAAAAAGTAATTGCGGATTTTTCATATAGTCGTCGTTGACAAATTTTTTCACAGCCTGTGACTCTGTAATTGCATTCTTTCTTCTGTTAGTTATCAGCTGTTACTTTTAGCTTGCTTTAGAAAAAAGTGTAAAAAAAGTATAATTGATTAAAGTTCATTCTAAGTTTTTTTAAAAATGCATTTACTTTCTTTAAAAAAATCCGCAATTACTTTTTGGGCAACCCAATATTTAATCAAATAAAATTTAATAAAAAAGTTTTACTAAAAACCGAAATTTTTAAAAAAAATTCATTAAAATTCCTTTAAGGCAGAATTGTTTAAGAAATTTCATCTAAAGCGAGAATTTTGGAATTTTTCGAGAAAAATTGAGCTGCTGATGTTTTCGATATTTTGAGAAAGAGTTGCAAAGACGTATGGTACTCGTATAAACCTGCCATTTAGATACTAGGCTCCTTCTTCTAAAAGGGACAAGTTTCCTACGCCTTCTAGATCGGTTCAAATGATTTTATGTAAGAATAGTAGAGATCTAGTTCTAAGTAGATTGTCGAAGCTACAGCCGTAAAGGAAAGTAGCCAGGTGAGAAACATGTTGAGACCTTCTTATACTATAGATATACCTAATAATGCTGTTGAATACTACATTTAAATTTTGTTGACTTAGTGAATCGCAGTTTGAAAAAAGTTCGCACCCATAGATCAGACCAGGAATTAGAAATGTCTTTGCTAACAGAATTCGAATTTCGATTGGTGTATTGCATTTGTCTGTCGGCTACAGCATTTATATGACTTGACCAAGTTAAAGAATTGTTAAAAATCACACCTAAATTCTAAGCACAAGACACAATATCAATTTCCTGTTGATCTGCTGTTGATATCCAGGTTTCGCAAACTAAATCTTTTATTTTTGTGAATAACAATCACTTTCGACGCACAACGCTTTCACTAACTGAACGTCATCAGCTTACATAAGGATTTGGCTATGGACCAGATCATTTGCGTTAAGCGAAAAAATGAGCGGACAAATTATTGAGTCTTGTGAAACTCCCTTGGGCACTAGAATTGGCTCTGATATTGAATCTCCTACGTACACTGACTGTTGTCGATTACTAAAATATGGTTGAACCAATATGATAGAAGTATCGCTGAAATTGAAAAATCTTCTAAGCTTCATATATAAGTTATGATGATCAACCGAGTCGAAAGCCTTTAAATAATCTAGTAGGACGAGAAAACTAACACTGCTATCATCAATTTCAATTCCAATTGATTCCGAAACTTCAACTAATGCACTAACGCAACTATGATGGGCACGAAACCCAGATTGTCTATCGGACAGCATAGATTCATGATCGAGATATTCGGACATTGGTTTATGCAAAATCTTCTCGAAAACTTTCGAGAGGTAACAAAATATAGAAATCGGACGGAAATCTGCATTCGATTTAGGGATTGGTATTATCTTTGATCTTTTCCAAATAGTCGCATATGCACTGGAGATTAGAATTGAATTAATGAGATGAGTAAAATAGGGTCGAAGGTAAGGAACTAATATTCCAATGAATCCTGGGTCAATGTTATCAAAAAATTCATCGTGCGATACACATCTAAACTCAAAAGAGCAATCAACATTTGTGCTTTCCGGAAGCGTATTGGTGTCTTGGTAAAAAATCGAGTCTATTTTCAAGGTCGGACTACTAACGAAAGTTTCATTCAATTCATTTATATCACCATGGTAGTTAGAAACTGCCTTGGATTTCCCAATTCCGATATGGTTTATAAGCCTCCACTTGCCTTTCGTGTCTAACGCCGAATAATATTTGGATGAATAATATCATAATTTTGCATCACTAATGAGTGCATTAACTTTATTTCTTGACGTGGGGAATTCCTCGTGAAGAAGTCTATAGATAATAAATACCCTTACAGACTAATAACAATATATTTACAAATGTTTTAACCTAAGAATTTATAAAAATATATAATTTTCCTTTTTATACTTTCTCCATTCTCAGATATATCTATTATATCTTTCAGTTGATTAAATTGATAGCACAGGTGCCGAAAAGGATCATTATTGGCACAGTTGGTTTTATGATAAGAAATTTTTGAAGGATCAAAATATCTGATAGGTCTGATAGGAACGTTAAAGGCAATTCAACTCAAAAGAAAGCAGGAATATATTTGACCATGGATTAATTTAGTCAAAAACATAATGTTTAGCATGGTTCTACGACTTTTTAATGTAGGAAGATTTAAAAGATTTAATCGGTACTCATACGAAGGTAGTTAACTTCTGTCGCACCCATTTCGACGGAGATAAAACCCAATAATAGAAATTGTTTTTGAACCGATTCTATCAAATCAGAATGAATATTGTAGTACGGATCCCATACAACTGAACCGTACTCGAGATTACTTCTGAGTAGCGTCACAGAGAAATCATTAAGTTCTTTACTCCAGCGTTTCATGAAACCAAGAGCACTATGTGCTTTGTTTACCACCATTCAGATGTGTTGACGGAAGTTTAAGCGTTGGTCTAGAAGAAATCCAAGGTCTTTAAAGCTATAGACTACTTGAAGTTGATTGGAACCCAAAAAGTAGCTAGTTTTAAGAGAAGTTATGATACAGCGGTCAAAAAAAGTATTCATCATTAGCAAAATTGATAATAAATTCACTTATTTTGGGTAATTGAAGAAAATTTAAAGTAAACAAATAATGCAGTTTTATGCAATAGTTTATTTTTCGTAATATGTTTTAAAATAAATTCAAAAAATAAATTTAATTAGCGCAAAAAATGCAATTTTATATAATAACACCAAAAACAGAACAAAAAAAGTATTCATCATTGATGTGCTATCATCAAAGTCAAATTCAAATATTATTTGGGAATCCCCCTTTTCTGTTTTATTTAGTAAAGGAGGCTTTGCCCTTGACAGCAAATATTTAATTTCATTGAAAATATAGTTTTTGTCAAAATGGGTCGTAAGCAAAACGAGGTTTCTGATGAGGTAAAAGTTTTGATAATAAAACACCACAGGAATGGTTTAACTCAAAAAACTATCAGTGAAATATTAAATAGACCACGATCTACTATACAATCCATCATCAGAAAGTGGACAGAAACGAAAACTGTTGACAATAAACCAAGATCTGGTCGACCAAAAGCACTTTCAGTTGGAGATGTGCGTTGGCTAGTGCGGCAAGTTCAGAAAACTCCGAAGACAAATGCGACCATTCTTCGTAAAAACACTATGGAATATTTAGGGAAGGAAGTTACTACACAAACAATTCGAAATACACTCAAAAGGCATAGTTACAGAGGAAGAACTGCACGTAAGAAGCCCTTTATAAATAAAATAAACCGAGTGAAAAGGCTAAACTTCGCAAAAATGTATGTAAAACAGCCCGAATCATTTTGGAAAACAGTCATTTTTGCAGACGAGAGCAAGTTTAATCTTTTTGGGTGCGATGGAAAGGTCATAGTGTACAGAAAACCAAATACAGAGCTTGAAGAACGAAACACAGTTGCTACTGTAAAACATGGTGGAGGTGGTTTAATGGTTTGGGGGTGTATGGCGGCTTCAGGAGCGGGAAATCTTGAAATTATTAATGGAGTAATGGATCATAAGTATTACATTGACATTTTAAAGAGGAATTTAAAAGATAGTGCTGTAAAACTTGGGCTTGGTAATAACTTTCAATATTATCAAGATAATGACCCCAAACATTCTGCTTTAAATACCAAGATGTGGATGCTGTATAACTGCCCCAAAGTCATTAAAACTCCTCCTCAAAGTCCCGACTTGAACCCAATTGAACATCTTTGGGAACATCTCGAACGCAAATTGAGAACGCGCAATTTTTCGAGCAAGAGTCAAATGCAACAGGTGATAATGGAGGAATGGACTAATATAGACCAAAATATAACCGCTAAATTAGTCCAATCGATGTCAAACCGATTAAAAGAAGTTATAAGACGCGGTGGTCGAATAACAAAGTATTAATTTTTATAAATGATGTTATTTATTTTTTTGTTTTTTTGCAATGATGAATACTTTTTTTGTTTAATTTTTTGTGTTCAGCTGTAAAATGGCCCTTTTTGTTCCAATAAATACTATTTTTTTCTTTAAAAACAATGAAATTGTGTACATATATATCACACAAGCACTACTGCATCATTAGTTTAATATGTTTTTATTCCAATTGTCTTTTGTAGACTTATTAAAAAAAAAAACATTGAATGATGAATACTTTTTTTGACCGCTGTATGTGTTTGCATTTGGATATATTAAGAGCCATAAAGTTCTGGTTGCACCATTCGGAAACAGTATACAGGTCATACTAAAGATAACATTGTTCATCAGGGTCCCTCGTTGATCTGAAGGTCTTTACATCATCTGCATACATCAAAATATTCGAGTGCTTTAAAGTAAAAGAAAGAGATCGTTTATGAACAAACAAAACAGCACAGGACCAAGATGACTATTCTGTGGAACACCTAAAGAGACAATTGATTTGGAAACTGCAGTACAAAATTTAACTCTTTGAGTACGTCCAGTCAGATATGATCGGATCCACTTTAGTAACGATGGACTGAAACAAATAAGTTCTATTTTTCTTAACAGAAGGTTGTGGTTGACTTTATCAAATGCTTTACTAAAATCGGTATATATAGTATCCGTTTGGTAGCGTTCCCTAAATCCATCGTTGACTAAACAAGTAAATTCTAACATATTTGTTATCATCGATTTCGATTTCCGGAACCCATGTTGGTAGGGAGACAATATAGAAGAGACTTGATGTGAAATAGTGTCAGTCAGAATTTTCTCTAATAGCTTCGGAATAGCATTTGAAATTGAAATGTCCCTGTAATTAGAATCCTCATTGCGATTTCCTGCTTTAAATAACGGTCTTATATAAGATTGCTTCCACAATTCCGGCAGATATCCATGCTTGAATGAACTGTTGAAAATGGTACAAAGAGAATACGAAATTTCGAGAGCGCATTGCTTTAAAATGTTCCATGGAATTCCATCAGGACCGGGATTAAAAGTTATCTTCAGTGACCTTACATTTTCAAGTACCACGGTTTCGCCAATCCCAGAAACGTCTATAAAAGCTGAATTGTTGATTGTGTATGGATATGTTCCACATTAATCATAATAATTATCTGAGTAAGTAGTGCTAAAAAAAGTCAGCAAAGATGTCGGCAATGCCTGAATCGTTATCAGCTACTTTCGCTTTATATCTAAGAAAGTTCGGTAAACTATTACAACGGCGCATTGAATTCACAAATTTGTAGATGGATTTAGGATTTGATTTCAATTGAATTCGAATTTTATTCAAATAACTACCATGCGCCAATTTGTTTTCTTCATTATATTCGCATCTTGTTAATGGATACATCGAAAAGTCAGACCTTGACCCTGAGCGTTTAAACCTTTTATATAATTTATTCTTTTTGTTCTTCAGTCTAGAAAGATTGGTTATTCAGTCGTTTTAAAACGTTTCCACCTAGAGTAGGCTAGGTCCCTGTTACGAATAAAATTCCTAATAGTGAAATTAAACCAAGGCTTAGTATTCGATTTCTTCATCTTAGTCTGAATGGGGACTATTTGCATCATTTGTTATCTTGAAAAAAGCTTAATTTTTCATCGACCCTATTTGGCATGGACGTTAAGGGGTCAATCAAGGCCATATTTGGCATGGACGTTAAGGGGTCTAACAGAACTCACTGCTTCGAATTTCAATGAAATCGGGTAAGAAATGTGGCTTTTATAGGCTTAAGACCCAAAATCGCCATGTCGGTCTATTTGGTGACTATATCCAAATATAGTACGATATGGACGGCAACTCACTGTTCCAAATTTTAGCAAAATCCGTTATTAATTGCTTTAGTTATGGTATTGAGACCCTATACCGGGAGTCTGCCTATTTTGCAGCTATACCTAAATATAGTTCGATAGGAAACATATTTGGCAAGAAAACCCCATCGTTTGAAATTTCAGCAAATTCGGATGATAAATGCACCTTCTTTGGGCTCAAGGCCCTAAATTGATCTCTAAGGCATCTATATCGTAATATAGTGCCATTAAGCCTTATTAAGAAATACGAATCTGTGCCAAATTTTAGCTCAATATCAAAATTTTTGAAGGCTATAGCATGAGTAGAATAGAGGGACAGACGGAAGGATAGACACACGGGTATCGCTTTATAATTTTACGACGATAAAGGATAAATAAATTTTGTAGGTTCAGAAAATGATATTTCGATATGTTGCAAACGAAATGACTAAATGAATATATACGTAACACCTATCCTATGCTGTTGGGTATAAAAATGTGAATTTAAAAAAATTTTATTTTGTCGGAGTGGAGTGGATTCTGAGATTACAAACTCCACACCCGCACGTTCTGACCCATTCAATCATCTAGCTTTGATCCATTCGTGTAGTATGAACTTTCGGATGTATATTGTCCGGATACCTAAAATAGTCTCCGGTCAAGACAACGTGTTCTCGGAAACTTTTATGATGTGCTTATGTTGCACTACTTATACATCCTCATCCACCAAGCTACCGAGGCTAAGTAAGCATTAGTCTAATGAAGCTCCTGTAGAACCATCAGTACATATTAAGCAAAAAAGGGTTAATCCAAGTCGGCATGACTAACAAACTCCTCCTTATAGGGGATTTTTTTTATCTACTTCATTTCTGATAATATATTGGCCATCGATGATAGGTGCAGTGAGTTAATAGTAAAAAAGGCCTTATCTCAAATACTCAAAAAGTCAAATTACCCAAATTCCCAAATAAAAACATCAGTCCTATCGAAGCAATTCGACCAATTAGTACGTTAAGCGGAGGGCAGATGTAGTAGAACTAATCTAAAAACACACAAACCTTAGAGAATAATCGAATAAAGTTTGAGCGTATACAATGAATAGCCGTAGCGGAAATACCCAGCTGGGATATGGAAATTTTAAACAATTACAATTGAGTCCTTTGGTGACAGGTAAGGCATGGAAAAAACAAGGATAACAATAAATTTTTGGTGACATTTAAACTTTTAGACATGGAACAATCGTGTTTGTAGTTCACAAATTGGAAATATTGAACAATGTAGGAAAATGTTTGATAAAGTGACTCACAAAGAAGTTGTGTTTAAAAAATGTTTGTAAAAATGGAAGGATAAATGGTTTTCAAAAATTTTTCATAATTGAAATACCTCAACAATTCAAAAAATGATGAGACAACTGCTCGTCTGCTTCCAGTCTGTCATTATATTGTAGTTCATTGTGCTGAATAAGTCATAGTTCAAGGTTGAGTTAATGTTGAGTTTATGAGTTAATTATCACGGATGTCATAAATTTATGTTTCACTAGATGTGACTCATAGCCACACCAGCCTTTTTTTAGGAGTGTTCGAGATTATATTAGGGAAAAAGGCAAAAGCACTGTTCATACGCTAACTCATATCAAGGCAATCTTAACAATGAGGTAAGCTAATATATCCCCCTTATTGATAAGCTTAATAAATATCGGATAATACACTTCGGCCTTTATAGGCCTTAATCTTCAATGTGTATGAACATTTGAAAAAATTTACCACCAAAGTGGATCAATTAAATTGTAAAGGAGTAAAAAGTAAAAGAACAGCCGTGTTACCGTTTATGCAAATAAAGTCGGAATTTTTTTTATGACCTTTTGAAATTACACTCACAATAGTCCGACCTAATAAGTTAGTTGTGCGACTTTTTTTAGAAGAAACAATGGCAACCCTGGCAACTAATATATTCAATTCATTATTCCTAGCATTGACGATTATTTTGTATTGGAATGGTGGAAAGTAAGGCTTTCTTCTCTCTGTGCAAGGAGAGTTAAAGGACTTACTGAGCCCTGTTTAAAAACAAAAGAGTGCTCTACACCTTACTCAATAGTCATTGGGAATGTAGGGCACCTTAATCAATTTGACAAAAGTGTTGATGAAGATACATTACGTATCGGAAATCATGATCCTCTAACTAGTCAAAGTGTTTTGAATAATAACACACACTTGCTCAACTTTTATAAGATTTTTGCTTGGTTGTTTAAAAACAAAAGAGTGCTCTACACCTTACTCAATAGTCATTGGGTATGTAAAGCACCTTAATCAATTTGATAATAGTGTTGATGAAGATGCATTGCGTATCAGAAATCATGATCCACTAACCAGTCAAAGTGTTTTGAATAATAACACACACTTGCTCAACTTTTATAAGATTTTTGCTATACTATTCTTTGTATAGAAAGCATTGAATATGATGCCGAGGTGGAAGATGGACGAAAAAATTAAAATTAATATCACGGATAAAGACAGATGTTAAAATTGTGATTCAAGGTTAGTTGCAGATTATTTTTATATCCTCCACCATAGAAGGGGTGTTCCAGCTTCGTCATTCCGTTAGAAACAGCTCGAAATATTCGCCTAAGACCCTAAGAGATATATATTCTTTATTGTCATGACATTTTATGTCGCTTTAGCCACGTTTGTTTGACTATCAAAAGCACGCATATTTTCAAAGGAATAAAGGTAGGCGCCTGAAACTGCACTAATACCTCTATATTTAGTTGGGATTGTAAATAGATCAAATCGTTTCAAATTTAGATATAGCTCCCATATAAACCCATTCCCGATTACACTTACTGAGCCACTTGAGGACGCAATTATTATCCAATTTGACTGTAATTTTGAACGTTGGGTTTTCCTATGACCTTCAACAGATGTTCCGTGTATGGTCCCAGTTGACCAGTATGGTCAAAAACCTGATATTGATCTCTCGAATTTATTTCTGGAGCGTCTAGAGATTTTTATCTGATTTTGTTGACATTTTGCGCCATGAACTTGACCTCTAAAGTTTGATGGACTGCGATGGAGAAAAAGTGAAACATAAGACCCATACAACAGGTTCGGAGAACATATGACCCATAGACATACAGATTAAGTGTGAGGCAGCCACTACGGCTATGAGACTTAAAGCGATGGGAAATGGATAGAGAATAGGAGCAAGTCATACCATCTCGATATAATCGAAGCGGTGATAGGAAATCTGGAAGGAAGGGAAGAAGTTTCCGATCGGATACCAGAGATGAAACTTGAAGTCGAGTGCGAGGCACTGCTGACAGCGAAACTGTCTTGGACTGACGGAACCCTAGTATTGCCATCTGGAAGATCATGTTACACGGATGGTTCATACCTAGAGGATAGAGTGGAAATGGGGGTTCACATTGAAAAACAAAGGAATGACATCTGTTTTAGACTGCCTGACCATAATACGGTCCTGCAGGCGGAGATCCAGGCGATGACGGAATGCATGAGGGTGGTGTGGTGTTAACGCGAGAATGTCGAGAGTCTTTATCTTTACGAACAGTAAATAGGCCAATAGGGCAATAATAACCAGGACGGTAATATCATGAACAGTGTTGGAATGTAAGAAGGAGATTAATGCCATCTCTGAGGATGACACGAATCGCATCGTTTGGGTGCCGTCCATTGCGGAGTCACTGGGAATAAGAAAGCAGAAGATTCGGTAGTGAAGGCCAGAGAACTGCCGACAATAAACTTAGTTAACCTCAAGCCTTTCGGGTCGATATAGTCCGAGTTCGGGAGTGGAACAGCGAAACGGTCGGTAGGACGGCGAAAATCCTATGAGGAGATCCAGATCGCGAGAAGAAGAGGCTATTACTGAAAACAAGTTAGAATGTCAGTAAAGCTCTTGGTATCATAAGGCGACGCATAGGACTACGAGCTCACTTATGTAAAATCGGTGCTGCAAGTGGTACCATGTGTTGGGCATGCGGGAAGATGATGAGACGTTGGAGCATTTCCTATATCACTGCCCGACTTTTGCATCTAACAGATACCGGTATATAGGTGGGGACACAATACCAGACATGAAACAACTTAGGGGAGTAGCATGGAAAACAATTAGGGATTTTGTAGGTAGCACGGAATTTCCAACATTGATTTTCTTTCTCGAGGTTGCTTTTTGTGTATGTAGCGCCCACGACAAGCCGATTACTGGCTTAGGTGTACAGCGGTCAAAAAAAGTATTCATCATTAGCAAAATTGATAATAAATTCACTTATTTTGGGTAATTGAAGAAAATTTAAAGTAAACAAATAATGCAGTTTTATGCAATAGTTTATTTTTCGTAATATGTTTTAAAATAAATTCAAAAAATAAATTTAATTAGCGCAAAAAATGCAATTTTATATAATAACACCAAAAACAGAACAAAAAAAGTATTCATCATTGATGTGCTATCATCAAAGTCAAATTCAAATATTATTTGGGAATCCCCCTTTTCTGTTTTATTTAGTAAAGGAGGCTTTGTCCTTGACAGCAAATATTTAATTTCATTGAAAATATAGTTTTTGTCAAAATGGGTCGTAAGCAAAACGAGGTTTCTGATGAGGTAAAAGTTTTGATAATAAAACACCACAGGAATGGTTTAACTCAAAAAACTATCAGTGAAATATTAAATAGACCACGATCTACTACATATACAATCCATCATCAGAAAGTGGACAGAAACGAAAACTGTTGACAATAAACCAAGATCTGGTCGACCAAAAGCACTTTCAGTTGGAGATGTGCGTTGGCTAGTGCGGCAAGTTCAGAAAACTCCGAAGACAAATGCGACCATTCTTCGTAAAAACACTATGGAATATTTAGGGAAGGAAGTTACTACACAAACAATTCGAAATACACTCAAAAGGCATAGTTACAGAGGAAGAACTGCACGTAAGAAGCCCTTTATAAATAAAATAAACCTAGTGAAAAGGCTAAACTTCGCAAAAATGTATGTAAAACAGCCCGAATCATTTTGGAAAACAGTCATTTTTGCAGACGAGAGCAAGTTTAATCTTTTTGGGTGCGATGGAAAGGTCATAGTGTACAGAAAACCAAATACAGAGCTTGAAGAACGAAACACAGTTGCTACTGTAAAACATGGTGGAGGTGGTTTAATGGTTTGGGGGTGTATGGCGGCTTCAGGAGCGGGAAATCTTGAAATTATTAATGGAGTAATGGATCATAAGTATTACATTGACATTTTAAAGAGGAATTTAAAAGATAGTGCTGTAAAACTTGGGCTTGGTAATAACTTTCAATATTATCAAGATAATGACCCCAAACATTCTGCTTTAAATACCAAGATGTGGATGCTGTATAACTGCCCCAAAGTCATTAAAACTCCTCCTCAAAGTCCCGACTTGAACCCAATTGAACATCTTTGGGAACATCTCGAACGCAAATTGAGAACGCGCAATTTTTCGAGCAAGAGTCAAATGCAACAGGTGATAATGGAGGAATGGACTAATATAGACCAAAATATAACCGCTAAATTAGTCCAATCGATGTCAAACCGTTTAAAAGAAGTTATAAGACGCGGTGGTCGAATAACAAAGTATTAATTTTTTTTAATTATGTTATTTATTTTTTTGTTTTTTTGCAATGATGAATACTTTTTTTGTTTAATTTTTTGTGTTCAGCTGTAAAATGGCCCTTTTTGTTCCAATAAATACTATTTTTTTCTTTAAAAACAATGAAATTGTGTACATATATATCACACAAGCACTACTGCATCATTAGTTTAATATGTTTTTATTCCAATTGTCTTTCGTAGACTTATTAAAAAAAAAACATTGAATGATGAATACTTTTTTTGACCGCTGTATGTTCATAGTGGAAAGCCTATTTCCATCATAGTGGAAATAGATGCACAAATAGGGTCCCAATTGGTCCAAAACGTGATATAGCGCCCATTTAAACCGATCCCATGAATATACTCTTGAGTCTCTAGAATGTGCAATTTGTGCCCTATTTGGTTAAAATTTTACTCAAACACTTTTCCTATGACCTTCAACAGATGTATCAACTATGATTCCAATCGGTCTAAAATCTGATATAGCTTCCATATAAACCGATCTCACGAATATATTTCTGGAGCCTCTATAAGGCACCGTTCTTTTCCGATTTACCGAGCCTTTGCCAAGTATGGTCCGAATCAGTTTATAACCTAATATAGCTCCAATATAAACCAATCTCTTTGCAATTCTTATTCCTATCTGCCTATAAAGAGAACCCGTCCAAAGAACTTGACATATGCGATCCATGGTGAAGGGTATACAAGATTCGGTTTATCCGAACTTACACGCATTTACTTGTACTTTATACCCACAGTTGAGCATAATCGCAGAACATAAATTAATGGCAATCTGATAACAACAACAAAAAAATTTTTCGAATGGTGTCATAACTTTTTCACACAGATAAAAACGTATGCTCGATAAGAAGCGCATAATAGAAGTTAAAAAATACCCCCTAACACGATAGATAGTGGCTGTTGACGGTTTATATAAACACGTTGTTTTTGTTGCTTGTTCATGCTAAAAGAAGTAAAATTTTAACAAGTGCGGCCGAACTTAACCATTAGTACTCACTCACTGGAAGTGTTAATTTTTGTCCGATTTGGCAAAAACTTTGCCCATAATGTTCTGTTACGACTTCCAACAGCTGTGCCAAGTACGATCTATAACCAGATATAGTTCCCATATAAACAGATCTTGCAATTTGACTTCTTGAGCCTCAGGGAGCGCAATTTTCTTTGGATATGGCTACAATTTTGTACGTAGTATTCTGTTACGGTCGCATTTCTTGACATAGCGGATGGCGTGAAACCAATATGGTAGCTGCTGCTAGGCGAAGTTTCCCGGAATTGCTAACTTGTGACGTATGTTAACCACTGCACCATTTCATACACTGAAATTAATTCTACACTTAAAGCTTCTGGAGCAAACGATTTGGCAGTGAAGGCAAGAGGTTTTCCCGAAACTTTTCGGGGCAATACAGTCCGAGTAAAGGGAGTGGGCGACGAACGAGCTTGTAACACTGTGGAACAGTGAAACGGTCGTTCCTCGTATTTTTGCAACAAAAACACTATAGGGAGCTATAGTGTTTTGTTGCAAAAAACGAGGTTATTACTGAATGGAAGTAAAAAGGAGAGCGCACTAGAAGCCGATTACTGGCTTCGGTGTATGTCCATAGTGGCATAAGGCGGATTATTATCCGCACTCTCTTTTCAACCTAACCTAATACTTCTGGCCTGGTGTAACCACTGTTTTAAGGTCAAGGTTAGTTGGCGGCTAGGGATACTGTGTTAACACGCTGCCCAATATAACACGATGCTCGTCAGTATAGACTATACAGTGTCTGGGACGCTATTTAATGAAATGTATTGTCCCAAAATGTCTGATAGATCCGATTTTAGTTGGTAATAGAAGGTAGAGTCGACTATTTAATACCCTACACCACCAAGTCTGCCTACTACTTTTAATTCATAGAACCTATGTCTTAATCTAGCCAGGCTCTAATTGTGTAAGACTAATTAAAAATCGAAAGGAAACGAAAAGGCTCTAATTTTGTAAAACTATTGAAATATCGAAAGGAAACTTGCAAGATTTTCTGACAATAAAATTGTACACGCCTATTGGGAGCGGCACCGGCTCTTGCACAAATACCTAGTGCCTATGATGCTCGATATGACAAGACGGGTTTTTGGCGCCTTCGAATAAGCAACGGCCAACCTGTTCCCGCCTATAGGTGCTCGACGAGGATCACCACCTCCACAGGAAAGTGTGGCTACGACGACGACAATCAGATAGCAAATGGGAATTGCCTCTTGATTACAAAAATACTTGGACAGACAGACGGACATAGCTAAATCGAATCAGAAAGTGCTTATAAGCCAATTGGTATACTTATCAATGGGTCTAGCTCTTCTTGCAAACAAATGCACAAAATTATAGTACCCTGTACCACAGTGGTGGTGTAGGTTACACAAAACTTAAAATGCTTGTAACTCCTCAAGATGTGAAGCTGGTATACTTAGATTTAATGTGAACGCAAATGCAAATTTACCCATGGAAATTCCATTAAGGAGTACTGTCCGATTCAAGTTTGAGCTCAATTATATGAGATCTCCTTTTAATAGCTGAGTCGTCCTAGGGCAGAAATTTTTTACTTGGCATAGTAACTCACATATGTCGCTATCATTAAGAGGTGATAACCACCGCTGAAAATTGTTCTTAAGTTTTCACCAGGATCTGAACCAACGCGTTCAGCATCATAGGGGGACATGCCAATCTCCGCGCTGCGGTGGTGTAAATGCTCTAAACAAAATGCAGACAACCTCTATCGAGGAACTAGGTGCATCTAAGCTGTAGAATTGTCCCAGATAGGCATTAGAAATTATGATATATACCAGCCCGAAGCCCTGATATACATCGATGATAAAATACCCCTAATGTGCTGGAAAACAGGAGGCCACCGTTGCGCGGAGGATAACATGTCCGCATGTGACGCCAAACGTCTGGGTTCAAATCCCGGCGGTTATTAATTCAACAAGAATTGAATTTTCTTCCTTCATTTTTATTTCTCGAAATTATTTTCGTACACTGAAAAATCCTCTTAATCACTTTTTTTCCTTTTTCTCTTTAGGTTTTCTCATTTTCATGTCCGGCGGCATGTGTTTGGCCCAAAGTGTGGGTTGGATAGACGGTTTTGTGAAAATAACAGATCGTCACTTTTACTACAGCTGGTTTATAGCAGTGATTATAGGGGCATTGCTAACACTGCCCTTGCGAAACCTGATACCCAGAAGATTTTTAATGGTCTGTATGGCAATGTTTTAAAAATTTATACAAACTTAAAACCTTTCTCCTTATTTAGGGTGCTTCATCGTTATTGATTCTAGTTGGTGGCATCATCTTTGTCAGCGTCCCCTTTAACATGGATGGCTTGATTGCGGGTCGCTATTTAAATGGTATAGGCATTGGTTTGGTCACGGTGCCCTATCTCATGTATGCCAGTGAAATATCGCTCGATAGCAATCGTGGCAAAGCAACTGGTTTGGAGCAGTTGGCCATTGCCCTGGGTGTAACTATTCAAATGGTGTCTACAAATCAATGGAAATCCACAGGAGGAAATTTTACAGCCAATAGTTTGCATGGAATTTTCGATATTATTTTTGCTGTTTTAGCCTTGGGCTCCCTATTCTATTTCATTGAGTCCCCAGTAGATTTTCTTAGATTTGGAGATGACGATAGTGCTCTCAAATCTCTGGGCCAGCTGCAAACACCTCCCACTATTAATATGGAAACCCATACCCGCTTGGCCGAACTTAGGGATTATGTACGTGAAGAGGAAGATTTACCCATAGGCGTTTGCTTCATACGCAGCATCCTACCTTTATTGAAAATGATTTTCTATCGCAGTGCAGTTTTAGCTTTGACTTACACCACGATGCTGACTGTTGTTGCCGGCATAGCCAGTTTGGTGAATGGATCCCCTTGGTCACCTTGCTTGGCTGCATGTCTAAGAGTTTTGGGCAGCAGTTTGACTCTGATCGTTATCGATAAATTCGGTCGTAAAATACCTTCCTTACTTTGGATTTTAATTTTGGGTGGCCTTATGATTCCCATAGCCGTACTAATGGGTGACTTAGGTAATCTTATGAGCATCTATTATATGGAAACTGTAGTTTCGCTTTGGGCCTCAATGTACTTTTTTGTTGGTCTCTTTGCTCCCAACACCTCGACTTATATGAGCGAAGCTTTTCCCTTAAGAACCAAGTGCTACTGCATGACCATCTGTGTGGTAATGGAGCAAATTATACAAATTGTCATAATTAACACTGTAGGCTATTATGGTAGGGACGACGGAGCCCTTTTGGCTGTAAGTATTGTAGTGTTGGCAGCAGGAGTTGGTTTAATTCCTATGATACCCGAAACAAAGAAGACTTCTCTGAAGGAAGCTCAGAAGCGTATTGCTAGTGTGTCTAATTGTAATTGGTATTAAGCATTGGGAAAGGAGAGAGAGAGGGAGTTTTGAATAAGAATGAAAATAAAGAAAGAATAAAGAAATTGTTATACCAAAAAAAAAAAAAAAAATACGTATTGCATTAAATTATGTTTGTGGAATCTTAGATATAACAAATAAGAGGGCGCTAAGTTCGGCCGGGCCGAATCTTGAGAACTCACCACCAAGAATTCTGCTAAAATTATTATTCTACATACCAAACAAAAATTGAAATTTCTAGGAACCGAACCAAAGAAGATCGAGAGATCGATTTATATGGAAGCTATATTAGTTCTAGGAACCGATCGAGAGATCGGTTTATATGGGAGCTATATTCGATTATAGACCGATTCGGACCGTACCTGGCACAATTGTTGGAAGTCTTTATGGAACACCACGTACAACATTTCAGCCAAATTGGACAAAAATTTCGGCTTCCAAAGGCTCAAGAAGTCAAATCGGGCGATCGATTTGTATGGGAGCTACATCTAAATCTGAACCGATATGGCCCATTTGCAATCCCCAACGGCCTATCTAAATATTAAGTATCAGTGCAAAATTTCAAGCGGCTAGCTTTACGCGTTCGACCGCTATCGTGATTGGCTAGATCGACTCAGAACGTCGATATTGGAAGGGGGCGGACCCTCCCCCATATCGCAAAAACACCACTCAAAATCAAAAGTCAGCCGATCGGGACAATATGGGTATCAAATGAAAGGCATTGAAAAGTAGAATACGAATATGGTATTGAAATTTGAGTCTAAGTACCCATCGGCCCGCCGCAACCCCAAAACTCCCCCAAACAGACATATTGGACGTTCATGACAATATGGGGCTCAGGAGTTGAATAGTAAATTACGTATCTGGCATGCAAAATCAAATCGAAGTATCGGGAGTCACGCCACCTCCCAAAAACCCCACAAATGGGCATATGAAACAGTCATGACTATATGGGACTCGGTTTATATGTTTGTTTCGTTGAATCGAAAACGGCTGTACCGATTTTCTTAAAATTTTCACAGATTGCGTAGGTTTGTATGGAAGGAAACATAGACTATAAAATTTTTTGACATCGAAAGGGGGGCGGACCCTCGCACTTATGCCAAAAATCCTACCCAAAACCAAAAGTGTACCGATTGGCACAGTATCAAATAAAACGTATTGAAGACTAGAAAAAGAATATCGTATTAAATTTTAGGTGCAAGTACCCAGCGGGCCGCCTCAACCCCAAAACTCCTCTAAACAGATATATTCATGTCAACATGTGACTCAAATGAAAAGTATTCGGCAGTAAATTACAAATATGGTATACAAAATTAGGTGAAAGTAATGTGAGGTCGCCCCACCCCCAAATACCACCAAATGAGTATATTAGACGACCATGACGATATGGGACTCAAATGGAAGGTATTTGAGTGTCGAAAAATTTGAGTAGTACAAAAAATTGATATCCAATATTGTAGCCAAGTGTTTGAGGGTACGCCTAATGGAGCTCAAATCAACGGTATTTGGGAGTAAAGAACAAATATGAATGGTTCATATCTAGCGACCATGGCTATATGGGGCTCAAATTAAAGGGATTTGGGAGTGGCCTAATTTTCAAAGACACCAGATCTCGGAGATTGGTAATGTAATTCATTCGAATTATCTTTGCAGTCTTACAGTCGCCGTAAACGAAACATGGTTTCTATTGTTGGAGTTGAGTGCCTCAGAGGCCGCCAAAAACCAGTCATATGGATATATAGAGCAATCACGAAAATATAGAGCTCAAACGAAAGGCCATGTGTCCGAATGGCCACCCCACCCTTGAAATACCCCCTGAGCCGGAAATGTTTACCAATATGGAAATATAGGACTAAAAACAACGCATTTGCAAGTAGAGTAAAAAATTGCCCAGGAACCCAGTAGGGGCAAACTTCTCACACATCAAAACTACATGATAAGGGACCATTTTTTATAGCCGAGTCCGAAAGGCGTGCCACACCTCTTTGGGCAAAATTTTTTACATGACCATGCATGGCATTGTACCTCGCAAATGTCGCCAGCATTAAGAGGGGATAACCAGCGCTTTAAATGTTGTCCGACGTTCCAGGATTATGACGCGTTCAGCGTCATAAGTGGACACAGGCTACAGTGGCACGAATTCGATATTCATATTCTGGGCGAAGTGTCCACACCCTAAAACGATATTAAAGAGTTAAAGAAGGCGCAGTGGAGCGGGCCCGGTTCGGCTAGTAAATTATAATATATTATATTAGAAAATTTACGATAGAGCGCAACAATTGGGAATTTTGGAAGTAACACGGAATTCTTGACTTAAATTTTCATTATCGAGGTTACAACAAGCCGATTACTGGCTTAGGTGTATGTTCATATTGGCATTGGGCAGATTGAAACCAAGCGTGCGGCATAGATAGCAACTCAATAATCAGTAGGAACGCGCCATATGGAGGAGGGGTATCCGGAGAAAAGGAGAGAGGAGAAAAATCTATTCCACAGCAAGATATGTCATGGCTGTTTGAGATCATGAAAAACTGCCACGTCTTTAATTTCAACCAAATCGGATATTAAATGTGACCTCTAAAGGCATAGGAAGTGAAATCGGGAGATCGGTTTTTATGGCAGCTATATCAGGTTATGGATTGGGACAATAGTTGCATCGCTTTTAGAAGCCAAAACTCCTTATACATTATTTTAGCCATAAGGGGTAATAATTACACCCTTTAGGGGCGTAAGAAATCAAGAGATCGATTCATATAGGAGCTATATCAGGTTATGGATCGATTTTGAACATGCCCTGCACAGATGTTGGAAATCAAAACAAAACGCCCCTTGTAAAATATCAACCAAGCATTCAGAAAAAGTCACAGTTTGGTTCGGTTTATGGGCTGGTGGCATCATTGGACCGTACTTCTTCAAAGATTATGCAAATTTCGACGTAACTGTGAATGGTGACCGCTATCGTGAGATGATATCCACCCAAAATGCAAGAGCTTGACTTGCATGACATGTGGTTTCAACAAGACGATGCCACACAGCACGCATAACATTGGACTTATTGAGAGATGAGTTCGGTGAACATTTTGCTTCACATTAGGGACCGGTCAATTGGTCGCCTAGATCGTGCGATTTAATGCCTTTAGACTATTTTTTGTAGGGCTATGTTAAACCTCATGTCTGTACAGACAGGCCCGCTTTAATTGACGCATTGAAAAATAACATTGATGGATTTATTCGTGAGATACCAGCCGAAATGTTGGAAAGATTATGGCAAAATTGGACTAAGCCGACCATTTGAGGCGCAGTCACGGTCAACATTTGCATGATATAATCGTCAAACATTAAATTATATGGACCGTACTATCGATTTAAATAAAGATTTCATGCATTTTTCTGAATTTTATGTGTTTTTTTGAAAACTTTCCTATAGCTTTTAAAAAATTACCCCTTAGCTCATAATTATTTGAAAAATTTATTGAAAGAACTTGACAAATGCGATCCATGATGGAGGGCATATAATATTCGGCCCAGCCGAACTTAGCACGATTTTACTTGTTGTAGAATATTTTAATATGCTAGAAGCCCAATTTAAAGAAGTTTTTGTTTCCAAAAAGTGTCCGAAAAATCTTTTTTTTTTAACAAAATAATCCAAAATATAAAATTGGTGCAAATTCGTGCAGCTGAAATTTACCTTTTTTGATTCAGGACACTTCACTGAACAACACTGAAAAAGAAATAAGGGTGGCCCAAGTGGAAACAGGTGCTTTTTAAATCCAAATGCAAATTTTACCCATGAACATTCCACTAAGGAACAGGGGCAAACTTCTCACATATCAATGAGTGCTAGGGCCCTCCTTTTTATAGATGAGTCCGAACGGCGTGCCGTCGTGCGACACCTCTTTGAAGAGAAGTTTTACATGGCATAGTACCTCACAAATGTTGTCAGCATTAGGAGGAGAAAACCACCGCTGAACAATTTTTTCGTATGGTCTCGCCAGGATTCGAACCCAGGCGTTCAGGGTCATAGGCGGACATGCTAACCTCTGCGCTACGGTGGCCTTCGCCTTTTAAATCCACTCTGCAGAAAATATACATTTTGAGAGTTATGGCTTTATTTTTGCTTCTTATTTTAAACTAACTCTGTGAGCCGTACCCCTAAGCAGACCGATTTGGTCAGTCTTCGACTCCAAATGAAACGCATTTGTGAACAATGTACGAATCTGTGTCCAATGTACGAATAATGTGTCCAACTTAATACAATACGTTTAGTTAACCTTTTATCTGGACAGCTGATAATTTGGCAAAAATTTGTGATTATCCCTTTTGAATTCCCCTTTATGAATGAGTCTTATCGGAATACAACAAAAGTAGATTAACGCTTTTTATGGGTCGTGGATAGGTCGTGGTGGTGCATGGATTGAAAACAATTCTATATCTAGATTTGTTTTCAATGATGCAAAAATACTTTTCGGTTGCGGAATTATCAAATCGTCAGTAGTGCTGACATGGCCCAATCATTTCATAGCTATAATAAATTGTAAGATGCGATAATAATTTGAATGAAGCTACCGGGTGGAGCCCTACAACAGGCTGGTTGGGCTGAGTCATAAAATTGGGAATATACAAAATAGAAGGAAAATTATAAAGTTTTATATTAAAATAAAATAAAATAAAATAAAATAAAATAAAATAAAATAAAATAAAATAAAATAAAATAAAATAAAATAAAATAAAATAAAATCAAATAAAATAAAATCAAATAAAATAAAATCAAATAAAATAAAATCAAATAAAATCAAATAAAATAAAACTAGTAAGAGCGTGCTAAGTTCGGCCGGGCCGAGTCTTATATATCCTGCACCATTGATCGCATTTGTCGAGTTCTATGCGCGGTGTCTCTTTTTAGACAAACATAGAATATTGAATAAGAACTGTTATGCTTTTGGAACTATATGAAGTTATAGTCTGATTCGGTCCATAAATGAATGCTGAATATTGTAGAAGTCATTGTGTAATATTTCAGTTCATTCGGATAAGAATTGCGCCTTGTAGCGGCTCAAGAAGCAAAATCGGGAGATAGGTTTATATAGGAGCTGTATCAAGCTATTGATCGATTCAGACACGTATTTTGAAGATCATGAGAGTAACCGTTATACAACATTTCAGCCAAATCGGATGAGAATTGCGCCCTCTAGAGGTTCAAGAAGTCAAGATCCCAGATCGGTTTATATGGCAGCTATATCAGGTTCTATACCACTTTACGCCATACCTAGCGCAGCTATTGGAAGTCATAACAAAACACTTCATGTAAAATTTCAGCCAAATCGGATGAAAATTGCGCGCTCTAATGGCTCAAGAAGTCAAGATTCAAGGCCGGTTTATATGAAAGCTATACCAGATTATGAACCGATTTAAATCATACTTAGCACAGTTGTTGAAAGTGATACCAAAACACTTCGTGCAAAATTTCAGTTAAATCGAAAGAGAATTTAGCCCTCTAGAGGCTCAAGAATTCAAGACCCCAGGTCGGTTTATATAGCCGATTAAAACCATACTTAGTAAGTTGTTGGAAGTGCTACCAAAACACTACGCGCAAAATTTCCGTTTAATCGGACGAGAATTGCGGCCTCTAGAGGCTCAAGAAGTCAAGACCCAAGATCGGTTTATATGGCAGCTATATCAAAATAAGGACCGATTTTAACCATACTTTGCGCAGTTGCTAGAAGTGCTACCAAAACACTACGTGCAAAATTTCAATAAAATCGGATAAGAATTGCGCCCTCCAGAGGCTCAAGAAGTCAAGACCAAAGATCGGATTATATGGCAGCTATATCAAAACATGGACCGCTTTGGCCCATTTACAATCCCAACCGACCTACACTAAAAAAAGTATTTGTGCAAAATTTCAAGCGGCTAGCTTTACTCCTTCGAAAGTTAGCGTGCTTTCGACAGACAGACGGACGGACGGACAGAAGGACGGACATGGCTAGATCGACTTAAAATGATGTGACAATCAAGAATATATATACTTTATGGGGTCTTAAACGCATATTTCGAGGTGTTACAAACAGAATGACGAAATTAGTATACCCCCATCCTATGGTGGATGGTATAATAAAATAAAATAAAATAAAATAAATTATAATAAAATAAAATAAAATAAAATAAAATAAAATAAAATAAAATAAAATAAAATAAAATAAAATAAAATAAAATAAAATAAAATAAAATAAAATAAAATAAAATAAAATAAAATAAAATAAAATAAAATAAAATAAAATAAAATAAAATAAAATAAAATAAAATAAAATAAAATAAAATAAAATAAAATAAAATAAAATAAAATAAAATAAAATAAAATAAAATAAAATAAAATTAAATTAAATTAAATTAAATTAAATTAAATTAAATTAAATTAAATTAAATTAAATTAAATTAAATTAAATTAAATTAAATTAAATTAAATTAAATTAAATTAAATTAAATTAAATTAAATTAAATTAAATTAAATTAAATTAAATTAAATTAAATAAAATAAAATAAAACAAAAAATAAAATAAAATAAAACAAAAAATAAAATAAAATAAAATAAACTAAAATGAAATAAAAATAAAATAAAATAAAACAAAAAATAAAATAAAATAAAATAAAACAAAAAATAAAATAAACTAAAATGAAATGAAATAAAATAAAATAAAATAAAATAAAATAAAATAAAATAAAATAAAATAAAATAAAATAAAATAAAATAAAATAAAGTAAAATAAAATAAAGTAAAATAAAATAAAATAAAATAAAGTAAAATAAAATAAAATAATATAAAAATAAAATTAAATAATATAAAAATAAAATAAAATAATATAAAAATAAAATAAAATAATATAAAAATAAAATGAAATAAAATAAAAAAGAAATAAAATAAAATGAAATAAAAAATAAAATAAGATAAAATAAACTTAAATTATATATGAAGTTTAACTTGTAGTAACAGCGATGTTTACTACAAGTCGACCAAGCTGATTAAATTATACTTTGAATATTTTTGATAATGCTTCTGCTGATAATCTTCATAAACGATTGTTAGTTGGTTTAGGCTTTATCTACTATGACCATATCGTACATATGGTAGTAAATAAATAAATATTTGCTAAATAACATTAGTCTAAAAGCAACAACTCACTTAAAAAGCTGCATAATTGAAAAAAAGGGCTAAAAATATATTTTTAAAAATATTTAAATATTAATAATACTTAATTTTTTACTATTGCGAAAAATTCACGTACCCCAAATGGGTGTCTTTGGCGAAAAATCCCAAACGGGATCTAGGAGTTTTAAACAATTCCAACTAAGTTCGCTGTCTACAGGTAAGGCAATGTTTGTGAAAACTCAAAAATGTAAACAGTTCGAAAACATAGACCAAAAAAAAGTTTGTAGTACGAGTTTCAAAACAAAGGTACATAAACTGTTTGTATACTCGTAAAGGCAATATTTCCACTAAAAATTGAAAAATGTTGACTACTCGACGATGTCCGATGTCACAACAGTACAAATAAAATCAAACAATTTTTGTTTGTTTCTCTTTTGAGACGAGCTCAAGGATCGGAGATTTTATCATTAGCAAATGGGAAAGGAAAGGAAGAGATCGCAACACCCACCAACCATTATGGGACGCAAAGAAAGAAAATCTCCGATCATTGAGCTCGTCTCGAAAGAGAAACAAACAAAAGTTGTGAAATTTGATGAGCTGCGTCCTAACAGCCCAAAAACTTGAAAATAAAAATTCGGCAGAGCCCGGCCGGGATTCGAACCTGGGCACACGGAGCAACAGCGAGAGCCGTTTGCTGTTGTCTAGCGTTCGAAGCCATCAATACAATTTCCAACAAAGGCACAGAATCATGTGCACTATGGAAGTAGTGTAATTGTTGCAGACAAAAAATCTGTCATAACACGAAAATACATGGATTGGAGAAAGTACAGCAATAGACAGGGTTGTCGACCGTGGCTAATGTAGTATTTGTATCATAGAGGCGTTTTCGCAATAAATACGATACAAATGCAACATACCAACGTATGGCCCTTGAAGTCGTCACACCTAATATGATTGAAAAGTCTTCTAACCATAATGGTTGGTGTGCATTCCGATCTCTGGCTTTCCTTTTCCATTTGCAAAGAAAATCTCCTATCATTGAGCTCACCTCGAAAGAGAAACAAACAAAAATTGTGAAATTTAATAATCTTCGCCCAAAGTGAAAATCGTTGATCGGACTACATGTGGGTTTTGGGCGATAGACCTCCATATCTAATGACGGATTTTTTTAGAATGGTGTGGCGTCAGATTTTTGCCGCAAATTAGGATACCATATTCGTACCATACTTCTAAAAATTTTTATTTTGAATCCCAAATAGTCCTGATTGGCCTACATGTCTGTTTTGGAGTGAACTGACAATGGCCCTTATTGGATTGCTTCTCAAAGACCTTTCATTCAAGTCCTGCGCCCAGACTCTTGAACCTAAATTAAGGTGTTTGATTTCTAAACAACTCCTTAAGACCTTTCATTTTCATTCTACAATATATTACCTGGACGGGTTAACATCTCTTTAGCGATTTATGCAGTGAGGTGGCCCCCAAACAACTGACCCCAAATTTGAATATCGAATTTGTACTCTACTTTCAAAGACCATTTCATTTGAGAGCCACATTGTCAATGTCGACGCTCATGTCTGTTTGCAAGTTTTTTGGGTGTGGGCGGACGGCTAGACTCTTGACCCCAAATTTCGAAATAATATCCGTGTTAGAGTCTTAATTACCATTTATTTGACACCCATATTGTCTTATCCGTTTTGGGGGTTTTGGGTTGGACATACACCCCAGTGACTTGGTACCGGATTTCTATATCAGATTCGTACTTTACTTCAAGATTTCTTTCATTCGATATCAGTGGATCAATATGTCCGTTTGGTACGGCGTTCCCCCAGATTGCGTCACCTCACACTTTCCTAGATCTGCCAATTTTGAATATTAGGGTAAAATGGAGGAGGTTTAGCCCTTACTCTTTTTACGAATGACCAAAAGCTCCTGCTTCCCCTCGGAGAAACAATAGCTTTAGCACGTAGATGCGGTTCGTAAAGAAACTTTTCGTGTCTAAGTACATTGACATACGAAGTTCTTGCCTGTTTGCACAGCATTTTGGTATTGGCATTCTTGTTCAGACACAAGTTCCTAAATGCCACCTGTTTTGATCTGACAAAATTTTATCCCTCGATAACTGCTTAGTCGGAATGAACGATCCCATTCCTCTGGAGTCGTATGTCCCGAATGGGGAATCCAAGAGAATTTGTGAACATTGAAATCACCAGCAACAACGATTTAACTGTCCGGACAGTTCTCTAAAATCATAGTAATTGAGTCAGAGTATGGGAGTCAAAGCCGCCTAAGGAACCCTCCCTTTCCGAGTTAGAACTTCTATACAGAAATCCGAAGTTAAATACGTGTGTTCCAATCCTAAATTTAACCTAAAGGGAACTAAATCTTTAGGATTTTTTGAGCCCAAGTGTTGCTGCCTGTGGAACACTATATCATTACGCACATATAGCACAAGGCCTCTATGGGGAACGAAAAGAAAAAGAGTGTGATACCCGGAAATGTGAAAGTCCTGTGGATCAGAATCCTCACCCACCTGGGTTTCACATAAAGCAAGGACATCAGGTCGATGATAATGAACATGGGAATATACCGCAGAAACATACCAAATATACCTTTTCTCCATCGCCGCTCACCAAACTACTGAGGCGTAAATGGTCTAAGCACATTCCTCTAGAGCCAGTCGACAATTTTCGTATTTAGACCCCATTTCGTGCTGAGAAGGACCCTTCGTGCTGAGAAGGAAATCAGCCCGATGCTGAATGTGACACTTCCAGTTCAATTTGCTGTCCAAGATCGTTCACAAGTAAATGGCCTTGTCGGTAATCGAAAATGATGAGGAAACGTGGCGCCCCAAATTGGCTTATCTTCGTATTCCTCGTTGGAAGAAGTATAACAGAGGGTTTCAAAACCCTCATCAATCAGGAACCTAATAGGCTATTTATATTGATCATTCATCTTTATGTCAAAGGACTCACAATTTAACCACTTATTCGTTAGTATTTGGCTTACCCGGTCCATAAGAGACTGATCTGAAGTTGGGATCAGTGTATCGTTATTAGCCGCTTTGGCTTCAATTTTATATGAGGTGTTTTATAATGACTTTCAGCTATGCCAAGTATGGTCGAAATCGGTTCATAACCTGATATGGCTCCCATATAAACCGATCTCCCGATTATACTTCTTGATCCTCTAAAGGGTGCAATTCTTACCCGATTTGACTGAAATTTGCTACAACAAATTTTCTCCATTGACCTTAAAACATACATGCCAAATATGGTCTGAATCGGTCCATAACCTGATATAGCACCATCCAACCGATCTCCCTATTTTACTACTTGAACGCCTATATTGCGCAATTATTATCCGATTTGTCTGAAATGTTACGCAATGATTTCTAATATGATGTCCTAATCTGAGAACATCATGAGACCCAAAATTTGGCACTCAATAGCCACTTTGGCCAAAGCAATTGTCTGTATCGCATGCCACATAAAAACAAAGTTAGCTAGAAACACACGCTTAAAATGCAAAATTTTATTGGGAATCATTTTATGATCATCCGCAAAAAATTGCAATAATTCAACGAATTTAAAGGCGCATTTTATGTTTTGGTCATCAACATAGATTGCTGGTATAAGATGTGAGCGTGTCATTAGTTCAGTTTATCGTGTGAGCTCATTTTTAAAGTGGCTTGCTGTTGTTCTCTGGCCTGAGTTGGTCCATACCCTGATTCTTCTTAACCATTATCCTTTGTTTGCCTATAAAGAGATAGCGGGCAAGGACTTGACAAACGCGATCCATGGTGGAGGGTATATAAGATTCGGCCCGGTCGAATTTAGCAACCTTTTACTTGTTTTTTTTTTTTTATTACTACAATAATTTCTTGTTATCTTAGGTTTTCTTATTTTTATATCGGCTGGCATGGGCTTGGCACAAAGTGCTGGTTGGTCGGATCACCATGTGCCGGTACAACATCTTCACTTTTATTATAGTTGGCTAATTGCAGTGATTATGGGTGCATTACTTTCCCTACCTCTGAGAAACATACTGCCCAGGAAGTTTTTAATGGTAAGTATGAATTAGAATTTTATATAAATTAAAAAATAAAGGAAAATTGCTAAAATTTAGTTTTTATCCAAAATGTAGGTTTTTTTTTGTTTTCAACCATCTTATGTTTGTATAAGAAAATTTTTAATTAATATCTAAATTAATATGTAAAATGTTTTAATTAAAATATAAAATTTTTGGCTTAAAACCTTAACATATAATCTGAAGATATAAAATGTCTGTAGCAACCATAAAATGTTCGTAGCATAAATGTTTGTACGATAAAATCTTTATCGCAAACATAAAATGTTTATAGGAAAATACAAAAATATTTGAAGTAAACACAAGTTGTTTGTAGAGAACATAATATGTTTTGGTTGAAAACAAAATTTTTGGTTGCAAACATATAATACTTGGTAGCAAACATAAAATTTTTGTAGAAAACATAAAATTTTTGACAGAAAAAATAAAAGGTTTGGTTGAAAACATATAATATTTGGTAGAAACATAAAAAATTTGTTGCAAACTTAATATATTTTGTAACAAACATAAAATGTTTGGTGGTAAAGATAATATGTTCGCGTGCAAACATAAAATGTTTAAGGACAAACAAGTTAAAGCGTGCCAAAATCGGCCATGAATTCTGCTAAAACTTTACACAGAATATTTGGAACGTACGCGACCCGATAGTTGGAAGTAGTAGCAAAACAGTACGTACCAAATTTCAGCCCCATGGGACAAACATTAAGGTTTCCAAGGGTTAGAGACTTCAAATCAGGTAATCGGTTTATATAGGTGCTATGTCAGGTTATACACCGATTTGGACCATACTTCTCACGATTGTTGAAAGTCATAACAGAACCCTACGTGTAAAATGTCAGCTAAATGGGATAACAACTACGGCTTCAAGGGGCTCAAGATGACAAGTCGGAAGATCGATTTATATGGGAGTTAAATCAGGTTATAGACCGCTTCAAACCATACTTGGCACAATTGTTGCATTGTGTGCAAAATTTCAGCTCAATCGTTTAATAGTTGTAGCTTCTAGGACCTCAAGAAGTCGAGTAGAAGGACCACTTTATATGGGAGTTATATCCAAATCCGAACCGATATGGCCCATTGCAATCCCCAACGACCTACACCAATTAGAAGTTTTTGGGCAAAATTTAGTGCAGCTAGCTCTACGCGTTCGACCCCTATCGTGATTTCCACAGACGGACGGACACGAGGGTGGACGGACTAAGGTGGCTAAGGTTTGTATACCCCCATAGGATTCATTCCGTTTGTAACACCTCGAAATACTCGCCTCGACGTTCTGAGTCGATCTAGCCATGTCCGTCCGTCCATCTGTCGAAATCACGATAGCGGTCGAACGCAAAAAGCTAGTCGCTTGAAATTTTACACAGATACTTAATATTGATGTAGGTCGTAGAGAATCACAAATGGGCCATATCGGTTCAGATTTAGATATAGCTTCCATATAAACCGATCTCTTGATTTGACTTCTTAAGCCCCTGGAAGCTGCAACTTTTGTCTGATTTGGCTGAAATTTTGCATGTAGTGTTCTGTTATGACTTCAAATAATTGTGCCAAGTACGGTCCGAATCGATTAAAAACCTCATATAGCTCCCATATAAACCGATCTCCCGATTTAATTCCTTCAGCCCTTATAAGACCGGCCGATTTTAGCACGCTTTTACTTGTTTAACACACAACAGGCTACAGCAATAAACTCAAAACCCCCATTTACTAAACATTTCATAAACTTCTTCCGTTTTCAGGGTATCTCATCGGTTTTCATTCTAGCTGGTGGCATCATCTTTGTTAGTCTCTCCCATAATGTGGATGCTTTGATTGCTAGTCGCTATCTAAATGGAGTAGCCATAGGCCTAATGACCGTACCATATCTCATGCATGCCAGTGAAATATCACCTGATAATTGTCGTGGTCTTGCCACTGGCCTGGAGCAATTTGCTGTTACTGTGGGTATGGCTATTCAAACTATAGCCTCTAGCCAATGGAATGCCAAATCCTGCTTTACTGTCAACTGTTTCCATGGCATTATGGATACAATACTGGCCGTATTATCCTTGGCTTCGCTATACTATTTCATAGAATCTCCCGTGGATTTTCTACGCTTTGGAGATGATGCCGCAGCTTTGGATTGTTTGGCCGCGTTACAAAGGCCCCAAGGAGCTACAATGGCCACGCACAGACGCCTTGTGGAACTTAAGGATTATGTGCTAGAACATAGTAATTTGTCCATTATGGAAAGCTTGAAACGTAGTTCCCTACCCTTGGTGAAAATGATTTTATATCGCAGTACCATCTTAGCTTTTACCTCCTCCATGGTGCTAACAGTGGTAGCGAATATCGCCGTAAGAGTGAATGGAGCCACCTGGTCACCAGTACTGGGGGCTCTCCTACACATTTTTGGCAGCTGTTTAACTTTGGCAGTTGTGGATAAATTGGGTCGTAAGATACCATCGATTATATGGATTCTTTGTATGGGAGCACTTCTGATGCCCGCAGCTGTTATCATGGGTTATCTGGAAAACGTATTGAATGTGGCCAAGATGCGAACGATTACCTCAATTTGGTTGTCCATACAATTGTTTGCTGGTCTATTTGCTGCCAATACCTCGACTTATGTGAGCGAAGCTTTCCCTTTGAGAACCAAATCTTATTGCATGACCCTATGTGTCATTGTGGAACAAATTATTCGTATCATCATTATAGCTAGGGCCGACTATTACGGCAGTGACATCAGTCTTATGGCTATGAGTATCATAGCCATGATAGCGGGGGCCTGTCTACTAGTGATGCTGCCCGAAACAAGGAAGACTACTCTGAAGGAGGCCCAAGACAGTTTAAGGTTTTTCTTTAATTTTGGTAGGCAAGACTAAATCAAGACCAAAAATTGTACTATGTGAACTTGGAAAAAAAATTTAATAAATGGTTATTAACTGTCTGTCCCAGTAAATTTATGTCAATCATTTCCACTCTCTTCAGTGACACCAAGTAAGTGGAACAGCCAGTAAGTATGATATCTCTCTCAAAGGCATATTCTGGAACAGTGTGTTATGTAAGAGAATTTGTAATGGATTATCTATTATATAAAAATTTAATTGTTGCGCTTTGTTTGCTTGTTTGTCTCTTCCGTAAAGACTCAAAAACGGCTGAACCGATTTTCATGAAATTTTCACAGATGGTAGAGTTTGAGCCCGCGGTGAAAATAGGGTAGATATTACGATATTTGATATACGAAGGGGGCGGACCCTCGCCCAAACCAACATTTTCAAAAACGCCAGATCTCAGAGTTGGGTGCATCGATTTAAGCGAAATTTTGCATATCACTTTATGGTACCCCAATAACACGAAATTTGTAAAATTTTGGGGTCAAATAACTTGGAGGGACGCCCCATCCCAAAACCCACCCGAACGGACATGTTTACCGATTGAGACAATATGGGCATCAAATGAAAGGCATTTAAGATTAGAATACGAACTTGGCATTAAAATGTCATCATAAGTGTCAGGGAGGTGCCCCACCCCTAAAAACACCCACCACAGGACACTTTTGCCGCTTTGGGCAATATGGGTATCAGATGGGAGGTATTTTAGAGAAGAGTACGTACTTGGCATTAAAATGTCACCTTAAGTGTTGGGGGGTTCCCCAACCCCAAAAACACTACCCAACAAATGAAAGATATTTAAAAGTAGAGTACAAATCTGACATAAAAATTTATTTCTTCGTATCTGAGGGGCCTCCTTACCCAACAGGACATATTTACTTATTGGGACAAAATGGATATCAAATGAAAGATATTTCAAAGTAGAGTCAAAATCTGATATAAAAATCTATTATTTGGTGACAGAGGCGCCCCCCAATATAATAAACGAATTTGATATCCAATTTTGAGGCTAAGTGTTTGGGGGTAGTCTCATCCAATAAACTTCCCCTAATCCAATTGCAATTGGGGCTCAAATAAAAGAAATTTCAGAGTAGAGCGCAATGCTGATATTTTTTCAGGCCTAAGTGCGCAGGTGGCCGCCCCACCCTACATACACCTCAAACTGGATATATTTGTGGATGCAATTGGGGCTCAAATAAAAGAAATTTAAGAGTAGTGCACGATGCTGATATTTTTTCAGGACTAAGTTGCGCGGGTGGCCGGCCCACCCTACATGCACCTCAAACTGGACATATTTGTGGATTATGGCAAAAAGGGGATCAAATCTGATATGTGTTTTATGGCCAAATGTGTTAGGGACGCCTCACCTAATAAACTTACCCTAAACCTGGCATTTATAACGGCTATTGCAATATGTAGCTCAAATGTGGCTTTTAGCAGTTGAGTATGAATCTGATAACCACTTTCGGGGCAAACGGTTTGGCTACTCCAATTCCCCCCCAAAACAAATAGTACAAAGTAGACCTAACATCCAAACTTTAATGGGCGGACCCCATTAAAGCGTAGCTGGTCCTGTCCAGCTAGTATGAATATAATATGAAAGTATAAAAAAGTAATAATTTGTTTATACTATAGGACATTTTTTGTTTTTGAAAAAATTTTCACCTTCGGCGCTTTTCCATTTTTTCCCCATAAAATAAACATTGTTCCCTCTTTTTATACCCACCACCATAAAATGGGGGTATACTAATCTAGTCATTCCGTTTGTAACACCACGAAAAATTCGTTTGAAACCTCATAAAGTTAATTTATATTCTAGATCGTCTCTAGGTTCTGAGTCGATTCAGCCATGTCCGTCCGTCTGTCGAATTGACGATAGCGGTCGAACGCGTAGAGCTAGGTGCTTGAAATTTTGCACAGATACTTAATATTGATGTAGGTCATTGGGGATTGTAAATGGGCCATATCGGTTTCGATTTAGATATAGCTCCCATAGAAACCAATCTCCCGATTAGGCTTCTTGAGCCTCTGGAAATCGCAATTTTTGTTCGATTTGACTGAAATTTTGCATGTGGTGTTCTGTTATAACTTTCGACAACTATGCCGAGTATGGTTATTCAAATCGGTTATTAACCTGATATAGTTTCCATATAAACCGATCTGATGATTATATCTTGAGCCCCTGAAAACCCCAATTTTTGTCTGATTTGGCTGAAATTTTGCATGTGGATCTCCGTTCTAACTTTCGACAACTATGCCAAGTACGATTCAAATCGGTTTATAACCTGATATAGCTTCCATATAAACCGATCTCCCGATTTGAATTTTTGTCCCCTTACAAGCCGCAATTTTTGTCCGATTTGGCTAAAATTTTGCCTGTGATGTGCGGTTGTGACTTCCAACAACTGTGCTAAGTACCGTCTAAATCGGTCTGTAACCCGATATAGCTCCCATATAAACCGATCTCCCGATTTGACTTCTTAAACCCCTGAAAACTGCAATTTTTGTCCGATCTGGTTGTCCGATTTGGCTAAAATTTGGCATGTGATGTTCGGTTATGACTTCTAACAACCGTTTTAAGTACGGTCCAAATCATTCAATAACCTGATGTAGCTCCCATATAAACCGATCTCCCGATTAGACTTCATGAGAACCTGGAAGCTGCAACTTTTGTCTGATCTGACTGAAATTTCGTCTGCGATGTTCTGGTATGACTTCCAACAACTGTGTCATGTACGGTCTAAATCGGTCTTTAAGCCGATACAGCTCCCATATAAACCGATCTCCCGATTTGACTTCCAGAGCCCTTACAAGCCTCAATTTTTATCCGATTTGGATGAAATTTTGTATGTGGTGTTCTGTTATGCTTTCCAACAACTGTGCCGAATGCGGTCCGAATCGGTCTATAACCTGATATAGCCCCTATATAAACCGATTTGACTTCTTAAGCCCTAACAAGACGCGATTTTTATACGTTTTGACTGAAATTTTGCCAAATTACGGTCCAAATCATTCTATAACCAGATATAGCTCCCATATTTTAGCATAATCCATGGTCGTGGATTTCCAAGATTCGGCCCGGCCAAACTTAGCACGCTTTTACTTGTTCAAATTTACAATTTTTTCATTTTTAATTATAATCTACTCTACCATATTAGTAATCTTCTCGTCAGCGGCTTTCATTTGTTGCCCTTTTTGCCTAGTTTATGGAGTTTAACATTTTCAAGCCCCCAAAGATCTTTTCAGGATAAAATTTTTAGACATTTTTGGCAAATTTGTTATCTACTCATTATTGCCTTTTGTTTGATATGTATATTGCCTAGGTTGGAACACTTCCCATGAGGGGGGTGGGGCTGGTTTCGGCCTCTAGGATGGTCATCGTGCCCTTGCCACAAAAAGGGGCTGCGTATTGGTCTTCCTAGTATCAACCTTCATCTACATACCAAATTTCTGCGAAATCGGTGGCGCGCTTTATAAAGTGAATTTTTATCGCACACTGCCTTTCGGTTTCTTTTCTCGAAGATACATTTTCTGGATTCCATCTTGGAGCCGTCACTGAAGACGGAGGTCTCATCGACATCCAACACACCATCAATCACCCCATTCTCTTTTTGAAAACGAAAACTGCAGATTTTTTGGAGGACACCGTAGCACAGAGGTTATCATGTCCGCCTATTACGCTGAACGCCGGGTTCGAATCCTGGCGACAACATCATGAAAATTTTCAGCGATGGTTATCCCCTCCTAATGCTAGCGACATTTAGGAGATACAAAGAGGTGTCGCACTGCCGCACGCCGTTCAGATTCGGCTATAAAAAGGAGGCCCTATCATTGAGCTTAAACTTGTATCGGACAGCACTCATTGATATGTGATAAGTTTGGCCCTGTTCTTTTATGGAATTTTCATGGACAAATTTGCATTTTGAAGATTTTTTGCCACAACCATCAAAATTTTGTAACTCGACTCCTTCGCCAACTCACCGAAATTAACTGATTGGCGAGCGAATCGAGTTACAAAATGTTAGTGGTCCTTGATCTCGGCGTTAGATAATCTAAGATCTTCCACAATCTACGCATCTACGTTAACACCTGGCAACACCAAAATATGAGTAAGTTTCTGTTGAGTCAAATAGGCGACATGACAATTTTAAAAGATCATTGGATCATATCGGTAAATCTCTAAACTTTTGTAGATTATGACACACAAAAGCTTGAATGTTATTGATGGCTTATATTATTTAAATAGCACAAATGCCAAATTGTCATTAATTTTCCCATGATTATTAGCAAAAGAAAGGTATGAATCACACTCTACTGGTATACCCAAGTTTTCACGTAGGGCAACAAAGTCCAAATAATTTTTTTTCTTCTCCATGCATATGACTCATAATAAGCATAATAAAATTATGAAATTTTAATAATTGAAGAATTTCAAGAAATGATTTAATAAGTATCTTGCATTCAATTTTGTAAATTTGTTTACCTAGTTGTTTATATATCTTTGATTTTCCATTTTTTTTTGTTTTTTTTTTATGTCAAGATATGTCCTTGGGATTTAAAAAACACCATAAAGTTACATTAAATTAAAAAATAGATATGTTAATGTAAAGTTAACATAAAGGCATTCAATTTGGGGTAGACCTTCATGAAAGTTTTCGCGATAAGAACCTCACATTGTTTGGGGTATTAGCAGTCAATGGCCGGTGCGTCATATATGTGTGTACAATATTAACATGAGATATTTTATTTATATATATGTACTAATGTATACAAATAGACATAACAATATCGTATAGAAAAAAAAACATAGATACATGCGTCCAAAAAACCCATCGACACAGTGGATAACATAGAATATAGAAGTTATTTGTGGCATTCTCTCAAAAAAAGCCACCTTAAAACAAGTGTTCATTTTTTTTTGGCAAGTACATACGTTTTAGTACATAATAAACTTAAAGAAATAGTGTGAATTTAGGTCCGTGTAATGCAGGGTTGCCACCCTGTCAGGATTCAAACTTTTTAGAAGAAAAATGTTCAAACTGCTATAACTTAAAAACAAATGAATGGATTTAAAAACGTCTAAAAAGTTTTTTGTGGAGAATTTTCTAAACTTTAAAACTATATATCACAAAATTATAAAAATAAAAAAAAAAAATCCTGGCTCCGCAGGGTTGCCACCCTATCAGGATTCAAACTTTTTAGAAGAAAAATGTTCAAACTGCTATAACTTAAAAACAAATGAATGGATTTAAAAACGTCTAAAGAGTTTTTGTGGAGAATTTTCTAAACTTTAAAACTATATATCCAAAAATTTAAAAAAAAAAATTATAAAAATAAAAAAAAAAATCCTGGCTGCGTCCCTGATGGGGACGTCGGCCCAAATCTGGACCGATTTCTATGAAATTCACAAGTAATGTCGGGAGTCATAAGAGAGTAGCTCATTCAAAATTTCGTAACAATCGGTTAAGAAATGACCAAATTATTGACGTAGTAGTCCAAATCGGGCGATACATATATATGGGAGCTATATCCAAATCTGGACCGATTTCTATGAAATTCACAAGTAATGTTGGGAGTCATCAGAGAATCCCTCGTCCAAAATTTCGTTAGAATCGGTTAAGAAAAGACGGAACTATCGACGTATTAATACAAATCGGGCGATACATATATAGGGGAGCTATATCCAAATCTGGACCGATTTCTATGAAATTCACAAGTACTGTCGGGAGTAATAAGAGAGTAGCTCAGTTAAAATTTCGTGACAATCGGTTTAGAAATTATCAAATTGTTGACGTATTAGTCCAAATCGGGCGATAAATATATATGTGGGAGCTATATCGAAATCAGAACCGATTTCAATGAGTTCCGCATGTAATGTCGGGAGTCATAATAGAATCGCTCGTGCAACATTTCGTGAAAATCGGTTTAGAAATGACCAAATTATTGACGTATTAGTCTAAATAGGACGATACATATATATGAGGGCTATATCCAAATCTGGACCGATTTCTATGAAATTCAATATACTGAACTTGTCAGACCTATAATGCTATATGGTGTTGTGGTCTGGTGGCCGGCGCTTCAAAAATCCACCTACTGCTCAATACTTAACCGGATCCAAAGGATGGCTTGTTTGTGCATCACAGCCCCACTGAGGACTACACCATATGATGCACTGAATTGATTGCTACATCTATTGCCCCTGAACATTGTGGCTACCCAAATTGCAGCGACCACTACCGTGAGATTAAGGGAGCTTTCTCATTGCTCATGTAGCGGCTGTGTTATCCTTGATAAAATAACCGATGTTCCTGGCAGTGTGGATTACACCCTACCTGAGCGGCTTCATTAATAAAAATTACTGTACCACTATTCCTGATAGAACCGATTCCAACTACGATATCCTTGGTAACAGGAGTTACATAGACTTCTATACGGATGGTTCCAAACTAAACGACCAGGTGGGTTTTGCGGTATACTCTAAGGTTTAGAACTGGTCATATCGAAAAGGTTACTCGACCACTGCAGGGTGTATCAAGCGGAGATCCTTGCATTTAAGGAAGTGATGGAATAGCTAAGATATAATGCCTTGGCTATGGCTCAAACCGTTAGCCTTTGCTTAGACTACGATTCTGTCGAGATCGTTATTTAAACGTTCAATACAGTTTCGAAAATCTGATTTTGGCACATTTATGTATTCCTGAACATCATCCGCATACATATGGATGCTGGAATTTCTAATTTGATGACTTACTGTCTCAAATGAGAAATCCCAATACAAAGAATACAATAATGGACCCAAAATGGACCCTTGAGGTATTCCTCTTTTGATCATTGCCGGACATGACGTTGTGGCATTAACATAGACAGATTGAAATCTAGATCCAAGATAAGACTGCACGAGACAACACGTATCAGTAGCGAAATTGTAATAGTTCTCAAGCTTAAACCGGAATGCCTCATGATCAACTGTATCGAATGGTCCAAAATTACCAAACATGAATTATCCCTCTTGTCCATACTCGCCCTTACGTCCACAGAAACTTTTTGCAAAGCAGTCAGGAAACTGTGCTTAGTCCTGAATCCGGACTGAAACTCTGTAAATAGCCGATTTTCGGATATATACTCCTTCATTTGTTTACTCAAAAGCTTTTAAAATAAATTTTAAAAGAACTGGAAGTATAACCATGGGCCGATATTCGCTTTTGAAATCGGAATTATTTTCGCGTGTTTCCAAGATTTTGGGAAAGTTGATCTAGTAAGGATTGAATGAAAAATGTGCAGAACATAAGAAGAAATGTATGGAAAATCTCCGCAAAAACTTAAGATTAACTTCATCGAAACCCACTGCATTCGACTTGATCTCCCTTAAACAATTAAAAACTTCTTCCTCTGAAAAAAAGGCGAAAGCCGAAATTGCTTGCATAATTTGCCAATACCATTATTGCCCGACGGCCTGTAAAAACCTCCATCTGCGTCCTGCATGGGTATATTAACAAAGTCTCTACTCAACTTGTTTAAGTCGCCACCAAAAGAGTTTCTCGTACATTGGTAAAACTTGTACGAGATTTTATGTTTGACTTTTCGAATTAATGGCTTCCGTAAACTTTCTGCCAAAATATGACGCCTTCTTTCGATTAATCAGGTATGTAACCTTGTTGCGAAGGGTCCTACAATCCTCATATAACTACGGAATTCTGAACTTCTTGCAGCGAGAGTAGGATGTATTCCTCATCGTCATCGTCTGTTTAACCTCCTCGTCGTACCATGGATTCCTCGGATCAAGAACGGGTTTAATCTTCAACGGCAGGTACCTCTCATAAAGTCTATTGATGTTGCCTTAGAGGAAAGCTATCTGATCATCTACCGACATCATATAAAAAACTTGGTCCCAAGGAATGTTGGTCAGGTCGCTCTGCAGTCTACGATAAACAACATTCTTGAAGTCTCTGTAGGAGTAGGACTGACGAGGAGTCTGGGTATGGCAGCTGTAGGTCATCACACAGAGGTCATGCTTGGAAAACATATATGCCGACAATTGGTCATAAAATAAAACCTTATCTCTAGAGCTCACAAAGAATAGATCAATGAGAGTTTGTGATGTCGCGGAGTAATGCGTCGGGATTGTCCCATTTTCTAAGTCTAGACCAGAACATCGTAATTCTTCAGATAAAGCAAAATCATTCAAAACGTTTGAATTAAAATCTCCGCACAAAATTACGTCCGGATATCCCATAATCAAGTTCTCGACCCGATCAAGAAGTGCGTCATAAGCTGTCCTGTCATTCGGACGTTAGATGACACCAGCCAGCACTTTGCCATTCCCTGCAGAATTGTCCACAAATAAGTATTCGATAGAGTTGCCGTCATTTGACTTCGCACCAAATTACAAGCAATACCCCTCCTAATACACAACGCAAAACCACCGCCTAGACTTCACCCGTCAGATCTAAACAGTTGATAGTCAAGCTAATCAAATCCTATCGATATTACTGACAAAGTTATATTTTTGGCAAAATTGAACAAAAATAGCGATCTGACTCTGAACGTATCCTATAGCATACATTACGTCTATAGAGGGCGCAATTTTTATCCGACTTCCCCTGCCAGATCTAAACAGTTCTATAGATAACTAGAACTGGCAAAAAGTCGATGGCACTATCGATATTTAATTTTTTGTTTGAATATCGATTGATATTTTTCCTACCGATACTATCGGCAAAGTTCAATTTTTTACAAAATTGAACTAAAAATAGCGATCTGACACTGAACGCATCCTATAACATACATTTCGTCTATAGAGGGCGCAATTTTCATCCGATTTGTACAATGAAGTCTCTCATGATTTTCAACTGACTTTATCAAATATGGTTTTATTCGGTCTGTTCATTGATATTGCTTCTTTATCCATCTACTGAATTTTACTTTCCATTTTCTTTTAAAATATAGGTGATGGAAAGTTAACGATAGTATAAATACTATCGATATTCGTTATTAGAAATATCGAAAATATCGAATATTGCAGTTATCGACAGTTTTCCAGCTTTACTCCAGAGGGGGCAGTTATTATCCGATAATTCGAGCCATACAACTCCTCAACTCATACTCATCCATTCGTGCCCTAACAGAGCATTGTAATCATATCCAAAAATTTGTTGCTATTCTATATAACCGACATTACTCATAGAGAAGTTTGATTTCCCGCATTTTTTTGGTTTCTGCAACCACTGTGCATTGGTAATTACTCAATATGACTTAGTTACCACGATAACTGATAAATACTACTGCGATTTATCAAAAAAAGAAAAATAAACACAAAACATAAACAAATAAAATAGATCAATTTTGGGTGAAAATTTTAGTCTTACGAATTTCGCACCGGCAATTAGTAGCGTTCCGACTCATCACAATAATAGTGAAGGAAAATTTCATTAAGAAAATAGTTTAACTTAAAACAAGTTCTAAATTCACTGTTAGAATAAAACGGTAAAAAAAAACTATGGCTTCTCAACCGGCCAGGGTTATAATTGCCTCTAGGGTAATAAGTGGCCGAAGTCAAAATGGAGACAGGACTAGATGTTGCTGCTGCCGTTTCTCAGCTGTTTTAACGTTAATACCAGGTAAGTTTTAACAAAAAAACAAATTTTTTTTTAAATTTTTTCTAAAGACAAAATTTCCGAGAACCTTTCTCTAAAGACAATATTTCTTAGAAAATTCCTTTAAAGACAAAACTTCCTTCAATTTTTCTCTTAAGACAAAAATTCTTAAAAATTTTTTCCAAAGAGAAAATTTCTATGAAAATTTTCACTGAAAACTAAATTTCACAGAAATTTTCTTTAAAGGCAAATTAATTCTGAAATTTTTTTCCAGAAAATAAATTCAAAAATGTTTTCCTAATTTGGATTAAAATTTTCTAATTCCAAAGAAATTTTACTTATATCCAAGAAATTATTTCTTATTTCACAGAAATACTTTCTAATTTCTAAGATATTTTTCTAATTTCAAAGAAATTGTTTCCAATTTCAATCTACGCTAGTTGGGATGGTTGTAAAGCAACATGATTCATGATTTGACATCGCTCGTTGATGATATTTCTTGGTCGAAATTGAAATCGCGATACGGCATAACCAGTCAATGCTTCTGGCAACATCACACTTTTGCTGACTTTTAAGTTTTTTGCTATACTTATCTTTGAATAGAATGCATTAAGCAATGGTCTAAAGCTGGACAATTTCCTGCAATGGAATCCAAATTTGGAAGAATTTTTGTTAGTTTCTCTTTCGAGACGAGCTTTGTTCTTTGCAAATAGAAAAGGAAGCCAGAGATCGCAACACACACCAACCACTATGGGACGCGTTTCGTCTTTGGTTAGAAAACTTTTCAACCGTCACACAAGCTTCAAGGGCCGTATGTTGGTATGTTGCATTTGTATCGTATTTTTTGCGAAAAAGTCTCTATAATACAAATACCACGTTATCCACACTCGAAAACCCTGTCTGTTAGCTGTACTTTTCCCAATTTCATTTAATTTCCAAGAAATTTTCTTTATGCACGAAATGAACAAGAAATTTTCTAAAATTTAAGATTTTCGAGAAATTTTCTTTCAAGAAATATTTCTAAGACATTTTCAGTTAAAGCAAAACTTTTCCAAAAAATTTTCGCTACATACAAAATTTCTCGAAAGACAGAACATACAGCAATTTTATCTAAAAACAAAAATTCGTAGAACATTTTTTAAAATCGAAATATTCCCAAAAACTTTCTCTAAAGGTAAAATTTGTTAAAAATTATCAGTAAGCATAAAATTTCCAAAACCTTCTCTCAAAAGAAAAAAAATTGTCAGAAAATTTCTTTAGGGACAAAAAATTTTCCTTAAAGACTAAATTTACCACAAATATTCTGCAAAGACAACATTTTCCAGGATTTTCTCTAAAGAAAAGATTTCTCAGAAGTTTCCTATAAAGAAAAAGTTTTTCTTTAAGGACAAAATTTGCCAGACATTTTCTCTAAGAACAAAAAATTTTCGTTAAAGGCAAAATTTCCCAGAAAATTTCTCTTAAAGCGGAATTTTAAAGAAATTTTCTCCAATTTTTTTTTTTTTCTAAAAATTAAAAAAAAAATTTTTAGGACAACATTTGAAGAAATTTTCTTTATATATAAAATTTGCTGAAGTTTTCTGTAAGGACAAACTCTCCCAGAAATTTTCTTTGTTTGTTTCTCGGTTTGTTCGTGTGTTCCTTATAGACTCAAAAACGGCTGAATCGATTTTCATAAAATTTTCACCAAAATTTTCACTGCAAAACGTGGTGAAAATAGGGTACTGAATTATTTGATATCTGAAGGGGGGGCGTACCCTCCCCCTTAACCAAATTTTCAGAAACTCCAGATCCCGGTGATGGATAGTGCGATTTAAGCGAAATTTTGTGTCCTCTCTTATAGTAACCTTAAAATAATATTTTGGTATTCAAATTTCGGATGGGGTACCTAGAGGGGCCGCCCCACCCTAAAACCCATCAAATATATATTTAGATCAATCACGACAATATGGGACTCAAATGAAAGGTATTTAGGATAAGAGAACGTATCTGATATCCTTTTGTCGGACTAAGTGTTAGGGGGACCCCCCACACACCCCTAATCTGACATATATACCGACCATGGCAATATGGGACTCAAATGAAAGGTATTTGCGAGTAGAATACAAATCTGATGGGACAAGTTTTTCGGGGTCAATCCCATCCCCAAATAGGACTTATTTACTGAACATGGCAATAGGGGGCTTAATTAAACGGTATTTGACTGAAGAATGCGAATCTGATATCCATGAGTGAGGCTAAGTGTTTGGGGGGCCGCCCCTCTCAAGAATAGCGTCCCCAGTGTTTGGGGGATATATATATATAAACTCCCCTTAGACCAATGGCACAATGGGTTTTAAAAAATAAATTTAAAAGTAGAGCACGATGCTGATATTTTTTCTAGGCTAAGTGTCTGGGGAACCACCTCTCCCCAGAAGAAACCCCTAAATTGGCCACACATATTCACCAATTATGGCAATATCGGTCTCAAATGAAAGGTATTTGGGAATAGAGCACAAAATTCATACCCACTTTCGGGACCACGTTTCTGGGGGTCCACATCACACCCTCAACCCACCAACCACCACCCTGGGGCCCTTCCCACTACCAAAATTCATATGAGAATATCGGGCTCAAATGACGTCCTTTAAGAATGGGGTACATCTTACAACCAAACTTAAATGACCCTAAACCCTTAAAAAAATTTACAGATATTTTTTCTAGGGACACAATTTTCATGAAATTTTTTCCAAAAAAAAATTTCCATGAAATTTTCTCTAAAGACAAAATTTCCATGAAATTTTCTCTAAAGGCAAAAACGTCCATGAAACTTTCTCTAAAGACAAAATTTCGATGAAATTTTCTCTAAAGACAAAATTTCGATGAAATTTTCTCTAAAGACAAAATTTCGATGAAATTTTCTCTAAAGACAAAATTTCGATGAAATTTTCTCTAAAGACAAAATTTCGATGAAATTTTCTCTAAAGACAAAATTTCGATGAAATTTTCTCTAAAGACAAAATTTCGATGAAATTTTCTCTAAAGACAAAATTTCGATGAAATTTTCTCTAAAGACAAAATTTCGATGAAATTTTCTCTAAAGACAAAATTTCTATGAAATTTTCTCTAAAGTCAAAATTTCCATGAAATTTTCTCTAAAGACAAAATTTCCATTAAATTTTCTCTAAAGACAAAATTTCCATGAAATTTTCTCTAAAGACAAAATTTCCATAAAATTTTCTCTAAAGACAAAAGTTCTGTGAAATTTTCTCTAAAGACAAAATTTCCATGAAATTTTCTCTGAAGGCAAAAACGTCCATAAAACTTTCTCTAAAGACAAAATTTCGATGAAATTTTCTCTAAAGACAAAATTTCGATGAAATTTTCTCTAAAGACAAAATTTCTATGAAATTTTCTCTAAAGTCAAAATTTCCATGAAATTTTCTCTAAAGACAAAATTTCCATTAAATTTTCTCTAAAGACAAAATTTCCATTAAATTTTCTCTAAAGACAAAATTTCCATGAAATTTTCTCTAAAGACAAAATTTCCATAAAATTTTCTCTAAAGACAAAAGTTCTGTGAAATTTTCTCTAAAGACAAAATTTCCATGAAATTTTCTCTAAAGGCAAAAACGTCCATAAAACTTTCTCTAAAGACAAAATTTCGATGAAATTTTCTCTAAAGACAAAATTTCCATGAAATTTTCTCTAAAGGCAAAAACGTCCATAAAACTTTCTCTAAAGACAAAATTTCGATGAAATTTTCTCTAAAGACAAAATTTCGATGAAATTTTCTCTAAAGACAAAATTTCGATGAAATTTTCTCTAAAGACAAAATTTCGATGAAATTTTCTCTAAAGACAAAATTTCGATGAAATTTTCTCTAAAGACAAAATTTCGATGAAATTTTCTCTAAAGACAAAATTTCGATGAAATTTTCTCTAAAGACAAAATTTCGATGAAATTTTCTCTAAAGACAAAATTTCGATGAAATTTTCTCTAAAGACAAAATTTCCATGAAATTTTCTCTAAAGACAAAATTTCCATGAAATTTTCTCTAAAGACAAAATTTCCATGAAATTTTCTCTAAAGACAAAATTTCCATGAAATTTTCTCTACAGACAAAATTTCCATGAAATGTTCTCTAAATACAAAATTTCCATGAATTTTCTTCAAAGACTTCACAGACTTTTAAGAAATTTTCTCAATATACACAAGAAAAAAAAAATTCAAAAAAATTCTATTAAGACAAAAATTTGAAAGAATTTTCTGTTAACCTCCAAGTTCCCGTGAAACTTTTTCTAAAAACCATATTTGAATAAAATAGCGTCAGTGTCTAGTCTATGTCTATATCTTATATATGTGTGGAACCAGTGTGCATTTGTAATTACTGGATATACAATATTTACATCACTAAGTAATAAATACTACCAAGATTTATTAAAAAACCACAAAATATACACAAATAAAATAAGTCAAATAATGAATTTGTAGTCAAAAATTTCAGTCTTGTGTGGGCAGTTAGTAGCATTTAGAGTCGGCACAATAAAAGTGGAGAAAAATTTTTTTTTGGAAAATTGTTAATAATTTCTAGAAAAGCTCTAAGGACTTCTTTTTAAAAGAAACAGCTATGACAACCACGGTGGTCATTAACGCTGATTCTACAAATAACGAAAACCAAAATGAAGGCAAAAATGGTTGTTGCTGCTGCTATTATCCAGCGACAAAAAAATGTATACCAGGTAATTTGGATGTGAGGAGGATAACAAGTAAAATTAAATATGGAAAACTAAAGTGAATGTGAAATATTGGAAGGATTTTCTTAAAGAGAAATATGTAAAGAGTTTATATGTATAACTCACCTGAACCACAACAACTGTCTGGTAAGACTTAAATCTGCAAAATAAAAAGAAAACAAAATGAAAAAACCAGATCAACAAAAAAAGGAAAAAAATTTATAAATTTTCTTTTAGAGAAAATTTCATCATTTTTTTTTTTCTAAAAAAATGTTGAGAAAAATTCATTTAATTGATTCTTTACAGAAACAGTTGAAAAAAATTATGTTCGCAAAAATTAATTGAAATTTGTTAAATAAAATTGCATAATTTTTACAATTTTCCATAATTCCATATTTTTTTTACGAAAGAAGATTTATAAACATTATTTTTTTCGAAAAAAATTTTAAAAATTTTTCGTTAGAGAAACATTTATACAAAATTTTCTTTAGAGAAAAATACATAAAAATTTTTTCTTGAAAGCAATTTTTTTATGAATTTTACGTTCGTAGTTACCCATTGAGCGAAAAATGAGCTTCGTCCATAAAATGGAAGAAGCGCGCGTTGAACTTTCTGAACAGAGCACGCATTTTGATAAATAAAGATTTATGGTTAAATTATAGACCAAACTGAAGATGTTTGGCAGTGAAACAAAACACAAAACGTGCTTGAGCTGTTTAAACTAGTGTTGCCAAAAAGATAGAAGCTACAAAATCACCCTTTATATCCTGAGTTTAGAAAGTGGGTCTATCCTCCGAATCTCCATTGCGCCCAATGTAATGGTTTAAAGCACTGTCTGAAATACCGTACACCGGCAGTCTAAGAGGCATATCGATGTCGAGTGTCTTTGAGTAGACCCCCAATCCTGTCACTGACTTCATCTTGGAGCAGTTATCGAAGATCGACATCTCATCCCAAACACAGCATCCGCCTCGCACTCTTCCCTTCCAGGCAAATGAATCCGAAACAATCCATCTCGAATCCGTATCGGAGACTGGTGGTCTGAGACCCACCTCATCCTGCATTCAGAATCGAACAGTGGCCGTATCCGCGTTCTCTCAGCATTCCACGTTTCCTCAGCCTAAGCGGTACAGCCCCAAATATATAGACCTCAACCGGTTACATATTCAGCATCGCCTTTAGCCCCGCCTGCGGTGTGGATCAAAACGGCCCCTTGATCCCGACGAAGGCCATTCTCTGCACATTTCGAAGTTCCCTGCTTCGTGTACACTTCTCCACAGTCAGTACTGGTCTCACAGCGGCTGTGTACATCCAGAATATCATTTCTGACTCCCCAATCCCCACCGGACATCCTTTTGCAGGAGTAGAAGGCGTACATCGTGTACACAGTGGCCGTGTACATCCACAATATCATTTTTGGGCTGACTCCCCAATCCCCACCGGACATCCTTTTGCAGGAGTAGAAGGCGTACATCGCCTTTCGTCGATATTGCTTTACCAGAATAGTTTCGAGTCGAAGACAAGCACTAGGTATCTTGCCTCCTTTGACAACTGCAGATTGGTGCCGTACAAATACGGGAGTCCGAAATCCAGTGTCTTTGGGCCGACTCCCCACCGGACTTCCTTTTGCGGAGTACAAGGCATACATCACCTTTCAGCGCATTTACTCTGTATTCCCTTACCAGGACAGTTGCGAATCGAATACGTCTAGTCGTAGATATCTAGCCTCGTTTGACAACTACATAGTGGTGCCGTGCAAATACGGGAGTTCGAAATTCGGTATCTTTGGGCTGACTCCCCACTCCCTACCGGACATTCTTTTACAGGGATAGAAGGTTTACATAGCCTTTCGGCACCTTTCCTCCGTATTGCTTAACCAGGACAGTTTCGAATGGAGTGCTATACTTAGATATCTAGCCTCCTTTGACAACTGTAGAGTGGTCCCGTGCAAAGATGGGAATCTGAAAACCGGTATTTGCGGGCTGACACCCCACTCCCCACCGAACAAGCTTTAGCGGGTGTAGAAAGCATACATAGCATTTCACGGCCTTTCCTCCATATTCCTTTGCCAGGAAAGTTTCGAATCGAGGACCAGCCACAGGTATCTCGCCTCCTTTGAGAGGTTTCGTACAAAGACGGAAGTCTGAAATCCGGTATCTTATCCATCTCGATAGCATCCACAGTGACCTTTCCACAATATCACTGATTATCAACAGAAATTTGCCTCGAATCAATAGGACGGCGTTGTTGTTATTGTAGCAGTGTGTTGTACACTGAGGCGGCAACCCTTGCCGATGAAGGACTCCATCGAGTCAATCTAGACCTAGATATATAGCCTCCTATGACAACTGCAGGGTGGTCTCGTGCAATACGGGAGTTCGAAATCCAGTATCTTTGGGCTGACTCACTCCCCAGCGGACATCCTTTTACAGGGATAGAAGGTTTACATTGCCTTTCGGCACCTTTCCTCCGTATTCCTTTACCAGGACAGTTTCGAATCGAGAATTTGACCTCGATATCTAACCTCCTTTGACAACTGCAGAGTAGTACCGTGCAAATGCAGGAGTTCGAAATCAGGTATCTTTGGGCTGCATCCCCGCCCCCACCAGACATTCTTTTACGGAGTAGAAGGCATACATCGCCGTTCAGCGCAATTGCTCAGTATTCTCTTACCAGGACAGTTTCGAATCGAGGATTAGCCTTAGGTATCTCGCTAACTTTGACAACTGCAGAGTGGTTCCGTGCAAATACGGGACTCCGAAATCCGGTATCTTTGGGCTGACTCCAGTGGCAGTGGAAGGAATACATCGCCTTACATCGCTTTTCCTCCGTATTTCTTTACAAGGACAGCTTCGAATCCAGCACTAAGACTAAGTATCTTGCCTCCTTTAACAACTGCAGAGTGGTCCCGTACAAAGACGGAAGTCTGAAATCTGGTATCTTATATCTCCTAGTGAAGATCACCAGCTCCGTCTTTCTGATATTAGTCCTCCGTCCATTTCTCGTAGCCCATCTCGATAGCCTCCACAGTGACCTTTCCATAATCTATCTGATCGTCGACAGAAATTTACCTCGAATCAAAAGGACGGCGTTAGTATTGTCGTTATTGTAGCAGTGAGGAAACTTTTTTTTTTAAAATGTTCTCAAAAACCCTTGCCGAAAGCTTTCTTCGGTGTTAAGAGCAAAGAGTTTCCTCATTTAGACAATTTTTCCTATATCACATATTGACCGATTCGGATAAACTTGGCATGGATGTTGTTAGTCATAAGATAGGGTTTTGGGAGAAGTTTTAGCCAAATCATGTAAAAATTTAGGCTTCTAAGGGTTCGAGAAGGGATTGGTTTATATGGGAGCAATATCTGTTTATAAACCGATTTGGATCCTACTTGACACGGACGTTGGAAGTCTTAAATCAAGTCCGTGTTCCAAATTTCAGCCAAATCGGATGACAATTGAGGCTTCTAAGGGCTCAAGAAGTCAAATCCGGGGATCGGTTTATATGGGGGCTAAATCATACTTGACATGGATGTTGAAAGTCATAACTCAAGTCTTTGTTCTAAATTTTAGCCAAATCGGCTGAAACTTGAGACTTCTAGGGGCTCAAGACGTCAAATCGGGGATCGGTTTATATGGAGGCTATATCTGTTTATAGACTGATTCGAATCATACTTCGCATGGATGTTGAAAGTCATAACTCAAGTCTTTGTTTCAAATTTTAGCCAAATTGGATGAAAATTGAGGCTTCTAGGGGCTCAAGAAGTCAAATCCGGTAATCGGTTTATATGGGGCTATAACTGTTTGCAGACCGATTCGGATTATACTTGGCATGGATGTTGGAGTTCCCTACTCAAGTCTGTGTTCCAAATTTTAGCTAAATCGAATGAAAATTTAGGCTTCAAAGGGATCAAGAAATCAAATCCGGAGATCTGTTTACATGGGGCGAAATCCGTTTTGACTGATAGGGATAATACTTGACATGGATGTTGAAAGTCATAACTCAAGTCTTTGTTCCAAATTTTAGCCAAATCGGATGAAAATTTAGGCTTCTAGGGGCTCAAAGAGTCAAATCAGGAGATCGGTTTATATGGGGGCTATATCCAAATCTGAACCGATATGACCCATTTGCAATCCCCAATGACCTACATCAATAAGAAGTATCTGTGCAAAGTTTCAAGCGGCTAACTTTACGCGCTGGACCGCTATCGAGATTTCGACAGACGGACGGACATGGCTACTTAGACACAAAATGTCGAGACGATCCAGAATATATATAATTTATGGGGTTTTAGATCAATATTACGAGATGTTACTAACGGAATGACTAGTTTTGTATACCCCCATCCTATGGTGATGGGTATAAAAAAACTATAAAAAAAAAATATAAACTATAAAAAAAACTAAAAAAAAAAAATATATAAAATTTCCAAAAATATTTTTCCAAAGACAAAATTTACAAAATTGCCAAAATTATGTCCACTATACAAAAAGTTGATCTATGAATTCTTTTGATACCAATGTACATTGGTCATGAATATTCGATATCTGTAAGTTACCGCGCTAACTGATAAATACTACTAGGCTTAAGTAAAACAAAAAAACGCACACACACATACAACATAAACAAATAAAATAAATCATTTTTGGCCAAAAATTTCATTCTTATGAATTTGGCATGGGCCATTAGTAGCATTTCGACTTGCCAACATAAAAGTGGAGACAATTTCATTTAGAAACAGTTTAAATAAGTGAAAAAAAATTAACGTATCTACGATACAAAAACAACAATGGCTACTGCTCCCTCGACCTTTGTAATCATAGGAGCCGCTGCTACCAATAACCAAAGGCAAAATCGAGGAAAAAATGGATGTTGCTGTTGCAATCCGATAGCGGCAATAACATTAATACCAGGTAATAAGGAGTAGAACACACCAAGAGTAGTGAGGATAACAAAAAATAGAAGTATAGATGTGACAAAAGATTTGTAAAAATTAAAAAAATTCCTAGCCATGGGTCATGGGTCTGCCTCACTGCCACCTATACTAAATTTAATGAAACAAGTAAAAAGGGGGTAAGTTCGTCCGGGCCGAATCTTATATACCCTCCACCATGGATCAAATTTGTCGAATTAGTTTCCCGCCATCTCTGTTGTGCTGTTTCAGGCTATAGACCGATTCGGACCGTCCTTAACACGTACATTGGAGGTTATGGGAGAAGCCGTTGTTGAAAATTTCAGCCATATCGGATAATTATTGCGCCCTCTAGAGGTCCAAGATGTTAAGATCCCAGATCGGTTTATATGACAGCTATATCAGGTTATGGACCGTTTTAAACCATACTTAGTACAGTTGTTGGAAGTCTTAACAAAAAACTTCATGCGAAATTTCAGCCCAATCGGATAGGAATAACGCCCTCTAGAGGCTCAAGAAGTAAAATAGAGAGATCGGTTTATATGGGAGCTGTATCAGATTATAGACTGATTCGGACCGCATTTGACACGTACGTTGGAGGTTATGGGAGAAGCCGTTGTTCAAAATTTCAGCCAAATTGGATAGTAATTACGACTTCTAGAGACACAAGAAGTCAAGATCCCAGATCGGTTTATATGACAGCTATATCAGTTTATGGACCGTTTTGCACCATACTTAGTACAGTTGTTGGAAGTCTTAACAAAACACTTCATGCCAAAATTCAGCCAAATCGGATAGTAATAACGCCCTCTAGAGGCTCAAGAAGTAAAATAGAGAGATCGGTTTATATAGGGGCTGTATCAGGTTATAGACTGTTTCGAACTGCATTTGGCAACATTTGTTCAACATTTCAGCCAAATTGGATAGTAATTACGCCTTCTAGAGGCTCAAAAAGTCAAGATCCCAAATCGGTTTACATGACAGCTATATAAGTTTATGGACCGTTTTGCACCATACTTAGTACAGTTGTTGGAAGTTATAACAAAGCACTTCATGCCAAAATTCAGCCAAGTCGGATAGGAATTACGCCCTCTAGAGGCTTAAGAAGTAAAATAGGGAGATCGGTTTATATGGGAGCTGTATCAGGTTATAGACCGATTCGGACCGCATTTGACACGTGCGTTGGAGGTTATGGGAGAAGCCATTGTTCAAAATTTCAGCCAAATTGGATCGTAATTACGCCTTCTAGAGGCTCAAGAAGTCAAAATCCCAGATCGGTTTATATGACAGCTATATAAGTTTATGGACCGTTTTGCACCATACTTAGTACAGCTGTTGGAAGTCATACCAAAGTACGTCATGCAAAATTTCAGCCAAATCGGATAGTAATTGCGCCCTTTAGAGGCTTAAGAAGTCAAGACCCCAGATCATTTTATATGACAGCTATATAAGGTTATGGACCAATTTCCACCGTACTTGGCACGGTTGTTGGAAGTCATAACAAAACAAGTCGTGCAAAATTTCAGCCAAATCGGATAAGAATAGCGCCCTCTAGAGGCCTAAGAAGTCAAGTTCCAATATCGGTTTATATGGCAGCTATATCAAAACATGGACCGATGTGGGCCATTTGCAATCCCAACCGACCTGCACTAATAACAAGTATTTGTGCAAAATTTCAAGCGGCTAGCTTTACTCCTTCGAAAGTTCGTGTGCTTTCGACAGACAGACGGACGGACAGACAGACAGACGGACATGGCTAGATCGACTTAAAATATCATGACTTTATCGGGTCTTAGACGAATATTTCGAGGAGTTACAAACAGAATGACGAAATTAGTATAAACCCATGCTATGGTGGAGGGTATAAGGAAAAAACCAAAATCAATAAAAACAAGTAAAGGCATTAAGTTCGTTCGGGGTCAACTTTGGATACCCACCACCTCGGGTATATATGTAAACCCCTTTTCGTCACAATCCGGTGAAAATTGGATAACTTGAAGCACCCAAATTCGGCAAGGATATTGAGTGGTCTAATATTCACTATTCAATTTTGTGGAAGAAAATATTGGTCTTTTTGGCAGCTATATCCAAATATAAACCGATCTGAACCATATTAAGGTCAGATAACGGGAGGCTCAGAAAAACTCGCTGTTTCAAATTTCAGCAAAATCGGATAAAAAATAAAGCTTTTATGCGCTTCAGAACCTTTATCGGGAGATCGGTCTATATGGCAGCCTTATCTAATAAAGTCCGATCAGAACCATATTTAGGTCCTGTGTTAGGAGGCCTTAAATTACCCACTGTTTAAAATTTCAGCAAAATTGGTTAAAAAAATAAAGCTTTTATGGGCTTCAGACCCTTTATCGGGAGATCGGTCTATATGGCAGCTATATATAAATATAGTCCGATCTGAACCACATTCGGGTTAGATGTTGGGAAGCCTTAAACGACTTACTGTTTCAAATTGCAGCGAAATTAGACCCTTTATCGGGAAATCGACCTATATGGCAGCTATATCTAAATATAGTCGGATCTAAACCATATTTGGGTCAGATGTCGGGAAGCCTTAAACTACTCACTGTCTCAAATTTCAACGAAATCGGAAAAGAAATAAAGGATTTAAGGACATAAAGGGTCTATAGCGGCAGATCGGTCTATATCGCAGCTATACATAAATATAGTCCGATCTGAACCATATATAGGTCGCATGTCAGGAGGCTAAAAATAACTTACTGTTTCAAATTTAGCGAAATCGGTTAAAAAAAAGTTTTTATGGGCTTCAGAACCTTTATTGGGAGATCAGTCTATATGGCAGCTATATCTAAATATAGTCTGATTAGAACCATATTTAGGTTGGATGTTGGGTGGCCTTCGCCTACTCACTGTTTCAAATTTCAGCGAAATCGGATAATAAATAAAACTTTTATTGGATTCAGACCCTTTATCGGTAGATCGGTCTGTATGACAGCTATATCTAAATATAGTCCGATCAGAACCTTATGTGGGTCAGATGTCGGGAAGCCTTAAACTACCCACTGTCTCAGATTTCAACGAAATCGGATAAAAAATAAAGCATTATAGGGCATAAAGGGTCTATAGCGGCAGATCGGTCTATGTCGCAGTTATATATAAATATAGTCCGATCTGAATCATATTTGGTTGGATATTGGGAGGCTTAAAACTACGCTCTGTTCCAAATTTCAGCGAAATCGGATAAAAAATAAAGCTTTTATGGGCCTCAGACCCCTTTTCGGCAGTTCGGTATAAATAACAGCTATATCTAAATATAGTCCGATCTCAACTATATTTGGGTCAGATGTCAAATTTCATCGAAATCGGATAAAAAATAAAGCATTTATGGGCATTAGACCCTTTATCGACAAATCGGTCTATATAGCAGCTATATCCAAATATGGTCCGATTTGGCCCGTTCAAGAACTTAACCAGCGTGCATCAAAAAGACGTATCTGTGCCAAATTTCAGCTCAATATCTCAATTTTTGAAGGCTCTAGATTGATTATAACAGACGGACGGACAGACGGACACACACACGGACACACACACGGACATCGTTAAATCGTGTTAAAATTTTACGACGATCCGAAATATATATACTTTGTAGGGTGGGAAATTGATATTTCGATGTGTTGCAAACGGAATGACTAAATGAATATACCCCCTATCCTAAGGTGGTGGGTATAATTAAACAATGAATAAAAAAACTTTCACCAAAAAAAGATAAAAATGACTAACTAAAATAATAATATAGCTATTGATAATATTTATCAGTAATATCGAATATTTATCGAAATTGTCAAACACAAAAATTCTGCAAAAATGAAAAAATTAATAAATTTTTTTTTTTAAGAATAAAATTTTCCTGGAAAATTTCGTGGCATTATATTAAATGATAAAATTGCCTAATAGTAAAAAAGAGACTTGTGCAAAATTTCATGACTATCGGACAATAAATGCGACCTGTCATTTGATCACAAGAATACATGGACAGACAGGCGGACAAAGCTAAATCGAATCAGGAACTGATTGTAAGCCGATCGGTATACTTATCAATAGGTCTAGCTCTTCTCCTTCTAAGCGTTGCAAACAAATGCACAAAGTTATAATACCCTCTAACACAGTAATGGTGCAGGGTATAACAATTAATCTGGAGCGTACGTCTCTCTTCGCTTACTCGCACCCTCACACTCTCTGCCAGATAGAAGAAACACAAGAGATAAACAAAGCATACGCTTCATCTCTTCGTGTAACAAAGACTATTTTGCTGTAAACAAAAGAATTTTACATTAAAAGATATCCAAAGTTCCTAATGAAACTTTGGATATCCACCACCGTAGATACAAATCAATTCTACAAGCAAAGAAATAAAACATTTGGAATGTCTTTGCGATAAACAAATCTTCTTATTGGAGAAGTATTTCTAAAGAAACTGTGTAACCTTTCCCTTCATTGTTGAACGTTAATCATGAATTTGCCACTTTTGGATTAAAAAGTGATTCCGTTTACTCTAAAACCTTAAGGCACTTTTTCTGTGGAAAAAAAATCTTGTTTTTACGGGCAATTCAAATATTCTTTTAATCTAAAATTCTTTTGTTTACAGCAAAATAGTCTTTGTTACACAAAGAGATGATCCGTATCAAAGAGGGTGAGAAACTAAAAGAGTTGGCATTAGAGCGAAATACGGCATGGCCAGTGACAAAAGTTAAAGACACAACACGATTGAGTTGCTTGCGATATTTCGTTTTTCCTTTTATTCCAACTTTCGGTTGCAAAGAAACAAAGCAAAATACGAAAAATGTTCGAACGAATGCCCGAATCAAAACAGAATAACCCGAAAATGTTGCAACCCTCAATGTGATTCCAATTGGAACACATGGAAAATGTTGTGTCTTTAACGCATGTTATTTTACGGTACGGGGAAGACAAAGCAGAAACCCTCTCTTGTATTATCTCACCCTCTTTGATCCGTATGCTTTGTTTAACTCTTGTGTTTCTTCTATCTCGCAGAGTGTGTGTGCGTGAGTAAGCGAAGAGAGACGTACGATCCAAAGATAAATTTTTATAACCTACACCACCACTGTGGTACAGGGTATTATAACTTTGTGCATTTGTTTGCAACGCTTAGAAGGAGAAGAGCTAGACCCATTGATAAGTATACCGATCGGCTTAAAATCACTGCCTGATTCGATTTAGCTATGTCCGTCTGTCTGTCCATGTATTCTTGTGATCAAGATACAGGTCGCATTTATTGCCCGATTTTCATGCAATTTTGCACAAGTCTTTTTTTTAACCCAGAGAACAAGAACGGTATGGATTTTGAACGAAATCGGTTCAGATTAAGATATAGCTCTCATATATATCTTTCATCCGATATAGCCTTTTAAGGCTGTAGAAGCCACAATTTTGGTCCGATCTTTACAAAATTTGGCATGGAGTCTTTTATTCAACGTCCTTATATATATTAGATATAGCCCCCATACATATCTTTTATCAGATATGGAGTGTTAAGGCTGTAGCAGCCATAATTTTGGTCCGATCTTTACCAAATTTGGCACGGAGTACTTTATTTGACGTCTTCATATATGTGAAACATTTTATGAAAATTGGTTCATATTTAGATATACCTCCCATATATGTTTTTCATCCGATTTGGACTTTAAAGGCTGCAAGTAACAGCAACATGTCAGATAAAGGAGAGGTATAGGGAGAAGAGGAGAGGGGAGAAACATCTATTCCACAAAAAGAAAAAGAAAACGGAAGTGTGAGCGGTTTGAGATGTACAGGAGTCAGAATGAAGTCCGGAAATTCTACCAAAGAATTAAACATCCAACTGATGGCTTTGGTGCAGGCACATCCTTCTGCAGAGATAAAGAAGGAAATCTTGTAACTAACACAGATAGCATGATGAGGATATGGAAAGAACATTTTATCCAACTGCTAGTGTCCGACGTTGACGACGAAGATGATACCACAGAACCAATACCTGCTGATGGTATAGAATGTTAACCTCCTAGTCAGAATGAGGTCCAAGTAGCAGTGACCCGTTTGAAGAACAACAAGGCAGCAGGAGCCGACGGGTTACCTGCTAAACTATTTTAGACCGGAGGCGACACGTGAATAAGGTGTATGGATCAGCTTGTCTAAGCAATCTGGCTAGAATAACGCATACCCGATGATTGGAACCTCAGCATACTATGTCATGTACATAAGAAAGAAGACAAGACGGAATGTGCCAACTACAGAGGAATAAGTCTCCTCCCCATCGCATACAAGATACACTCGAGCGTACTGTGTGAAAGATTAAATCCTAAAGTCAAAGAGAAAATTGGGTCCTATCAATGCGGCTTTAGACCTGGAAAATACACCCTAGACCAGATTTTCACACTGCGCCAAATCCTGGAATAGACCCGAGAAGGACAAATCAACACCTCCCATCTCTTTGTTGACTACAAAGCCGCTTGCAATAGCCCTATACGTTCAAAGGTATTTCAAGCCATGTCTGAGTCTAGTATCCCTGCAAAATTTACAAGACTTAGCAGGATGACACTTACTGATACGCGTTCCTCAGTGAGACTAGGAAAGAATCCCTCCGAACCATTCAATGCCAAACGAGGTTTCAGACAAGGAGAAACCTAGCCTATCGTGAGATCTCTTTAATATCCTGCTGGAGAAGATTATACGAGACGCAGATGTAAATAGATATGGCACACTAAACACAAGAGAACACATGCTACTCGCCCATGCCGACGAAATCGATACCATAGGTCAGTCACCGGAAGTAGTAGCTGCATCCTTTGAAAGAATCGAAAGAGAATCAGTGAAAATGGGTCTGGCAGTAAATGGAGTTAAGCAGAAATAGATGGCTTCAACTCCCAAAAAACCTTGTACGAGCCGATAAAGAAAATGGAGAAAGTTGGGAACCACAACTTTGAGATAGTCGACAACTTTATCTACCTTGGCACTGCCGTAACCGAAACGAATGACACCAGTTTTGAGATTAAGCTAAGAATACTACTGGCAAACAGATGCTTTTTTGGATTAAGTAAGCAGTTTAGAAACAAGGTCAACTCTCGACAGACAAAGATTACACTATACGAGATACTACCCGTGTTGTTATATGGTTGTGAGGCATGGGTACTTGTGAAAGCAGATGAGGCAGTGCTTGGAGTATTTGAGAGAAAGATTCTTCGTAAATATATGGACCAGTTTGCGTTAATGGAGAACATAGGCGTCGTATGAACCACCAGTTGTATGAGCTGTATGACGACGATAGCATAGTTAAACGTATCAAAATTCAACGGCTGTGTTGACTAGTTCATGTTGCCAGAATGAATGAAGAAGCTCCAGCAAAGAAGTCTTTTGAAGGTAAAAACGGTGGTACACGCAAACCGGGACGACCAAAAGCCCAATGGAAAGATCAAGTGGTGGGCGACACCTTGAAACTTGTGTCAGAGGTTATAAAATGAGCGCAAATGTTCTGTCATAGCCAATTAAGCAAACAACAAACAAACAGAATTATTTTTTTGCGTGTAGAGGACATAGTGGGCCTGGGGCTCTGTTTTCGACTGCTTGACCCTAATATGGACCTGCATGCGGAGATCCGGACGATCACGGAATACGTGAAGTGGTGTGATGTTAATTCGAGGACGCCGAGTGTGAAGATCTATAAGGACAGTTAACTGGCCATCAAGGCAATAACAACCAGGACGGTAAGGTCAGAAACAGTCTTGGAGTGTAAGAAGGAGATTAACACCTCCTCTGATAATGGCATGATCCGCATTGTTTGGATGCCGGGTCATAGCGGAGTAGGGGAGAATGAAAAACCAGACGATTTGGCAGTGAAGGCCAGAGGGCTGCCGTCAATAAACTTGATTAACCCGAAGCCTTCCGTGTCGACGCAGTCTAAGTTAAGGGTGTGGGCGACGAATGTGTAACTCTGTGGAACAGCGAAACGTTCGGTAGGACGATGAAAATCCTATGGGTAGATCCGGATCGTGAGAAGACGAGGCCATTTCTGAAAGGAGGTAAGAAGTAGGTCTGTATAGCTTTTGGTATCATAACGGGACACACAGGACTACGAGCTCACTTATGCAAAATCGGTGCGGCAAGTGATAGAATCTGAGGTAGGGCATGTGGGGAAGATGATGAGACGTTGAAGCACTTCCTATGCCATTGCCCGGCTTTCGCGGCTTACAGACACCGGCGCTTTGGTAGAGACATAATACCAGACATGAATCAACATTTTTAGTATTAAGAGCGCTCAGCCAGCCGATTACTGGAGTAGGTGTAGGTCCCTAGTGGCATGAGGCGGCGATTAGTGTTTTTTGTTGTGCCTTTCAAAATCCATTTTGAGTATGGTTCAAATCTTTCTATAACATGATGTAGCTCCCATATAAACCTATCTCCCGATTTGGCATCTTGAGGCTCTAGAAGCCGCATTTGTTATCAGCTCTGGCTGAAGATTTGTACATAGTGTTCTGTTGCGATTTGCAACAAGCAGGCCAAGTACAGTTCAAATCTGTATATAACCTGATGTGGCTGAAAAGAATTGCCACGGCGGAACTTAGCACATATTTTTCTTTCAAGGCCTTCAAATATCCACCATAACGTGATGGCGATGATATTAAGTTTGCCATTTTGTTTTGAAATACCTGAAAAGCCAATTCCTATACAATTTGGCTGCAACTTGGCAGCATACAAATATTTAATCTAATTTGAAATGTTTTTTCCTTTTCACCATTGCAGATATTTTCATCTTTTTCTCGGCTGGCATGAATTTGGCCTTGGGCTTAGGATGGGATTATTACAGCGCCTTTGGACCAGTAAAACATTTTCGATTTTCTTGGTTTATTGGAGTAATAGCTGGTGCTTTGCTGGCGCTGCTATTCCGCTTGGTCATAAGCAAACAATTCATAAGGGTAAGTCTAAGCAGTTGGGAACATTTTTAAGAAAATACAACTCACTTCCGCCGTTTACCTAGGTATTGGCTAAAATCTTAATTCTAGCCGAAGGTATACTCTTCACCAGTGCCCCCTACGATGAACAAGCCTTGTTAGCAGGACGCTATCTGAATGGCATTGCCGTGGGCTTATCCACCATAATATTTTTATTGCGCGCCAGCGAGATTAGCCCCAATCATCAAAGAGGATCTTGTCTGGCCATCGAACAGTACTGCATTTCGGTGGGCATAGCCATACAAATGATTTACACTTCGCAGTGGGCAGATGATACCAGGTTTCCGGCAAATCGTTTACATGGCATTCTAGATATTATATTTGCTGCTTGTGCCATTGCTTCGGCAGGGCGCTTTGGTTCCATTGAATCGCCTGTAGATTGGTTGTGGAAGGGTCAGGAGACCGCCGCCTGGGAATGTTTGGTTGGCCTGCAATACCCCAATGCAGCGGATGGCGCCACCAAAATCCGCCTGGAGGAACTTACCGAATATGTGCGTTATGAGGCAAATCTTTCGCTTATGGATGATATAAAACGTGGAGCCTTGCCTTTGGTTAAGATGATATTTTTCCGCAGCATGATTTTGGCCTTTAGTTTCTCGCTACCCCTCAGTCTGATACTGCAGCATAGTTCGGATGTTAACTACACAACGTGGCCTGCCATAGTTGCCGGATGCCTAAGGATTTTTGGAGGTTTCATAGCCCAAATGCAAATCGATTTTCTGGGTCGCAAATCGCCAGCACTATTTTGTAGCATTGTAGTGGGGGCTTTTGTGACTGGCATTGGAGGGATTTGTGCCGATTTTTTCAATTTACAAAGTGTCTATGAAATGTCTGTGGTCACCACTCTCTGTCTGCTCATACAATTCTTTGCCGGTTGTTTTGCCCCCTTCACATCGGCCTTTCTGGGTGAGGCTTTCCCTTGGATATTAAAGCCCTACTTTATGGCCATTGTGGTGGTGATGGAACAGATTATTCACATTATAGTCATCTGTACATTTTGGGAATTCAACAGTGGGCTATTTTTGGCTCCTGGTATTTTGATTATTGTTGTTTCCATGATATTGGCTGTGACTATGCCCGAGACAAGAAACACAAGCTTGATGGAGGCTCAAGGTCGTTTTCGCAATTTAATATATTTCAAAGCTTATTGAGTAGAGTAAAACAAAACAAACAAAAAATTTCTGAAAAAACCCAAATTATTTTTTTATAGCTTTATCTTTATTTTTAACATAAAACTTCAACATTTCAATAAATCGGAAATTTTGTTATTAACACATAGTCATGTTTTATTCAAGATCGTACGGCCTTAAATTGATATATTGGGTTGCCTAAAAAGTAATTGCGGATTTTTTAAAAGAAAGTAAATGCATTTTTAATAAAACTTAGAATGAACTTTAATCAAATATATAATTGCCATTTTGTTCCATAACCTTTTGCCATCTTCCTGGCAAATTTAGTATTCCACGCTCATAGAACTTCTGGCCTTTATCTGCAAAAAACTGAACCAAGTGCGATTTTATAGCCTCACCATTGCCGAAAGTTTTACCATTTAAGGAGTTCTGCAAAGATCCAAATAAATGGTATTCTGATGGTGCAAGGTCAGGGCTATATGATGGATGCATCAAAAGTTCCCAGCCAAACTTACTCAGTTTTTGGCGAGTGACCAAAGATGTGTGCGGTCTAGCGTTGCCCTGGTGGAATATGACACCTTTACGATTGACCAATTCTGGTCGCTTCTCCTTGATGGCTGTATTCAATTTGTCCAATTGTTGACAGTAAACATCCGAATTAATCGTTTGGTTCCTTGGAAGCAGCTCAAAATCTACCACACCCTTCCAATCCCACCAAACAGACAGCATAACCTTCTTTTGGTGGATATCAACCTTTGAAGTGGTTTGAGCTGGTTCACCATGCTTGGACCATGATCGTTTTCGACTAACGTTGTTGTAAACAATCCATTTTTCATCTCCAGTTATGATTCGTTTTAAAAACGGATCGAATTCATTGCGTTTAAGGTGCATATCACAAGCGTTGATTCGGTTTGTTAAATGAATTTCTTTCAATACATGTGGTACCCAAATATCAAGCTTTTTCACCAGTCCAAGACTTTTTATGTGATAATAAACGATTGATTTTGGTATATTTAACTTCTCTCCTATTTCACGCTCAGTTACATGACGATCCAATTCGATTAATGCTTTGATTTGGTCATACTCAACTTCATTTGGCCGACCTGAGCGTGGCTCATCTTTAAGTGAAAAATCTCCAGAACGGAATTTGCGAAACCAATTTTGACACTGTCTTTCTTTTAAGGCTTTATCACCATACACATCTCGTAACTTTTTAGCAACCTGCTCCGCGTTTTTTCCTTTACGGAAATAATAAAGTAAAATATAACGAAAATGCTCCTTTGTGGGCTCCATATTAAAATTGACGCTAAACAAACAAATGTAAACAAAATTTCGGGCATTTTTTTTTTTTAAAGCAGGCTAAAAGTAACAGCTGATAACTGACAGAAGAAAGAATCCAATTCCAGAGTCACAAGCCGTTGAAAAAATTTGTCAACGCCGACTATATGAAAAATCCGCTATTACTTTTTAAGCAACCCATATAACTCTAACTTTGAAAAAGGAGTCTAACATACTAAAGACTCTCAATTCCCAGAGATGGGTTTCTGTCCTATATGTAAACGATGTGAAATGCCGGAACATTCTATTAAGGAACAAATGGGATACTTCTCTTTAGTTTTTATAGCCGAGTCCGAAATACATCACATACAAGAAGGTTAACGCCAGCCTTAGCGAGGGGAAAACAATCGGTAAAAATGTTTTTTGATGGTCTGCAACTATTTCATTTGAGTCAAATACTGTCCCGATTGACCTACATGTCGACTTGGGTTCTTTTTTTCCATTGATTTTGTTTAATGTTACTTAAATTTCTTAATTATGACTTTTCTTCCAAAAAAATTAAATAACAACTGCAACAAATTTTTAAATTTATTATACAATATTAAAAAAAACACTGCTTTGCTCATCATAGTGTTTTAATTTTGCAAATTCATGTCATAATCAAGATCGTTGACCCCTCAAATGAAATATCATCAACCTCAAGTCAACTCAACATGTTTGGTTCATCATCACTTTAACTTGCCACTTGACAATTTCATTAAAAAAAAAATGCGATGGCAAAAAAAGTGAACCAAGATAAACAATTATGCCGATCTTTGATCTTCAAGTGCCTGATGATTTCATTATTTATGCGTGAGTGTTAAGAAAAGTCACACTAAACAAAAACAGCCCCAAACTCAACGAACAGTAAAGAAATGATGTAAAACTATCATAACAACCACCTCTATCTCTATTCATGCAATGGATGATTGTTAGAGAAATTGCTGGTCTTTTCTTTTCTGCCTTTCTTTATCAATTTATGTGACCGTCGGTGCCGCAGCAGCAGCTATGAAGAAGCAAATAATAAGACTAAGTTTTTTTTTTTAATTCAATTTGAATGGGCGTAATTAACGGACATGATGTGACAAAATATTTGCTTAACTCGATGACAAACAAAGTTTGAGTGACAGCTTAGCCCTCATCTTTCTCTATTCGTTTACTTAAATTTGCAAACTATGATCACAATGGCTTTGAATCAGCAATTACTGTCAATTTGCCATGAACTCAGGTTCATGGTGTGTAAAACAAAAGAGGATGAAGAAAAATATCGGGTAGTTGAGCTCCCAATCGGGGATAGAATCTTTTCTTTAGCGAATTCAATAACGCACAGCAAAATATAGAAATTAAAACATCCGCTATAAACTAAACTACGGACAAAATTTGTTTTCCAAAATAGCAAAACTGTCTGTCAAAACATTAGTTTTTGTCTATTTAAATATGTTAAACAGACTTGACTGCTGTTTTAGCAAACATTTCCGTTTGGTATACCCCATCCACAGATTCTTTATACACATAGATATCGCAACATTCGAAAGGAGGCAAAACTGGTTCGTAAATTCTATTCCTCTGCTAAGATCCACATTGAGTGTGGTGCCTACCAGCTTTGAAGCTCATTTCTATGGTATTTATATTTATAGTATGTGAAAGCTATGTATATGAAAGCTATATAATCTTATAGACCGACTTGAACCAAGCTCAGCAAGATTGTTCGATTTCGCGACAGAACACTAGGTTCAAAATTTCAGCAAAATCGAATAACAATTGCGGCTTCCAGTGGCTCAATATGTCAAATTGTGAGATTGGTTTATATGGGAGCTATAGCAGGTTATAGATTGATTTGTATCATACAGATGTTGGAAGTCATAGACAAAAACTCTATACAAAGATATGGCTAAATCTTATAAAAATTGAGGGTTCTAGGGACTCAAGAAGTCAAAGCGAAGGAGAACTTTATTCAAGAGCTATATCCAAATCTGAGCCGATATGTCCCAGTTGCAATCCCCAATAGACAAACGGAGGGACGGACGGACAAGGCTAGATCCATTTAAAATCAAGATTTTAAAGAGTGATTTTTTAGCTATTTACCTTTTTGTTTAACTGTCAAATATCTTTAGTTTGGTCTATATTTTAAACATGAATCGTCTTACATACGAACAACGCTTGAAAATTATTGAGTTTATCAAATTATTATCAAAATGCGTGCTCCTTTTAGAAAGATCATCGCACGCTTCTTCCATTTTATGGGCGAAGCAAATTTTTTGCTTAATGAGTACATAAATAATTTGACTTGTTGATTTAGGGGTGAAGATCAGCTAGAAACATTGCAAGAGCTACCATTGTATCCAGAAAAAGTCACAGTTTGGTGCGGTTTATGGGCTGGAGGCATCATTGGACCGTATTTCTTCAAAGATGATGCTGTGAATGGTGAGCGCTATCGTGATGATATCCAACTTTTTTTGCCCGAAATGCAAGAGTTTGACTTGCAAGACATGTGGTTTCAACAAGACGGTGTTACATGCTACACAGCACGAGGAACAATGGATTTATTGAGAGTGAGGTTCGGTGAACATTTTCTTTCACGTTCGGGACTGGTCAATTGGCCACCTATATCGTGTCATTTAACGCCTTTATACTATTTTTTGTGAGGCTTTGTAAAAGCTTAGGTCTATACAGGCAAGCCCGCTTTGATTGACGCGTTGGAAGATAACATTGAAGCATTTATTAGTGAGATACCGCCCAAAATGTTGGAAACTGTATACCAAAATTGGACTAAGCGTTTGTCATTCTGTAATACCAGTAATTCGGATAACAATTGCTCAGTGGCTCAAGAAATCAAATCGGGAGATCGGTTTATATGGGATCTATATCAGGTTATAGACCGACTTAGGCCATACTAGGTGTTTTCGATTAAAGTTGTCACAAAGCATCACGTGCAAAAATGTGAATATAATCGGATATTAACTGCAGCTAGCAGGGGCTCAAGATCTCAAATCGGGAGATCAGTTTATATGGGAGCTTTATCAATTAATACATCGATTTGGACCATACCTGGCGCGATAGTTGGAAGTCGTAAGCAAACGCTTCTATAGCCAAATCGCAGTTTCAAGAAGTCAAATCGAATGACATCTTTATATAGATATAGACCAATTTAAGATCTAGGAACTATAAAAGGCGTATTCATAACCACATTTTGAAGAAATTTGGAATGACGAGTTTTATTCGACCCTTTCCAATTCGTCTCGAGTGTTGACTAGATCGGACTGTGTTGGGATAAAGCTGCCATTTAGACTGATTTCCCTATTTAAGGTCTCATTTATTTCTTAATTTCGCTGAAATTTGCCACGGCCAGTTAAATTTCGCCTTTTATACCTGTAGACGGGGCCCATGCCTTAACTTAATCTGTTTTTACTTCTTTCTTGCATGTTAATAACTTTTTTTGCTTCTCCAAAACAGAGTGAAAGGTTTCCCATATGATTATTGAAAAATTATAGCATTAATCAACGATTTTGTGGAGGATGAGTTATCAACTTTTATGTCTGATGAAGGATATAACAAAATAAAAAATTACAAACATCATTGAAAACCTCTACGAAAAAATTCCAAGAGAAAATTTTCTTCATAATTACTTCAACTAAAAATAAAGCAAATACTCTGAACTCCTTAGTTATGGATAATCATCGTCCTCTTGCAATGATGCAAATGAAAAAAAAAAAAACAATAACAAGAATTAATGGCAACTATACGCCCCTTTATCATCAGCTTTAAAACAATGATTTTGTAACAGGGGAACAGACCATCGAACGGAAGACTGTGGGCCTAAATGCAATTCAATGTCATTGACTAGAACTGACAACTTATCGATATTTACTCCAATCGATAGTTTCGATATTTTACTTTATAACTCTGTCTATACAACGATAGTATTGACAAATTTGTCAGATATTTTATAAAATAAGCCTATTTGAATTATCAAAAAGGGGAACATTTAAATAAAAAATTATATGATATCTATAGTATCGATAGTTATAGAAACTATCAATACTATCGATAGTGTTATCGATTGTTTGCCAATTCTATCATTGACGTCATGCGCGACTATCACTGAAAGAAATTCTAAGAGTTGTTTTAGTGTTATCAGATGTAACTTCTACAATGATTCCACGACCACATTTCACAGTCAGTATGAAGATTGGTCAATAAACGCGCTTGCAATGGCTGTAGAAGTCGAAATCGGGCGATATACATATATGGCAGCTATCTCTTTATCTGAACCGATTTCTATGAAACTCACCAGTAATATTAAGAGTCATAAGAAAATCCTTCCTACCAAATTTCGACAAAATCGTTCAACAAATGAGCACTTAATTGCAATATTAGTCCAAATCAGACGAACATATATATGGAAGGAATATCCAATTCTAAACCAATTTTTTTTCAATTGCAATGGGCTTTGTATCTAGGCCGGAAAACATGCCTGTACCAAATTATAAGACGATCGGTCGAAAAAATTCAATTAAAAAAGTTGCATATTCATTTAAAAGAATGATTGGAAATTGTTGAAATTTCCGATTAATTTTTTAGCTGATCCAATTAAAAAATTAATGAATTGTTTTGAAATTTTCAATTGATTTTTTAATTGATCCAATTAAAAAAATTATTAAAGTTATCGAAATGTCTAATTCATTTTTTAACTGGTTCAATTAAAAATATTCAAATTTTATATTAAAATTTTTGCGAAAAGCGCGCTTTATAGGCACATCCTCGATTTTGATGCAACATGGTTTACATATGTAAAACTACTGCAACACGAATTTGAGGTTTATGTTTGGATCCATGATCATTCCTTAGAATCAAAACACTTTCGGGGTTTTTTTTCCCAAAATGAAACGGAAAATATTGTTTTCCGAATTATAAAAGAAAGAGTAGCGAAGCAGTAACTTTATGAATTACATGCATTGGGGAAGTAAACCCAACAGGAAAACATTTATCTAGAGCATGTTTTAATTGGACCGATGCTAAAGAAGCCTTTATTCCACTAATATGTTTGTTGGGGAGTTGTATCTTCTATAAAAAATTTAAGAGTATTTATTGAAATTTTTAGTAGCTAGACCTTTTTAAAAACGGATAGTCGTAACAGTGCTTTCGGGTTTAAAAAAGTTTCCGATTCCATCAAAATATGATTGAAAGAACTAACTGCCTTGACCACTAACATATTTTTCTTTTTGTCGCTCGATTCGGTGTCCAATTCAATGAAAACTGCTGCTCAGTGATTTAATTAATTTTTTAATTGAAAATTTCAATAAGAATCGCAATTGAAAAAAGTTCAAATTCAATTAAAATGATAATTGAATCAATTATTTTTTTTTAGTAGAAATTGCCAAAATTTAATCACAATCGTAATTGAAAAAAAATCCGAATTCAATTAAAAAATGATTGATTTATAAATTTTTTAATTGAAGACATTTTTATTTTCAATAATTTTTTTTTTGATACCACTGTGCTGAGTTACTAATGAATATCTTGTTTTTTCTAGCCAGTGTCGAGTTGGACATAAAAAATTTCGCTCGAAACGTTTGTTAACACACTCATTCATACTCGTGTAGGCCTTCAGTAATCAGCCATCTTCAAAGGATGGTAGTTTATCCCTTTGCTTGTTAGCTTAAATCAAAGTGCTTACTAAGCGATACAGGAAGGACTTGCTAATAACATTTAAAAGAAGTAGTCCGCTCAAAATTGAAGCATGCTCCAAACGAAAGTCTATAAAACCCAAATTCAGGAAGCAAAGAAAGCAAGCAAAGGCAATAGAAACCGAACCAATTCTAGTTGTTTTCCCCAAAAGGAAAAGCCAACAAAGTAGGAAATATGAAGTGCATAGTAATAATTATTTATGGCGCCTCTGTGGAAAACTACTTTAAATTGTTGTTGTTTTGGGTTCTGATCGTAGTCATTGTATGTTTTTGTTGGATTCTTCCATTTTCTTTGGTTTATGTCTAGCCGCCACTTCATGTCTACGTAGCTGTGAGGCGGTCTCTTTGCCAAAGCCTTGTGGTCAAGTTATCTTTTGCAAGTTGAAAATTTCTGATAACTTTTCATGTAGCACTTTAGGTAGGAGGGCTAGCAATAGTTGAAGTTCGGCTTGGTGCAGCAACACGTCCTGATCAGTAAATTAACAAGAATCACGATTGGCAGAAATATGGTAGGGGAAAAACATAGAATGGCAAGGAAAGGGAAAAGGAAAATTATCTACACTCAAAGAAAATTAAAAACTAACAAAGAAAAAAAGGAAAAACGTGGTAAGTTCCGTCGGGCCGAAGTTTATACAGCCTCCACTATGGATGGCATTTGTCATGTTGTCAAGATAAGGATGTACATGGCTGTTAAAACTCATAGAAAAATACCTTTTCCAAAATTTCAGGCAAATCGAGTAATGACTGCGCCCTCCAGAGACTCAGAAAGTCCAATTACGGGATCGGTTTATATGGCAGCTAAATCAAGTTATGGACCGATTTAGACCCTACTTGGCAGAGTTGTTGGAAGTCATGTCAAAACGACGTATGTAGCTTTCAGTCAAATTGTATAAGAATTGCGACCTCTAGAGGCTCAAGAAGTCAAATAAAGAGATCGATTTATGAACTGATTTAGACCATACACTGAGCACAGTTGTTGGAGGTCATACCAAAACGACATGTGCAAAATTTCGAGATAATTGAATAAGAATTGCGCCCTCTAGAAGTCAAATAAAGAGATCAATTTATGAACTGATTTAGACCATATACTGAGCACAGTTGTTGGAGGTCATACCAAAACGACATGTGCAACATTTCAAGATAACTGGATAAGAATTTCGGCCTCTAGAGTCTCAATAAGTCTAATCGGCAGATCGATTAACATGACAGCTATATCAGGTTATGAACTGATTTAAACCATACTTGGTACAACTGATGAAAGTCATACCAAAATACAAATTGGATTAAAATTGCAACCTCTAGAAGCCATACCACTCCCCTAAGATGGTACATGTCTGGTATTGTGTCCCCACCGGTATCTTTTAGCCGCGAAAGTTGGGCAATGTCATAGAAAATACACCAAAGTCATATCATGTTCCCCGCAAGCCCTACACATGCTATCACTTGCCGCACCGATTTTACAAAAGTGAGCTCATAGTCCTATGTGTCCCGTTATGATACCAATAGCTATACTGACCTCCTTCTTACTTCCTTTCAGTAATAACCTCGACTTCTCACAATCTGGATCCCCCATAGGATTTTCGCGGTCCTAACGACCTTTTCGCTGTTCCACAATGTTGCATGCGCATTCGTCGCCCACTTCCTGCGTCGACCCGAAAGGCTTCGGGTTAACCATTTAACCTCTGGCCTTCACCGCCAAATCGTCTGCCCTTTCTCCGTTATGGCCCGGCAACCAAACGATGCGGATTTTGTCATCCTAAGAGAAGGCGTTAATCTCCTACTTACACTGCAGGATTGTTCGGACCCACTCTGCTGCCGCTTTTTTCACCTTTTAATTCTTTTTATGTTGCCATGGTCGGTAAATAAGTCCTATTTTAAGAGTGGGACGGCCCTTAGCAAAATTTCGTCCCAATTTTAGATACCATATTGCCAGCCATGGTTAGTAAATATGTCTGGTTTGAGGGCAGTTTGGAAATGGGGTGGATTACCAGACCCTAAGTCCCGGAAGTGAATATAAGTGACTACACAGATACTTTTTTATAACAGAGACTTCTTCTAACATTCGTATCAAATATTGTCTGAATCGCTCCATAACCCGATATAGTACCCGATCGATCTCCCGATTATATACCTTGAGCTCTTAGATGACACAATTTTTATCAGATTTGGCTGAAATGTTGCTGTTACTTTTAGCTTGCTTTAGAAAAAAAAGTGTAAAAAAGGTATATTTGATTAAAGTTCATTCTAAGTGTTATTAAAAATGCATTTACTCTTTTAAAAAATCCGCAATAACTTTTTGGGCAACCCAATATTTTACGAAGAATCTTTCTCTTAAACACTCCAAGCATTGACTCGTCTTCGTCTATCGAGAGCTGGCCTTGTTTCGAAACTGCCTATTTAATTCAAAGTAAAATCTGTTCGCCAGTATTATTCTTCGCTTTATTACAAAATTGACGTCATTTGTTTTGGTTACGGAGGTGCCGAGGTAGATAAAGTTGTTGACTATCTCAAAGTTGTGGTTCCCAACTTTTTCCATTTTCTTTATCTGTTCGGTTGCACAATGCGCTTTGGGAGTTGATACCAGCCATTTCTTTTAATCTTAGACCCATTTTTACTGATTTCCTTTCCATTCTTTCAAAGGTTACAGTTTCTACTTCCGATGACGGACCTATGATATCGATGTCTTCGGCATAGGCGAGTAGCATGTGTTCTCTTGTGAGTAGTGTGCCATATCTATTCATATCTGCATCTCGTATAATCTTCTCTAGCAAGATACTAAAGAGTTCACACGATTAGCCGTCTCCTTGTCTGAAACCTCGTTTGGTGTTGAATGATTCCGAGATATTCTCTCCTATTATTACTAAAGAAAGTGTATCATCAAGTGTCATCATGCAGAGTCTTATGAATTTTCCAGGCATACCAAACTCAGACTTGGCTTGAATTACCTTTGAACGTATAGGGCTGTCGAAAGCGGCTTTGTAGTCGACAAAGAAATGGTAGGTGTTGACTTGTCCTTATCGGGTCTTTTCTAGGATTTGGCGCACTGTGAATATCTAGTCCAGGATGGATTTAATAGGTCTAAAACCGCATTGATAGGGCCCAATTAGCTTATTGACTTTAGGTTTCAATCTTTCACACAGTACGCTCGAGAGTATCTTGTATGCGATGGGGAGGAGACTTATTCCTCTGTAGTTGGCACATTCCGTCTTGTCTCCTTTCTAGTACGGGATATAGTATGCTAAGGTTCCAATCATGGGTTCTCCTTCTAGCCAGATCGCGTAGACAAGCTGATGCATACGACTTATCAGCATGTCACCTCCGGTCTTAAATAGTTCAGCGGTCAAACCGTCGGCTCCTGCTGCCTTGTTGTTCTTCAGTCGGGTCACTCTACTTGGAACTCATTTTGACTAGGAGGTAAAAATTATATACCATCATCAGGGATTGGTTCTGCGGTATCCTCTTCGCCGCCAACATCGGACACTAGCAGTTGGGTAAAATGTTCTTTCCATATCCTCAGCATGCTTTCTGTGTCAGTTACCAGATTTCCTTCTTTGTCTCTGCAGGAGGATGTGCCTTGTTCCAAAGCCATCGGTTTGATGTTTAATTCTTTGGTAGAATTTCCGGACTTCATTCTAATTTCTGTACATCTCAATTCGCTCACACTCACGTCTTTCCATTTCCTTTTTCTTTCTGCAGAATAGGCGTTTCTCCTCTCTCCTTTTCTCCCAATACCTCTCCTTATTCTGGAGCCTTGCTACTGATTGCAGGGTTGCTCTCTATGACGCATTCTTGGCTTCAGTAGCATCTCGACACTCATGGTCGTACCATAGGTTTCTTGGGGAAGGCTTCCGGTACCCAATGACGTATTTCGCGGCATTTTCCAGGAAGTGGGCAATGGTTTGCCACTGCGCCGTTATATCAACGGGACAAGGAGTGCTTTTACCAAGCAGTTGGGTCAGTCGAGTGGTGTATGCCGTTGCCATCTGTTGTGTTTCCAGCTTCCGTGCAATGTCAGATCGTACATTTCTCGCCATGATCCGACGGGTGCGAACCTTTGCTGCAACAAGGTAATGATCCGAGACTATGTTTGCACCTCGGATCGATCGTACATCTAATAACAAGATCAATTTGGTTTCTTGTCTCTTAATCGGGTGACAACCATGTGGCCGTGTAAATTCTTGAAATCTGGTGCTGCTACCTACCATGTTTTTTGCCGCGGCGAAATTTATTAGTCTCTATCCGTTATGCAAAGTTTCTTCGAGTAGGCTTAACTTTCCGACTGTTGGACTAAAAATATTTCCCTTCCCTATCTTTGCATTAAAGTCTCCCAGAACGGTTTTAATATCATGGCAGCGGTCATATTCCCTCTCAAGGCGGTCGTAGAAAATATCCTTGGTCTGCACTTTCTTGTCTTCCGTCGGGGCATGGTCACAAATAAGGTTGATGTTGAAGAATTTGGCTTTTATGCGAATTGTGGCTAGCCTCTCATCCACCGGAGTAAAGCTGGAGACAAGGTGTTTCAGTCTCCGACTAACCACAAATCCACAGCCTAATTCATGCCCCGTGTTATGGCAGCTATAGTACAGTTCGTCACCGTTTGGTGTTGTAGTGACGACATTCCCAGTCCATCGCACTTCCTGTAAGGCGTTTATATCTTATTACCTTATACTTCTCCAATACATCCGCCAGTGGGTATACTCTATCTTCTCTATAAAGAGTACTGACATTGTAGAAGCAGATCCGCAAATCATGAACCTATTTTCGTCTGCGGGGGTCTTCAACGTTAGGGGGGGGAGGGGGGTTATTCTTTTGTTTCTCAGTAATTTCACGAGGGCGGTTTATTCTTTTGTTTCTCAGAGTAATTGTAATTTCACGAGGGCGGGTTACTGGCCCAGAGCCCCGCATGGGTTTTGTTGGTTCGCACATGAATACCTGGGTGTCACGAGCGGCTTGCACCGAAGATCCGACTCTCGCCTCCAACCGCCCCTAACTGACGCTGATGTTAGCCATTGGTTATTTTGAAGGCGTCAATAGCTCGCCTTAGCGCAGAGGTTAGCATGTCCGCCTATGACGCTGAGCGCCTGGGTTCCAATCGTGGCAAGACCATCAGATAAAATTTTCACCGGTGGTTTTCCCCTCCTAATGCTGGCGACATTTGTGAGGTACTATGCCATGTAAAACTTCTCTCCACAGACCTGTCACACTGCGGTTCCGTTCGGACTCGGCTATAAAAAGGAGGCCCCTTATCATTGAGCTTAAAACTTGGATCGGACTGCACTCATTGATATGTAAGAAGATTGCCCCTGTTCATGGGCAAAATTTGCAATAGCTCGCCTTATCATCTCGAGTATCTTTGGCACTCAGTATTTAAGTAGGAGTCAGTGCCACCTAACCGCTGACTGAGATCCTCCTCTCGAAATCGCTGACTGCCTGCGGCGGCATTTGCAGCTACTCCGCATAAAAACGAAGCTTTCCACTATCCACAACCTGTGGCTTTCAGCTAAGCTTCCCGTGATAACTATGAACACCACACAAGTCAGGGCCCACCGGCCTGTATGGTGCTCATAGTTATCGCATGTCGGCTGGGTACCAAAACACCACGTGGAAATTTCAGCCAAATCATATATGCATTGTGACCACTATGACTCAAGAGGTCAAGACCCAAGATTGGTTTCTATGGCAGCTATATCAAAACATGACCGATTTGGCCCATTCACAATCTCAACCGACCTACAATAATAAGAGCTATTTCCGCTAAATTTCAAGCGGCTAGCGTTACTCCTTCGCCAGATATCATGCTTTCGGTAGACAGACGGAAGGATGGGCGAACGTCTATACGTCTGAGGTTGTGTAATCCTGGTAAGGGGTTTACCGCTCTTAAATCTCGATATTTATGACTTCGTTCAGACTTCGGATTCGTCTATACGTCTGAGGTTCTGTAATCCTTGTAAGGGGTTTACCGCTCTTAAATCTCGGTATTTATGACTTCGTTCAGACTTCGGATTCGAGAAGAGTGAGGACAAAGTGGGTGAAGGAAGTTTTGGAATCCCTGGAAAACTTCAGTCTCCTGACATAGCACTGCCTTTGGGTTCTTGGATCGAAGGCATTTCGATAAATGAGAAGGCGGAAGAATATGCCAGTAAGGGCTAGTCAAGGACAAGCGCATTAGTCGCCATGGCAAGCATATTGTTTTCCACAAAAAATATTTTTAAAATTTGATTTTCATAGAAAATTTCGTCAAAATTTATAACCATAGAAAATATTGTCGAATCATGGAATGTTAAAAAAAAGGCAAAATGTCATCATTTTATTGCACCCCCATAACTTCTCAAAAAACTTTAATTACATTTTCCATTAAGAGCAAGTTTGTGTTTTTCATTTTATCTCAAACTACAAGAAATAGGCAGAGCCTTTATGAAATTCAAACTAATTCATAGTTTCCTTGCCAAATCGGTAAATCATGTCCGTTTTTTTTTGTGTTTGGTTTTGTGGCGTCAAACAGGCATTTCCTTATTTGTAACAAATCAAACCAAATGGGTTTCTTTACTTTTTGGTCTTTAAGCGAAAGTTGAACGACATTTTTTCTGCGTTATTTTTTGTTGTTTTGCCATCGTTATGGATTTCAAAAAGGAAATCAGCCCCAACGCCGGCAATATTTTAAAAACGTGTTCCGATATGTAGGAGCAACACCAAACTTAACTGACATCTAACAACATTTTGTCCAGACACGCACATTTTTTTTTTGCACAGCTCCATTTTTCCTTATTTTCGCATGCCTTGTTTGAGGATTTCTTAGAAAAGAGTGCGTTGTGTTTGGTGTTGCATGCGCCTTTCGTTTAATAGTGGACTCGTATTTGAAATAATTGCTCACCAATTTTTATTTTTTTTAAAAAGGGGAGAAAAAACTGGTTGCACTAAATGCACAAAAAATGGATTCATAACAAAATTCCCCAAAACGCAATACAACATCGGAGAGGCATTAAAACATTAGTTGGCTACGCAACACCGTGTAGGGACAGTGGGAGTAATTTTTTAAATTGAAATTGAAAAAATTAAAATCGCTTTGTAAAAACAAAATTTAGACAAAAGCCTCTTTAGAAATGAAATTTAAGAAAAATATATGGCAAAAAACAAACTTCAAAATTTTACAACAAATTTCATAGAAAAAAATTTTACAAAAAATTTTATAAAATATATATCTGTACCGTATATGACACGGATGTCGAAAAGCCTTACATAAGTCACTGTGTAAAATTTCAATGAGATCGGACTATAAATGCGCCTTTTAAGGGGCTAAGACTTTAAATCAAGAGATCCGTCTATATAGCAGCCATATCCAAATCTGACCCTCTAAGCCTAACATAACTCGCTGTCCCAAATTTCGGGACAATAAATGCGCCTTTTATGGGCCCATAACCTTTAATCGCTAGATCAATATATATTACAGCTATATCCAAATCTGGACCGATCTGGGCCAAATTGCAGAAACATGTCGAAGGGCCTTACACAACTCACTGTCCCAAATTTCGGCGACATCAGACAATAAATGCGCCTTTTATGGCCCCTTAACCTTAATACGAGAGATCGGTCTATATGGCAGCTATATCCACATCTGGACCGATCTGGTCCAAATTGAAAAAGGATGTCGAAGGTCCTAACATAACTCACTGAACCATGTATCGGCGTAATCGAACAATAAATGCGCCTTTTATGGGCCCAAAACTTTTAACCGAGAGATCGGTCTATATGTCAGCTATATTCAAATCTGGACCGATCTGGGCCAAATTGCAGAACAAGGTCGAGGGGCGTAACTTAACTCACTGTCCCAAATTTCGGCAACATCAGACAATAAATGCGCCTTTTATGGGCCCAAAACTTTTAACCGAGAGATCGGTCTATATGTCAGCTATATCCAAATCCGAACTGATCTGGGCCAAATTGCATATCTATGTCGAAGAGCCTAACATAACTCACTGTCCCCAATTTCTGCGACATCGGACAATAAATGAGTCTTTTGTGGGCCGAAGACCTTAATTCGAGAGATCGGTCTATATGGCAGCTATATTCAAATCTGAACCGATCTGGGTCAAATTAAAGATGGATGTCGAAGGTCCTAACACAACTCACTGTCCCAAATTTTGGCGACATCGGACAATTAATGCGCTTTTTATGGGCCCATAACCTTAAATCGAGAGATCGCTCTATATCACAGCTATATCCAAATCTGGAGCGATCTGGGCCAAATTTCAGAAAGATGTCGAAGGGCCTAACACAACTCATTGTCTTACATTTTGGCAAAATCAGACAATAAATGCGACTTTTGTGGGCCCATGACCTTAAATCGAGAGATCAGTCTATATTCAAATCTGAACCGATCTGGGTCAAATTGAATACGTATGTCTCCAATTTCGGCGACATCGGACAAAAAATACGCCTTTTAAGGGCCCAAAACCTAACATCTAGATCGGTCTCTATGGACAATAAATGCACCTTTTATGGTCCCAAAACTTTAAATTAAAAAGTCGGTCTATATGGCAGCTTTATTCAAATCTGGATCGATCTGGACTATATTGAAAAGGATGTCGAAGGTCCTAACACAACTCACTGCCCCCAAATTAAGCAAAATCGGACAATAAATGCACCTTTTAAAAACCCAAGACCTTAAATCGAGAGATCGGTCTATATGGCAGCTATATCCAAATTTGGACTAATCGGGGCCAAATTGAAGAAGGATGTCGAGTGGCCTAACCCAATTTTCAGCAAAATCGGATAATAAATGTGGCTTTTATGGGCCTCAGACCTTAAATCGGCGGATCGGTCTATATGGGGCCTATATCAAGATGTAGTCCGATATAGCTCATCTTCAAACTTAACCTGCTCGTGAACAAAAGAAGAATCTGTGCAAAGTTTCAGCTCAATATCTCTATTTTTAAAGACTGTAGCTTGATTTCAGCAGACAGACGGACGGACATGGCTATATTGTCTTAGATTTTTACGACGATCAAGAATATATATACTATATAGGGTCGGAAATGGATATTTCGATGTGTTGCAAACGGAATGACAAAAGGTATTTACCCCCATCCTTCGGTGGTGGGTATAAAAAGACATGCCATGAGCTTAGAAATTATCCAGGGACTCGAAGCCTTCCGACACACACCTCGACCCCACTGACCTGCAAGGCTGTCAGCTCAGCCTTAATTTCCACATAAATCCAGAGCTTCGAGGGCGGTAAATACCCTTCTCAGGATGTCACTTGCGTTAATCTATAGAAATAAGAAATTTATGAAATTTTTCCATAAATTTTAAAGAAATTTAAAAAAAAAAATTTGGAAAAAAAATTTTTCTATGGAAAAACCAAATGTTAATTTTTTTTTAGTTTTTCGATAAAAGATTCAGACAACAGTTTTTATCAATAGAAATAACATTTTCACAATATTCACGAAATTATTTTCATTGAAAAAAAATTCCCCCCAATGTGCACAATACAACATCGCACGCATAACCATTACCGCCGATGTTGGTAAGATGTGTTGTTGCCTTTCGCTGCCAAAAAGTAGGAGCACAGACAACAGCAATGTCCCTCCACCATCTGTTGATCGCAGAGTATCTGTTGCTTAATAAAGAAATTGAAAATTTGTTAAATGACACATGATCAATAGAGCCTGGGTAGACAGGCGGTCGACCAACTACTTCAGTCGAAATCAAAAGCAAAACAAAAGTTGCCTGTTAATCGTAGGCTGATGGCTGATAGACTGGATTTCAATTCTTCTGGTTTTGTGAAGGAAAAATGTTTTCCGTACAAGGTTTTCGTAACGCATTTTAGCTCCTTTTTTTTTTGTTTTTACTTTGAGAGGAGGGTGCTTATGGCTAAATGTGATGTTAGCCTTACTTGTTAGCAAAATGACGGAAAATGTTTTCAAGCCTGCGGGCTGGGAAGCATTTGAAGTTGGTTGTTGTTATGGTTGTTGCCTTTTTCGAGTTGAAAATCTGTAAAACTTTCGCTTTTCATATGGAAAAAAAATGGAAAATGCCATTAAGATCGAAACTGGAGACAGTTTAATGGCGTTACACTTAATTGCTAATCGAGTGATTTTGCTTTGGGATTTTTAGGTTGTTGTTGTGTCTTCGACACATGAGGTCTAATATCTCTGCATGACTAGCTGCAACGATAATATCGCATCGCATCGCATTGGAGGTGCGTGTGTGTTGTTGCCTTTTCTAATGAAAATAAATGATTTTATTAATCTAATGGTGCAATGTGAGAGCAATTTGTTATTAAACCCATGTTGGATATTTTATCTTCCGCGTAAGTGAAAATTTTTTGGGCACCTAAAAACAAACTTGAAATTTTGAGCAAAATTGTGTATAGAAATCACAATTTTGTTAACCCATAAACTCCTGACCCTCGATTCCTTTGACGTATTTATTTTTAAATTTTTTTTACAAAAGTTTTTTCTACATTTTTAAAAATTTTTTAAGAAAAATTGTTTTAACAAATTATTATGTAAACAAATTGCTTCCTGATTTTACAAGCATATTCAGGTTCAAAATTATTTAAATTCAATGCTTTCTATTCAAAGAATAGCATAGCAAAAAGTGTGGCATAGTGGATCACGATTTCTCATACGCCTCATCAGTACCTTTGTCAGATTGATTAAGGTCCTCTACATACATCACGACGGGAGTATAGTAATACTGAATATGTTGCAAAATGCTGTGCGAACATAGCCAGCAGTGGGTCACAAGCGTCGTCGTCGTCGCCTTCTGCGTCCTCATCGTCGTACTATGCACCATCCCAGCCCTAATATTGCCAGGCCAGTGCCGGGAAGTATGTCTTTTTTGCAACTTAATTACAACGGTCTCTGCGGCAAGACCGACGAGATTGTGGATTTTATGAGTCTAAAGACCATATTGGTCGCAGCCATCCAGGTGACATAGCTGACCAACACCTTCAGCTTGCACAGTTGTCACGGATACAATGTGCTACGAAAGGATCGCTCAAGGAATGGAGGTGGGGGCTTGGCTTTCGTGATTCACCATTCCGTACAATATAGACCCATATCGCCTGCGCCTGACGCTAATGACCCCTACATGGAATGCATGGGGATAGCAGTCAGGTCCGGTACTGCCGAGATCGTGCTATACAACGTGTACATACCGTCGGTTGGTAGACGTGTCCCAATTAAGCTTACAACTATGGGTTACTATCTGCCCATAATCTTCTGGTTCTAGGGAGCTTTAATTTCACGGCATTCTCCCCTAGGTAACAACGACCAGCGTGGCTTACCTTTGGCAGAGCAGATTGAAGGCTCCACGTTTTGCACGGTGAATGAGGATGCTCCTACTAGGATAACGAGAGAGGTGCAGAAGCTCGCCAAACATTTTCGTTGTATCCCCTGATTTCCTGAATGACGTATCCTGGCAAGCCGTCATCTCTTTGGGGTCAGACCACTCCCCCGCCCCCCATAATTCTCACCTTTGACCGACTTCATAACCTCTGAGCGCCGGACGTTTATCAATCAGAAGAAGGCCGATTAGGCTAGCTTCAGAGAGTAGACCTATCGCCGCTTAAGTGAACTGGCACCCCCTCGGATGTACTAGTTGCCGAGAGGAAATTCAGAGATATCATTAACACAGCAGCCGCTCGCTTCCTATCAAATGAAAATTTGCAAATTTTGCCCCTGAATATTCCACTAAGGATCAGGGCCAAACTTGTTCTCTATCAATGAGTGCAGTCCGATTCAAGTTTAAGCTCAATGATAAGGGGCCTCCTTTTTATAATCGAGCCCGAACGGCGTGCCACAGAAATTTTACATGGCACAGTACCTCACAAATGTTGCCAACATTAGGAGGTCCTGGTCTCGCCAGGATTGGAAACCATGCCTTCAGTGTCATAGGCGGACATACTAACCTCTTCGCTACGGTGGCCGCTTTATAGCAGCCAGTCGAATACCCCAAGTGCGGCCCAATTTCCCGGCGCAGGCAGTGGTACTCGCAGACGAGCATGACGGGATTCGTTGTATGGACCCCACTAACCCTAAAATCAGTGAGCTGAATCTGGAAATATTCAGGGTAGTCAACGAACATAGACGGAATTTGTGGCTGGAACACCTGGAGCAATGTTACTTATGCACCGGTTTAGGCAAGCTGTGGTCTACTTAAAGTCACTCTCGAACCCCGGTAGACGGGATGTCAGAACGTCAGTCACTTTTGGCGAAGTAACCGTGACTGATCCGATGAGATGCGCCCGGTTGTTCAATCGCCAAATTATTGTGCATCCCGAGAGTGACAGGGCAAGGAGGAGAGCCATTCGCCGTATCCATGGTCTCCGAGCCGATGGACAGCCATCACAATTTACCGTGGGCGAAGTTACGAATCATCCAAGGCGTTGAGCCCCGACGGAATCTCTACACTGATGCTGAAGAATCTGGATTTAACTGGAGTTGAGTACCTTACTACTGTCCTCAAACTGTCTTCGAACACTCTTATAGTTCCCGATGTCTGGAAAATGGTCAGTGATCCCGCTGCTGAAGCCTGGAGAGGACCCGAGTTTGGGGGAGTCGTACAGACCGATCTCCCTTTTCTCACCAGTGGCAAAGACGATTACTCCTCCCGAACCTCATAGGAGAATTTCCATTCGCCGAGCATCAACATGGATTTCGAAGACTGCATAGCACAACAACTGCTTTGCATGCCATCAGCGCACACATTTGCCGTGGCTTCAATCAGCCCAGGCCATGTGATAGGATGGTCCTCGTGGCACTGGGCCTATCGAAGGCATTCGACCAAGTCAGCCATGCCAAACTATTTGAAGACATCGCCAACAAGTCCCTCCAGCCGGGCTTGAAAAGTTGGGTCGCGAATTATCTGTGCGATCGCCAGTCATTTGTGGAACTTAGGGATAAGAAGTCGAAGCACCGTAGTGTGAAACAGAGAGTTCCCCAAGGCGGGTGATATCTCCGGCACTCCCACCCCCTCCAGACGGCATAGAGATTGTATCATATGAGAATGATTGTACGATCATGGCATCAGGCCCTCCACCATTGTTGACATCTGCGATAGGTTGAAAGTCCACCTCAGCGAACTTGCGTCATATTTCGCTGCAAAAAATCTGAAGATATCTGCCACCAAATCTTCAGCCACATTCTTCACTAGAAATAAGTGTGAGGTGAATGTCGAGCTGACTGTGATGATCGATGGAGAAATGATTTCGACCATCAAGAGTCCCAAAATACTTGGCGTCACATTTGACAGCTCTTACACATTCTCCCCACATGCCTCTTACACATTATCCCCACATGAAATAAGGTCCTCAAGTCATTTGCCAGCAGCACTTGGTGTGCTGGCAAAGATACCTTGTTGACCACGAACAAAGCAATAGGCCGGTCTGTGGCAGAAGCCTTAGGTTAGGTTAGGTTGAAAAGAGGGCGCAGATATTAATCCACCCCAAGCTATTATGGACATACACCTAAGCCAGTAATCGGCTTGTTGTGCGCTCTAAATACAAAAAAAAAAAATAACCCCGAAGAAGAAAATTTAAATTCGGAAATCCGTGCTACTTACAAAATCCTTAATTGTTTTCCATGCCACATATAAGTGAGCTCATAGTCCTATGTATCCCATTATGATCCCTATATCCATACTGACCTTCTTCTTACTTCCTTTCAGCAGTAGCCTCGTCTTCTCACGATCTGAATCCCCCCATAGGATTTTCGTCGTTCTACCCACCGTTTCGCTGGTCCACAGAGTTGCATGCGCATTCGTCGCCCACGCCCTTAACTCGGACTGCGTCGATCTTCGCTTCGTATAAACCAAGTTTATTGGCGGCAGTCCTCTGGCCTTCATCGACAAATCGTCTGCCCTTTCATTTCCCTCTTACTCCGTTATGGTCCGGCACCCAAACGATGCGAATTTTGCCATCCTCAGTGAAGGTGTTAATCTCCTTCTTACACTGCAAGACTGTTAGGTTCTCAATGTAGACCCCCAGACCCACTCTGTCCTCTAGCTTTGATCCATCCGTGTAACATGATCTTCCAGATGGCAATCCCAAGGTTCCATCAATCGAAGACTGTGCCGCTGGCAGCAGTTTCTCGCACTCGATCCCAAGGTTCATCTCAGAAGCCTTAAGATAGATATACAATACATGCTCTAGAGCGTGAGGTTCATCACTGCAAGAGAGAACCTCTTTTTAAAGGGCATATCAAGCAGGTCTAGACAACATTCTTGCAGACACGGTAAATAGCTACCGGGTGAATGTAGTCCTTGGAGAACGACCGCCCCCCATTGCACCTGAAGAAACTGACCTCCCTCTCGGCAAATCAGAGTAGTTCTGGCTCAATTACGTTCCGGCAGAAGCAGCCGCCTCAACTCCTACAAAGCAAGGATTGATGCCGACGTGCATGATGTATGTCACGATTGTGACCAGAGACCACACACGCAGCCAGACCCATCTTAATCGCTGAGTTCCTGGATCTTGGCACTCAACATAATCAAGCAAACGAAAGATAGAACACAACAAACTGCCATAACAACAACAACATACCCAACGACTATTGGGTACGGTGTAGAGTACGCTTTTGCTCTGAAACAGGGTTCTTAATCCCTTAGCTCTCCCAAGCGCAGTAAAAGGGCATAGGAGGACTTATTGAGCCGTACTAGTCGTTGGGTGGTTCATCTACCAATTGTTTTTAAACTATTGCTTTATAGGCTTTGACTTGCCCTAAGTGTCGAATATTCAGTACAAGGTTTGAAATTACATAATCCTCTCCCACTCACGAGCAATAACCCGAACCCCATAGCATTTTCAATTACAGGTAATTTGAAAAAAAACTACTATTAGACACCAATTTTAATAGACCATTGTCGTTATTCTCACTTGGCATTTTGGTGGGTTCGCATGGATTGCTCTCACAAAACGTTTGTTGCTTAAGTCTTTTGTTTTGTAAGCCTTTCAAAGACCAAGTAGTAGCTATCTTAGTGTTGTTGCGATATTTTGTTTAGAATTTATGGCTACAATTCACGCATGCTTGAAAACACATACAAATAAAGAGCCACTGGGCCAAAGCATATCAAATAGTCAAAGTACATACGAATCTATGTGGTTTTCGTATAACATGGTAATTTTTGTTCAGTTTCTGCATTTCCATGTTTCAATTAGCGCAAATGCCTTAATTGCCAGCCTAAAAACATTTTCAAATTATCTTTTTATGCTAAACGATGGAGATGCCACCTATGATTTGGAGCACTAGCCACAGCAGCAACTCGACCAAAATGCTTTATGGCATCGTGGCGTGTAACTTGTGTGCTAATTGGTGCATCTTGCACAAATTAGCTTCATTGTAACTATGCAAAACACATGTTTTAACGTTTAAGCATCTCGATTTTAAGGAAGTAAACTCAAGACATACAAATTGGATGCTTGAGTAATGCTTCAAACATTTCCCACACAAAACACAACATTTGATTTAATTGTTGAGGCAATTGTTGAAGATCTTTCAAAAAGGAAAGGTTACCTTCCTTGAAATATGTGTTTTATGGTGATGTGAGAAAATTGTTTGTGAAGTGTAAAATGAGTTTTTACCACCATATAACTAAACTGCATATCATACAACGAAGCGATAAAAGATTTTCATTCATTTCACATAGGTGAAACGGGAAATTGTTGATGTAATTGTTACATTGACAGCAGACATTGTAACAGATTAATACAACGTGGTTTGAAGTCGAAAAAAATTAAAAGCAAATAAAAAAGCACTACATTTGGCCTAGCTGAACATTGACTACCCATCACTTCGGATTAAATGAGGTTTCCAATAAGAGGAGATAAAGAAAAATATCACTTATTGGATAAACGATCGGATGTTTATTGCATAATAATATCAGCCGAATGTTCGATATTCGGCCACGCTTACAGGACCATATGCTTTTCATGAAATTTTCCATAACCAAATCGCAAATTCTATATTTGAGATCTTGAATCGACGTTAGGCTATTGGCGTACACCTTGTCATTCAAAGGAAGAAGTCGAAAGATGTTAAATCACAAGATCTCGGTGACCAATTTTGGTCACCTCTTCCAGAGATAAAACGACCCGGAAACTATTGCCGTTAAAGACCAATGCTTTCGTTGTTTGTGTGGCACGTAGCGCCGTCTTGTTGAAAGAAAACATTGTCCAGATCAATACCATTCAACTCCGATAATAAAACAAGTAAAAGCGTGCTAAGTTCGGCCGCGCCGAATCTTGGGAACCCACCAACATGGATTCTGCTGAAATATGGGAGCTTTATCTAGAACGAATTGGACCGTACTTGGCGTAGTTGTTGCGAGTCATAACAGAACACTATATGCAAAATTTCAGCCATATCGGAAAAAAATCGCGGCTTGTAAGGGCTCAAGAAGTAAAATCGGAAGATCGGTTTATATGGGAGCTATATCATGTTCTTGACCGATTTGAATCATACTTGGCACAGATGTTGGGAGTCATAACAGAACACCATGTACAAAATTTCAGCCAAATCGGATGAAAATTGAGTAGTCCTGGGGCTCAAGAAGTCAAATCGGGAGATCGGTTTATATGGTAGCTATATCGATTCTTGACCGATTTGGACCGTACTAGGCGCAGTTGTTGGAAGTCATAACAGAACTCTATGTGTAAAATTTCAGCCAAATCGGACAAAAATTGTGGCTTCCATGGACTCAATAAGTCAAATCGGGAGATCGGTTTATATAGGAGCTATATGCAAATCTGAACCGATATGGCCCATTTACAATCCCCAACCACCTATATTAATACAAAGAATATGTGCAAAATTTCAAGCGGCTAGCTCTACGCGTTCGACAGCTAACGTGATTTCGACAGACGGACGGACGGACGGACAGACATGGATAGATCGACTCAGAACGTCGAGACGATCAAGAATATATACACTTTATGGGGTCCTAGATCAATATTTCAAGGTGTTACAAACGGAATGACTAGATTAGTATACCCCCATCCTATGGTGGTGGGTATAAAAAGAGCATTCGTCATCTCTCGGTAGCGCAATCCATTCACCGCAACTGTTGATCCAACCTCATTTTCGAAAAAGTTAGGTCCAATGACTCTCCGAGCCCCAGATGCGACAATTTTGCTTGTTGAAGTAGCAAATGAGGTGGAAATGGGCCTCATCATTCAAAATAATTTTTCGTTCTGTGACTGCAAAGTTTTTCACCATTTTTGTAGTGAATTTTAATGATTTCAGTGAGTTGTTGAAACGTATACCGTTCTTTTTCTATACCCTCCACCATAGTAGGGCGGTATATTAACTTCTTCATTCCGTTTGTAACACATCTAAATATTTGTCACATAAGTAAGTTAATTTACTTATGATCACATAAAAAAATTGGACCATATCGGTTCATGATTTGATATATCTCCCATATCGATCTCCAGATTATATTTTTTGAGGATATTAGTTTGTTTGTCTGTTCCGTATAGACTCAAAAACGGCTGAACCGATTTTCAGGAAATTTTCACAGATAGTAGAGTTTGAGCCTTCAGTGAAATAGGGTACTACTAGGGGGGGTGGGCGGACCCTCCCCCTTACCCTAATTTTCAAAAACGCCAGATCTCGGAGATGCGTGCACCGATTTAAGCGAAATTTTGTATGCCACCTTATGATACCCCAAAAACACTATATTGGTATAAAATTTTAGGGTCAAATAACCTGGAGGGACGCCCCATCCCAAAACGCACCCGAACTGACATGTTTCCGGATTGGGACAATATGGTATCAAATGAAAGGTATTTTCGAATAGAGTAAAAATATGGCATACAAATTTATTTCTTGGTGTTTGATAGTCCTCCCCACTTCCCAAAACCCACCAGCAGAGCATATTTACCGATTGAGACAATATGGGACTCAAATGAAAGGTATTTGGTAGTTAAATGCAAATATGGTATAAAAAATTGGGTCCAAGTACTTAGGGGGCCGCTCCAGATCCAAAACCACCCCAAAAGCAGCGATAAATATCAAAGTTGACCGATCGGGCAAAATCAAATGAATGGCTTTCGGGAGTAGAATACAAATATGGTGCCAAAATTTTATCCAAATACCTAGGACGTCCCCCAAGAGTAATGCCCAAAATAAAAAGTGGACCGATCGAGAACATATAGGACCTCAATGAATTGTATTCCAGAGTAGAGTATGAAAATGATATACAAAATTGGATCCAAGTTCCAGGGAGCCGTCCCAAGCCCAAAACCTCCTCAAAATCAAAGTGGACCGATCAAGACAATATGGAATTCTAATGAAAGGTATCCGAGAGTAGAATACGAATATGATGTCAAAAATCTAAGCACCTAGAGCGCCGTCCCAAGCCAAATGCCGCATTAAAACTACCGCCCAAAATCAAAAGTGGACTGACTGGGACCATATGGGACTACAATGAAAGGTATTCGAGAGTAAAGTGCGAATATGATTATCAAATATAAAAAATCGGTTGTAATTACCAAGGGGCCGCCCCAAAACCTTCTCAAGTGGGTATATTAGACCATCATGAAAGGTCAATGTCAGTAGAGTTCGAATCAAATATTGATCTAAGGATTCAAGTATCTGGGTCACGTCCTGTAGTTCTGCCGTTCAACAGGTTATGTAGATCGCGACAATAAAGGATTCAAATAAACTGTCTTTTGGGTTTTAGGGTCAGTGGGTCCTCTCCTTCCAATAAAAACAACACCAAACTGTCATGTAGGACGACAGAGAATGTATTGTACTAAAATAAAAGGATGTGTCAGAGGACGGGATTCCCCTCCCCCTATCCTACCCAAAAAATGGAATTAAAAATAATAAATGAAGGCCGATCAGATAGAATAGATCAGCAATATGAGGTTTTTGGTAGTAGAATACACCTTTTACCTTTAAATTGGGATCGACGCAGGAGGACCCACGGATCTTTAAAAATGTGACATCTCAAGTGGTAGCTTTGAAATATGATTTTGAATGTAGATAACCAATACAAAAAAATTAATTAGTGTGGATTTGAACGAAAAAATCTTGATAGCCACCTTCAAAATGCTTGACATTATGGGGCACAAACAAAATAGTGTTTTAGCATGATGCTGATATTATTTCAGGGTCCGCCCCATAAACTCCCCTCAAACCGGCCATGTTTGCCCACTTGCCATATATAGGATAGTAGAAAACGAATTTGATATCCAATTTTGAGGCCAAGTGTTTGGAGGTGGTATCACCCCACTAAAAATCCCTCTTAATTAATGGCAATTGTGGCTCAAGTAAAAGAAATTTGAAAGTAGAGCACGATGCTGATATCTTTAAGGGCTAAGTTTTGGGAGGCCACCGTAGCGCATAGGTTAGCATGTCCGCCTATGACACTGAACGCCTGGGTTCGAATCCTGGCGAGACCATTAGAAAAAATTTGCAGCGGTGGTTTTTCCCCTCCTAATGCTGGCAACATTTGTGCTATGAAAAACTTGTCTCCAAAGAGGTGTCGCACAGCAGTCCGCCATTCGAACTCGGCTATAAAAAGGAGGCCCCTTATCAGTGAGCTTAAACTTGAATCGGACTGCACTCATTTGCCCCTGTTCCTTAGTGGAATTTTCATGGGCAAAATTTGCAATTTGCAAGTTCTTGGGTGGCCGCTCCATTCCCTACATACCCCTCAAACTAGACATATATGTAAATTATGGCAAAAAGGGGTTCAAATCTGATATTTGTTTTATGGCCAAGAGTTTTTAGGGTGCCTCCCCTTATGAACTCCCCCCTAAACCACACATATATACCGACTATAGCAATATGAAGCTCAAATGTGGTTTTTGGGAGTAGATTATGAATCTGATATACACTTTCGGGTCAAAGGGTTTGGCTACTCCAATTCACCACAAAAACCAAGAGAATGAAGTAGCTCTAACATCCAAACTTTATTGGGCGGACCCTCCCCTTATCGTATTTCAAAAACCCCAGATCTCGGAGATGGGTGGGCCGATTTAAACGAAATTTAGTTTATTAAAATAATAATTCAAAGACAGAAGTTTGATATCCTTATATAGGGTGGGATATCCAGGGGGAACGCTCCACCTCCAAAGCCCGCCAAATGGAAATATAAACCAATAATGACAATATGGAGTTCAAATGAAAGGTATTTGAGACTATTATTATTGACCATAATAATATAAGGCTCAAACGAAAGGTATTTGGGAGTAGAGCACCAATATGATATCCACATGGAGACGAAATTACTGTTAGGCCGTACCAGCACCCCCAAATAGGACTTTTTTCCTGACCGTGCCAATATAGGGCTCAGGTAAACTAAGAGAGTGAAAGAAGGCGCAGCGGTGCGGGCCCTGTCCAGCTAGTAGTAGTACCATATAAACCGATCTCCCCTTTATACTTCTTGAGTCCCCAGAAGGGGGGGCCGATTTGGAAGAAATTTTGCAAAACAACTTCTCCTATGACCTTCAACATACGTGCCATATTTAAAAAACTAAATCGGTCCATAGATCTCCCGATTTTATTTCTTGAGTCTCTAAAGGTCGCAATTCTTATCCGATTTGGCTGAAATTTGGAACAATGCCTGATACAATGGCCTTCAACATCCAACCCAAGTATAGGTCCATAATTTGATATAGCTCCAATAGCATAACAATTCTTATTCATTATCCTTTGTTTGCCTATAAAGAAATACTGCGCAAAGAACTTGACAAATGAGTTCCATGGTGGAGGGTATATAAGATTCGGCCCTGATGAACTTACCACGCTTTTACTTGTTAAAATCAAGCCACGGCCTCTAGCAGCAAGTTCGTCTGATAACTATTTTTCCAATGCATCTTTTTGTGTGTTGCAGTGATAGTTTTTTTTATATATAAAATGACAAACACTTTTGAGTTTTCTTGACCACTGTGCAGATTATTTTATGGAGTTTTGTTTATTGTCAGTTACATGTTGACACGTTTGTATTTTCTTTGATAGTGTCTGTTTGAAATAAAACGTTTACTAAAAAACGTTATTATATCCCATTGGAAGAAAAACATGATTTGGCATAATGGAAAAATTGCGTAGCTACGACAGCCTTCTTTAAAAAATTGAATTTTTTACAAAGATTGTTGGTCTTATGTGGCAACTAACAGTCACCGACATACAGTCATTAACGAAAGTGAAAAACTTACGTAAGGGAATTAAGAGCTTAAATGAAAATATTGCACAATTTTGTTGTTTGTTACAAAAAAAAATAAATAAAACTGGAAATTCCATAAAATTCACATAATATTGAATTTTTATTGAAAATTAAATGTTAACAAAATTTTTTATCAAAAGCCAATTTTAACAGAATTTAAAGAAAATAATTAGATTGGGTATATGGGAGGAGGCATTTGAAGCAGCACGTTTCATCAATAGAACGATTTCGATATCTGTACCCACTAGGGCACTGGAGACTATTCAAGATATCCGACCCATAGACATACAGATTGAGTGCGAGGCAATCACTGCGGCTGTGAGACTTAAGGCAATGAGAGAATGGATTGAGGATGGGAGCAGCTCATACCATCACAGTATAATCGAGGCGTCGATGGGAAACATGGATGGATTGAAATTGGTTTCGAAAAACTGGGACGAGGATATTGAATGCGAACATCATAACGGACAGTCAGGTGGCCATTAGAACTATAATAATCAGGAAGGTGAGGCCACAGATTGTCTTGCAATGCATTAAGGAGATTAACACCTTCTCTGAGGAAGGCACCATCCCCACTGTTTGGGTGCCGGGCCATAGCGAGCATGAAAGGGCAAAAAAATTGGCTGTTAAGACCACAGGACTACCATCTGTGAACTTGGTAATTCGTGGCGAAGCATTCATAATAAAGGTCTTGGACGAAGAACATGAAAATTCAACAGGGGATTTTTATCTCGAGAAGACGAGGCTCATACTGAAAGCAATTAAGAAGGAGATCAGTATAGCTTCAACTAATGATTTATGGGTCACATAAGACTACGAGCTCACTTACGCAGAAGAGTTAAGGCAAGTGATAGCATTTTTAGAACATTAAATGCTTTCAGATGATGAAACGTTTCACTGTGAAATAGAATTGAAAAAACAAGTAAAAGCGTGCTAAGTTCGGCCGGGCCGAAGCTTGGAAACCCACCACCATGGATTCTGCTAGAAATGTTTGCAAAATAAAAGTAGTTGAAGGGCATAATTTCATTCTGCATACCAAACTTCGGTTAAACCAGCAAATATAAAAGCTTCTAGGAACCGAACAAGGATAATACAGAGACCAGTTTATATGGGAGCTATATGAGGTTATAGACTGATTTGTACCTCACAGTTGTTAGAAGTCGTAAAAACACCGCATGCAAAATCGGACAAAAATTGTGGCTTGCAGCGAATCAAGAAGTCAAATCGGCAGATCGGTTTATGTGGGAGCTATATCAGGTTATAGACCGATTTGGAATTTACTTAGTACACTTGTTGAAGGTCATAACAGAATACCAAATGCAAAATTTCAGCCAAATCGGACAAAAATTCCAGGCTTCCAGGGGCCGAAGAAGGCAAATCGGGAAATCGCTTTATAAGGTAGCTACATCAGGTTATCGACTGATTTGGACTGTTGGCACAGTTATTGGAAATAGGAACTGAACACTATCTGCCAAACTTTAGCCAAATCGGACAAAAATTGTGACTCCCAGGGGCTCCAGAAGTCAGATCGGTTTATATGGGAGCTATATCAGGTTATATACCGATTTTGACCGTACTTGACACAGTTGTTGGAATTCACAACAAAACACCGCATGCAAAATTTCAGTCAAATCGGACAAAAATTGCGGCTTCCAGGGGTTCAAGAAAATCAAATCATGAGATCGGTTTGTATAGGAGCTATATCCAAATCTGAACCAATATGACCCATTTCCAATCCCCAATGACCTACATCGATATTAAGTATCTGTGAAAAATTTCAAGCGGCTAGCTTTACGCGTTCGACCTCTATCGTGATTTTGACAGACGGACGGACGGACATGGCTAGATCGACTCGGAACGTCGAGACGATCAAGAATATAAATACTTTATAAGCGAATATTTGAAGGTGTTACAAAAGAAATTACTAGATTAGTATACCCCCATACAAATTTCGTAGTTTGTTGTTTCTTAAAGTTATTTTCTTCTGTGAAGTTTTGGCAGCCCAAACAAGTTTTCGAAATGCCGAGGTGAACAATTTTAGAGGCATTTCAGGCTCATGGACTACCTAGGGCCTTAAAATTTTGCATATGATCTCGTTAACACCTTAGCTCTAACCATTCACTACAAAGAGATATCTCTACCCATTCTCAAACGGCCTATTTTTTACTACTTTTTTTCTATCTATCCCACAGTGCAACGACTCATCATCTTCCCCAAATGGCCTAAACATCCTATCATTTGCCATAACTATAATGCAATACTGACCACGTAGTCTTATGTCTCCCGTAATGATACCGAAAGCTATTCTGATTTCCTTCTTACTTCGTTTCAATATTAGCCTCTTTTTGTGTTCGTCGCCCACGCTCTTTTCTATTCTATCCCACTGTAAGTTGGAGTCATTGCCCGACTTTCACGGCTAACAGACTCCAAAGCAATACCAGATTTGAACCAACTGAGTGGAATGGTAAAAATGAGGAATTTTGTAAGTAGCACGGAATCCCTGACTTGGATATTTTCAAGGTTAGGAGGTTAGAAAAGAGTGGCAGTGTTTTACCGACTCACTTAGACATTTTTAAGTCTATTGTAATACCACAGTGGCGACAGACAAAGGCTTCTGGCGGGAATTAAACCCACGACCCCTGCACTGGTAATCCAAGCACGCTATCAACTCGGCTACCGGGGCGCCCGGTAGTCGAGGTTACATTTTTTAGTATTTAGAGGCTACAAAAAAACTAATAACTGGCTTAGGTGTATGTCCATAGGGACATGTGGCGAATTAATATCCGCACCTTCTCTCCAACCGGACATTCTGAGATCACCCTTTTATTATCCCTCGTTAAAACATATCTTAACCACTCCGCTAAATTTTATAATTGCAAGGATCTTTGCTTTATACATAACACAGTGATCTGGTAAACTTTTCGATTGGTCTAGTCAAAGTTAGGAAAATACAGGGTTATTATATTTGGTTGCCCAAAAAGTAATTGCGGATTTTTCATATAGTCGGCGTTGACAAATTTTTTCACAGCTTGTGACTCTGTAATTGCATTCTTTCTTCTGTCAGTTATCAGCTGTTACTTTTAGCTTGCTTTAGAAAAAAAGTGTAAAAAAAGTATATTTGATTAAAGTTCATTCTAAGTTTTATTAAAAATGCATTTACTTTCTTTTAAAAAATCCGCAATTACTTTTTGGGCAACCCAATATTTCAAAACAATTGTGTTGGCAAACGTTTATTGAAAATCAATTTTGACAAAATTTTTCAACCAAGATATTTTCGAGCAAATTTTATAGAAAAATCCAAATTCTCATCTTTTTTGCTATATCATCCAAAATCTCATTTATTCGTAAAGCGTGCCAAAACTAATTCATTATTATTTTTTGTAATTACTTGGAAAACAGACGTTTTGACATGGATGACATACATTTCATAAAAGGTAATTTCTTTTTTTTTTATGTGACCACAACTTTTTATCTTAATTGGTAATACTTTTGCTTGTAGCCCAAGCGAATACGTATCACGATGCTCAAAAGTGAACACAGCTGTTCACTTTTCCCCCTGGCAATGGCAATAACCCAAAATGCGATCATAACCGGCAACACCCACATCCCCAAAAAATGGGATATGTACTCGTTTTTTCTCTCTGGCTGACAAGACATTTTAATGACGCCTTCAAGCCCAACAAGATACATTTTGAGGTGCTGTAGCATCCATCTATGCCATCACAAAGATCTGTGTTGGGGTGTGGGGGGGGGGGGTTACATTGAGACATGGGCTCCCCCTGGAGCGTTATGGTCGACACAAACAATTAGCATAACGAAAATTTCAATACAATAACGAACGTTCAATTTGCGATTTAATAACAAAATTTAACGAATTTATTATTCTTCTGCAATTCGTTACGCATGTGAAGCAATACAATTGAGTATTCCCCCCAAAGAAGAAATTTACAAAACCATAATAAGAACGAAAAAAGAATTAAGAAGGCGTTGTAGGTGGAGATGGCAATGGCGATGGAGTGAATAAAAACTGTGTCAAGTTTCAATTACTTTGGTGGTAAATGGTTTCAAAAGCACACGCAAAATCCATGAAATAACCCCAAACATAGAAGTAAATAATTTTTCAAAAAAAAAAACAACAACAATAACTACTACTACTACCAATAATGATTCGTTCCGTTGGTAAAAATTTTGGGAAGGGAAGACCAAAAAAAACTATCCCATATAGCCGTAGGTGAAGCCAATCCAATGGCTCTTAAATGGAATAATGACTGCCATTTAAGAAGTGATTAGAACAAACAAACCAAAAATCCCCTAAAAAAAAAGACTACTCTCTGCGAAACTTGGAACCTCACTCTGGAATACACAAACGCCCCTTTCAATCGAAAGTAGGTCAAGTTTGTAGAAACGTACCAAAAAATTACTTAGCTTTACGCCTTTGTTTGGTCAATCTTCATTACGCTTCATTACTTGAATGCTGCCTCAGCCTCAGCCTCAGTGGCTGTGGCGATATTGTTGGAGGGGGAAAAGTGATTTTTTGCCTCATTTGCGTTTTCTAAACATTTATCTTCAAATGGTGTTTTGGTAGCTTAAAACAGCAGGTTCGAGAATTTGTGAATTATTCATTGGTCTCACACATATTCTCCCTAATTTGGTAGTGGGTTGTTAACAGACCGTAACAAAGATTCAATAATAATTTCCTGCGTTTACCGCATATCGATGATTTTTCTATTCTCATTCAAATGATTCACAAGAACTCGGAATAGAAATCTCATATCATGTTGCGGAGTTCAAGGAACCTCAAGACTACCAATGTATGTGGCGGTTATTAGGAAATTGTTGGGTGTCTTTGTTAACCTAGATACAAAAGATCTTCTTGGGGGGGGGGGGGGGGGGGTAGGAAAATTCAAAAGTTGTGAAATGTTTAAAATAAATTTTTAAAATTCACACAAAACAACTGGGCTGGGCTGAACTTTGGATACTCACTGGTATATATTTTATTTAAATTTTGTCGAAATCCGACGAAAAATGCATATATAATTCGATCTTAACCTTACCAGGCGGGAACATGGCATTTTGTTTATATCGGCAAATATATATGCCTTTTTATGGAGATCCGAATATGAACACAGCAAGTGCTCAATAGTCTCCTCTTCATCCTCATCGAAGCAACTCTTACAGAAGTCATTGTGCGGTATTCCCAGGCGCCGCCATGCGGCCTATGACACAATGTCCGGTTATGACCCATCGCCAGCAACATCTTCGTCCTCCTCCGGCCGATGACTGGCCATAGGGCCTTTGCAGTCCGGCAACCGTCCACCGAGTCCCACCGACGCCGCCCTGGCCATCCCCTCTACTGTGTTTAGCAGCTCGACAAATGACACGTAGGAAAGATCGGAGATTTGTCCGCCCGGCGCAGACGAACCCCTCCTGGTGCACTCGTCGGCTCTCTCATTTCCTGGAATCCCCTTATACCCCGAAACCCATGTCGGGCCAGGCCTATCCAGGGACTCCAAAAACTCACCCTCCCAGGAAATCGAATCGCGAATGCCGAATGCCAGGTATTCGGAGATCCTTCACAGCTTACCCTCCGCATAACACCCAGAATCGAACTGTGGCCGCAACCATCCTCATTCAGCATGCCGAGCGGCATGCCATGCTGTCAAACATATGTGCGGCATATGTGCTGTGCCTAACTGAAGTTTTCTGGCGTCACTCCCGACGACAGACTAAAAGGCCTATAATCCTTCGTGGTACTTTGGTTTATTCTTCCCGCCTTGGGGATAAATACCATCTTCACTTCCCTCCATGCCGGGCTCGCTCGGAAGATCCGCTCAAGCCAGGGCAGGGTGACTCCAAGGGACCCCTGAAGCAATGCCGGATTATTTCCGTCAGGTTCTGCCGACTTAAATGGCCGTAATGTACGAACCGCCCATATATGCAAGTATTGCGATATCTTGATCGTCGACCTCTTCATGGCCACCTGGGATGAGCCTCCATCACAAGTTCCACCATCTCTTGCCCACTCTCAGTGTAGCTAGGCGTGATGGGATCCTTCGAGAGCACCGTGATCTCTATCTTGGCCATATTAAAAACCCTTCATCTTTCCCTCCCGAGCACCTTCAGCTCCGGTGACCACCATGACTGGCGGTAATCTTTCGGGACATGCCTTCAAAAAGGCCTCGTTCAGGCATTTCGTGACAAGATCGACTGTGGCCTCCAGTTCCGATTTAGCCATGTCCATCGGTCGAAAGCACACTTACTTTCGAAGGAATAAAGCTAGGCGCTTGAAACTTTGCACAAATACTTCCTATAAGAGTAGGTCGGTTGGGATTGTAAATTGGTTATATCGGCCCATGTTTTGAGGGCGCAATTCTGTAGACGGCGCAATTCTCATCAGATTTGTTTTGTTATGACTTTCAACAACTAAAGTTTATAAGTTTAACCAAGGTCCGTAGCCTCAAAATGGTGCCAAGGAAAGTCCACTGGCTCTATAGGATAGTGAAAAGACCAATACTAATTAAACCCTCTGACGGCTGAGTCATCCGTTGCCGAAGTACAAAGTCCACAGGGACCTTGTACTTTTTATATGGAATTTTATATGAAAACCGATTTTTTTAAATTTTTATTGAACTAAAAGTTACACTACCAGAAACGTAATGAAAAGGCGCACAGATGTTGGCCACTATGTAGACGGGCCCTAGGCTCAAAATGGTGCCAAGGAAAGTCCACTGGCTCTACAGTCCCATTTCCAGAAGCGTAATGAAAAGGCGCACAGATGTTGGCCACTATGTAGACGGGCCCTAGGCTCAAAATGGTGCCAAGGAAAGTCCACTGGCTCTACTGGAGAGTGATTAGACCAATACTAATTTAACCCTCCGACGGTTGAGTCATCCGTTGCCGTTGCCGAAGTACAAGGTCCACAGGGACCTGGTACTATTTGTATGGAAGTTTATATAAAGGTCTCCAGGGACCTTCTCACCCGCCAGAGGGTTAAGGCTCAATAGTTTCGAAAATTGCCATGAAGAAGAGTGCAACCTACGCATATAACAACAGGTGCAGAGAACATATTATCTTTAAATAGGCGAGGCGATGAGAACCACGCCCCAGGGAAGTAAAAACTATTTTAGATATTCGCTTCATAGACATACAGATTATGTATGAGGCAGCCACTGCGGCTATAAGACACAATACGATGGTAGAATGGATAGAGAAGAAGTGTCGGTCCATGTTTTGATAACGCTGTCATATAAACAGAACTCGGATCTTTACTTCTTGAGCCTGTAGACGGCGCAATTATCATCCGATTTGTTTTGTTATGACTTTCAACAACTAAAGTTTATAAGCTTAACCAAGATCCGTCCCTCATTTCGTGGAACTCGTAAAAGATAAAAAAAACTTTTCCGACAGTCAATTTTTTCTCTTTTTTATATCTTTTCTTATTATTTCCCCAACTGTAATTAACAGAATTGAGTCAATCAATCAGCACACACCATTCTGTTAACAACACACAAAACAATTTTTTCAAACAGTCATCAGTCAGTCTAAAACCTCACACCAACAAAAATTGGCAATTAATTTATGGTTCTTCTTTTATACGATAAAAAAATTTAATCTTCCTTCACATGTACAATTTTTAATATCTTTTTCCCATTCTTCATTGGATGCTGGGAGATATGATTAAACGCCTGTCTGTCTACCTCTTTCGATTGTCTATGCAAATTGCTAACTTCAGCATGGCACAAAAACAATTTTAAACCTAGCAGCTAAATTGATAATTACAGCCTTTAATAGAATTACAAATTGTTATTAGAACTTTAAGCTGTAATACTTCTGAATAAAAATGTTGGAAATATTTCAAACATCATGCTACAAGAAGTAGTCAGTAACACCAACATGTGTCAGTAATTATTATGGTAATAATTGTCTAAGCTGTGTTGGCATTTATTGCTCCTAACTTAAAACAGAAGCTATGAAACTTTAACACTTGAGCGATTATTTCGCCCACTAACTTGGGAAATATTTTTCTAAAATTTTTATACACAGAGTGTGCAACAAAAATGTACGAGTTTTCCAACACAAATTGCTTTGAATTGAAGCCATTTTAGAATCCCTGTATAAACTGAGAAATTGTTTCTACAATTTGAAAAACTTCATATTTTCACTAAATTAAAAGTTATGATGACATTCTTCAATATCTTAAATAACTTTGAAATTTGTCAACATTTTCAATATACTTGTATTAACATTTTTTTACAACGCTTTGGAACACTCCCCTAAAGGTATGTTGTTGCAGATGCCAGTGTTGTCAGTTTCATATGAACATTCGAACCTTGAAATATTAATTGAAAAACTATACAGCAAATGCTTCTTACCCCCAATGCACTAAACAATTAAGAGTGTAATTTATTTATTGTTGGTGTTTCTTAAACAAATCGAGGCAAACAAACCCACGACGCTGATGCAAGAAATCGGCACCATACACAGAGAGATATCAAATTTCATAATAATTACCAAGCTGTCTGACCACCATCACCATCAGGCTACCATGGGTCTTTAAGCCACCAATACACACCGCCAATAGAGATGCAATCGATGTGATATATCTTTGATATCGGCATGAATAGAAGAACGATGGAGTGAATAAATGACTGAGTGAATGATCCATGAAATAAACGACCGGCATTCGGCAGCCGTATTGTTTAGCAATTATCATTACGTATCAATCTATTAACCATTTGTCTTCTAAATTGCCATAAACAATCTTTGTGGGCCCCCCCCCCTGCCTCTCTCATCAAGCCAAACTCTCCCATCTGGTGGAAATATTTTCCAATAAGAAAAAAATATTTCAATGATTGTGTTGCACTGATTGTGACAGTGTTTGTTGGTTGCCACAAGTGGCATTGTCATCACAGTGGCACAGTGGGTTTTTGTATAAATATGTATACTAACTAAAGTCAACTGGTACCAATTTGAGGCGCCACACTTTCTCAATAGAACGATTGCGACATCCGACAAAGTCAAATACTTGGGAGTGATCTTGCACAGAAAATTGAACTAAAAGTCCCTCATCCAGAAGCTTAATGAAGAGATGTTGGGCACTTTGTAGACGGGCCGTAGGCTCAAAATGGTGCCAAGGAAAGTCCACTGGCTCTACAGTCCCATTTCCAGAAGCGTAATGAAAAGGCGCACAGATGTTGGCCACTATGTAGACGGGCCCTAGGCTCAAAATGGTGCCAAGGAAAGTCCACTGGCTGTACTGGATAGTGATAAGACCAATACTAATTAAACCCTCCGACGGTTGAGTCATCCGTTGCCGAAGTACAAGGTCCACAGGGAACTTGTACTTTTTGTATGGGATATTATATGAAAACGGATTTTTAAAATTTTTAAATTGAACTAAAAGTCCCACATCCAGAAGCGTAATGAAAAGGCGCACAGATGTTGGCCACTAAGTAGACGGGCCCTAGGCTCAAAATGGTGCCAAGGAAAGTGCACTAGCTCTACAGGAAAATGATTAGACCAATACAAATAAAAACCTCCGACGGTTGAGTCATCCGTTGCCGAAGGTCCATAGGGACCTGGTACTATTTGTATGGAATTTTATATAAAGGTCCCCAGTGACCTTATCATCCGCCGGAGGGTTAAGCCTCAATAGTTTCGAAGATGGCTATGGAGAAAAGTGCAACCTACTGATATAACAACAGGTGCAGAGAACAAATTATCTTTGCATAGGCGAGGCGATGAGAACCACGCCCGAGGGATGTAAAGACTACTTTAGATATTCGCTCCACATACAGATTATGTATGAGGCAGCCACTGCGGCTATAAGAGTCAATGCGATGGGAGAATGGATAGAGAAGAGGTGTCGGTCATACCATCGCGCTAAATTCGAGGTAACAACAGGAAACTGCTCATCTGGGAGGAGGTTTCGTTCGATTCGGATGCCTGAGACAACAATTAGTGTCGATCGCACAGCACTGCTGCCAGCGACACGGTCTTGAATTGACAGAACTTTGGTATTGTCATCTGGAAGTCGATGCTATACGGATAGATCAAATCTGGAGGATAAAGTGGGCGTGGGCTTTCGTAATTATCTTTACGAACAGTAAACTGGCCATACGGGCTAAAACAAACAGTAACAACTCAAATGGATAACTTTATTCGATGGACCGATATCGTGATTTCAACAGGCGAACGGACATGATCAAGTCGACTTAGAATGTCCAGACGATCAAGAATATATACATGAAATTTATAGGATCGCATGTCAATATTTAAAGATGTTTCAAACGGAATGACTAGATTAGTATAACCCCTATCCTATGGTGAAGGATATAAAAACTTAAATAATTGTTGTATAACTTAAAACTGACTGAATCTCCTTGTCTATCAACCTAACTATGATATAACAAGCAATCCATTTATCTCTTCTTCCTGCGGATTGAAGCTTCTTTCGATTCATTTTTCCTTGATATCTCTCCTTCACTTGGGGTATTACTACTCACCTACGCAACCCTGTAGTTGTATGTCACAGGCATTTCGGCATTCCTAGTCGTACTATGGGATCCTTGGGGAAGGTGTTGGGTGCCCAAGTACGGATTCGTAGCATCCTTCATGGAGCCGTCAATGATTTTCCATTGGGCAGCGATTGGGTCAGATGGGAGAAGTATGCCATTGTCATATGTTGCCTTTGCAGCTTTTTGAAGTTCAGCTTCCGTGCATTGTCAGATCGTACGCTTCTTGATTCACTAAGAAAAGTGTGAACCTATCTTGTAACAAGGTAATGATCCGAATCACAATTCGCTCCTCTGATCGGTTGTATGTTCAAAACGTCGGATGAATGCCCTCCATCTCTATGCCTCGTATCATAATGTAATTCTATAATGCAATGCCTCGCCGTTGTTGTTGTGATGCCTCTTCCATTCCAACGCGGTAATGTCGGCTTTGTACTTTCCTAATAGTTCCATCAGGGAGTATAGCTTCGCTTTATGGACTTAGGACATAGGATATGCAATCTGAAAATGATGGTATTTAAATACACTGACGGACGGACAGACGAACGAACGACTAAATCGACTTAAAATGTCAAGGCAATTAAGAGTTTCAACCAAATCGAATAATGATTGCGAATTTTAAGGGTAGCCTTACAAGGGTTAGAGTAAAATCTGGAGATCGGTTTATATGGGAGTTATATCAAGTTATGGACCGATTTGGGCTTGTAGGCTTGTGAGCATCACAAGAGAAATCGTTGTGCAAGAAATGAGACCTCTAGATGCTCAAGAAGCTTCTTCAACCGATTTGTACCATACTTCAAAAGCTGCTAAAAGTTATAGAAGACGTCATTGTCGTCAAAAAAAGGTGTGGGGAGATCGGGTTATATGGGAGCTATATCAGGTTTTAAACCGACTCAGGCCATACTTGGAGGCCACCCTAGCGTAGAGGTCAGCATGTTCAACTTTGACTCTGAACGCCTGGGTTCGAATCCTGGCGAAAACATCAGCAAAAAATGTAAACGGTGGTTTTGCCCTCCAACTGCAGGCGATGTTTGTTAGAAACTATGCCATTTGAAAAAATGGTATGACAGCCCTATAAAAACTTCTTCCCAAAAAGGTGTCGCACTACGGCACGCTATTAGGACTCGAACTCAGACTCGGCTATAAAAAAGAGCTTAAACTTGAATCGGACAGCACTCATTGATATGTGAGAAGTTGCCAATGTTCCTTAATGGCATTTTCATGAGCAAATTTGCATTTGCAGGCCATACTTGGCACGTGTATTATAGGTCATAGAATCATTGTGCAAAATTTCAGCCAAATCGTAGGCTCTAGATCTATATCAGATTCAGACCACACTTGGCACATCTGTTGAATGTTATAGAAAACGTCATAGTACAAATTCAGCCAAATCGGATAATAATTGCGATCTCTGGAGACAAAACGGTTTATATGGCACCTATTTCAAAACTTGGACCTATTTGGCCCACTAACTATCCCAACTGCCTTGCAATAATGAGAAGTATTTTTGGGTAAGAGGGCTTGGCAAATGTGTGTGTTGTTGACGCTGGATGTTCTTCTTCTTTTTGAGTGCAGATAAGCGATTGGTGGTTTCTTTTCTAACTGCGCTCGAAGAAATGTACCCTGATTCAATGTTCGTTTCAGAGAGGCATGCTTCTACCATAAGACAGCTAACTAATTAGTGAGTAGGTGGAAGCATGTACTCTTTTTGGGGTTTATTGGACTGATGATGAAGCTTTGGTCAGCCTCAATATTGCGCTCTGCGCGCCAGCGCAAAGCATTTATAGCTCACCTTTTACCTAAACTTTTTAAAAAGGGTTTTTTTATTTTCCGTTTTATTCTAAATAGATTCAATATCAAGGCCTATAGGCTTCAGCTGGACAAAGAAATCCAACAGAAAATGACCTTAAAATTTTGTCTTTACCGAAGTTTTATTTACGAAAAAATTTAATTTAAATTTTGTATTTAGAAAAAATTTCACTGAAATTTTCTCTTTAGCAAAAATATTTTCTTGAAATTTGGTGTTTAGAAAAAATTTTATAAAAATGTTATCTTCAAAAAGGATTTCCTAAAATTTTCTTTAAGAAAATTGCTTAAAACTGTTCTCTTTAGAAAAAACTTGTTTTGGGCCAAAAATGTTTAATTTTTGATAGTGTTTAGTTTTTCCATGTTGGAAAGTTAAACAGAATTGCACAGTTTTCGAACAGTTTGAAATCCAAGTTTAGGAAAAAGTTTTATATAAACCAAAATCAATCTGAACCATTATGGCCAATATGGAACAGCTAACAACCTACATCAATAAGTATCTATTGTTCGAACGCTACTGTGATTTTAAACGAACGGGCGGATACGGCTGGATTGATTTAGAATGTTCACAATTCCGACATTCTATGGTGGTATAAGAAACATAACACCTACATCAATAAGAATATAGCACCTACGAACCTTCTATAAGAATATAGAACCTACATCAATAAGTACGATTTTAAACGGACGGACGGATATGCCAAGATTGACTTAGAATGTTCACAACTCCGTCATTCTATGGTGGTATAAGAAACATAGCATTTTCAAGTGACTGTAGTCCCAATTTTTCCGCAGCCCTGAGACGTACGGCGTCGAAGAGGACAAACTTACTTCTGCCCCACGGTAGCCGCCATTAGATTATGTTAGCTTAAAATCTCCTCAATCTATGATCGTGAATCGCGATTATCGTACTATAAAGAAAGGTGTTACAATTACCAATGTTCATTTTAACTTAAAATGGTGGAATATCCTTAATTTGTTTATTATCGTAAATAAAAATTTTATAGTAATAGGTGGTTCAGTTCTTCTTTGAAACATTAACAAAGTAAATATTTTACCCAAATTTACATTCATAACCCAATTAGTACAATTAAATTTTTTATGGAAAATTTTAAACATTTCCTTTTTTAAGATAAAACGAATTGCTTTCCCTTCTTTCAAACCACTGTTCATTTTGTCACCACCATCGACTATAGCTGATCAATTCATTTGAAATATAAATACACAGAAATTCCCAGAAAAAAATGTATAAAACAAAAAATTCATATATCTTTCGATCAATTGCATTGTGTCTAGCATTGCATTTAATTAATGTTAATAGAAAAATGCCATGCCATGCAGGCTAGGCTATAACGTTTACATAAACCCATAATTTGAAAACTATGTTCATGTGTGGCTGAATGTGCATTTCTCAATTGACAATAGGTATATTCATAAATATCCATTTACTGTGAGCTCACTCCCCAAAAAAAGATTTCTCGCATAAGAAGACCAATTAAATTGGTACAGTACCTTCTAATTATTGTCCAAAATCAAATTCATATGAATTGTGTATAACTTTCAATTAATTTTTCTTTGTCTTGTGATTTGAGACAATTTGATTTTGTAATGGGTATTGATGATGGTAGCAAAGTAAAGGAAGTTGTATTGGTCAAAAAAAAAATTTAGCAGAATTGGATTTTCTTTATTTTTCTTTCGAGATTAGATTTTCATAAAATTTCGAAAAATTTTAAATTTTTTTTGTGATTTTTCCAACATATTCCAGCTCGAGATCATATTCAATGCTTTTTATTCAATGAATGTCAAAGCAAGGTACTTATAAAAGTTGGGCAAAAGTGTGTTGTAATTCAAAACACTTCGACTGGCATAGTGGATCGCGATTTCTGATACACCGTGTACCTTCATCAACACCTTTGTTCAATTGATCAAGTTGCCTTACATTTGAAATTCATAAAGTAAATTCTTGGAATTTGTTTTTTCTAAAAAAAGTTGGTGAAACTAAGACTTTTATAGATGGCCCTGGTAGCAGAGTTGTTAACGTTATCCGATTAAAAATGCTGGGGGACGTGGATTCATTTCCTTCCACAGGCCTGGTTTTTCAATACTGTGGTATGATAGTATACTAAAACAATCTAAGTGAGAAATGTTTGGGAAATAGGCTGGCATTCTAGCCTAACCGAACCTAGATTTTTATAAGAAAATTTTCAAAATTTGATGTTCAAAGAATTTTTTTTTTAATTAGATTTTCGTAAATTCAAAAATTGTTATTTCAAAATTTATTCCTAATACAAAAAAAGTTTGTTTTCATAGAAAATATTATACAAATTTAGTTTTTCTTAAAATGTTTGTTTTTAGTTTTTGTTTGAAATTTTTTTCTTTTGGTCTTCAATTATAAATAAATTATGGAGCTTGATTTGTTGTTGTGTTTTCATTTCCGTTCATTGCACAATTAAATGCATTTAACATTTTTTTTTCGATTATTTGTATTTGGTTTGAATTTTTATCGATTTTGTTTTATTAAGTGCTGCTGCAACCATTGTCTACCCAAATTGATGAAAAGTCGGTGAATTACTGACTGATCACGTTTCTGAACCAATGACGCAAGTCGATATTGTTTCGGCTTTGAGGAAATATTGAGAGGAAGGCAAAAGAATAATGAAATGTCGTTGTGGCCCAAGTTTGGTTATTTTCTTATTGATGGGGGACAATTCAATTCAATTAAATTGTTTTGAGTCGACAATATCAAAAAAATGGAGGGCTGCACAACAATGAAAAACTTTCAATAGCAAGAAGTGACTCAGCCAAAAGATCTTGGAATCTTAATTTGTCAGTTGCGACATCAAAATGCAACTGAGGATTGAAAAGTGTGTTACAATCTACCAAATTAGGGAACAAAAATTATAAAAAAATAATAATAATAAATGAAAAAAAAAATAATTACTAAGCTAACAAAAAATAATCACAAAATAGTGAGAGTAGAAAAAATAAAAATTTCTACAGAAATAAAATTTTGACAAAATTTTCTATCGAAATAAAATTTTGTTTCAGATCAATATTTCGAAGTGTTACAAACGGAATGACGAAATTTGTATAACCCCATCCTATAGTAGAGGGTATAATAACAAACAAAACACCAACACCTGTTTTGGCACAATTTTTCGATGACCTCAAGCCAAACCAAGCAGACAAAGTTATAGAATTTTATTTCTATAGAAAATTTTGTCAAAATTTTATTTTGCAAAAATTTGTCAAAATTTTTTTTCTATAGAAAATTTTGTCAAAATTTTATTTCTATAGAAAATTTGGTCAAAATTCTATTCTATAGAAAATTTTCTCAAAATTTTATTTCTATAGAAAATTTTGTCAAAATTTTATTTCTATAGAAAATTTTGTCAAAATTTTATTTCTATAGAAAATTTTGTCAAAATTTTATTTCTATAGAAAATTTTGTCAAAATCTTATTTCTATAGAAAATTTTGTCAAAATTTTATTTCTATAGAAAATTTTGTCAAAATTTTATTTCTATAGAAAATTTTGTCAAAATTTTATTTCTATAGAAAATTTTGCCAAAATTTTATTTCTATAGAAAATTTTGTCAAAATTTTATTTCTATAGAAAATTTTGTCAAAATTTTATTTCTATAGAAAATTTTGTCAAAATTTTATTTCTATAGAAAATTTTGTCAAAATTTTATTTCTATAGAAAATTTTGTCAAAATTTTATTTCTATAGAAAATTTTGTCAAAATTTTATTTCTATAGAAAATTTTGTCAAAATTTTATTTCTATAGAAAATTTTGTCAAAATTTTATTTCTATAGAAAATGTTGTCAAAATTTTATTTCTATAGAAAATTTTGTCAAAATTTTATTTCTATAGAAAATTTTGTCAAAATTTTATTTCTATAGAAAATGTTGTCAAAATTTTATTTCTATAGAAAATTTTGTCAAAATTTTATTTCTATAGAAAATTTTGTCAAAATTTTATTTCTATAGAAAATTTTGTCAAAATTTTATTTCTATAGAAAATTTTGTCAAAATTTTATTTCTATAGAAAATTTTGTCAAAATTTTATTTCTATAGAAAATTTTGTCAAAATTTTATTTCTATAGAAAATTTTGTCAAAATTTTATTTCTATAGAAAATTTTGTCAAAATTTTATTTCTATAGAAAATTTTGTCAAAATTTTATTTCTATAGAAAATTTTGTCAAAATTTTATTTCTATAGAAAATTTTGTCAAAATTTTATTTCTATAGAAAATTTTGTCAAAATTTTATTTCTATAGAAAATTTTGTCAAAATTTTATTTCTATAGAAAATTTTGTCAAAATTTTATTTCTATAGAAAATTTTGTCAAAATTTTATTTCTATAGAAAATTTTGTCAAAATTTTATTTCTATAGAAAATTTTGTCAAAACTTTATTTCTATAGAAAATTTTGTCAAAATTTTATTTCTATAGAAAATTTTGTCAAAATTTTATTTCTATAGAAAATTTTGTCAAAATTTTATTTCTATAGAAAATTTTGTCAAAATTTTATTTCTATAGAAAATTTTGTCAAAATTTTATTTCTATAGAAAATTTTGTCAAAATTTTATTTCTATAGAAAATTTTGTCAAAATTTTATTTCTATAGAAAATTTTGTCAAAATTTTATTTCTATAGAAAATTTTGTCAAAATTTTATTTCTATAGAAAATTTTGTCAAAATTTTATTTCTATAGAAAATTTTGTCAAAATTTTATTTCTATAGAAAATTTTGTCAAAATTTTATTTCTATAGAAAATTTTGTCAAAATTTTATTTCTATAGAAAATTTTGTCAAAATTTTATTTCTATAGAAAATTTTGTCAAAATCTTATTTCTATAGAAAATTTTGTCAAAATTTTATTTCTATAGAAAATTTTGTCAAAATTTTATTTCTATAGAAAATTTTGTCAAAATTTTATTTCTATAGAAAATTTTGCCAAAATTTTATTTCTATAGAAAATTTTGTCAAAATTTTATTTCTATAGAAAATTTTGTCAAAATTTTATTTCTATAGAAAATTTTGTCAAAATTTTATTTCTATAGAAAATTTTGTCAAAATTTTATTTCTATAGAAAATTTTGTCAAAATTTTATTTCTATAGAAAATTTTGTCAAAATTTTATTTCTATAGAAAATTTTGTCAAAATTTTATTTCTATAGAAAATTTTGTCAAAATTTTATTTCTATAGAAAATGTTGTCAAAATTTTATTTCTATAGAAAATTTTGTCAAAATTTTATTTCTATAGAAAATTTTGTCAAAATTTTATTTCTATAGAAAATTTTGTCAAAATTTTATTTCTATAGAAAATTTTGTCAAAATTTTATTTCTATAGAAAATTTTGTCAAAATTTTATTTCTATAGAAAATTTTGTCAAAATTTTATTTCTATAGAAAATTTTGTCAAAATTTTATTTCTATAGAAAATTTTGTCAAAATTTTATTTCTATAGAAAATTTTGTCAAAATTTTATTTCTATAGAAAATTTTGTCAAAATTTTATTTCTATAGAAAATTTTGTCAAAATTTTATTTCTATAGAAAATTTTGTCAAAATTTTATTTCTATAGAAAATTTTGTCAAAATTTTATTTCTATAGAAAATTTTGTCAAAATTTTATTTCTATAGAAAATTTTGTCAAAATTTTATTTCTATAGAAAATTTTGTCAAAATTTTATTTCTATAGAAAATTTTGTCAAAATTTTATTTCTATAGAAAATTTTGTCAAAATTTTATTTCTATAGAAAATTTTGTCAAAATTTTATTTCTATAGAAAATTTTGTCAAAATTTTATTTCTATAGAAAATTTTGTCAAAACTTTATTTCTATAGAAAATTTTGTCAAAATTTTATTTCTATAGAAAATTTTGTCAAAATTTTATTTCTATAGAAAATTTTGTCAAAATTTTATTTCTATAGAAAATTTTGTCAAAATTTTATTTCTATAGAAAATTTTGTCAAAATTTTATTTCTATAGAAAATTTTGTCAAAATTTTATTTCTATAGAAAATTTTGTCAAAATTTTATTTCTATAGAAAATTTTGTCAAAATTTTATTTCTATAGAAAATTTTGTCAAAATTTTATTTCTATAGAAAATTTTGTCAAAATTTTATTTCTATAGAAAATTTTGTCAAAATTTTATTTCTATAGAAAATTTTGTCAAAATTTTATTTCTATAGAAAATTTTGTCAAAATTTTATTTCTATAGAAAATTTTGTCAAAATTTTATTTCTATAGAAAATTTTGTCAAAATTTTATTTGAATGAATGTGACACACACTTTAATGTAATATTTTTTATAAATCATGATCGACTTAAACATTCGCGTTTTTAAATATTAAAAATTCTCTTTCAATAAAGGAATACATAATTCACAATAGAGAGATTTAAAACGGTTTTACTCGATCACGTATGTCGTTATTCGTCCGCTTTTTTGTAGACTGCATGTTTATTATAAAAAAAAGCTTTATTGGCTTTTTGACCTATGTCGTCAAGGTTTTTTTTAATTAAAAAGTCTCATAGATTATTAAGATTATCTATCTCGAAAGAAACGTTATCACATTAAATTAAAGTTGTTATTAGTTCAAATTATTTTGAAATAACGGGTATGTGTTATTGCTATTGCAACTATTGTGAATGTAGTGTAAATACGGCTACACTCCGAACACTGCCTAAGGAAAAACATGCGTTGCTAGATAACAGCTGTTTGTTGTTTATTGCCAAATACCGTATACGAAAAAATCTTTGTTTATTGCTGCCGAAACTCTCTACTTAATTAGAAACGAACATTTTAAAGGATTTTCTTCTGAATTTAAGCAGTTTCAGCTATCTTTAGGTTTGGCATTGGTGATTTCGTTCATGGCTAACCATTGATATCCCAAAAGACAAAGCCGTTCTGCAATCCTAATTTCACCTAACTCCAAGCTGGCACTTCAAATATGCCCGAAAATTCAACAGAAGACTTTAAATCATTTTTAATCGAATTGCAAAAGCAATTTCTTTGTTGTTATCCTTTGCACTGTATAGAATGGCAGGTGAGTAAATTCATAGTTGACCCATTAAAATTCATTCCAACTGTTTTGTACTTGCCCTTTGCAGAACTTCCCCAAGAACCTGACATGGGATCAACAAAAACAATTGATGGATTTCACCTGCAATTCCCCCCTCAACCAACAATTGCCCATAAAAGTTGCCTACCAATTGAATTTCCTTAAAAAACTGATAACGTTTTTGGAACAAAATACCACCGAAGTCCATGATGAAGTATACGAGAGCTATTGCCAAGTACAACAAAAAGTAGCCCAAGATAGCACACAAAAATATGCCTTTAAACATTACATTCTAAGCCCCGAAGTACATTTTACTTTAAGGGAATCCAAGAGTTTTGTAGCCGAAGGCACTACTGGCCTCTGCAGCTGGCAGGCTTCATTAGCCTTGGCAGATTTTATGCTGCATCACCCAGATTTGATTAGAAATAAATCTCTATTGGAATTGGGAGCTGGTACAGGCTTATGTGGTTTTATACTCTATAAAATGTGTGACACCCAGCAGGTGATACTAAGTGATGGCAGCCCTCAGTGTGTGGATTTGATGTGCGAAAGTGTAAGAAGAAATTTTCCCTCAGCTATAGCTAACAGCGAGGAGCCGGGAAAATATTTATGGAATGAAAAAATATTACAATGCTCTGTCATACCTTGGGATGGCATTAATGATATCCCAGAAGTTACTCGATTAAAACCTGATATCTTACTGGCGGCTGATGTTGTTTATGATGACAGTTGCTTTGAGGATTTGTCATTTGCCATAGATTTCGTTTTTCAACTCAAGCAAAATCAAGTGAAAATGTTTTTGGCAGCAACGGTTAGAAATGAGCATACGCTAAATGGTTTTCTAAGGAAGTTGGGTAAGTGGTGAGCTGTTGTTAACTGTTTTTTTCACATTGTGTAATGATCTATTATTTTTGTTTTTAGATTCATTGAATTTCATGGTGACTGAAGAACCTATAGTGCCTTTGGAAGAAAGTTTTTTGTATTGGGATCGTAGCACACCTGTTAAAGTTTTAAGAATTACCAGATAGCATTTAAGATATTTTAATAAAATCCCGGATAATGGATTTTTTTAAGGCCTTAATAAAATGTTTTTCATATTTAACACACATTCCTTTAAAGAGCGACCCACTCGACTCTACCCCTCCTTAGTGGGTAGAATAACCACAACAACAAGGACCGAGGAAGAATATATCGAATATATAGCCATAGATTGGAAGAGGACTTCACACATGTCATGAAGGCAACACACATGTCTCACCTTCAACAATGGATCCAAAGACCACAAAGGTTGTTTAGTTGGTTGGAATGTCGCATAGATTATAGAATCGTGGGAATATTCCACAAGCGCATTCAGTTGTCGTTGTTGTTGTAATCACTGATGGACAGCGCTTCAAAAGTCCACCTACTGCTCAATACTTAATCGGATTCAAAGATTGGATTGTTTGTGCATCACAGCCCCATTGAGGACGACACCATCTAATGCACTGCAGTGAGGTTAAGGGAGCTTTCTCATTGGTCATGTGGCGGCTACAGACATTGTGTTATACTTGATACAATATCCGATGTTCCAGGCAGCGTGGATTACACCCTACCTGAGCCGCTTTTTAAAAAAAAAAGTACTGTTCCACTACTCCTGAAAGAACCGATTGGAAACACGATACCCCTGGTAACAGAAGTTACATAGACTTCTATACGGACGGTTCCAAACTAAACGACTAGGTGGGCTTTGGGGTGTACTCTAAAGATCTAGAACTTGACATATCGAAAAGGTTACCTGACTACTGCAATGTGTATCCAGCGGAGATCCTTACAATTAAGGAAGTGGTAGAATGCCTAAGATATAATGTCATTACAACGATTGTCATTATTATCTTCTCAGACAGCCAGGCAGCCATTAAATCCCTGGAGAACGTATTTCTGAACACAAAAACATCCTTCAACTGTCGCAGATCCCTCAACGAGATGGCTGAACAATTCAAAATAAACCTGTTCTGTGTGCCGGGCCACAGAGATATCCCAGGGAATTGTAAAGCGGACGAGCTTGCGAGACTAGGAACTACAGGTCACTGTCTAATCGGAAAACATCCTGACAGACTGCAGGTTACCAGCAACGACATTTGCAGAAGCTGTGAGATCATCGAAGAAAAGACTATAGAACACCTTCTGTGTGTGTGTCCCGCACTAGCTGTCAGAAGGAGTTCCACTTTAGGTTCTCTTTTCCTAGAAAACATATCTGATTTAGCGGATGTGAACTTTCGCACGTTATTGGGCTTTGTAAAGCGATCTGGATGTTTCAACGGTAGGAATTAGAAAGCTTCTTCCCTCTTTTGTTCCTGTGGTATCACAATGGTAGAAAACGTCTAAGTGAGTATGGTGACACACTGCCACTTAAACCTAACCTAACCCCATCCAGTGGAGACGCCCTGTAACCGTCTCCCATCCAGTGGAGACGCCCTGTAGCTCCCAGCTAAGCTTCTCATGATAACGATAAACACCACACAGATCGGAGCTCAAAGTTCCAGCGAGTGTGGTGTACAACCGTCGTCAAGCCCTAATTGGTGAGCATGCCCGTTCTGGTCCAAAGGACCGATCGTCGCAGACACATGATGGCCATTGCTATCGACTCAGAGCTGCGCAATTTACTACCGGTCAACTAATAAGTTGTCATCGCATTATAAGTTGTCAACATGATTTCATAGATAGCGCTGAGGGCGAGAATTGGCTGTCGAGAGTGATAGAGACCATCATCGTGTTGTCCCCCGACATGATAAAATAGTCTCCCACAGATGATGGCGGTAAATGCGTTGTCCTTGCTGATGATCTGCCGTAAGGCGGGATGAACACGTGTTGAGTAAATATAATACCTCAAGTGCCTAGATTGAAGTAGGGGAATACGTAAGATTTTTTAGTCCTTAATCACGTATGGGGTTGAGCATCACTATCGATATTCCGTTAAAGTAGCTTTAGCAACATCTTCGACTCCGAATAGTTGTGGTTCGGCGTCTATTGGAATCTTTCTTTCTTCGAGAGATGCACTGAATGCTATACTTGACCTGAGACTTTTGCACATATACGTGGATTGCGATGCATTGATGACTGCCCTCAGACTGAGGGGTTCAGGGAGATGGCGCTCTAATGATTTCGGGCATCCGTTTGTTCTGCGAAAGGATGCTGGCGTGGGACGTTTAATCGGCGTTGGCGATGCAACGGACTATGTACCAGGCGAATTGCTTTTCGACGGATATCTGAAGTTTGTTTTCTCGCCCATCTAGGGTCCCTTCTGTTAACTAAGATGGATGGATTTTTGTTGAATAAGGAAGTCACACAGACTTCTGGACGCGTGCATTGTCTTTCAGGCCTAGATTTGGCGGCAGCGGTGAAGCGAATGGCAAATACAGTTGCGTGTAGTTTAACCTAAAATGCTCCTTTGAGTCTGGTCTTTCATTGGGTGCTTGACAAATTGACAGTCACTGCAGTTTGTCACAAGGTCAGAAGTAGAAAAAGTTCCTTAAGTTCACTTGCCGGCAGCTCACAAGCTGGAACATTGAGATCCGATCTGTGTGGTTTTCATTGCTGTTACGAGAAGCTCAGCTGAGAGTTACCGGGGGCATCTACAGGTTGCGGATAGTGGGATGCTTCGTATACGGAGTAGCTGCAACTGCAGTCGCGGACAATCAGCAGTATCGAGTTGAGAGTCTCAGTGAGAGGCCAGGAGCCACTGGCTCTTGCTTAAATACTTAGTACCTATGATACCCGATATGACAAGGCGAGTTCTTTTGGCACCTTTAAATAACCAATGACCATCACTTTTCCGCAGCGATCGGTCCCATGGACCGGAACGAGCTTACTCATCTTTAGGAGTTTGACGAGGATCGCTACGACCACATGCAATGTGGCTTCAACCACAACTAGGATAGATCCAAGCTGGATGGTTCACCGGGGGCAGGGGTTTGTATTTAATTCCTAGGAATTAGGGAGTCACATAAACTTCAGGACGCGTGCATTGTCTTTCAGGTTGAGCTTTGGCGGGTGAAACGGTTGGCAAATACATTCGCGTGTCCTTTAACCTAGAATGCTCCTTTGAGTCTGGTCTCTCAACAAGTTTACATGATTGGTGTAACTACCCTCTACTTTATTTTGGTATGTGTTTGACACCAATTTGGAGGATTTTTCACGGTTGTTACCAGGGACCTAATGACACCCTCACTTGCCAATTTAACAATTCTAAGAAAATTCATGATCTACGTAGCACTTGTAGCCGGCTGTTTTATAGCTTGTGCCCTAAAGTCGTTCTCCTAAAAAATGTTTCAGCACTTTTTGTTGACTAGGTAGGTAGATATCTTATTAATTAACCCAAGGTATGGGAGTTCTTATACCAATATTTGTAGAGAAATTCTTCAGAATCTTTTAAAAAGACGTATAAATGCAAGAGAAGGGCTTACATACCTTACATGATGAGAGAGTATATCCTTTTTTGCAGCAAAGAAATATTAAAGACACTTATGCAAACACATTTGTCAATTTGTTTTCATATCTCACAATTGGGCCACAACAAAAACAAACACTGAACGCATTAAACTTAAAAAACAGTGAAGGAAATTAGTTCCACACTTTTGTTAAACATTTTATTGCTAAATAAACACTTCAATATATTATTTATGATTATTAAACATAAATTTCCCGACAAAAACACGGAACTTTCTCAACAAACCGCGGCGTTTTCAAAGCACGACATACAACTACTGAAAGCTTTTGCTTGAGGAAGAAGATGATTATTTACAAAATGGTCACAGGGTGTTTCAGCAAATAATTATTTTAAAAGATAACGGAATCAATAACAATAAGGGACATTAGAGTGGATCTGTTTGTTTTTATGGTTGGTACATCCTGTTAACATAGGTCAGTTGTGATCTTTCTACCGTCCATAATCTAAAATAGGTGCCATATAAACCTATCATCAGATTTAATTTACACCTGATTTGGATGAAATTTTAAACGTAAAGTTTTGCTATGACTTCCAAATGCCGTGTCAAGTATGACCCAAATCAGTCAATAACCCGATGCTGCCATATAAACCGAACGCTTGATTTGACATCTTGAGCCTCTTGATGGCGCAATTATTACTCAGTTTGGAAAATTTAAACAGGGTATCAGTTCATAACTTGATTGATATCCTTTATATATAAAATACCCTGTACTACAGTAGTGATGTAGTAGTGGTGGTTTTTCTTTTTCAAGGTTAGTTTTTAGTATTTAGAGCCCACAACAACCGATTACTGGCTTAGTTGTATGTCCATAGTAGCATGGGACGGATTAACATCCGCATCCTTCTTTTAACCTAACCTTTTTTTGGCTGAAGTGCAGTTTACGGGGAAAATCGCAAAAAAATCTAATTTTTTGCACACCCCCTAAAATGACGCCAGGAATTCGAATAGGAAGTCAGTTTTTGGGACTCGGGCCTCCTCATCAAGTGAAATGACACCGAATATAGGCAATATGGTATTAAAATTAAAGGAATTTTTTCGCAGAACATGAATATAAAATTTTGAAAATGCACCATGGGGGGTGTGCAAAACTTTGGTTTTCTTTGCCATTTTCCCTGAAAACTGCACTTTTGCCCTCTTTTTTTGTTTTTTTTTTCATATATTTATTTGATTGGACCCAGTCTAACATATCTTGTTCTTTCTATAATCTGTTAAATTTCCTTTGAGACGCCCTGTAGTTTTTCTTCCTGTCAAAGCTTTTACATTTCTCGTTGGTGTTCACGAATTAAGTAATGCGCGGGAACGAAGTGCTTATGAAAAAAAGAGATTTTTCAACAATAAACGACTTTGCAATTAATAAAATTATGCGCGAGTGAAGTGAAGTATAAATTCCTGGATTTGGAAAGTTTTGACAATGCTAACGCAACTAATACCAAATAAAATTTTAACGAAGCAGAGCATTTTTTCTGCATTTTTTATCGTTTCTTGTCAATTCATTCGTTCGATTTTTTATGTGTCGATTATTCATATTTTTCACTTTTCGCGTGGCTTAGAAGTGAGAACCAAATATAAGGAAGATCTATGTACAATTAAATAAGTGAGTGTTTACAAGTGGTGTGGTTCCCTTAAAAGTAAAAGACAAAAACAATATACCCATGCAGAATCAAACAAGATTTTTCTTAGTACATCTTTTCCAGGTAAGTTATTCCTATATATGTACATATTTCTGCAATCGATAACCGTTAGATGATCGGTAAAACCAAGGAGGGTGACAAATTTCGTTGTTGTGGGGGGAAGTTATACTTGGCCAGCAAAGATTCTGTATCGATCCCAGCACATTAAGTCGATTGCAATGAGTCCCAGGCCAAACCTCCAAACCAGGAATCCCCAGGCCGGCATCGAGGATGGATCTGCCCGGCATATAGTCCGCCTCGTCGATTATGCCACGAAGTCCTTCCACGCCAACGTTCTTACGTCTATCCATTAGCGACACTTACCCATTTGTCTGAGAGGCAGTTAAAATTCTTTGAGTAGCACAATTAGCTGATTGTTTCGAATTTTTTTTACTTCTGAATGAAGTGGCGGGGCTTTAACTATTCTGGGGGTGCTTAGCCCACCCGCCAGAGACCTTTCTACACGTATGCGTATACCTGAAATCCTATAAGCGCCATGTCCCTTACTTCCTTTGTCTATGGCAGTCGCAATACCGAGCATTTCACATTTAAGTAGGTCAGCACAAGTATAGCATTTAAAGCCTCTCACAGCGCACTCCTCATTGCGCCCAATATTAGCACGCCGCGATACCCTGTACCAGGGATGATAAATGGGATTGGCGAAATGGTTGTTTTTGCCACATTTTCATGTGGAGGTGGCGGTCTTCGTCAAGCTCTTGTAGGTGAGCAAGCTCGTTCCGGTCCAAAGGACAGATCGCCGAGGGAACAGAGTGGCCATTGGTTTTTTAAAGGCGCCAATAATCCGTCTTGTCATATCGAGCATCATAGACACGCAGTATTTGTGCAAGAGTCGGTGCCGCCCGGCCTCTCACTGAGACTCTCCGCTCAATACCGCTGATTGTCCGCGACTGCCGTTGCAGCTACTCCGCATGGAGAATTCCACTATCCGCAACCAGTGGACGCGCCCGGTAGCTCGCAGCTAAGCTTCTGATGACAGCAATCAACACCACACAGATCGGGCCTCCAGCCTGTATGGTGCTCACAGCTATCCCGTCCCGAAATGGTTTTAAAAACAAATTAAAAAGGACTTTTTGGTGCCAAAAGTTACCGCGCACCTAAAATGTACGTGTACACGGGCTACGTAAATTCTTTTAAGAACACGGCGGATACTTTTCTCATGTCTCTGACTGAAATCTGATTCAAGTTGTTAGCTCATTGATACAGTACCTCCTTGTTGTAACCGTGTCCGAACTCGGATTATATCTTGAGATAACTCCCATATAGACCGTTGGCTGTTGCTTTTAAATTAGGTATGAGGTTCATTAGCCCCTCCTATACATTCGACGTAGCCTCCATATAGACCGAACTCTAGATTTTACTTTTTGGGGACGTATTCTTCATCTGATTTCTGCACAAAGTGAGTATAATCCGCCCCTCCTACGCTTGTTCTTAATATTTTTACATTTCGATATAGCCTCCATATATTGGGTTGCCCAAAAAGTAATTGCGGATTTTTTAAAAGAAAGTAGTTTGTTTAATGCCTTTTCTGCAAGTAACATCGATATTTAGGAAATACTAAAGGAATGAGATATGGATTTTCACAAGCGCAGATAGGCACACCATATCTGGGATGTTAGGATATCCGCCTTTGATGCTGAACGCCTGGGTTCAAATCCAGACGAGAACATCGGCACAAACTTCACCGGTGGTTATACCCTCCTTGTGCTGACGACATTTGTAAGATATTTACCAAAGGTAATCAGCTGCGTAAACTTATCTATTAAAGTGATGTCGCTCTGCAGCAAGCCATTCAAACTTGGAAATAAAAACGAAATCCCCTCGTTGAGCCTAATATTGTATTGGACAGCACTCATTGATATGAGAGGAGTATCCCCGCTTTTCCTTAATGTAATTTTCATTGCCATTGCCAAGGTCATTCAAACTCCTTTCTTGAGTTTTCGTTTACATATAATGAAATACGGTAATTGTTGAATAAGTACCAAACCACGGTACCCTTCGCGGTATTTTCGATGTTTAAAAAGTATCGAAAAAAGTACCAAAGTATCAAAATTATTATCCCCGACCTGTACCTTCTCTATCAATCCACGATGAATCACCCTCTCCAGGGTCAGATGCCAAACCAGGCATTCATAAGTAAGAATCAGTCTAACCACGGCAGTGTAAATCTAGTCGACCGACTCTAGTCTAAGTCTGCAATTCCTTTAGATTTGCGACAAGAAAAAACGTCAGCTTCACTCCATTCAGGACAATTCCCTTGAACATGCCACACCACCTTCTACTAATGAACAGCCAAACTTAGTCTTTCTGTAGTTTATGCCAAGCGCCGATTTGGACAGTTTCCTCATCGCACCCTGCTCGAGCTGCGTTGTGGTGAAGAATAAGTGACCGCAAACCATTATGGTATAGTCACCATAGACCACTTCTTTCAAACCATTATGGTATAGTCACCATAGACCACTTCTTTCATTTTCTTCTCCTCTAGGGACCTGATAATGCCATTGACAACCAAGAGTCACAAGAAAGAGGATAAAACTCCAGTCTTCTTTGTTCGAGTCCTTCGCAGTAACGGGATCATTTATCTCATTTTCCAGATTTCGAGAACTATGAAAGTGTCCAGAGGCAGGTTGAGAACCTAGGTAAGATATACGACTCCCGCTATATCCAGATTCTCCAGAATCAGGTTAGAGATTCTATCGGCGATTTGGCGCTGCAGAATTGTGATGGTACATGTACATAGGCTCGTTGGTGCTGTGTAACCACATTTGTGTGTGGAGGTGGCCATCCTTGTCATGCTCCATATGTGGGCAAGTTCGTTCCGGTCCAAAGGTCCGATGTCTGCGGTAACATTATGGCCATTGGTTGTTTGTATATGTCCTTCATTTACAATTGGAATATATTAAATATGTCACCATAAAATATGACCAATTGTAAAGTGTTCAGGGTGAACATAGAGCATCAACAAGCTCCCTCCTCAATCAGATGGCAGCCGGTTGTACGTACCGGATTGGCCCGATGGAGTCTTTCATCATCAAGGGCTGCACCACAGTGTACAACAAACTGCTCCAACAACAACAAGCTCTATCCATCTAGCTCTATCCATCTATCATAGCCTAAGCCTGATTCCACAATATATGGGTTGATTTCATCTCTGTTTTCGTGCAGCGGATCCATGTGTTTTTCGTGCGCCCTTCTTCGCTGCCTTTGTGGGTTCCACTTAAGGACCTTTCTCGCTATACAATCGCGCGGTTGGCATAGGATATGACCCAACCATGTCCAGTTTCTCTTACGGATTTCTACGTCGACAAGGGAAGTGTTTGTTCTTATATGCAATTCCTCATTTGAAATACGCTTTGGTCAGAAAATCGAAGTATTTGTCGCAGGCAGCGATTTATAAAAACTTGGATTTTGCGCGAAGTTATTTGTGTCAAGCTCCAAGTTGTACAGCCATATAATAAAATAGATTTCACATTACTGTTGAAGATTCTATCTTTTGTATTATGTGATATGTCACTGCAAACTGTGTTGAGTTTAAGAAAGGCGCTTCTAGCCTTGTTGATACATATGGCTATGTCTGCTTCCAGCTGAGCTTCTTATGATGACGATGAACACTACACAAATCGGAACTGAGAGCTCCGATCCGTGTGGTGCTCATAGTCATCTCGTGCCGGGCATAGATAGGCTCGTATACGAGATCTCTGGGTCAATTATGCGACGAATGGCTCTCCTTTTCGGCCTGTCACTCTCTGAATGTGCCGTGTTGTATAACCCAACACTGAAAAATGATACTACTCACATAAAGAAAAACCGAAAGTACTTGTCTTCATTTTAAAAAATTTATTTCGCATAATACAGTAGAAATATTAAATAAATACTTAAATAAAAAAAAAATGTATAACAACAAAATCCACCAGCAGTTTATTCATTCCACCACCATTCTCCTACATTGCTGGTCTACTTATCGTTGGTATTGTGCCATCGTTCAAACACCTGACATTTAATTGTTCTATCTGATGTTTCTGGAAAATAATGCCCAGCAAGCCATATCGAATTTCGAAAAGAGAAGTACGATAAGTTCGAGGTACTTTCATTCCCACCACTAAGGCTAATAGCGAACCGATTATAATGTAGACAAATCCCTCGGACATGAGAGTACTTGTATCGGTGGAATAAAAATAGGAATTTTTCGCATTTGCCACAAAATAATAGTAAATAACTGCAGTCGATAGTAGTTTCAACAGATACGAAGCATATATCACCAATTCCAGATACCGGAAGTGAGCCACTTCAACTAGGAGTATTTGCAAATTGGAATAAGACATGCCAAAGAAGAAGAGCAGAATCCAAATAGGCACACTAGTCTTAACTGAACTGCATATGATCATGGTGAGGATGGTCATTACAATCATACACAGCTGATTACCCACATAGGTGACCTTTACCGAAAAGAACACGATGGGCACTGTGACAATAACACTACCGGCATATACCACCCAGAACATGGCATCAATGTTGGCAATATCCGTTACCCGTATGGCTGAGTTGAGCGAGAACCAAAATGAGAAATAGATAAACAGGGAAAAATGTATGGCCTCGGTGAAGAGCAGCAACAGGGTAACATTCCATTGTTGATTTTTGGTAACATAGAAAAATTCAATCCTTTTGATAATTTCATCACGTTTATCGAAAATCGAACCATTCGAATTGGCTATACGCAAATCATTATCCATGCTATTCTCACAATCGGTAGTGCCAAAATAGTTCAACACCACAATGCCAATTAGCAAAGCCAAGACAACGGCGGCCATTGATAGATAAACACCGGCAAAATCCACATAAATACCATGGGTTAATTCTTGAGCGGTAGCATTGCTATTATCCTGCATATTCTTGAAGTACGAAGATCCAATCAAACTGACGGCGGAGGCAATTCCCAAAATGTAAAAACTAAAGGATATGGCCAGGAATATGGCACGCGCACCTTTGGCCAGTATGGTGTGTAGAAAACTTAGGCCAGCCAAGTAGGTTAAACTGTGAGCCAGATAGGAAATGAATGCTCCGATGTTATCTGAAATGGAGAAGAGAAGGCGAAGGTATATTTGATTAGGCAATGAAATATTAAAATTTTCAAAAGAGCATATAATAAAAAATTCCAGAAAAGCAAGACGCCAGAATGGCTTACATTTTATCAAAATTTCGCTATCTTTTGTGAACCCAAGAAGTTTTTTTCCTGGGTATCGGTCTAAATCGAGAAAGTCTATCAAGGGGACCAAATTTACTCACTATTTTAAAATTTTTCGATTTCGGGAATATAAAGAGGCTTTTATGAGCCCTTTTCCTCAAATAGGAAAATAGGCCTATATGGCGTTTATATCCAAATATGATCCGATCTCGACCATACTTATATGGGTGTCGAAGATTAATTACAACACAATTTCAACGAAATCGGGTATACATGCAACTTCTATGGGCTCAAAACCCTAAATCGGTAGATCGGTCTATAAGACAGCTATGTCTAAATATAGATTGGACTTGGTCCATACTCGGTTTGGACATCGAGGATCCTAAAGCAACTCACTGTTCTAAAATTCAAATTTATCCAGATATAGTGCGATTATGAACCATAATCTCTTCGGATACCGGGGGACTTAAAGCAACGCACTGTTCTAATTTTCAGCAAAATCGGGTAATACATAGAGTTCGATGTCACAACTGACACGGCTGAATATGGGTGGAAGCACCACCGTAAACGTCCAGTATTTCGTCGCCTGCTTAAATTTTTAAATCCTTCCTACCGAGTTGCGATAGGAGTAGAGCGCATTAGTCTCTTACCTCTTCTCCAGCTTTGTTTCTTGTCAAAAATCATACCTAAGTTCATGATCTAGGGAAAGAGCGGTAGCACACTATGCCATCCAGGGAAGGTCGCCTGAAAACGCCCATCTTTGGACTTCCTGGTTAAAAGTTACAGCTATGTCTTTCTAGGGTTTATGCCATGCCCATTGTGCTTCACCCATCTCGAGAGCATACTCCACGCTCCCTAAAAGAGGTGTTTTTTATATATGCAGTGCATTGCGTTGGCAATTAGGAAAGTTGATGGTTGGAGGGGGAAAGAGGGAGAAGTGTTTATTGATATTCGTCTTTCTGAACGTCAATGTCAGTGGGAAAGATATTAGCCGGAAGTCGATTCCACATACGAATGGTTCGGGCGAAAAATTTATTTTCTCCATAATGCATGGTTCGGCCGAATGGCCAATCAATTACAATCGGGTGTGAGTTCCTGACTAGTCTTGTATTCCTGGTGTAAATCCTAACGTCAGGGATAAAAAGAAGAATATCCCTGAAACACACGCCATGAAAATAACGATCGAGCAGTACAACGCTACCATCATTCCGATAATGTTCAAGAGAAGCAATACAGTTGGATACCCTACTGTCCCCAATCAACACCATCGCTCTCCGTTGAACCCGGTCAAGTAGCTCCAAGGATGATTTTGGAGCTCCTGCCCATATATGAAAGTTATATTCCATCCTAGACCTGATGCAGTATAGATATTGAGAAGATCAGAAGAGGTGAAATATTTCTTGCACCGCTTAAGAAGGCCCAAACACTTGAATGCTTCTTTCGTCACTTCGTATACGTGTTTTGACCAAAGGACATCACATTGTATGCTCATGCCCAGAACATTAACGATTGTAGTGGTTCAGTGAATCGCTTGTGAGACAAGAAACAGCATTGCATCTTCTGTGCGTTAAAGTCTACTCTCATCATTCTACCCCATTCGGAAATGGCCAACAAATCCTGGGAGACCGTCTCATCCAGACTGGGCCTAATGGTCGAATGAATATGAATGACACAGACTACTGTCATCGGCAAATGAGTAGACTGGATTCGAAGTCTGACCGAATAGATCGTCAATGAAAATAAGAAAAGGGGAAGGGGAAAGGACAGAGCCTTGTGGCACACCTGCGGTCAATGTATACTCATCTTATGAGAACTCATCTACAACAACTCGTATAGTGCGATCTCTGAAAAAGCTCGATATACATCGAACGAAGTTATAACCGATTCCAAAAGCGACAAGCTTTGATAAAAGTGCACCGTTCCAGACCCTACCAAATGCCTTGGAGATATCCAGAGCCACGACCTTACTCTTACCAAACTGGTAGATAGAGCGACTCCATCGTTCCGACAAAGATGCCATTAGGTCTCCCGTAGAGCGATTTCAGCGGAACCCATACTGTCTGTCGCTATGAAGACCATTGGACTGACAAGATACTTAGAGTCCTAACCTTGGAGAGCGCGGACCATATCGCAATTGGCCTGTAATTCGCAGGGTTGTTCGGCCCACCTTTTTTGGGGATGGGCTGAACGTTCGCAACCTACCAATGTGCCGGGAAAACTCCCGCACGGTAAGCAAGGTTGCTCGTCCACTACGCAGTATTAATATACCGTCCGGGGCCGGAGATTTATTAACGTCGAGATCCGCAAGCACCATGGAGGCCACTGTGGCGCAGAGGTTAGCATGTCCGCCTGTGACACCGAACGCCTAGGTTCAAATCCCGTCGTAAACAACAGAAAAAATTTTAGCGGTGCTAATCCCCAAACTAATGCTGGTTACATTTGTGAGTTATCCTGTCATATTAAAACTTCTCTACTTAGCGGTGCCGCTATGCGGTACGCCGTTCGTACTCGGCATAAAAAGTAGGCCCCTTATCATTGAGCTTAAACTTTAATCGAACGGCACTCATTGATATGAGAGAAGTATCCCCTGTATCTTAGCGGAGCTTTAACTTTAATCGGACTGCACTCATTGATATGAGAGAAGTAACCCCTGTTCCTTAGTGGAATATTCATGGGACATTTAGTAGTAGTTACCGATATTCACCCTCTCCTTCTCAAAACATGGGCCACAGAAAGGTCGTTTTGGCTTTTGAGGGCTTTTGATGCTACCCTTAAAACTGGGAGTTTCCTAGGTGGGGCAATATCACCAGCACTGTTGAACTTCTACCTTATCCTATGCTACCTTTTATCCGGTCGGCATGGATATGGATAACACAGATCATGGCCGACGATTACACGGATACATAGATAACATTTGCGATAGATTGAATGTCTACCTTCTCCCCAAAGTTGTGTCGACTGCGGCACGTCGTTCGGAGTTGGCTATAAAAAAGGCCCCTTATCAGTCAGCTTTAAAACTTGAATCGGACAGCAGTCATTGATTTTTGAAAAGTTTGCCCCCTGTTCCTTAATGAATTGTTCGTGGGAAAATTTTGCAAATACAGAAACAATCAGTAAGTACCCACTTTTCCCTATCCATCATTCATTGATGTTTCTAGCTGTTTGGAGGCTTTTTATTTATAGAGAACCCACCAAGTTTCTTCGTTTTTCAATATGACCAAAAGCATTAGCTGTACACTTTTGTTATCTATCACAACCGTCGCGACTACATTTTAAGTTAGTATGGCGGTGAATCAACAACGATTTTGTTACGTATACCAGTAAGGGTTATATGACCATATACGGTTGCTCTTTTTTAGCCGTTATCGCCAAAACCAAGACAACAGATAGACGTCAGCAAGGTAGGTTGTAGAAAGTATACTAAACTCGCAAGGATGTATGTTATGGACTTAAACGACTTCAATGTGATAGGCACTTCAAGTAATTTAATGTCGTTGTGAAATCGCGAAAACCGAAACGATATGATAAATAAATAAAAAAGTGTCATCTATGGACTTAATCGTATTTTGCAAACCATAGACGTTCATTGATCCTCTGCATGTCTACTCTGACTTTTTGGCTGAACGGGAATGAGTAATGGTTAGAGAGTTTTTAAAAGTGCTTTTTAATCATCAAACAATTTTTCAATAATGAGTTTGTAATCATTTCTAGGTTGCCTAACAGGCAAATCTAGAGGTGATAAGAACTTAAATAATATTTCTGGATTTGATTGTGCTTTTGGTGACTCAGTTTAAAATATTTAAATTGGAACTATTTATGTGTGATTTTTTATAACAAATGATAAGAACAAAAATTAGGATTTCCCCGCCGTTGCTAAGGTAATACGATAAGGGCCTAAGAGCAATTAAAATTCTTAGGATAAATTGTTGAGTAAATTTCGATGACTTTGGATTAAACTATGGTAAGAAGAATGAAAATATAAGAAATATCGATAAATATCGAATTTAAATTTTTATAGAAAAATTCATTGGATTTATTTTTTTTGAAAAATTCCTGATTATTTTGCTTTTTATAGCAAATTTTGTCGAAATAGGATTTCTGAGACCAAAATAAGATTTTTTAGTTTAGGAGATATGACCGTTCAAAGTTGACCAATTTTCGATTTTCAAAAAAACACAAATTTTAGGTAATTTGCTCCGATTTCAAGAGTAAAGTCTCGAAAACTAGATAAGGAATTGCTGTTTTTTCTATTGATGGTTACAATTATTTTCCAAAAAAAATAATGATTTCTTTGAGCTTCTTCTAAAATACTATTTAAAATTAACCCATTTTCCACTATTTTTCAACTTTGATGGAAAATGAAAAACTATACCCTTGTCATATTTTCAAAATACCTTCTTTGATTGCCAATTAACATAATTGAAAAGAGTTAAGCTGCCCGTACGTGCCTCATTTTCGTTACGAGGCCAAACAATGTAAAAAATACATGGTTTATGAATTGCACAGTCGAAAAATCCTTGTAATTATTCTATAAAATTTGAACGGATAAGGGTATCTACACGAAACTTGATGTTAATGAAGATTTCCAATAACTATGGAAAATTTGGAGACCCTAGTCCATAGGCTGACATGGGGATTGAATGTAGATTACTTCTAGCATTTAAAATTTTGACGTCCTGCCAAATATGCATTTATTGTCCGATCGCCATTATTCTTTTTGCAAAAGACGGAACTTGTAAAAAATGCTTGCCCAGATGTCTGGAATATATATAATGGTTTATGAGATATTGGGGTTACAATTTTTTTTTTTAATTTTTCAGTCAAGGCATTGGCGAAATTTTGTGGCACTATTTCTTTACCAATTACGAATCTGAATTACAAATCTGAACGGAACGTTACAAAATTTTCAGAAAAATAAAAAAAAAATGATAAATATTGTCCTTTTAAAATATTAAAGACTTGAAAAATTTTAAAGTCAAAAAAAATAAAAAAATAAATAATATAAAATTAAACAAAAATTACTGCACTTAGTTACCGTTTTCCACAAATTTGGAATTTGATAAGCCATAAATAAGCACCTTAAGGGGGAAGCCCCCTTTTCAAACATAATTTTTTTAGGCTAAACACTTATCTATTATGTGCCGTTTTAATTATTCAATTATCTTATTCGGTTAAAAAGATATGATTTTTGCAACGAAAAAACTCAAACCGCGCCACTGTGCGTCGTGAAAAACGATGTTTTTTTGGAGCAGTAGGAGACCATATAGCCTTCCACCCAGTCACGGTGGAAGGCTAGCTTTATTACCCCATTCACTGTGGAAGGGTAGCTTTGTGTTGTTGTTGTTGCAGCCAAATTTGCATGTGGAGGTGGCTATCCTCGCCAACCTCCTATAGATGAGCAAGCTCGTTCCGGTCCAAAGGACCGATTGCCACATTAACATGGTGGCCTTTGGATATTTAATGGCGCCAACAACAATAGGCACTCAGTATTTACGCAAGAGGCGGTGCCGTCCGGTCTCTCACTGAGACTCTACGCTCGATATCGATGCTTGTCCGTGACTGCCGTTGCAGCTACTCCGCCGGGTAGCTCGCAGCTAAGATTCTCATGACAGCTATGAGCACCACACAGATTGGACCTCAAAGTCCCAACCTGTGTGGAGCTCACAGCTATCCCGTATCGGGAGCATTGTTACCCTTTTCCCAAGTAGAAGGGTTGTTTTATTACCCCTTTCCTTGTGGAAGGATAGTTTTATTGCCTTTTTCTTGAAAAAGTGTAGTTTTTTACTCCTCTTCATGCGAAAGGGTAGTTTTATTACCCTTTTCCTACTTTAAGGATAGTTTTGTTACCCTTTTTTCTTCTTTAGGGTAGTTTTATTACCCTTTTCCGTGTTTAAGCGATGTTTTTTTACACTTTTTCTGGTGGAAGGGTAGGTTTATTACCATTTTCCTTGTGGAAGAGTAGTTCTATTACCGTTTCCTTGTGTAAAGGTAGTTCTATTACCATTTTCCTTGTGGAAGGGTAGTTTTAATATTCTTTACCTTGTAGAAGGGTGGTTTTAATACTATTTTCCTTGTGGAAGGGTAATTTAGATTTTTCTTTGCGGAAAGTTGGGTTTAATATTCTTTTCCTTATGGAAGGTTAGTTTAAATATGTTTTCCTTGTGGAAGGTTAGTTTTTACATGTTTTCCTTGTGAAAGGGTAGTTTTATTACCCTTTCCTTGTGGAAGGGTAGTTTTATTACCCATTTCCTTGTAGCAAGGTAGGTTTCCCTTTTCCCTTTTCCTTGTGGACGGGTATTTTTATTACCCTTTTACTTGTGGAGGGGTAGTTTTATTACCCTTTTCCTTGTAGAAGGGTAGTCTTAATACCCTTTTTCTTGTGGACGGGAAGTTTTATTACCCTTACCGTTGTGGGAAGGAAGTTTTAGTACCTTTATTCTTGTAAAATTATAGTTTTATTACCCTTTTCCTTGGGGAAGGGAAGTTTTATTACCCTTTTCCTTGTAGCAGGGTAGGTTTAATACCATTTTCCTTGTGGACGGGTAGTTTTATTACCCTTTTCCTTATGGAAGGGTAGTTTTATTACCATTTTCCTTGTAGAAGGGTAGTTTCAATACCCTTTTTCTTGTGGACGCGAAGTTTTGGGAAGAAAGTTTCAGTACCCTTATTCCTGTAAAATTATAGTTTTATTACCCTTTTCCTTGGAGAAGGGAAGATTTATTACCCTTTTCTTTGTGGAACTGTGGTTTTGTTACCATTTTTCTCGTCGAAGGGTAATTTTATTACCCTTGGCCTTGTGGAAGGGAGTTTTAGTACCCTTTTCCTTGCGGAAGGACAGTTTTATTACCCTTTCCCTTGTGGAACGAAAGTTTTATTACCAGGCAGTGAAAGTGTCTTCTAAGTGGCCGACTAGGTCATGAGGGGTTTTTTGTATGAACTTGCTTTTGCTATAGATTTTTGGCTTTAATGCTTATATGAAAACTTCGCACGCGAAAAAGTTAACCATCAATCACATGTGAGTCAATTTTCTGAGCAACAGCTTCTCAATTCCAATTCCCATCTTAACACTAACCTTATGCAGGCTATTGCAAATGTAAATTTTTCCCATTAACATTCCAACGTCGTCATCCACGGACAACAAAAGTCTAACCACCAAAAATTGTGGAGACGTTACTGTTTTTCAAACGATCTTCTCGTTTCTATATTTAGAATCAAGAATCACTGAAAGCTGTTTTTATTTTTTAAGTACTACCCCGTGCTCTGGATGTCCATCATCTTCGTTTATTTGTTTGGCCGGTCATTTGGATAAATCATTTTTTACCTTAGGTTTAAATAGGACAATTAGTATACCATGTAGGCCGGTCAGACGGACGGATATGATGCACTAGGCACTGATGGGAGTCTTACAAGCCTAGAAACTCGTTGTTGTTGTTGCAGCGGTGTGTTATACACTGAGGCGGCAGCCCTTGCCGATGAAGAACTCCATCGAGTTAATCCGGTACGTACAACCGGCTGCATTGGGAGAAACGCGTCTGACAATGTTTTATAATAATGCCCGATCGTCTGATAGCTGGAAATTAATTTCCTTCAATTCACAAAAAAATTTCTCTTTCCTTTCATTGAAATATCTTGAAATTTCTTCTTAAGAGTGATTTTCGTTAAACATCCAATATTTCACGAAATTTTTCTAAAAAATTTAGAAATTTTTTTTTTTCTAAAAAATTTAGAAAAATTTCTTTAAAATTTTATATGTAAATAATCCTCTAAATTTTGTTGAAATGTGATTGTCCAAGTTATTTTTTTCCAATTAAGGCGACGATTGTTTTATTTTATAATTTTCGAAGAAAATAATAATCGAAGATTTTTTTGCAAGAGAAAAGTAAAGCCAGAAGACATCACAACACCAACCATGGTATGACGTTTCGTTTCGATCTCTTGGTTAAGGAGGTCTTTCATCAGTTTCCTTTAGGTTTGGAAGCTTTAAGGGTGGGTCGTACATTTTTAGGTTGCATAAAAATTCTTCTATCTTTAAGCTCTTCTCGAAAGAGAAATAAATAATGATAAATAATACAACATTTTTGTCGAAATATAACTTTTTTCGACATATTGTTTTTGAAATTTGAATTTCATTATCGAATTAAAAAAAAAATTAAATTTTCTGATGAAAATGTTTGTTTGTGTGTCGAAGTAAATGTTTGCTTTTAAAAAAACTCATTTATGTATACCAATTTTGCGTTCTACTTACCCATATCATTGGCAAAATAAAAACAGCTCGCTATGACATGGAGTACACCCGCTGTCAGTAAAATGTACATGTGCCAAAAGATAATGCGGGAACGGAAGAGCTTCATTAGGAACATTATTAAAGCGGCTACAAAACCCCAACAGGCTCCCAAGATTAAGGGACCATAGACGATGACGCCAACCTCAACATTTCGCTCAGCCACAAACGAAGAAATGGTATATCCAAAAACCAGACCACATGGCAAAAAACTAAAGCACACTTTTTTATTTTTTTGCAAGAAAAATTAAAAGTAACATATTTTTCAGATTACTCAAGGAATAAAGAAAATAAACACGTGTCTCATTAAAGATAAATAGTCATAAGTAATAGATAAACATTTTTCGTTTTTGTTTTATTTTGCATAGAAAGTGAATAACCCACCTACAGTGCTGGGGGCAAACTGAAAGAATTTGTACACAAATTTTTCCCAAAGACTAGTTATGTTGACCATTTTTGCAATTTATATTTTCGATTTTCTTCGCTTTTCGTCTAAAACATTATATGTAAGATCAAAAATGTAATTATTTTTATTTTATTTATCTTAATTGGTATTATTTTTGTTTTGCTCCGATATTTCCGCTTCACCGCTATTTCGATTTAATCACTTCACCGATTCTCATTCAACTGAGGTTATTTGTTTAAACAATTGCTACTCGATTATGGAACTTCGTTAAAGCAGAATATCGTCCGTCTAGTACTTTTGAGTTTCAGGCGTTTTGTTGACACTTTAGCCCCGTCCGTCCATCCGTCTGCTTGCTGGGTCTTGTGGTTGTTTTTGGTCGTTTGTATATGGGGCTATAGCATTTTGTTTTTTGTTCAGATAAAGTATCGTATCTCTTCGTTTTGTTCCATTAACTGATAAGATAAAATATTTATTGCCTTTTTCACTGTAATAGTAGCCCCGTAATAGCTGCCTCCGCTAGCCCTGCTAGTAGAATGTAAAAATGTCTTGACTTGAGTTGATTGAATGATATTTTAAAAGTCTAGTATTCTGAAGTAGAGGGTATACTAAAAGGTGAAGAGAGCCTTTAGCGCCACCTAAGCAAGGCAAAATCATGGTATTATATAGTAGAACGATAATGGACAGCTTCGTGTCTATTCAAATGGGGATGCCAAAAAAAAAAAATATCGGTTTGCCAGTTCGCTAGTTTGAAAAAACGGTTGAACTGTCCGCCGGAACCAAATACAACAGTTATACATTTATGCTTTCAAAGAAAGAAAAGATAACCATTTTAATGACTTTTATTAAGCAATTTAACCAAACAAGTAAAAGCGTGCCAAGTTCGACTGGACCGAATTTTATATGCCCTCCACCATGGATCGTAATTGTGAAGATCTTTGTCCGGTTTCTCTTTATAGGCAACAAATAAAAATGTGTTAAGTTAGGCCGCGGCTGAATCTTGGGAACCCACCACAATGGATTCTGCTAAAAATTTCTATAATGATAAAACTATAAACCGATTTAGACCATACTTCGCACGATTGTTATAAGAACACTACGTGCAAAATTTTAGCCCAAACGGATAAAAATCGTGGCTTTTAGGGGCTCAAGAAGTCAAATCGGGAAAACACTTAATATGGGAGCTATATCAGGTTAAAGACCAATTTGAACCGTCACTTGTCACAGTTGTTGGAAGTCGTAACAGAACACTTCACGCAAAATTTAAGCCAAATCGGACAAAAATTGCGGCTTCCAAGGGCTCAAGATGGCTCCGCTGTATGCCTCCATTGTATATCTTAACATCGAAAATAAAATTTTTATCGAGTGGGCAAAGTTTTTCAAAACTTCTTTCGGTGTTTTGGCATATGGACATCTTAGAACATCTTTTAGTGCCGAAGTAGATTCGTACTGCTATCCATTAGTAAAAACTTTGTAAGACCCTCATAGGACTTCGATGAGATTTATTCTGGACTTAGTGCGGGCAAATTTAAAACTTCAATATTTTTGAAAGAAAGTCATGGTTTATGGTAGCACGCGACTTCTGGATTATATGAAAAAGCTGCTGAAAAGTTATGTTCGGGCCCATTAATGTTTCAGCATTTTCTAACAATGATAATTCCCAAAAATCATTTTAGTTGTAATCCAAACTAGGGGAAGGTTACCATGAAAGAAAAAGCTCCCAAAATCATGACGTACTTCCACTGCCAAAATTTTGGCTTTTTACTTTTGGTTTTCATTTGTGTAAACTACGCAGGCATACTAAAATCCCTCGTATCCATCAGTCGAAAGTCCAAAAGACAAGAGCTATATCAGGCTATAGACCGATTTGAACCGTCCTTGTCACAGTTATTGGAAGTCATAACAGAGCACCATATGCTAAATTTTAGCCAAATCGGACAAAAATGGCGGCTTGTAGAGTCTCAAGAAGTACCAGGTTATAGACCGATTAGGACCGTTGTTGGTACAGTTGAAAGTCATAAAATTTCACCCAAATCGGACAAAAATTACGGCTACCAGGGGCTCAAGAAGTCAAATAAGGAGATCGGTTTATATGGGACCTATATCTAACTCTGAGCCGATATGGCCCATTTGCAATCCTCAACGACCTACATCACTAAGATTTATCTGCAAAATTTCAAGCTGTTTGGTTAACTAAGGATTGCTATCGTGATTTCGACAGACGGTCGGACATGGCAAGATCGACAAAAAAATTTCCAGACGATCAAGAATATATATACTTTATGGAGTCACAAATCAATATTTCGAGGTGTTACAAACGGAATGACTAGATTAGAATACCCTCATCCTATGGTATTGGGTATAAAAAGGTGATCCAAAGACTTTCAAATTTGTTTGTCGAGTCTGAAAGTGACTAGGAGGATAGATGGCTTCTTTATTTGTGATGCAAACTCATTTTCTCGGCAATCTGTCAGAATAATTACCGATTTCTGACGTTCTGAAAGTTTTGGAGTCCCCCAAGACCTCTTCATGTACTAAAGGGAGGTTTTTTAGCTATTACTTTTTTTTTGACAACACTGGTTTAAACCTCTCCACGCACTTTTCGTATTTTGTTTCACTGTCAAACATTGTCAGTTTGGTCTATAATTTAACCATGAATCGTCTTACAAACGAACAACGCTTGCAAAGTATTGAATTTTATTATCAAAATGCTTGCGGTGTTAAGAAAGTTCATCGCGCGCTTCTTCCATTAAGCGACGAAGCTCATTTTTGGCTCAATGGGTACGTAAATAAGCAGAATCGTCGATTTTGGAGTGAAGATCAGCCAGAAGCATTGCAAGAGCTACCAATGCATCCAGAAAAAATCACCGTTTGGTGCGGTTTATAGGCTGTTGTAATCATAGGACCGTACTTCTTCAAAGATGAACTGGATCGTAAATGGTGAGCGCTATCGTGAGATGATATCCAACTTTTTTTCCCCAAAATGCAAGAGCTTGACTTGCATGACAGACAATCCCGCTTCAATTGACGCATTGGTAGACAACATAGAAACATTTACTCGTGAGATACCGGCCGAAATGTTGAAAAGAGTATGTCAAAATTGGACTAAGCGGATCTTCAAACATTAAATTATATGAACCTTACTGTCGATTTAAAAAAAGATTTCATTTAATTTTTCAGCTTTTCATGTGTTTTTTTTTAACGTTTTATAGCTCTAGCTTTTTTATAGCCCTATGGTAGCTACATCAGATTGTGAATCGATTTGGGTCTTATTGGGAATAGATTTTGAAGGTAGGGGCAGATGTCATTGTGAGAAATGTCAACCATATCGTCTAAGAATCGCGCCCTCTACAGGCAAAATCTGAAGATCGGTTTATATGGGACCCATATCAGGCTATAAACCGATTCAGGATGTGCGTGCACCAAAGCCATCGGTTTGATGTTTAATTCTTTGGTAGAATTTCCAGACTTCATTCTGACTCCTGTACATCTCAATTCACTTACACTCACGTGTTTCCGTTTCTTTTTGATTCTGCGGAATAGACGTTTCTCCACTCTCCTTTTCTCTCGATACGTTTCCTTCATTCCACAGATTGCAGGGTTGCTCTATATGCCGCATTCTTGGCTTCAGTAGCATCTCGACACTTTTGGTCGTACCATGGGTTTCTTGGGGGAGGCTTCCGGCTTGAATTTCAAGTACGGCATTTTCCATGGAGTAGGCAATAGTTTGCCAATGCGTTATTCTATCATCGGAACAAGGAGTGCTTTCATCAAGCAGTTGGGTCAGTAGATGGAATAGGTCAGTTACAAATGTTACTAGAGGTCTGAAATTTGGTATGTAAGTACAACTAGCAAATTTATAATGGGCGACTAAATTACCTATTAAAAATTGGTACAATTTGCTACTTTATTGATAACTGGAGGTAGAGGTCTGAAATGTGGTATGTAGGCACAACTAGCAAATATGTGATGGGTGACTAAATGATCTATTCTCAATTTGAACATTTTGGTACCAAAATTGGTACCATTTCGTACCTTCATTACAATTGGAGCTAGTGGTCTGAAATTAAGTGTGTATCTACAACTAGGAAAAATAGAATGGGTAACTAATCTTTTTACAATTAGTATATTTTGGTACTAACATTGGTGCCATTTGGTACTTTCTGTGTAGATGGAGCTATAGGTTTGAAATTTGGCTGTAGGTACAGCTTAGAAATTTTTCACAATTCGAATATTTTGGTATGAAAATTGGTACCATATTGAACCTTCTTTACAACTAGTGATAGAGCTCTGAAATTTGGTACAAGTTGTACATTTTGGTACCTGAAATTTGGTACAAGTTGTACATTTTGGTACCATAATTGGTACATTTTTTACAAATGGAGCTAGAGGTCGAAAATTTGGTATGTAGCTACAACTAGGAAATATATGAAGGGTGACTAAATGACCTATTCTCAATTTGTAACTTTTGGTACCATTTGGTACCTTCTTTACAATTGGAGCTAGAAGTTTGTAATTTGGTAAGTAGGTAGAAATAGTAAATATATGATGGGTGACTGAATGATCTATTCAAATTCGTACATTTTGGTACCAAAATTGGTATAATTTCTTTACAGATGCAGCTAGAGGTCTGAAATTTGGTTGTAGGTACAACTAGGAAATATATGATGGGTGACTAAATGATCTATACACAATTCGTACCTTTTTGGTACCGAAATCGGTACCTTCTTTGCATATGGAGCTAGAGATCTAAAATTTGGCAGCGGAAGCTAAGGGCAAATAATAATAAGAGCAAATAATTGATGGATGACTAAATGATCTATTCACAATTCGTACACGACTAGCATATTTTTCGAAATTCGTGCATTTAGGTACTAAAACGTACATAATGTTACTTTCCTTATGGATTGAGCTAGAGCTCTGAAACTTTGGATACTGGTACTCCTTATCAGTATATTTCATGATGTATGATGTTTTGAGTGCTCAAAAAAACAGTTGTTTGAGCTGATGTGTGAGAGCTCGCATTGTCGTGGTAAAGAGTGATTCATCTGTACCACTCAGAATTGATTGTTCTGCGTAGTTCTAGTGGTACGATTGCGGAATGTCCAGTTTATTTCGAAAAAACAGGCGATCATTTGCTTGGAAGATCTTCGTACGCGAGCAACTTTTGTTGGATTTGGCTCATCTTGAAAGACCCATACAGTCGACTGCTGTTTACTTTCGTTCTCATACGCGTAAATCCACGATTTATCACCTGTAACGATGTTATAGACGTGTTTCGGAGCACCGCGATCGTATTTTTGGAGCATTTCTTTCGACCAATCAACACGAACCATTTTTGAGCGATTGCCAAATTGTGTGGGAACAAATTTTTGTGACGGTCAAATATTCATGCAATATTGAATGTATGCTAGTCCCACTAATGCCTAAGGTTATCTCAATCTCACGATAGGTTACATGACGATCTTGCAATATCAGTTGGCGCACAGCATCAATGGTTTTTGGAACAACAACTGATTTAGGAAGACCTTCAAGAAATTCGTCTTAGAGTGAACTACGACCTTGGCTGAATTCACCAAACCATCGATAAACACTGGTCCTTGATGGAGGTTCATCGCCAAGGATTAAGTTAAATTCATCGATGCACTTGTTTTGTTAATCCACGTCGAGAGTTGTAAAAAAAATAATCGCACAAACATGTTTACGATTTAATTCCATTTTTTTGGGCCAAATGAATCTTTTAAGTTACTGTAAACAACACATATAGCGCTCGTATCTCAAAACGTTCTGATTACGTATTACCTCAAAAATGTCAAGCTTTACGATAGAGCTGTCAGTTGGCAGATTGCAAAACAAAGGTAGTCCAATCCCGAAATATAACCCTCGTATTGAGTGACTAGAAAATATTTTTGAAATTCGTACTCTTTACGAATTGAGCTAAAGCTCTTGAAATTAGGATACAGTTACACCTTGACTATGTACATTACTCGACTACAAGAAATTGATATTCGTGGATTTAGGTATGCAAAATTTATGTATGTAGTGTAACTATGTAGTTTTCATAACATGGCATTTGAAATTTGTAGACTTTGACAATTTGCAGCCCACTGTAATGTCATCTCGAATATCAACCAAAGGGGTAGCGAAGCGGCAAATTGCTGTAAAGAGTCATCCAAAGACCTTTTTCATATTATTTGTTGTTTTTTCAAAAGCAATTCGAAGAGGCCCTTGGTTAGGCCGGAATCACAATCACTGTAGTCAGTCCAACGCATTTTGAACACCATATTTTTACCAAACTTTTTAAAGGGTTTTTATTGTTTTTCTTTTTGATTCTTAATAGAAACAAATATATAAACTTATTGGCCTAAAATAGACGCAATTCCAACCACAAAAAGACATATTTTAGCAGATATTTTATCTTCTTCTTAGAAAATTTCTTATTTTAAGTCTTTACATTCAATTGAAATGAATATATGGCTATTGTCCATTCATAAAATTGTATCCCACCAATTATTCATGTTCTGGGTAAAGGTAGAGAATCATAAAAATCTTACGTGAGTACCCCCATTGCGAGTGAATCATTGATCATTATATGAACTGCAGCAGCATTGATTACATTTGTCATTCGATATCAAATCAGATTTTAATTAAAATGGCTCATGTTGGAATATCGTTCAGTGTTAACAGAAAATATCTTATCATCGGGGATGAATGAAACCTCAACAAAGTGAAATATTTTCAAGATCTTACAATTAGCGCATATCAAAACGCCTCAATCGCAAGAAGTGCTGTTTAGTGGGCTTACGCTCCAACTCAAAGTGTGGGGTGGCATTGTTTTCTTTCCATATCTCACTTCGACATGATTCAATCGAGAGGCAACATACAAACAAACAGCAGCAGCCCTAAGTTTTGCAATAAAAATAGACAAGAAATTTCCGAGATACTCGATTCTTGAGATTGAGTATCAGCAGTACAATTTGAACCATAAATGAAGTGAGACAACAACGAATGTAGTGTGGTACTTGGAATAAGAGTGATTCAAAATTGTGAAATGTATTTTTTCTGCGATTTTTTAAGTATGACCAGTGTTTTATTTATAACCAAAAAAATTTTTAGTAAAAAAAGTTTTAATTCTCCTGTTCAATTTTTCAAGTTTTCGGTTGTCTATTTGTAAGCGGCTTCCATTATGGCTATTATTGTAAATATTCGTATAAATATGATAACCTATGGAATCAATGGTTTTGTTTGCTGTCGGTGCCTTTGATTCTTGTTTTGGCTGGTGGTTGGTTTGTAAGAAAAAATCGCAAAAGAAAATTTCTTTTTGAAAATTTCTATATAATATTCTATGGATTAATCTGCAGTATTATCAGCGCTGTCTTCTTGCTTACAGACAAAGTGGGTAAGTATCGCAATTACATGGCATATACAAAATGTGGTGGTGAGGTTTCATGGAAGAGCTAAAAAGAAATGGAATACATGACACATCATTTAATTAGTAGAACAAAAATATAATGTCTGCAAAGTTCATATACCAATTTACGCTTTTGCTCATATTCTTAGTAGTTTCTTGCATAAAAATTGTCTCGAGTGTAAAAAATAGAATTTAAACAACGCCATTGGTTGTTGTGCTAAAATTAGATTGTTTATGGCAATGAGTTACTTGAGAATTTCTTTGTTGACTATTTCAATATATGGACATGCTGAAGCTGTAACGTAAGGTGCCTAAAAGCGAAATTTCAAAATCGTTGTGACAAACGCATACAGCTCACTTGAGTCTAGAGATAAAATCTTTTCATATAAATTTTAAAATATCTTTAAAATAAATCACTATAAACTGAAGGGTATACTAATCTAGTGATTTCATCTGTAACACCTTCAAATATTGATCTAGTACTCCATCAAGAATGTTATTGATCGTTCAGTCTATCCACTTGAAATGTCTGTGTAAATCGCGTCTAGGTATTGACGCGGTTGAAATTTTCCGAAATACTTTTTTCTTAGAGGTTTGGGTCGGAAACTCGATCCTGGATTGCATCAAAACAGATTTTTCCCTTGTAGTTATCCTCTCACTGATGCGGGCGGCTTGTTAAAATCTTCAGTCATGTTAAAGTTCTCTATGAAAAGGTGCCGCTCAGAGGCATGCCTTTCCGAGGTTTCAATCATTGAGTTAGAACTTAAATCTGGCAGCATTCATTAAAATGAGAGAGCCTATCCTCTGTTCCTAAATATATTGTTCGTTTTCAAATTTGAGTGCACTTTTTATTGATTTTGGTCATATTGGTTTCGAATATGGTTTCGATTTAACTTATTGAAGCCCTATAAGCCTCAATTTGTATACAATTATGATGAAATTCAAGCCGATTACTGGCTTATGTGTATGTCCATAGTGGCATGGGGCGGATTAATATCTGCACCCTCTTTTCCATCTAACCTATATCAAGATTCGCTCACACTACCGTCTTTTCATTTCAATCTTCTTTCTTCTCTCCTTATCTACCTTTACCTCTCCTTCACCTGGTGCGTTGCCGCTGTATGTAGGGTTGCTCTGTATGCCGCATTCTCGGCATCAGTAGCATTTCGACACTCTTGGGCTCAAGAAGTCAAATCGGGAGATCGGTTTATATGGGACCTTTATCATGTTATAGACCGATTTGAACGGTACTTGGCACAGTTGTTGGAAGTCATAACAGAACACTACGTTCAAAAATTCAGCCAAATCGGACCAAAATTGCGGCTTCCAAGGGCTCAATAAATCAAAAGGGGAGATCGGTTAATATGGCAGCTATACCCAAATCTGAACCGATATGGTCCATTTGCAACCCCCAATGAGCTAGGAAGGAAGGAAGTAGCTGTGCAAAATGTCAAGCGGCTAGCTTTACGTGTTCGACCGCTTTTGTAATTTCGATAGACGGATGGAGGGAGATGGCTAGAACGTCGAGACGATCAAGAATAGATATACTTTATGGACTCTTAGACACATTTTTCGAGGTGTTATAGACGGAATGACTAGATTAGTATACCTCCGTCCCATGGTGGTGGGTATAAAAAGGATGAAGTTAGGAAGGAGCTAGGAAGGAGCTAGGAAGGAAGGAAGTAGCTGTGCAAAATGTCAAGCGGCTAGCTTTACGTGTTCGACCGCTTTTGTAATTTCGATAGACGGATGGAGGGAGATGGCTAGAACGTCGAGACGATCAAGAATAGATATACTTTATGGACTCTTAGACACATTTTTCGAGGTGTTATAGACGGAATGACTAGATTAGTATACCTCCGTCCCATGGTGGTGGGTATAAAAAGGATGAAGTAGGGCCTAACACAACTATCTGTTCCAAATTTCAGCGAAATCGTACAACAAATGCGCCTATTAATTTAAATCGAGAGATCGTTCTATATGTCAGCTATATGCAAATCTGGACCGATCTGGGCCAAACTGAAAAAGAATGTCGAGTAGCCTAACTCAACTCACTGTCTCAAATTTCAGCAAAATCGGATAATAAATATGGTTTTTATGGGTCTCAAACCTTAAATCGGCAGATCGGGGTATATGGGGGCTTATACAAGTTATATCGAACTTAACCTGCCAATGGACAAAGAAAGAACCTGAGCAAAGTTTCAGGTCAATATCTTAATTTTTAAAGAGTGTAGCGTGATTTCAACAGCCAGACGAACGGACACGACTACATCGTCTTAGATTTTTACGACGATCACAAATATAAAGAGTGTATCTGGATTTCAACACGAAGACGGACACGGCTACATCGTCTAAGATTTTTACGACGATCAAGAATATACAATCCTTCGGTAGTGGGTATGAAAAGTAACCTGGAAAAAAATCTAACTGAAGGCTACCGTAGCGCAGAGGTAAGCATGTCCGCCTATGACGCTGAACGACAAGGCTCGAGTCCTAGCGAGAACATCAGAAAACATTTTCAGCGGTGGTTATCCCCTCCTAATGCTGGCTTTGATGAAACTTCTCCCCAAAGAGTTTTCGCACTGCGGCAGACCGTTCGGATTCGACTATAAAAAGGAGGCACCTTGTCATTGTGAGAAGTTAGCCCCAGTTTTTTAGTGCAATGTGCATGGGCAAATTTGCATTTGCATGTTAGGAGTTCCGTGATACTTACAAAATCCTTAATTATTTTCCATACCACGCCCCTTATTTGGTTCATGTCTGGTATTGTGTGCCGGTGTCTGTTTGCTGCGAAGGCCGGGCAATGACATAGGAAATGCTCCAAAGTCTCATCAACTTCCCCGCATGCCCTTCATATGCTTTCACTTGCCTCACCTATTCTGCATAAGTGAGATCGTAGTCCTATGTGTGCCATTATGATACCGAAAGCTATACTGATCTCCTTCTTACATGCTTTCAGTAATAGCCTCGCCTTCTCACAATCCGGATTTTTCCATTGGACTTTCGTCGTCCTACTGACCTTTTCGCTGTTTCACAGAGTTAAAATCGCGTTCGAAGCCCTTAGCTCGCACTGCGTCGACCCGAAAAGTTTCGGCTAACGGCAGTCCTCTGGCCAAGATGTGTGTTTTTTCATTCCCCCTTTCCCCCTTACTCCGCTATGGCACGGCAACCAAACGATGGGGATCGTGCCATCCTCAGAGAAGGCGGAAGGCGTTAATCTCCTTTATACACTCCACGACTGTTCGTTCCCTTACCGTTCTGGTTGTTATTGCCATGATGACCATTTTACTTTACTGTAGAGAAGTTTACACTCGACGCCCTCGAATTAACAACCACACCACCTCACGCATTCCGTGATGGCCCGGATCTCCGCCTGCAGAACCGTAATATGGTCAGGCAGTCTAAAACTGATCTGAGTCCCGGGGTTCTGAATGTAGACCCCAAGTGGGCCCACTTTGTCCTCTAGCTTTGATCGATCTGCGTAGCATGAACTTCCAGAGTTGTGTCAATCCAAGACTGCGCCGCTGCCAGCAGTTCCGTGCACTCGTCCTTAAATGTCATCTCGGGTATCCCATCGGAAACCTCTTCCATTCCTTCCAGTTTTCCTATAGTCGCCTTGATTATACCGCGATGGTATGAGCTGCTCCTATCCTCTATCCATTCTCCCATCGCCTTAAGCCTCATAGCCGCAGTGGCTGCTTCACATATAATCTGTATGTGTTTGGGTCGGATATCTAGAATAGTCTCCAGTGCCCTAGTGGGTGTGGTGTAATATGTATGGGAGCCATATCATCAAAATTTCAGTCAAATCAGACAAGAACTGCACCATCTAGGGGCTCTAGAATTGCAATTCGAAGATTGGTTTATATGAGAGCTAAAATCAGGTTTTAGACCGATGCGGATCATACTTGGCACTTATGTAGGAGATCATTGAAGAAGTCATTGCCCAAGATTTCTGCCGGATAAGAATTACAACCTGTAGGGGCTTAAGAAATAAAATCGGGATATCGGTTTATATGGGGAGACATATGTGAGGTACTTTGCCATTTAAAAACTTCTCCCAAAGAGGATTCGCACTGCGGCACGCCTTTCGAAGTCGGCTGTAAAGAGTAGGTCCCTTAACGTTGAGCATAAACTTGTAACGGACAGCACTCATTGACATGAGTGAAGTAGTATCTCCACTGTTCTTTAAACTATGTCAGCTAACTCATGCAAATAAAAATCTAAGACTAACAAGTAAGAACGTGCGTCCACCATGGATCACATTTGTCGAGTTCTATGCGCAGTATCTCTTTTTAGGCAAACAAAGAATATGCTTTGTGTAATATTTCAGTTAATTCGGATAAGAATTGCGCCTTGTAGGGGCTCCAGAATAAAAATCAGGAGATCGGTTTATATGGGAGCTGTATCAAGCTATTAATCGATCCAGACCATATTAGACACGTATGTTGAAGGTCATGAGAGAAGCCGCTGTACAAAATTTCTTCCAAATCGAATGAGAATCGAGCCCTCTAGAGGCTCAAGAAGTCAAGACCCCAGATCGGTTTATATAGCGGCTATATCAAAACTTGGACCGATTTGGATCATTTCCAATCCCAACCGACCTACACTAATAAAAAGTATTTGTGCAAAATTTCAAGCGGCTAGCTTAACTCTTTCAAAAGTTTGCGTGCTTTTGAAAGACAAACGGACGGACGGACATGGCTAGATCGACTTAAAATGACATGACGATCAAGAATACATATACATTATGGGGTCTTAGACGTTTATTTCGAGGTGTTACAAACAGAAGGACGAAAGTATTGGGTTGCCCAAAAAGTAATTGCGGATTTTTTAAAAGAAAGTAATACATTTTTAATAAAACTTAGAATGAACTTTAATCAAATATACTTTTTTTAACAGCTGATAACTGACAGAAGAAAGAATGCAATTACAGAGTCACAAGCTGTGAAAAAAATTGTCAACGCCGACTATATGAAAAATCCGCAATTACTTTTTGGGCAACCCAATAGTATACCCCCATCCTATGGTGTAGGGTATAAAAAGTGAGCAATTTTAAAAGTTCTTCATTTTAGACATATGCACATGGCTTAAAAATCCACCACCTATTTTAACTCCACATAATTGCAAGAGCTTTCAAATTAAATTTGCTTTAAATACTCTCTCCCATTAATTATTTTTTTTTTGTAGATGTATCATTTTATTTCATTTTTGGATCGATGGTGATAATTTTTTTACCCTGCTACAACTATATAAGCTTGCGAGTTAGCACAGATGGATGTCGACCAGCACGCATCGCATTAGGCAATGCCATGTTCTATGGTGGCCTTACGGCTGGTTTTGCAATTTTTAAAGAATTCGAGCCAAGATTAGCTGGTTGGACCATATTTGGGGTTTCCCTATTCATGATTGCTGGTGTCATCATCAACGAAATTCTGCAGCAATGTCAATGTCAGAATTACAAAAGTTCCTGCGATTTGGTCTATAATCTGCTTAATGAAGAGAAGTTGATATTTGCCGAAAGGAAGGCAATTACTTCCATGTTTGTGGGTCGAGATGACTTTTGTTTTAAGCAAAATATACAATGGCTGACGGTAGGTTGTGCCGGCCTGTGCATTGTGGAGCGTTGTTGCTTTTATTCCTGGTCATATTTGGAGTTGATGGAAAGTTCCACCAAAGGCTACACGGGCAGCGATTATTTGTATTTGCCCTATATCCTTTACACCAGCGGTTGTGTGGTGAGTTCCTTGCTGATGCTGCGCTATAAACCGAAATTGATCTATCTGATGTTTGCTCTCATCAAAATCACCCTTTCCGCTGCCATATTGGGAGTGTACTCCGAAATGAATACCGAAGATTGTTTTGTGTTACTGTGCTTCTATTACATAAGCATTGGGGTATACTCCAGCATTGGTTTACAAATGCTATTGGAATCGACGCCTTTTCTCTATACCGAGTTGACTTTGGCCACAGCCTTTGCTCTGGAAATGATCATTATGGAGGTGCTTAAATTCGAATCTTTAAATGACAATCACTGGTCTCGCCTATGGATAATGACCGCCATAACCATGTGTTTAACTGCCATTTGTATTGTCCTCATTCAGCTGTTTCTACCGCGTTCGGTGGGTCTTATTGAAATTCGAAATCGTCTATTGGGCATACATCGGCAACCTGTAAAATCCTATGAAAATCGTCTATGGAAAAATAATTTCTTTTTGCAAATGGAAAAACCACAAGGTTCAGTGAGTGTTAATTTGGAAAAAGATCGTGTTTTCCATCAGTATCCAGCTTTGGATTTAGGTAGTAAAACGAAATTTTAAAGAAATTTTGCTGTTGAATAGTAAAATTTTTTCTAAATATTTTTTATACAGGGGTTTTGAAGAAAATAAAGATATAAAAATTCAATGTAAACAACTATTAGTTTTTTTATACCCACCACCATAGGATGGGGGTATACTAATTTTATCATTCCGTTTGTAACACCTCGAAATATTCGTCTAAGGTCCCATAAAGTGTATATATTCTTGATCGTCTCGACTTTCTGAGTCGATCTGGCCATGATAGAGGTCGAACACGTAAAGCTAACAGCTTCAAATTTTGCTCAGATACTTCTTATCGATGTAGGTCGTTGGGGATTGCTAATGGGCCATATCGGTTCAGATTTAGATATAGCTCCCATATAAACCGATCTCCCGAGTTGACTTCTTGAGCCCCTGGAAACCGCAATTTTTGTCCGATTTGGCTGAAATTGATCATGTGGTATTTTGTTATGACTTCTAACAACTGTGCCAAGTGCGGTCCGAATAGGTCGAACCCAGGCTGCGCTACGGAGGAGGTTTATATAAATCAAAATTTAGTTTTATAATGGACTTTATCCATTAAATCATTTCTCAGGCATGCTGTCGATGACTTTCTAGCTTTTCACTGCAAGTTTGTACTCCTTTGGCCCAGTAGTATAATACATCAGCAAAAAAAAACATGGCTACTGTAACTTGTGTTAATCTTGTGACTTCTCATTTATTTTGTTTATTGCACCATTTGTTTTGATTCGTTTAATTTCCGTTAATCTTCGCATAAGGGTCGTTATGAGCACGCCTACATAGCGCATGTACAAATAGAGAAAATCTCATTAAAGGACAGTGGAATTTCACACAAATTGATATAAGATTTTGTCTGTTGAAGGAAAATTTAAATTTCAAGTAAAATGAAAAATTTATTGAACAAGTTTTACGAAAGATTTTAAATTGTAGCGAAATTATTTGTAAAAATAAAATTTTCATAAAAAATTCTACAGTCGATAAAATTTTAAAAATAAATTTAAGAAATATAATGTTTACAACATGTTCTCCAAAAATAAAACAGGGGAACGTCACTGTTCTCTAAAACCCGGTGAAATCGCCAGTTTGGGACTGGTTCTAAGTCCTGCAGAGACCTGTAGGATGTTTGGGGTATATTGATACGTATTAACATAAATTACCTGTCATATCAGCAACGTTTTTAGTCTATTGCGTGGCTTCTTTGACGTATTTTTCTTTTCACCGAATAAACCGGTGAAAACCCCGGTTTAAAAGTCTCTATTTTGGGGATAGTTCGTTTTTTTTTCTTAAGTACGCATTCGTTGGTTTCGATGCTATTTTTGTCGTACACTCATCGTATTATAAAAAAAAATTTTGCTCTGGAAGTTTTTTCTGCTTTGAACAAAACATAAATAAAATAATAACTTAAACCGTTGTGTTTCTCTAAACCGGAGAAATGAGGGTTTTTTTTTATATCCTCCACCATAGGATGGGAGTATACTAATTTCGTCATTCTGTTTGTAACTCCTCAAAATATTCGTCTAAGATATATATTCTTGATCATCATGACATTTTAAGTCGATCTAGCCATGTCCGTCCGTCCGTCAGTCTGTCCGTCAAACTTTCGAAGGAATAAAGCCAGCCGCTTGAAATTTTGCACAAATACTTCTTACTAGTGTAAGTCGGTTGGGATTGTAAGTGGCGCATATCGATCCATGTTTTGATATAGCTGTCATATAAACCGATCTGGGGTTTTGACTTCTTAGGCCTCTAGAGGGCGCAATTCCTATCCGATTTGGCTGAAATTTTGCATGATTTGCCAACTGTGCCAAATATGGTCCAAATCGGTCAATAACCTAATATAGCTGCCATATAAACCGATCTGGGATCTGACTTCTTGAGGCTCTATTATATATATGTACTGATCCGGTCCCGCTCCGCTGCGCCTTCTTTTACTTTATATGAAACAAAACTGTGCTTTGCAAATTTATTTTCGACAATTAAGGAGCTTTTAGTAAATTACCATGCTACGAAAATAGATATATCGCTTGACTAATAGCATAACAAAAAAAAAGCCTTAATCTGAATCCCATATTATCTTTATTGGTCTACGAAATCGCTTGAATGTTTTAGGTTCATTTAAGTTTGGAGGTTAGATGTACTCCACTGTTAAAAGACTTTATTTGAACACAATATTTCCATGGGGATTTTTGAAGTGGGAAGGCCCCAGAGTGGTGGTTGATGAATTTAGGGAGTAGTGTGGAACCCTAAGGTGGACTCCCGAAAGTGGGTATGCATTTCGTGGTCTACTCACAAAAACCCTTCATTTGAGCCCCATATTGCCATGATCGATAAATATGATTGTCCGAATTAGGGGTGTTTTTGGGGAGTGAGGGGAGTTGTTCCCCCAGACAATTAGCCCTGAAAAAAATACAAGCATCGTGATCTACTTTTAAATATCATTTATTTAAACCCCATATTGCCATTGGTTTAAGGGGAGGCATACCCCAAACACATGACTCCAAAATTGGTTATCAAATTCGTTTTCTTATCTCAAATACCTTTCACTTGAGCAACATATTGCCAAGATCGGTAAATCTGGTGTTTTGGGGAAGGGGCTCTGCGCCAAAAAACATGGTCCCACATTTGTATATCAGATTCGTATTCCACTCCCTAATACCTTTATTTCAACCCCATATTGCGATGGTCAGTAAATAATTGCTGTGTGTGGGGTGTTTTGGGGGGAAAAAATTGCTTCCGAAAGTGGTTATTAATTTCGTGTTCTACTCCCCAATACCTTTCATTTGAGCCCCACATTGTCATGGTCGGTTAATATGTCCGATTTAGGGGTGCTTTGGGGAGTGGGGTGGTCCTCCAAACACTTAACCCTGAAAATATATCAGGATCGTGCTCTACTCTGATATATTATTTATTTGAACCCCATATTGCCATTGGCCTAAAAATTGGGTATCAAATTTGTCTTCTAATCTCAAATATCTTTCTTAAAGTACTTATTGCAAAAGTCAGCAAATATGTCCGGTTTGAGGTATGGGCCCTAAAAATTATCAATATCGAACTCCACTCTTTTTAAGGCCCAAATTGTCATGGTGAGCAAATACGTCCTATTTTGGGGGTTGTTATGAGGGTGGGTCGTCCCTTAGACAGTTTGTCCGGATATCAGATTCGTGGTCTACTACCAAATACATTTCATTTGAGCCCCATATTCCCATAGTGTGCAAAAATGTCCGGTTTGGGTGGTGTTATGGGTTTGGTATGGATCCATAAATACTTTTCCCGAACATTGATATAAGATTCGTGCTTTACTTCCAAAAACCTTTCATTTGAACCCCATATTGCTATAATCGTATGTTTGTCCTCTTTGGGAGGTGTTTTCGGAGACGGGCGGCCCCCCAAACACTTGGTCCCACATTTGGATATCGCCTTCGTATTCCTGACTCAAATACCTTTTAATTGAGCCCCATATTGCCATGGTCAATAAATAAGTTTTTTTCGGGGAAGAGGTGGACCACCAGAAACTTGGTCCCACATTTGGATATTAGATTCGTATTCTACTCTTTGAGTTCCATATTGCCATAATCGGTAAATATGTCCGATTTAGGGCTATTGGTTGGGAATGTTCCCCAAACACTTGGGGGTGGGGCGTCCCCCCTAGGTACCCCATCCGGAATTTGGATAGCAAATTTTTGTTTTTAGGTTACTGTTACAGATCACACAAAATTTCATTTAAATCGCACCGCCCATCTCCGAGATCTGGTGTTTCTGCAAATTATGGTAAGGGGGAGGGTCCCCCCCCCCCCCCCCCCCCTTAGAAATCAAAAAATGTAGTACCCTATTTTCATTACGCGATCATTATGTTCCATCTGTCTGAAATTTTCAAGAAAATCGGTTCAGCCGTTTTTGAGTCTATACGGAACAGACAAACAAACAAACCAACAAACAAAGACAAATTGATTTTTATATATAAGAGGAATATATATTTATATATATTAAGATCCTGATTGTTGTAGTCCTATTGGCCAACCCGCTGTCCGTAAAGATATGTACACTCTACGTTCTTGCATTAATATCGTACCACTTCACGCATTCTGTGATCACCCAGATATTCCCCTGTAGGACAGTGTTATGGTTTGGCGGCCGGTAACAAAACTCATTTTCCGGGTGCTCAACGATATCTGCTATTCTCTAGCTTTAATCCATCAATGTAGTATGAACTACCAGTTTACAATACCATCGTTCCAAGACTGTGCAGCTTATCCTGAAGTATCGTCTCAGGTATCCGATTAGACAACAACAACGTACAAAGGTCTCTGGGTTTTAAGCCGTTTATTGAAACGTATGACGAACGAAAACACGCGAGCACAGTCGCCTTGGTTAATGGCTAGAAAAGAACTCATGTCTATTACTTAAATTCCTTAACACCCAATACATACTTAATTTCTGCAAACTATACTTACTTTAATTGGCGACGACAGAACATTTGTTCCACTAGCCTAACATAGAATAGCGTTCCAAGCGTCTCGATTTTCTGCGCTCATTCTAAAATCTCTGATACCAAGTTTCGAAGTGTCTCCCACCACTTGATCTTTCATCGGACTTTTGGTCTTCCCGGTTTGCGTGTACCACCGTGTTTGCCTTCAAAAGACTTCTTTACTGGAGCTTCTTCATCCATTCTGACAATATGACCTAGCCAACGCAGCCAATGTATTTTGATGCGTGTAACTATGCTATCGTCGTCATACAGCTCGTGGTTCATTCGTCGCCTATATCCTCCATTAACGTAAACTAGTCCATAAATTTTACGAAGAATCTTTCTCTCAAATACTCCAAGCACTGCCTCATCTGCTTTCACAATTACCCATGCTTCATAACCATATAACAACACGGGTAGTATCAGTGTCTTGTATAGTGTAATCTTCGTCTGTCGAGAGGTGTCCTTGTTTCTCAACTGCTTACTTAGTCCAAAGTAGCATCTGTTTGCCAGTATTATTCTTTGCTTTATCTCAAAACTGGTAACATTCGTTTCGGTTACGGCGGTGTCGAGGTAGATAAATTTGCTGACTATCTCAAAGTTGTGGTTCCTAACTTTATCCATTTTCCTTATCTTCTCGGTTGTTCAAGGCGTTTTGGGAGTTTAAACCATCCATTTCGTCGTATCTCCATTTACTGCGAGACCCATTTTCACTGACTCTCTTTCGATTCTTTCAAAGGCTGCAGTTACTACTTCCGGTGACCGACCTATGATGTCGATGTCGTCGGCTTAGGCGAGTAGCATGTGTTTTCTTGTGATTAGTGTGCCATATCTATTCACATCTGCATCTCGTATAATCTTATCCCAGCAGGATATTAAAGAGATCACACGATAGGCTGTCTCCTTGTTTGAAACCTCGTTTGGTATTGATTGGTTCGGAGAGATTCTTTACTATACTTACTGAGGAAGGCGTTTCAGCAAGTGTCATCCTGTAGCGTCTTATTAATTTTGCAGGGATACCAAACTTAGACATGGCTTAAAATACCTTTGAACTTAAAGGGATATCAAAAGCGGCTTTGTAGTCAACAAAAAGATGGTAGGCGTTGATTTGCTCTTTTCGGGTATTTTCCAGCATTTGTCGCAGTGTGAATATCTGATCCAGGGTGGATTTACCAGGCCTAAAGCCGCATTGATAGGGCCCAAATATCCCATTGACTGTAGGTTTTAATCTTTCACAAAGTACGCTCGAGAGTATCTTGTATGCGATGGGGAGGAGACTTATTCCTCTGTAGTTGGCATATTCCGTCTTGTCTCCTTTCTTGTGTACGGGACATAGTATGCTGAGATTCCAATAATCGGGTAAGCGTTCTTCTAGCCAGATTGCGCAGATAAGCTGACGCATACGCTTCATCTGCGTGTCGCCTCCGGTCTTAGTTCAGCGGGTAACCCGTCGGCTCCTGCTGCTTTGTTTTTCTTCTGTCGGGTCACTGTTACTTGAACCTCCTTCTGACTAGGAGGTAAACATTCTATACCATCATCATTGATTGGTTCTGCGGTATCCTCTTCGCCGCCAACGTCGGACACTAGCAATTGGGAAGAATGTTATTCCCATATCCTCAGCATGCTATCTGTGTCAGTTACCAGATTTCGTTCTTTGTCTCTGCAGGAGGATGTGCCTGCACCAAAGCCATCGGTTTGATGTTTAATTTTTTGGTAGAATTTCCGGACTTCATTCCGGCTCCTGTACATCTCAATTCACTCACGCTCCCGTCCTTCCATTTTCTGTTTCTTTCTGCGGAATAGACGTTTCTCTTCTTTTCTCCCGATACCTCTCCTGCCAGATGAAGGAGAGGTTGCTACTGATTGCAGGGTTGCTTTTTATATCGCTTTCTTGGCTTCAGCAGCATCTTGACACTCTTGGTCGTACCATGGGTTTCTTGGAGAAGGCTTCCGGTACCCAAGTACGGATTTCGCGGCATTTTCCATGGAGTGGGTCAATTTTTTCAATTGGGTTGGGTTTTTTCAATTTCAGATGGGTCAATTTTGTCAGAATATTTAAAAAATTTCGATAGATTTTTCTCCAACAACATTTTTACAAACATATTCTCAAATTCTTCCTCAACCACTGTTCACGATTTTACGCGGTTTTATCCCATTTGCGGCATATGATTTATGAATGAATTGTTGTGGAAAACCCTTACCTAACGTTTATCCCCAATTGTGTGCTCCTTCAACCTTTTGTTTTGGGGCGCTAATACATGTAACGTCAATTTTGAGATATCTCCTCTTATCCCTGTAAAAATAAACAAGAGCACAAACCCAACAAAGAGCACAGAGAGCGACTTCAGCCAGAGAGCGCATGACTCAATCGGCTTTTCAAAAGAGAAGAAGAGGATACAAGGGTAATCAAAAACATCCGCTTTTCGAGTGTTGCATTCATCCTGTTTCTTTGTTTTGCTATATCCTTGCACAACAACTTCCTCGAACACAGAATACACAAACAAATAAAAGGAAGACGCTCTATGCAGTCATCCGTGACAGGAAAGTATTAACAAACGGCAAGGGACCACGGCAATTTATGAAGTCCAAAGAGCATGTAAATCTCACTGTCGCTCATTGCTGTTGTCAAAAGTTTGCTTCGTATAAAGCGGGAAATTTTGCCTAACGGCATTTGTTGCCATTTCCCGTCTTTTATTCTCAACTTTGCCTTTTCCTTCTCTCTTTAACTCTTTTTTTCTAACTACAGGGGACCCGGTATGGCAGAGAAAAAATTTTGCAGTTGAAAGGGCGACAAAGGACAAAAATTTGCGAAAAAAAAAGAAAGCCAACGACACACTATGTTTTGTTGGTCGTGGCCCTTTTCATTTTAGTCTCCTTGGCTGTTTGTACCAACAATGAAGAAGTGAAATTAGGGAGTGTTGTATGAGGAAAAAGTTATTTTTTTTAAAGCCATTAAAGAAAGACCACAATCAAAATGAAAATTAAGGAAAATGTAATTTTTTTCTACGAAAACTTTTGAACTGAAGCTTAACTAGAAAAGGAGGAAAGGAGCTCGAAATGTTTATACATTGGTTTAATAACTTAAGTAATCGCAGTTTGGTGATTACAATATTGATTTGCATATCCTTGATATACGTATCGTATACCTTTAATTCGTGTCTCATTACAAGTCTGGGACGCACCTTTAATCGGGTATGTGTAGTGTGGAAAGCAACAAAACATTTTACATAACTCCAGAAATTGTAATGAGATTGTGTTTTGGTTTTCCCTTTCTCAAAGAATCCACTGAAGCAGTTTTTTATCTCCACTTCCTTGTGGCCCCAAACTTCGGAGGAGGCCAATGCGAATGCCACAACAGCAGCATTTAATAATTCCACCACCAATTTTACCAGCTCATACAATATCACCAAAAATTCTGTCCAGCAGCAACAGCTATTGAGAGATGAGATACACAAAAAGTTATCCCCCAGCCACATTGCCTCCAATGGAAGTGTTAGTTCCTCATCTTCATCATCCTTACCACATATTTTAGATGGTTCTCCCAAATATCGTTTGTTGCGTCAACAAGGCTCCCGACCATCGCGCCATTTACCTGACACCTTGATAATAGGCGTTAAGAAATCTGGAACTCGTGCCCTATTGGAATTTATTCGCCTGCATCCGGATGTTCGTGCCGCTGGTTGTGAAGTGCATTTCTTCGATCGCCACTATCAAAAGGGTCTGCATTGGTATCGACATCATATGCCCTATACCATAGAGGGTCAAATTACCATGGAGAAGACTCCGAGTTATTTTGTCACCAAAGAAGTGCCGCAGCGTGTGCATCACATGAATGCAAATACAAAGTAAGTTCAATTTTGTCATCGGTTTAGGACAATGAAACTCAGGCTAAGCGAAAAACGTAAACGTCCTCAGTTGTTAAACAAGCAAATCTTGGTGGGGTTATTAAATAGCGGATTCACAAATACAGAACGAATAGAAAACTAAAACGCGAAAGCGAATTTATGGCGTATGTGAATTAATAGCGTATTAAAAGCGTAGGCGAATGAATAGCGAATTTACCGCGCACGTCAATAAAACGTGTACGCGAATTAATCTGTAACAAAGGCCTGCACAAAACCCTTCATTGGTGACTGTTTTTCTGAACTCGTGAACGCTGAACCCTCATGATGTTGTATTTTAAGACTACTGTACACGAATTGGTCGAGTATATCAACAACACGTGTACACGATTAAATCAAGTATGCGATTAGTCGCGTAGACGAATAAATTGAGTATGCGAACTAAACGCGTTTGGCAAATATAGAGTAAAATGAAGTTGTTGTTAAGCAGATAATTTTGAAAAACAACCACCATTCAGTGCTCGGTGGTATTTTTTATCTCGAAATTATCGCCGCTACAATAGGACATTAGAAATGACTCGCTGCACACTGAGTCATTGAAAGCGTCTCGCTGTTGTTTCCAAAACAAAAATTAACTGATCATACAAATCGCTTGCAAAATGTTTGTTTTCTCATATGTAAAACCTACGCGTGTGTTAACCCATGCTTTTGCCAAATCAAACACGTTGACTTCGTACGACTTTCGTACTATGACAAGAAAAATACTTTATCTGAAGCAAAATGTACCCGAATACATACATTGTACAACGTGCACTAACTGAAATCTGAATCAGTCTTTCTTTAGCTCTTTTTTTGCATTCACTCATCTCGTTGTCGTGATGTCTTGTTATCTGTTTTACTCAGTTCTCAATTTTTCATACAAGTTCAGTTTTTGAAATACTCTATGATTGTTAGTGTGTCTTGAAAACAGAAATGAATGGTCTTGCGTAGGACTCTGTCACGACTTGGTCGAGTATATCAATAAAATGTGTACATGAATTGGTCAAGTATATCAATAACACGTGTACACGATTAAATCAAGTATGCGATTAATCGCGTAGACGAACAAAATGTCGTATGTGAACTAAACGTGTTTGGCAAATATTCGTGCATGCGAATTTATTTTGTAAGCGAATTAATCGTTTACCGTGTATTCGAATTAATTTTTTTTCATTTATTAAATGCGTTTGCGAAGCTTTATTTGTGTTTACTTTCACTTGCGCGAATTTTTTGATTATGCGAATTTTTCGCGTACGTTAGAATGAAGATGAATTTATCGCATTTGCGAATTTTTAGTTTATATATTTTTATTTAATTTATTAACCGAGTTTGCGAATTTTTGTTTGTGTTTATTTTCACTTACACGAAATTTTTGATTATGCGAATTTTTCGCGTACGTGAAGATGAACTTATCGCATTTGCGAATTTTTCGCTTATGAAATTTTGTTGGCTTATTCGAATTTCTCTGTATGCAAGTTATTTTAATTTTTCGAATTTTTCGCGTACGTGAGTTGAACATGAAGATGAATTTACGGCTTCTGCCATGTTTCAGTTTATGCAAATTTTTGGTTTTTGCGAATTTGTATGCATATTTGAATTACTTGTTTATGCAAATTTTCCCTTTTCGTATTCTACGCTTTTTGAATTTTGCGCTTATACAAATTTAACACATCTGGAAATTTTTCGTTTGTTCCAATTTTTTGCTTTTGCGAATTGTTTTCATGCACAAAGTTTTTGCTTATGCGAATTTTGAATTTGCAAATTTTTCGCCCATATGCATATTTTTCGCTTATGCGAGTTTTTCACGTATGTGAATTTATAGCGTATGCGAGTAAATGAATGAAGTACGCGAAATAATCGTATGCAAGAATTGGTCGAGTATGTCAATAAAATGTGTACGCGAATAAATCAAGTATGTGATTTAATCGCATTCAGTAAGTGTTCGTGTATATACTCATTTATTTTTTGAGCAAATCAATCGCATATGCGAATTGATCGCGAATTTTTTGTTTGTGGTTATTTTTTACATACGCGAATTTCTTTAGTTAATGTATATCTTATGCGCATTTTCCTGTATCAAATTTATCGCATATTTTAATTTTAGTTTTTGTAAATTTTTGGTCTTTGCGAATTTTTTGTTATGCAAATATTTTGCCTACGCAATTTTTTCGTTTGCACAAATTTTTGTCTTATGCCAGTTTTTCCTTTAAGCATAAATCTAAGCGAATAAGGAATTTCGCATATTTTATGCGAATTTTTTGCCTATGCCAATTTTTCGCTTATCCCAATTTTTCGCTTATGCCAATTTTTTACTTATGTAAAATTTTTAATATAAAGTTTTCGCTTACCAAAATTTTTTGCATAGGCGAATTTTTTCTCATTTTTAAGTTTTTTGCCTGTTAGGGCGAAGATTATTAAGTGTTACAATTTTTGTTTGTTTCTCTTTCGAGACGAGCTCATCGGAGATTTTGCTTTGCAAATGGAAAAGGATAGCCAGAGATCGCAACACATACCAACCACTGTGGGACGCGTTTCGTAATTTGGTTAAGAGTTACTCATCAGCCATACACCTAATCTCAAAAAAGAAACGAACAAAATTTTTTTTTCTGTTTTGCGTATCGTTCACTTACGCCAACTTTTCGATTATACCGATTTTTCACTTATTTTAGGCTAAGTTTTAACTTATGGAAATGTTTAGCTTATAGGAATTTTTCGATTTCGCGAAAATTGTTTTGTTAATGTAAATTGATCGCGTATGAGAAGTTAATGAACGTGTAGGGAAATCGTTTATGCGAGTTTTTTTTTTAATAAATAAGCTAGTTTTTCGTTTCTGAAATATTTTTATGTGCGAATTTATCTAATTTGTGGAGTTTTCGTTAAGCGATTTTTTCCTTGCTTTTCGCTAATTTTGTGGCTATACCAATTTTGTGAATTTTTGCTTACTTATAACTTTTTTTTCATGCAAATTTTTGGGTTATGCGACTTTTTCGCGTATGCGGCGTTTTCGCTTATACCAATTTTTTGTTTATGAGACTTTTTCGTTTATGCGAATTTTCCTTTATTCAAATTTTTAGTTTATGCGAATTTAAACAATTAAACTGAATTTTCTTATTTTTTCCGTCAATTTTTTGCTTATTCGAATTTTTTGCTTACGCATAACTTTTATGCAATTTTTTGCTTATGTGACTTTTTCATTTATGCGAATTCTTCCTTTAATCCAATTTTTAGTTTATGCGAATTTAAGCAATTAAACTCAATTTACCTATTTACTTATTTTTTCTATGTCAATTTTTCGCTTATTCGAATTTTTTGATTATGCATAACTTTTATGCAAACTTTTCACTTACGCGAATTTTTTACTTATAAGACTTTTTCGTTATTCCAATTTTCCGTTTATGCAAATTTAAGCAATTGAACTGAATTAAGCTATTAACTTATTTTAACTATGCCAATTTTGCTTATTCGAATTTTTTGCTTATGCATAACTTTCACTAATGCGAACTTTTCCTTTATGCGACTTTTCGTTTATACCGCTTTTTGCTTATTTGTCGCTTATGCGAATTTTGCGCTAACGAGAATTTTTCGCCTATGCTACTTTTTTTGTCGCTTATGCGAATTTTTGTTAATCCGATTTTTTCGATTATGCGAAATTATTGCTTATGTGTAGGGTAATTGATAGCATATGCGAATTCGCTTATGGACTTTTTCGTGCATGCGACTTTTTGCGTATGCCAATTAATCGTGTCTGCGAATTTATTGATTATCTAGATTTATCCGGAAGCGATTTTATCGCGTATGCAAATTCGCTTTTGCGATTTCATTACTGGTGCACATTAGTAGCGTATCGAATTTATAGGTAAACTGTCCGTGAAAAAATCTATGTTTGTAAAATATACATTTCCTTTCATCCCTTACAGATTGCTTGTGGTGGTACGCGATCCCGTAACTCGTGCCATATCCGATTACACACAAGCGGCTAGCAAAAAAACCGATATGAAACGTTTTGAAGATTTGGCCTTTGTAAATGGCTCATATGCGGTAGTGGACACCAATTGGGGACCTGTTAAAATCGGTGTCTATGCACGATACCTGGAAAAATGGCTACACTATTTTCCTCTATCTCAACTGCTATTCATAAGCGGTGAACGTTTGATCATGGATCCAGCCTATGAAATTGGACGAGTTCAGGATTTTTTGGGTCTGAAACGTGTAGTTACCGAAAAGCATTTCTATTTTAATGCTACCAAAGGATTTCCATGTCTCTTCAAATCGGAGGCACGTTCCACACCTCATTGTCTGGGTAAGACTAAGGGTCGCAATCATCCTCATATTGAGACGGCGGCCATTGAAAGACTGCGTGATTTTTATAGGCCATTTAATAATAAATTTTATGAAATGACAGGAATTAATTTTGCCTGGCCATAATTAGGAGGAGCCAGAGCCTAGGATAGGCTGCAGACTTAAAGACGATCAATGAGGGTTATTAAATGGGGTTAGTTTTTAGAGTAGACGAAAACAATTTTTGACAAGTTAGTGATATTTATTAATTAATTATTGGATGAAAAAAATTCAAAAGTACTCAAAAATTATAAAAATAAAATCAGTAGTGGTAGTTAAATAAGTCATGGAAAAGACTAAAAGAAGCAAATGGGTAGCAAAGGGGTGAACTAAACCCCTGGGGCACTCAAAAATTTGGATGTTTCGGTTTTGAAATTTTTGAAACTTTTTAAATAATTTCTTATCTATAGGAAATTAAAAAATATGACAACTTTTGAGAAATATATGTTCTTTAAATAATTGTGTCAAATTTCATTTCCATGCATAATATTAAATTTTTCTTTACAATATTTGGATCAAAATATTATTTCTTTGCAATTTCTAGTCCAAATTTATTTTCTGTAGGTAATTATGCATAACTTTTTTAAAAATTATTTTATGAAATTTCGTGAAATTTTTTTGCTATTAGAAATGACCACATCCATTTTTTGCTATAAGAAATTTTATGAAAATTTTACTATGCATAAGCGAATTTTTTTGGCTTTTTTCGCTTATGCGGATTTTTGGATTATTTTGCATATGCGAATTTATTGCATGTACAAATATGTCGCGTATATGAATCTTTCGCTCATTTTATGCGAATTATGGTTATTTTTTACTTGGGAAAATGTTTCACTTTTGCGGATTTTTCGCTTATGTGAATTTTTGCCTATGTGATTTTTTTGTGTATTACAATTGATCGCTTATGTCAATTTATCACTAACGTGAGTTGAACGAATCTATTTCGTCCGCGAATTTGACGCAAAATGAGAAATAAGCACGTTTTGAAATTATACGCGTATCCGATCACGTCTGCGAATTTTTCATTTTTGGGAATTATTAGCTTTTTTTTAGCAATTTTTCGCTAATGCGCTATTTATTCTTCTTATGCAATTTTTTCGCTCGCATTTCCCATGTCCGCCTTAAATTTTTATTACGTGAATTTGTCGAATTTGGTTAGAATTCAAATTTTAAGCTTATGTGAATTTATTGTGTATGCGGATTTATCGCGCATTCGAATTTATCTTGAAAGCGATTTCATCGCGTTTGGGAATTTATCAAATTTGCGAAATTATCGCGAATTTATCGAATACACGAATTTATCGCCTACACGAATTGAACGTGTAGGGGAATTAAACGGGTCTGCAAAATTTTCACCTAGGTAAACGTTTTGCGAATGCGAATATTTCGTTTATGTAAACGTTTCGCGTACGCGAATCCCGTATCTGAATATATTGCGTCTGCGAATTTTTCTTGTATGCAAATTAACGCTTACGTGAATTATTACGCACGCGAATTTATCGCAAATTTATTGCGCGTTCGAATTAGGTTAGGTTAAAGTGACAGTCTGCCATCAGACTCACTTAGACGTTTTCGTCCAATGTGATACCACAGGAACAGGAGAAGGAAGTTGCCTTCTAGTTCTAAAGTTGAACCATCCAGATAGTTATAATAAAGCCATGAGCTTGCGAATGTTCACATCCTTTAAATAAAACAAGTTCTCAAAGAAATGAGAAACTAAAGTGGAACTCCTTCTTTCTCCTTTTTTGCTCATGTGAATATGGTAACCATTCAAATTTTTAGCTTATGCTAATTTATAGCGTATGCGGATTCATCGCGCGTGCGAATTTGTCGTGTAAGCGAATTCATTGCGTTTGGGAATTTAACACATTTGCGAAATAATCTCGAATTTTTCGAATACACGATCGTGAAGGTGTATTAATCTCGTCTGCAAATTTTTCGCTTATTTAAACGTTTCGCGTATGGGAATTTTTCTTTTATGTAAACGTTTCGTCTATGAGAATCCCGTATGTGATAATATCGCGTCTGCGAATTTTTCGTGTATACAATTTCAGACATTTTCATCCATTGTGATACCAAAAGAACGGGAATAGGAAAATGCCTTCTAGTTCCTATTTAAAAAGCTCAACAACTTGCGAATGTTCACATCCGCTAAATCAGACAGGTTCTCAAAGAAATGAGAGCCTAAAGTGGAACTCCTTCTGTCTGACAGTGCGTAACACACACAGCAGATGTTCTATACTCTCTTCTACCTCGACGTCCTCACAGCGTCAGCAAAAGTCGTTACTGGCAACCTTGAGTCTGTCAGCATGTTTTCCGATTAGACAGAGACCTGTCCTGTATTCGGATTCTGCACTTAATCAAATTAATTGCATGTCCAAAGTAATAACGTACGTGATTCCATCTGCGAAGATTTAATATTTGAGTATTATCCTTTCAAGCTCATTTTTATACGAATTTTAAGCTTGTGCGAATTTTCGCTTGGCAAATTTTGTCAAAATATTTTTAGAATGGCAAATTTTTTTAAAATAGTTTTAACTATGGGAAATTTTGTTAAAAAAGTTGTTCTTATAGGACATTTGCCTAGATTCTCTTTACTTTACTTTAATTGGCTATGACAGAACATTTGTTCCACTAGCCGAAAGTAGAAAACCTTCCAAGCGCCTTGATCTTTTGCGCTCATTCTAAAATCTTTGACTCCAAGATTTGAGGTATCTCCCACCACTTGATCTTTCCATCGGGCATTTGGTCATCCCGGTTTGCGTGTGCCACCGTGTTTGCCTTCAAAAGACTTCTTTGCTGGAGCTTTTTCGTCCATTCTGAATTTTAAGATTTTAGATTTTCTTTGCCATAGGAAATTTGATCAAAATTTATTTAATATTTTTCGCTTGTGCGAATGACATAGTTTGTTCGCTTATGCGGATTTTTTGGTTATGCAAATTTTGCGCTTTTGCGAATTTTTTCTTATTTAATGCGAATTTTTCGCTCATTTAATATGATTGTTTTTTTTAACGCTTATGCGAAATAATCACTTATGCGAATTGATAGCGTCTACAATTTTTCCTGTATACGCATATTTCGCGTATGTAAATTTTCGCTTATGCGATCTCTGCTTTTGCGAATTTTTCGTTTATTTAATGGTAATTTTTCGCGTATTTTATGCGAATTTTTCGATTATGCGGATTAATCGATTGTATGATTTTATCGCATCTGCGATTAAAATATTGCCAAATTCGTGCTCTACTCCCAAAGATCTTTCATTTAAGATCCATATTACCTGGTCGGTAAATATGTCCGATTTTAGGGGTTTTGGGGGGAATTGGGTGACCCACAAAACATTTAGTCCAAGAATAGGATATCAGATCCGTTCTCTACTCTCAAATACCTTTAATTTGGTACCCTTATAGTAGTGATTGGTCTATATATCTGTTTGGCGGTTTTGCGGATGGCAGGCCCTCCTAGGCACCCCACCTTAAATTTTGATACAAAATTTTTGTTGAGAAAACACAATTTCGCTTAAATCTCCCTACCCATCTCCGAGTTCCGATGTTTTTGAAAATTAAAGAAAATTTTCAATACGGGTCCATAATGCACCATCTGTGAAAATTTCAAAAAATCGGTTCAGACGTTTTTGAGTCTATACGGACAAACAAGATTTTGTCCAATTTTGATTGCTATGGAAAATTTTGTCGAAATTTCCTTTCTATATGAGATTTTTGTCAAATTTTTTTTACCATGGAAAATTTTGTCGAACCATTCTTACATTAGGAAATTTTCTTAAATTTTCTTTACTATGGAAAATACTTTCGAAATTTCTTTGCTTTTAAACCTTTTTTCAAAACTTCTATGTTTTAAGGAGTAAAAATTCCAAAAGAAAATTTTGTATAATATTTTTTGTTTTAGGAAGTTTTCCTATAACAAGAAAATTTTACAAAATTTCCTATAACAAGAAAATTTCACAAAATTTCCTATAACAAGAAAATTTTAAAAAATTTCCTATAAAAAGAAATTTTTACAAAATTTCCTATAAAAGGAAAATTTTACAAAATTTCCTGTAACAAGAAAATTTTACAAAATTTCCTATAACAAAAAAATTGTACAAAATTTCCTGTAACAAGAAAGTTTTGTAAAATTTTCTTGTTACAGGAAATTTTGTAAAATTTTCCTTTTATAGGAAATTTTGTAAAATTTTCTTTTTATAAGAAATTTTGTAAAATTTTCTTGTTATAGGAAATTTTGTAAAATTTTCTTGTTATAGGAAATTTTGTAAAATTTTCTTGTTATAGGAAATTTTGAAAAATTTTCTTGTTATAGGAAATTTTGTAAAATTTTCTTGTAATAGGAAATTTTGTAAAATTTTCTTGTAATAGGAAATTTTGTAAAATTTTCTTGTTATAGGAAATTTTCTAAAATTTTCTTGTTATAGGAAATTTTGTAAAATTTTCTTGTTACAGGAAATTTTCTAAAATTTTCTGGTTATAGGAAATTTTGTAAAATTTTCTTGTTACAGGAAATTTTGTAAAAATTTTCTTGTTATAGGAAATTTTGTAAAATTTTCTTTTTATAGGAAATTTTGTAAAATTTTCTTGTTGCAGAAAATTTTGTAAAATTTTCTTGTTAAAGGAAATTTTGTAAAATTTTCTTGTCGTGGGAAATTTTGAAAAATTTTTTTGTTATAGGAAATTTTGTAAAAATTTCTTTTTATAGAAAATTTTGTAATTTTGTTATAGGAAATTTTGTAAAATTTTCTTGTAATAGGAAATTTTGTAAAATTTTCTTGTAATAGGAAATTTTGTAAAATTTTCTTGTAATAGGAAATTTTGTAAAATTTTCTTGTAATAGGCAATTTTGTAAAATTTTCTTGTAATAGGAAATTTTGTAGAATTTTCTTGTTATAGGAAATTTTGTAAAATTTTCTTGTAATAGGAAATTTTGTAAAGTTTTCTTGTTACAGGAAATTTTGTAAAGTTTTCTTGTTACAGGAAATTTTGTAAAGTTTTCTTGTTACAGGAAATTTTGTAAAATTTTCTTGTAGGAGATTTTGAAAATTTTTCTTGTTATAGGAAATTTTGTAAAATTTTCTTGTTATAGGAAATTTTGAAAATTTTTCTTGTTATAGGAAATTTTGTAAAATTTTCTTGTTACAGCAAATTTTGTAAAATTTTCTTGTAATAGGAAATTTTGTAAAATTTTCTTGTAATAGGAAATTTTGTAAAATTTTTCTTGTTACAGGAAATTTTGTAAAATTTTCTTGTTATAGGAAATTTTGAAAATTTTTCTTGTTATAGGAAATTTTGTAAAATTTTCTTGTTATAGACAATTTTGTAAAATTTTCTTGTAGGAAATTTTGAAAAATTTTCTTGTTATAGGAAATTTTGAAAAATTTTCTTGTTATAGACGATTTTGTAAAATTTTCTTGTAGGAAATTTTGAAAAATTTTCTTGTTATAGGAAATCTTGTAAAATTTTCTTGTAATAGGAAATTTTGTAAAATTTTCTTGTAAAAGGAAATTTTGTAAAATTTTCTTGTTAAAGAAAAATTTATTTTTTATGCGAAATTCTTTGAACTTTGGGAAATTTTTGTCTGAAATTCATTAGTATACAAAAGAGAATTTTTGATGAATGTAGGAGCCAATTTGTTGGTGCTACTCTCAACAGGTGGTACTCATTACAGCCCCCTTTGCCACCTTTTTGCACCAAAATTCAATTTATACGTATTTGAAATTACAAAAAAGAGTTTAAATTTAAGAAAATCGAATATACAATGATTGTCTAAGACTTAAAAATGGTTATTTAAAATGAGTGTAGTTTATTAAGTGTAGTGTACGCACAATCGTGGGCTTGAATGAAGATGATGATGAGGTGAATAAAGCAAAACTCAAAAAAACTCGAAGCATTTAAAATGTTATATCCTTATATATATACATATATATTTATTAAAAGTAAAATAGAAAAACTTATACAAAATCCCATATTATTAAAAAATATAAATGACAAAAAAAAATCATATGTACTAAATTAACTCTTAATGAGAGTAAAAACCTATAACGAAAGCAACTAATCCCCCATTTAGTATTAGACATACATCCACATATACTTATTCTAAATCATATAACAACAAAACAAAGACTTTGATATAGTATATACAGACATTTATAAAAATTTATTTATTATAAATGATATAAAATGAAAAAAAAAAACGGAAACACTTAAAAATCATAGAATCCAAATCTTTTTCCCTTAGCTGTAGCTTCATCTTACAAAAAAAAAAATAAAACAAAAAAAGCAAAAAATCTAAAACAAAATTTATAATGCTGGTTCCTGTCTCATTAATATTGGACCTGTAGTCCTTTGCAATCACTTCCTCTATGAAAATATTTATATACCTAGATATGATCTGATTCATGATAATCCATAGAAAATTTACACTTAAGCTGAGCTTACAATAGACTAAAGAATAACACACACATACAACATTCTTTTGAAAATTTAAACCTCTGGATGTACAAAACAGTTACTTATACTTCGGAGTAAAAATGCATTTTACAGAAGCTGCATAAGCATGTCTAAAGTCAATTTTTGATTTTATCTCGCCAAAATAGAACATATTAGCAGTGGGAAGATCACTGTCTGCAGTTTGCGTAAATTGTCATTGTCTACAGTTTCCACATGGCGTATAAGTACTACGATAAGGCAACTGTATTCGTTACGTATACGCAGGGTCGTCCCAATGAATATGATTTAATGATATAAAAATTCCGATTTTTTTTACCCACCGCCGAAGGAGGGGGTTATATTCATTTTGTCATTCCGGCCAGTACATCGAAATATCAATTTCCGATTCTATATAAATAAAAACTGCCCTGTTTCTGTCTGTCCGTCTGTCAACCCATCCATCTTTCTGTCTGTCCGTCTGTCAACCCATCCAACTTTCTGTCTGTCCATCTTTTGAAATCATGCTATAAACTTCAAAAATAAACATATTGAGCTGAAACTAAACAAAGAAAAATTTGTTTACCTTAGGTAGGCTAAGTTCGAACCCAGGCGTTATAGGCGGACATGCTAACCTCTGCGCCACGGCGGCCTCCCAGTGTGAACTTCAACAAATTTTCAGCGGTGGTTATCCCCTTACTAATGCTGGTTACATTTGTAGGGTGTACTACCATGTTTAAACTTCTCTACCAAGTGATGTCGCTATGCGGCACGCCGTTCGGACTCGGCATAAAAAAGGAGGCCCTTTATCATTGAGCTGAAATTTTAATCGGACTGTACTCATTGATATGAGAGAAGTATGCCCTGTTCCCTAACGGAATATTCATGGAAAATTTTGTAATAGTTAGATGAAGTTCGAAGTAAGGCTATGTCGGCTATATCTTTGCAATAGAAAAATAAAGTCTTAGATAACAACACACCAACCAATGTGGGATGCGTTTTATCCTTGGTTAGGGGACTTATTCAACCACATTATTTGTGTAGGATTCAAGGGCCATACATTGGTAAGTCGTACTTATATCGAATATACCCCGAAGACGTGTTTTGCGACTAACCAACTAACCAAGTTTGACACCTTTACACCAAGCGCTTTTAAAACAACTTGACGCTGACTGTTGACTCTTTGATTGGGTTTAGACTTTGTACCATAGAGGGATCCTCTACCGTAAGCAGATCTGTGGCCGGTCTTTCACAATGTCCTTTTGTCCAACTACTGAACATAGTAGAGGCGAGTAGTAGTAGACTGCAGAAGCCTTGGCCAGCTGGGAGTGTGAATGATGTCGGATTGCTAGAGCACTTACTTTACAATTGCCCCATTAGCCAAACTTAGAATAGCGTTCCAAGCGCCTCGATCTTGTGCGCTTCTTCTAAAATCTCTGACACCAAGTTTCGGGATGTCTTTCACCACTTGATCTTGTCACCGGGCTTTTGCTTGTCCCGGTTAGCGTGTATCACCGTGATAGCCTTCAAAAGACTTCTTCGCTGAAGCTTCTTCATTTATTCTAATAACATGTCCTAGCCAACGCTACCGTTTTATTTTGATATGTTTAACTATGCTAGTGTCGCCATACAGTTCGTGGTTCAAACGACGCCGACAATCTCCATCAATGCAAACTGGTCCATAAATTTTCCGAAGAATTTTTCTCTCAAACACTCCAAGCACTGCCTCGTCTGCTTTCAAAAGTACCCTTCTTAGGAACCATATAACAACAGGGTAGTAACCTTGTCTTGTATAGTGTAATCTTCGTTTGTCGAGGGGTGGCCTGGTTTCTTAGCTTTATTTCAAAACTGGTGCCATTCGTTACCAATACCAATTTTAGGGCTTGCCAAAAGACGCCCTGACAACATGGGACAACCCGGATCTCCGCCTGCTGGGCCGTATTATGGTCAGGCAGTCTTAAACAGATCTCAGTCCCTGGGTTCTCAATGTAGACCCCAGGTCTGAGTTCTTCTAACCAGATTGCACAGATAAGCTGATGTATGCGCCTTATCAGTGTGTCGCTTCCGGTCTTAAATAGTTCAGCGGGTAACCCGTCGGCTCCTGCTGCCCTGTTGATCTTCTGTCGGGTCACTGCTACTTGGACCTCATTCTGACTAGGAGGTAAACATTCTATACCATCATCAGCGAATGGTTCTGCGGTATGCTCCTCGCCACCATCGTCGGATACTAGCAGCTGGGCAAAATGTTCTCTCCATATCCTCAGCACACTATGTGTATCAGTTACTAGACTTCCTTCTTTGCCTCTGCAGGAGGATGTGCATTCACCAAAGCCATCGGTTTGATGTTTGATTCTGTGGTAGAATTTTGAGATTTCATTCCGATTCCTAAACAACTCAATTAGCTCACACTCACGTCTTTCCATTTTCTTTTCTTTCTGCGGTCCCTTTTTATGCCGCATTCTCTGCTTTAGTAGTATTTCGACACTCTTGGACATATCATGGATTTCTTGGGGGAGGCTTCTAGTGCGGATTTCGCGGCGTTTTCAATGGAGTGGGCAATGGATTACCACTGCGCCGTTATGTCATCGTGACAAGGAGTGATTTCTTTAAGCAGTTGGCTCAGTCGGAGTGGAGTATGCCGTTGACACCTGTTGTGTTTGCAGCTTTCCGATGTCCAGCTTCCGTGTAGTTTCAGATCGTACTTTACTCGCCATGCTCAAACCGGTGCGAACCTTTGCAGCAACAAGGTAATGAGCCGTATCTATATTCGCTCCAAGGATCGATCATACATCTAACACGCTGGATGAATGCCGTTCATCTATCACAACGTGATCAATTTGGTTCCTCACATCTTGATCTTCGGATAACCATGTGGCTTTGTGAACTTCTTTATGTTGAATTCTGTTGCTGCTAACTATATTTTTTTTTGTTGCTGCTGCGAAATCTATTAGCCTCAACCCATTATCGGACGTTATCTAGTGGAGGCTAAGTTTTGCGTCCGTTGAACCAAAGATATTTTCCTTCCCTATCATCGCATTAATATCTCCCAGAATGATTTTAATATCATGGGTGGGGCAGCGGTCATATTCTCTCTCTTGGCGTTCGTAGAGCATATGGTTGGTCTGCTCGTCTTTGTCTTCCATCGGGGCATGGGCACAAATAAGGTTGATGTTGAAAATTTTTGTTTTTAGGCGGTTTGTGGCTAAGCTCTCATCCACCGGAGGTATGATGGAGACAAGGTGTTTCAGTCTCCAACTAACCACAAATCCACAACCAAATTCATGTCTCGTGTAATGGCAGCTATAATATAGTACGTCACCATTTTATATTGTTGTGACACCATTCCCGACATTCTCCAATACATCCGCCAGTGTGTATAGCGCTCCTTATCTATAAGTCCGGACATACAGGTGCAAATAATGGTCTTTTTTATACACTCCACCATAGGATGGGAGTATACTAATTTCGGCATTCCGTTTGTAACACCTCGAAATATGCGTCTAAGACCCCATAAAGTATATATATTCTTGATCGTCATGACATTTTAAGTCTATTTAGCAACGTCCGTCCGTCCGTCTGTCTGTCGAAAGCACGACACAAATACTTCTTATTGTGCAGGTCGGTTGGGATTGTAAATGGGCCAAATCGGTCCATGTCTTAATATAGCTGCCATATAAACCGATCTTGGGCCTTGACTTCTTGAGGCTTTAGAGGGCGCAATTCTCATCAGATTTGACTGAAATTTTGCCTCTAGAGGGTGCAATTAATATCCGATTTGGCTAAAATTTTACACAATGACTTCTACTATGGTTTTCAACATCCAAACCAAGTAAGGTCCGAGTCGGTCCATAACCTGACATAGCTCCAATAGCACGGAAATTTTTAACGATTATCCTTTGTTTGCCTGTAAAGAGATGCCGGGCAAAGAACTTGACAAATGCGAATCAAAGTGGAGGGTACATGTATGTACAATGAATTCTCCTATGACCTTCAACTTGTCAAAAATGGTCTAAATCGGTCCATAACCTGATATAGCTCCCATATAAACCGATCTCCCGATTTTACTTTTTGAGTCCCTATAGGGCGCAATTCTTATCAAATTTTGCTGAAATTTTTCTCAATGACTAAGTATGACCTGAATCGGTCCATAACCTGATAAAGCTTTCAAAGCATGACAAATTTTATCCATTATCCTTTGTTTGCCCATATAGAGATACCGGGCAAAGAACTCGACAAATGCGATCCATGGTGGAAGGTATGATTCGGCCCGGCCAAACTTAGCACCCTTTTACTTGTTTCTTCTCTTTTTTTTCTTAACGGTGTGTCACATTGGGTCGAACTTGCCCTCCGAGTGATCTCACCTTTCGGGGTCCTTGGGCGACTCTCAGTCACTCAGGTCCCAAATATTACATTCGTACTCTTCTCTTAAAAATGTTTCATTTGACATACATATTATCCCAATTCTTAAAGATTTCCGTTTGAGTGGGCTTCGGGTGGAGCGTTCCCCTAGGCTATCTGACCCCAAAGTTTTATACCAATTTGTTCTTTTTTTTGGACACAAAACTTCATTTTAATTGGGTCAAACATTTCCGAGATCTGGAGTTTTAAACATTGGGGCCCAACGCCTTCTCTTTTACATAATGGCGACCAAAAAATTTCTTCAAAAATTGGTTTTTGCTAATGCCGATCTTATATAAAATTCACAATTCTTGAAAAATCAAATAAAACAAAAATAAATACCTATCTATATACATATACACTAACACACAAATTTCGATAGCTTTTTCATATAAATATTAGTTTTTAAACTTTTTTACTTAATTAGCAATATTTTATGAAAAGAGACAAAACAAAAAAGTGAAAAAAATGTTTTCACAAAAAAATTGTTGCAATTGTTACAAAAATAGTATAATCAAACTATGTAGTCTTTTTAGATACAAACAATTTTTATATGGTTTTTTTTTTCGATGGGAATTGATTTTTAACGAAATTACGTGGCAAATTATAAATGGAAATTATTTTTTATAATTTTTTTTACAAAACAAAAATAATATCTAAACAGAATTTTTTTCAACTCTTAAACCCATCGCTTAAAATTGTATTAAATACAAAAACAAAACTGAATCTAAAATTTTATACAAACTTTATAATACACATATAAGTACCAGTTGGATAATAAGGAATTACAGAATTTTCAAAACGATTTCAATTCAAAAGTCTCTGCAACTTCTGATTAAAGAGAGAATTTTGGATTTTTTACATTAGATAATCCAATCAATGACTTGAATAAAAGTTATTTGGTGGACATTTCTTACATGAAAAATCAATGACTTGAAAATTTCTTTATTTACAGTAGGTTACATAAAATAAATTTACGTAATACAGAAAGAGGCGCCGGGTAGCGAGCACCTTGTGCTCCCGCTATGTGTAGAAAAGCTATCCAGTTTAAATTAAAGGTGGAAGGAGGTAAATTCCGGATCAATACCTCGTTGATGTTGTGCCGTTTTAAAGATTTCCTAATATCGTCCAAAAAACTAATATCGCTGCAGTTCAGAATTTTCTTTATAGGCTTGTTTGTCTTCGAGAGGGGGCACTCCACAAAGATGTGCTTAACTGAAATTGGAACGATGCAAAAGGTGCATAAAGGCAATAATGGCTTGTATTTATTAGGGCGCTTTAGTAGTAGCCGAGTTGGTAGCGTGGTTGGATTACCAGTGCAGAGGTCGTCGGTTCGATTCCCGCCAGAAGCCTTGGTATGCTCCTACTGTGGTATCACAATGGGCTTAAAAAATTGTCTAAGTGAGTCTGTAAAGGACTGCCACCCTTACTTAACCTAACCTAATACCTTGTCTTAAAGATATCCTTGTTCACTCTTAGTCTGGTTAGAAAAATGCAATCGCTCGTTTTGAGGTGGAAATTGAAATGGGGTCTGATAATTTCAGCATTTATCTCCCGCAAAAAAGAACGGGAAGTGTTCCTCAAAATTAAGTTTTTGATATTTCGGAGACTTCTGTATTGGTTTAGGAGGCCACCGTATCGCAGAGGAGCATGTCCGCCTATGAAGCTGAACGCCATTGGTTCGACTACTGGCAAGAACATCAGCAAAAATGTTCAGCGGTGGTTATCCCCTTCTAATGCTGGCGACATTTGTGAGGTACTGTACGGCAGCCATGTATAAACTTCTCCACAAAGAGGTGTGGCATTGCAGCACGCTGTTCGGACTCGGCTATAAAAAGGAAGCCCCTTACCATTGAGTTTAAACTTGTATCGGACAGCACTTATTGTTAGAAGTTTGCCCCTGTTTGTGAATGGAATGTTCCACTTGGGAAACCTGGTGTGGTGGGTAGTTTTAAAGCTCTTTTGGCCAGTTTATCTGCTCTTTCATTACCAAGAATACATGACTGTGGTGGAATCCAGAGAATTATAACATCAGCAGGCTCGCACCAAAAGAGGTAGTGGTCAAAATTTCCTTTTTTGTTTTTATATAATCTACTTGCAGCACTAAGACTATCTGTTCATATTAAGGTGCTGGAAATTTTTCGAGTAAAAGAAACTGCAAACAAGTAAAAGGGTGCTAAGTTCGGCCGGGCCGAATCTTGGGAGCCCACCACCATCGATTCTGCTAAAAATTTATATAAAAGAAATTTAGTTTATTCTACAAACTTCTGTCAAACCAGCAAAAAACTTCTGTTAAACCAGCAAAAATTAAAACTTTTAGAAACCGAACAAGGATGGTCGAGAGACGGGTTTACATGAGAGTTTTATCAGGTGATAGACCCATTTGGACCGTATTTGGCACAGTTGTTGGAAGTCGTAACAAACACTTCATGTAAAATTTTTAGCCAAATCGGACAAAAATTGCGGCTTCCAGGGGCCCAAGAAGTCAAATCGGGAGATCGGTTTATATGTGAGCTATATCAAGTTAAAAGCCGATTGGAACCGTATTTGACACAGTTGTTGAAAGTCATAACAGAACACCACATGCAAAATTTCAGCCAAATCGGACAAAAATTGCGGCTTCCAGGGGCTCGAAAAGTCAAATCGGGAGATCGGTTTATATGGGAGCTATACCAGGTTATAGACCTATTTGGATCGTACATAGCACAGTTGTTGGAAGTCATAGCAGGACACTACATGCAAAATTTCAGCCAAATCGGACAAAAATTGCGGCTTCCAGGGGCCCAAGAAGTCAAATCGGGAGATCGGTTTATATGAGAGCTATATCAAGTTAAAAGCCGTTTGGAACCGTATTTGACACAGTTGTTGAAAGTCATAACAGAACACCACATGCAAAATTTCAGCCAAATCGGACAAAAATTGCGGCTTCCAGGGGCTCGAAAATTCAAATCGGGAGATCGGTTTATATGGGAGCTATATCAAGTTAAAAGCCGATTGGAACCGTATTTGACACAGTTGTTGAAAATCATAACAGAACACCACATGCAAAATTTCAGCCAAATCGGACAAAAATTGCTGCTTCCAGGGGCTCGAAAATTCAAATCGGGAGATCGGTTTATATGGGAGCTATACCAGGTTATAGACCGATTTGGACCGTACTTAGCGCAGTTGTTGGAAGTCATAGCAGAACACTACATGCAATATTTCAGCTAAATCGGACAAAAATTGCGGCTTCCGGGGACTCAAGAAGTCAAATCGGGAGATCGGTTTATATGGGAGCTCTATCTTAATCTGAACCGACATGGCCCATTTGTAATCCTCAACGACCTACATCGATATTAAGTATCTGTGCAAAATTTCGAGCGGCTAGCTCTAAGCGTTCGACCTCTATCGTGATTTCGACAAACGGACGGACGGACATGTTTAGGTCGACTCAGAACGTCGAGACGATTAAAAATATATATTATGGGATCTTAGACGAATATTTTGAGGTGTTACAAACGGAGTGACTAGATTAGTACACCCCTATCCTATGGTGGTGGGTATAAAAAATATAGCTGCGAGCTCTGCTGTAAATATACCTGTACCGTCAGGTAGCCTGCCTACATAAACAGCCTCGTCGTTTCTACTAGAAATTTGCTTAACTGCAGCGAAAAAAGTGCACATTCCATCAAAAGAACCGTCAGTAAAAAGAATTTGGGCCGGGGAATATTTCGTCCATCCGATTGTTGAATTGGCATTATGCAGATCGCTTAGAGATTGTAAGAGGGCAAAATACATATTTAGTAACAAATGCCTCATGCACAAGTCGCATTATTTGACTTATTTAGCCTATAGAAAGCTTTGGGAGCGACACGGACCCCCTATGCTTGGCCTCCGAATTCTATATGAGATTCGTGCTCGAGTCCTTTTCAGTTAAGTAGCATATTGTACCAATCTATATGCCTGTTTGGGGGTTTTAGGGTGGGGCGTTTCTCCTAGTTACTTGACTCGAAATTTGAATATCTGATTTGTGTTTTTGGGTAATTATCATTATACAATCAAAAATTCGTCCAACCATCTTCAACAATCACAAATTCGTCCAACATGTATATCTCGGATATATCGCAAACCCTTCGTCTTAGGCTTCCATTAAGGTACAAGGGATATTTCTCCCTTATTACAGAGTACAGTCCGAGTTTTAGCTCAACGATGTGACGAGTTCGAATGGCGAGTCGCATAGCGATACCAATTTGTGGAGATACTTCACAAATATGCTAACCTCTGCGCAACAGTGGCCGCCTTCGTCTTCAGTTAGGATTGTATATAAATGACATTAAAAAAAGTTTGGTCTAAGAACCAAAACTCTTTCTTTACTTAAAGTTCAATCAAATATAGTGTAATAGGTAAGACAGAGATACATTTTGTATACCTGACCTCCCATATAAATGTTAATGCAAAACTTAAAAGTGCTCTTTCGGCCCCAAAAAATACGTTTTTAGTACCATTTAAAATTTGTATTTTCTATCTCTGTTGTATATTAGAAAATTTGTGTTTAGTTATGCGTAAAAATCTAACTATAATTGTCTTCTCCAATATTTTCAAAAGGACTGGAATCAAAGAAATATACCTGTATCCTTCAAGAAGTTATTTGGTGGATATTTCTTACATGAAAAATCCAAAATTCTTTCCAATTTCTCAAGAAAAAACCCGTAAGGAAAGGCAAGAGTCGGGCAGTGCTCACTTTATTATACCCTACACCTGTCCAATAGGTACAAAGTGAGAGCTATGTCTTGTTCTGAACCAATTTTGATGGACATCGCCGGATGTTTTCAAATAGGTTATTAAACAATCCGTATCACATTTCGAGCAAATATGTTCAAACTGTAATAACTACGGTTCACAAATGACAACATCATTGCAAATTACCCAAAATTTAATAATGTAATACTCGTCGAGAAAAGCGTTGTGAAAAACTTTGGCAAGATTGGTAAAAAAATGCTCATGCAGTGGCTCTAGAAGTGAAAATCGGACGATATACATATATGACAGCTATATCTAAATCTGAACAGATTTCTATGAAATTCATCTATAATGTCGAGAAGCAAAAGAAAATCCTTCCTGCCATATTTCGAGAGAATCGATTACCGAATGGCTATTTACTGCAAATCGGACGGGAATATATTTATTAGAGATATGTCTAAATCTTAACCGATTTCGAGCACACATTATAGAGATTTTGGAAGTCGTCGGGGAAAGCGTTGTACAAAATGTTGGGAAGATTGGTCAAATAATGCGCTATATATTTATGAGAGCTATATCTAAATCTGAACCGAATTCCATGAAATTCACAAGTAATGTCGGGAGTCAGAGAATCGGGTAACAAATGACCATTTTATTGCATTATTACTGCAAATCGGACGAACATATATATGGAAGCTATGATCAAATCTGCACCGATTTCTATGAAATTCATCTGTAATGTTGAGAGTTATAAGAAAATCCTTCCTGCCAAATTTCGAGAAAATCGGTTGCCAAATGACCATTTTATTGCAGTATTACTGCAAATCGGACGAACATATATATGGGAGCTATATTCAAATCTGAACCGATTTTTTCCAATTTCAATAGGCTTCGTCTCTAGGCCGTTATACATTCCTATACCAAATATGACGACGATCGGATGAAAACTGCGACCTGTACTTTGTACACAAATTAACATGGACAGACGGACATAGCTAAATCGAATCAGAAAGTGATTCTAAGTCGATCGGTATACTTATCAATGGTTCTATCTTCCTTCCTTTTGGGTGTTACAAATTAATTCACTAAGTTATAATACCCTGTACCACAGTTGTGGTGTAGGGTATAATGAACAGAAAATGTGTCAATCAAAAATTCTTTCAGGCATTATGTATCAGTTTAAATGCCTCCTCCGCCAACTTAAGTCTGCTCTGCCATCTTAAGGCTGCCGCGCCACCTTAAGCGATAGGAGCATTTTGACAATCAGAATCTAAAAACCTGACGAAATTACCCTCATACCAAGGACAGTTATAATATTAGGTATATCTGTCCACGGTGCAATGTAGAAAGGACCAAGATAAGGCAAGACTTTTACTTTGGTTTATAACATCCTCCACGACACTTTAAATAACCTCTAAAAAAGCTACGATATCATTTCTCCAGCTGTGTATTGGTCTGCCCATGCTCTGCGTTTCAAAGTATTAGAACAATGCAAAACCGAATGGTGTGTTTCAGTTTCAAACTGGCTTGCCAGAGCGACTGCTGGCCGATGGTTGAACTGAGCATCCAAACAAAGGGTGAGGGCAGTTAGTTACGGCAGCCAACCAAAAAAACATTCTCATAGAGAACGAACGGACGACGAAAATGGTCCCTCACCATTATTTTGGATGCTCACTTCAACCATCGGCCAGCAGTCGCTCACCAATTCTGGCAAGCCAGTGCGAAACTGAAACTCACCATTAGGTGTAAATACCGAATGCTGAAACTCACCATTCGGTGCAAATACCGAATGGTGAGATTCAGTTTCGCAGTGCTTTCATACTTTGAAACCAACTACAGAGAGGGAGAAATGATATCGCGGTGGTGCTTACCTTACACAAAGAAGTTCTGGGAATTTTTGGAACAAAAGCCAATCTTTACTGTTTTTTTTTAACAGTTCAGATGTCTTATTCAGTAGCTCACAATCTCTTTATAAAAATATCATTTTTGTTTTACTCATCCAACTGTGACTTTATCTGTATGTCTGTCTAACCATCGAAAATCTAAGAAAAGCAATATTTTTACACTTTACTTATTACTACGTTGCTTTAAAAGGAACTGAAAATAAATTACTACTACTACACCATATACATACACACATACACATATATTATTTTGTAAGCATTTTTTCTGCACTTTACAATTGTTTGGGTTTTTAATGAAGTCTTTGTTATGCCGCCATACACATGAAATATATTTTGCATATTGCAAAATAAATAATTTTTATTACATACATCTATTGAGTAGTTTTAAGTCAAAAAAAAACTAAGTATGTATATTATTAAACTACATATTCAATTTATACAAAGGGAATATGTAGAGAAAATGTTTCAACAAAACAAAATATTTGATTACAATTTATACGAAACTTATATTAAATAAAGAAATACAATAAAAATTAAAATTTGTTGATGGTTTTTTTTTTTTGTTTTTCAAATTTGCTCATAGCCATTCTATTAAGGAACAGGGGCAAACTTCTCATATAGCAATGAGTGCTGTCCCAATGTTGTTTGGTTGTGTCAAGTACGATTTAGGCAACACTGCGTTTGTGCAACGCTGTGCTGTCATGTTTCAAGCCAACCGCCTAGAAGAAGAGGAAGAGAGTACTGCGTAGAGAGTCGAGTCATGAACAAGTTTGCTTGATCATTGTGAAATTAAAGTATTTTAGTTTTATTAACTTTATTTTCTTCTTCTATTATATAAAAAATAAATTGTTGCGCTTTGTTTGTTTGTTAGTTTGTTTCGTCTGTTCCATATAGACTCAAAAACGGCTGAATCGATTTTCATGAAATTTTCACAGATGCTGGAGCTTATACCCCTGGTAAAAAGGGTACTACATTTTTTGATATCCGAAGGGGGGGCGGACCCTCTTCCATACCCCAATTTTCAAAAACGCCAGATCTCGGGGATGGGTGCACCGATTTAAGCGAATTTTGTTTGCCACCTTATGACACCCCAAAAACACGAAATTGGTTTAAAACTTTGGGGTCCAAGAACGGGGGGACGCCCCATCCCAAAACCCACCCGGACGGACATGTTTAGCGATTGGGACAATATGGGTACAAAATGAAAGGTATTCAAGAGTGGAGTATGAATTTGGTATAAAAATTTCGCCCAAAGTGTTCGAAGGGTTCCCCCACTCCCAAAAAAAACCCTCCAACAGCACTCTTGCACCGCTTTGGGCAATATGATAGGTATCTGACATAAAAACTTATTCCTTGGGGTCTGAGGTGTCTCCCCCATCCCCAAACCCCACCGCACGGACCTGTTTACCGATTAGGACAATATGGGTATCAAGCGAAATGTATTCAAGAATATAGTACGAACTTGGTATACAAATTTCGCCTAAAGTATCCCCCACCCCCAAAAACGCAGTGTACAAACGCAGTGTTTCACCGCTTTCGGCAATATGGGTATTAAATGAAAGGTATTTAAAAGTAGAGTACAAATCTGACAACAAAAAATTTATTCCTTGGCATCTGAGGAGCCTCCCCCATAAGAATTTGGCCCAAGATGTATAAGCGGCCTCCCCAACCCCAAAACCTCTTAAACAGCCATGAATGTCCAACGTAACAAAATGGGTATCAAATGAAAGGCCTTTGGGAGTTAACCACGAATCTGGTGTACATATTTGAGACAGGCCCACCCACTAAATATCCTTCAATAGGACGTGCAGTTCGAACGAAATAATATGTGAATAAAAAGAAAAGTCTATGTCAGTAGAGTTCGAATCTAATGTTGATATAAGGACGAATCTGGGTAACATCCAGCCATCCTGCAGTTCAACAGGACATGTATATCGCGACAATAAAGGACTGAAATAAATTGTCTTTTCTTCTTAGCGTCGGGGGGAGTGACCCTCTCCAACAAAAACAACACAAAACTGTCATGTAGGACGACCGAAAATAAATTTTACTCAAATGAAAGGATATGTCAGAGAGCAATCCCCTATCCTACCCAAAAAAAAAGGAATTAAAAATAATATATGAAGGCCGATCAGGATAAAATAGGATAACAATAAAAGGTCTTTGGTAGCAGAGTACACTTTTTACCCTCAAATTGGTATAGACACAGGAGGACCTATGGATCTTTAAAAAAGTGGTATCCCAAGTCGTAGCTTTGAAATAAAATTTTGAATGTAGATAATCAACACGTTGCCCTGAATATCTTGATAGCCACCTTCAAAATACTTGACACTATAGGGCTCAAACAAAATCGTGTTCTAGCACGATGCTCATATTATTTCAGGGTCCGCTCCCTAAACTCCCTCACCCCATAAACTCCCCTTAAACCAATTGCAATTTGTGGATTACGGCAAAAAGAAATTCAAGTAATTAAAGGACAACTCATCTCATAAACTCCCCCTGATCCACACATATACTGACTATGGCAACATGCAGCTCAAATGTGGTTTCTGAGAGTAGAGTATGAATCTGATACTCGGGGCAAAGGGTTTGTCTACCCCAATCCACCACCAAAATCAAGAGAATGAAATGAATGATGTTGAATCTACATCCAAACTTTAACCTATTTTCAAAAGAGCCAGATCTCGGAAATGGATGGGGCGATTTACGCATAATTTAGTAAGTTTATAATAACTCAAAAACAGATATTTGGTATACTTATTTAAGGTGGGATATCTATGGCGGTCGACTCACCTCCAAAGTCCGCCAAAAGGAAATCTGAACCAATAATGACAATATTAGGATCAAATGAAAGGTATTTGAGACTAGAGCACGAGTCTCATACATGGGGTACCACCTCACTACCAAAAACTTCCTCATACCGGACATATTTACCGACCATGGCAATATAAGGCTCTAATTAAAGAAATTTGGGAGTAGAGAACGAATATGATATCCACATTGGGGCGAAATATCTGAAAGGCCGTAACAGCACCCCCAAACAGGACTCTTTTCTGACCGTGCCAGTATAGGGCTCAAATAAAATAAGAGAGTGAAAGAAGGCAGCGGTGCGGGCCCTGCCAAGCTAGTCTTAAAAGCCATTCACAGTTTTCAAGTATTATTGGAGGCAACTTTTTTTTATTTGTGCGAAGCCTTATCCCCCTCGGACTATCCTGGTACATCCCAGAAGTGCAATACATTTTCCAAGAAAAGGACGTCATTTGTACAACACTGCCAAATGACGTCCTTCAGAAGAGCGATACAAGGACTCATAGCGACAATATTGAGGATAACCGTTGGATAAAGCACTCATGAAACCTAATATCTGCAAAGAAAACAAGAATTATAGAACATATGTTATCAATTTGTATGTGTTTTATTCCAACTCACCTTACCACAGACCGGCCAATTGCTTTGGCAACAAGGTTTCTTTGTCTGCACCCCAAGTGTTGCCAGCAAGTGACTTGAGGACTTTGATTCTACTTTTGACTTTATCGCAAATTGCTGTGGCATTTGGAAGAATGTGTAAGAGCTGTCAAATGTGACGCCAAGTGTTTTGGGACTCTTGATGGTCGGAATCATTTTTCCGTCGACCATCACAGTCAGCTCGATATTCACCTCACACGTATTTGAAGATTTGGTGGCAGCAGCCATATATGAGACAAGTTCGTTGAGGTAGACGTTCAACCCATCGCAGATGTCAACAATGGGTGGGGGCCTGATGCCATGATCGTACAATCGTTCGCATATAATAGATCTCTATGCCGTCTGGAGGGGGTGGAATGGAGGATAGATAGAGGTTAAACAGTGCCGGAGATATTACCGCACCATGGGGAACTCCCTGTTTCACTCTACGATTCTTCGACTTCTTATCCCTAAATTCCACAAACGACTGGCGACCACACAGATGATTCGCGACCGAATGTTTCAGGCCTGGCTGAAGGAACGTGTTGGCGATGTCCTCAAAAAGTTTGGCATGGCTGACCCTGTAGAATGTCTTCGATAGGTCCAGTGCCACGAGGACCGTCCTATCACATGGCCCGGTCTGATTGAAGTCATGCGAAATGTGTGCGGAGATGGCATTCAAAGCTGTTGTTATGCTCTGCAGTCTTCGATATACATGTTGATGCTCGGCGTATGGAAATTCTCCTACGAGGCTCGGGAGGAGTAATACCTGAAGCGTCTTTGCTACTGGTGAGAGAAGGGAGATCGGTCTGTACAACTCCCCCAAACTCGGATCCTTTCCAGGCTTCACTAGCGGGACCACTCTGCCTATTTTCTAGACATCGGGAACTATAAAAGTGTTCAAAGTGTTTTGAGGACAGTAGTAAGGTACTCAGCTCCAGGTAAATCCAGATTCTTCAGCATCAGCGTAGAGATTCCGTCGGGGTCCAACGCCTTGGATGATTTGGTGCCACGGATGACATTCGTAACTGGTGGTCGACCACGGTAAATTGTGATGGCTGTCCATCGGCTCGGACGATACGGATACGGCGAATGCCTCTCCTTGCCCTGTCACTCTCGAGATGCACAATAAATTGACGTTGAACAACCTGGCGCATCTCTTTTGATCAGTCACGTTAACTTCGCCGAACGTGACTGATATCTTGTCATCCCTCCTACGGGGGTTCGAGAGTGACTTAACAGTAGATCACAGCTTGCCTTAACCGATGCCTAAGTAACATTGTTCCAAGTGTTCCAGCCACAAATTCCGCTTATGTTGACTACCCTGTTTATTTCCAGATTCAGCTCGCTGATTCAGAAGTTAGTAGGGTCCGTACAACGAATCCCACCATTCTTGTCTGCGAGTACCGGCTGGTAAAAAGTGAGCGGCTGCCGCGATAATGATGTCTCAGAATTTCCTCTCGGCAACTAGCACATCCGAGGGGGTGGCAGTTCACTGAAGCGGCGATTGGTATACTCTCTGAAGCCAGCCCAATCGGACTTCTGATTGATAAACGTCCGGCGCTCAAAGGTTAAGAAGTCGGGTGGTCGGTCGATGGTGAGAATTATGGGGAGGTGGAGTGATCCCAAAGAGATGACGGCTTGCCAGGATACGTCATTCAGGAGATCAGGGGATGCAATGGAAATGTCTGGCGAGCTGCTGCACCTCCTCGTAATCCTAGTGAGGGCATCCTCATTCACCGTGCAAAATGCGAAGCCTTCTATCTGCTTTGCCAAAGCCATGCCACGCTGGTCGTTACATAGGAGAGAATGCCATGAAATGTGATGCGCATCCTAGAACCAGACCATTATGGCCATTAATTGAGACACAGCTACCAACCGGCGCTATGTACACGTTGTATAGCCCTATCTCGGCAATACCGGACCTGACTTCTGTCCCTATGCACTCCATGTAGGGGTTACTACTGCACATAGTCCGATGACCCACTGCAGGCTATGATCGCACAGCACCTTGCAACATATCCAGTATGACTATACTCCCCTAGTGAAGTGAGGCCAGAGCAAGATCGGAAATGTAACCACTCCATGCACCGGTTAGACCTCACCGACAACGACCGATGATGGAGGCGGTTCTGGCAAACCGAACAGAACCAGGGTTCTTTTCAATCCCCGCACTGACCAGAAGCGTGCGTATAAGGCACTCCGGGATGTGGCTCTCCCTTGACGAAAAAAGTCGAACAGGTGCGCTGATGCGTTAGCCCTTGCCGATGAAGGATCCCATCGGGTCAATCCGGTGCGTACAACCGGCTGCCGTGGGATTGTTGTTTAATCAGTGAATTAATTATGTTTAGAGATGGGTTTCTATCGGGTAAATACCCTTTGTGGGTATTTATAATTTTGCCCATATCTTGGACATAAAAATATTTTCCAAACAATTTTTGATGATATCGCAATTCTCATAAAATCGGATTTTTGTTATATATAGCCGCTATATAGACCGATCTCCAGAGTCTTGAGGCAATAAATTGGTCATTTTTCATCCGATTTCGATGAAATTTGACACAGTGAGTTCTGGTAGAGCCCTACCCATTTCAGTGAAGTGTGGTTCAGACCGGACCATATTTGAATATAGCTGCCCCATACACCGACTGCCCGATCTCCCGATATCGGGTACTAAGGCCATAAAATATCCATTTTTTACCCGAATTCGATGAGATTTAACACAGTGTGTTCTCCAGTTCTGTCAAATGTGGTCCAGATCGAACCATATTTGGATATAGCTGCCATATAGACCGATCTCCTGATATAGTGTAATGTGCCTATAAAATGAGCATTTTTTATCCGATTTCATTGAAATTGGGCACAGCGAGTTCTGGTTTCCCTCTAAACCTTTTTGTTGAATATAGTCCAGATCGGACCATATTTGGATATAACTGCCATATAGACCGATCTCCCGGTATGGAGTATTGATCTCATGAAAGGAACATTTGGCATCCGAATTTGATAAAATTTGAAACAGTGAGTTTTGATATTCAACTAAAAGATTAAGAAGGGTATCAAAACGCGCTGTTTCAAAATTCATCAAAATCGGATAAAAAATGCTCTTTTTATGAACTCAATACTCCATATCGGGAGATCAGTCTATGTAGCAGCTATAAACAAATATGGTCCGATCTGGACGATATTCAAGAAAAATGTTTAGAGGGGTACCAAAACGCACTGTTTAAAATTTCATCCAAATCGGATGAAAAATGCTCATTTTATGAGCTCAATACTATATCTAAATATGGTCCGATCTGGACGATATTCAACAAAAATGTTTAGAGGAGTACCAAAACGCACTGTTTCAAATTTCATCCAAATCGGAGTAAAAATGCTCCTTTTATAGGCTCATTACACTATATCGGGAGATCGGTCTATATGGTAGCTATATCCAAATATGGTTCAATCAGGACCACATTTAACAAGAATGGGTAGGAGTCTACCAGAATACACTGTGCCAAATTTCATCAAATTCGGGTAAAAAATTTATCTTTTATAGCCTCAATACCATATATCGGGAGAACGGGCGGTCGGTCTAAGGGCAACTATTGGGTTGCCCAAAAAGTAATTGCGGATTTTTCATATAGTCGGCGTTGACAAATTTTTTTACAGCTTGTGACTCTGTAATTGCATTCTTTCTTCTGTCAGTTATCAGCTGTTATTTTTAGCTTGCTTTAGAAAAAAAGTGTAAAAAAAGTATATTTGATTAAAGTTCATTCTAAGTTTCACTAAAAATGCATTTACTTTATTTTAAAAAATCCGCAATTACTTTTTGGGCAACCCAATATATTCAAATATAGTCCGATCTGAACCACACTTCACAGAAATGGGTAGGGGTCTACCTGAACTCATTGTGCCAAATTTCATCGAATTCGGATGAAAAATTACCAATTAATGCATCAAGACTTTAAGTCTGGAGATCGGTCTATATAGGGGATATATATAATAAAAATCCGATTTTATGAGATCAGAAGATCAGGTTTACATAAAAAGAATACGAAATCATCAAAAATTGTTTGGAAAATATTTTTAAACCCAAGATATTTGCAAAATTATAAATACCCAGCTATGGGTATAAATGGGTAAATACCCAGGTATTTACCCATTGCCCATCTCTAAGTATGTTGCGTTCTTCCTCATTTAGGCTTGTCTTTCAAGTTGAATGATGACACCATATCTTCCAATAAACGGCGATAGTAAGCGGCGATAAGATTAACCTCTTAACTAATCGGGGATAGCATTTTTCTCCATACAAACTAAGCTAGAAAGTCCGCTTAGTGGGTAAATAAAACACCCCTTTTATTGTTTGAATCCATAGCCTTTTCCCTTTACAGAGTTATGAATAAAAAGTAGAATCTTCATTTTTTTTTGGTTTAAAAAAATCAATTTTAATTTTTCTGTGCTTTTTCGTTTTCATAACAAAAATACATGTTTGTTTTGTTTTTATAATTTTTTTTTGTTTTTTTGTTGTTGTTTTGTTTTTTTTTTTAAGATTAAAGTAGTAGTACAAAGAACTGTTTTGTTTTTTAGCATCTTAAATGATAATAATAATAGTAATAATAATAAATATACATACATTTATGATTGCTTACTTGAACCAACAATACTTGATGCTGATGAAATTGTGGTAGTGGTAGTGAGAGTGGGGTAGCGATAGGGGTGGGGGATAGTGGTAGTGCTAATGTTGTTGTTGGCGACAATCATGATGGTAGTATCCACCACAAATGCCGCCATCATTCGAAAATCCACCATAGGCAGCCATGAGAGCACAACTACCCACAGTGGCGGTATGGTATGGTGTATAGGTGAGAAAGGTGAAAAATGATACAGATGACGATGACGATGATGATGATGATGATGACAACGAGGGTGAAGTTGATAAAGTTGGGGAGGCACTCAAAGCCATGCACTCCAAGAGCATGTTCTCAATTCGCTTAGGTATCCAAGTACGAGTTTTATAAAGACCTCGTTTTAGCGACGACGTCTTAGGGTTTGTATCATCATCTTCTTTGTTGTGAGGGCAAACCCTTGTGGGTCCGGGATTAGTTTCGATGCCGGCTCGAACCAATAATGCTCGGAGCAGTTTAGCCGGCACATGCTGCTCCATAACTAAAAATTTGAATACTTGCATGTGGGCGTTGTGGCAGCAGTCTTTGGTGGCATTTCCATGGGAGTGGTGGCATGAGCTGCGGCCTTCAAGTCGTTAGAGGATTGCTGGTTTGGAGGAATCGCTGTTGTTGATGTTGATGACAATGATGGTGATGGTGATTGTTGCATAAGAACCGCTTCTGATTTAGAGGATTGCAAACGTTTCTCACAATACAATTTGCCTATGGGTTGGGCAAAGGTGGCCGCCAGACTTTTGGTTATTAAATATTTACGATTGGTATTGGTGTTTGCATGAGGATTGGATGCAGATGCTGATGCTGATGATGATGATGTCGGTGAGATGATCATATTAGCTATAACTGGGCCTGTGGCAGTGTGGTCTTGGAATTGTGATAGATAGGAGGAATAATGGGATGATGATGAGGCAGAGGTTGACATTGGAGTATGAGGGTAGTTTATTGCAGTTATCGGAGATATCGAATCGCCGGTAAAGGAAATTCTTAAGCCAGGCGATTTGTATATCGCTGAAGAGTCCGAGCCCAATGAATGCTGCCTTTGCAATGAGCAATTGGTCTTGCTGTTACTGCCACCGCCCGGCAACGGTGGGCATCTCTTCGAAGGTGATGTTGTTGACGGCGACGACGACGATGTTGTTGTAGGCGTTACAGCCGTTGCCTTACTACTATTGGTAGGACTGGGGTCCAGTATACTACTCAGCGTCTGTGGTCTTTTTCTATCGGTTATGGGGAATTTATTTTTTGTACAGCTTAAATCCAACTCTAAGGTATAAAAACGTCCTCTACGATATTTGGTATTTTCATTTTCTATGGGCTTGCAGATGCTGCCGCTGGCGGTCAGTAGCGGCGTTGGCGGTAGCGGTGTTATTAGCTGATGCGTAGAGTTGAGGCGATGATTTGTGTGATTCAAGGGCTGTTGGGAAACGGTGCAGATGCTGCTGCGATTGCTGGTGGTGGTTTGATCGCTGCAGGTGCTGCTGCTAATGGGGGTGCTGGCACTGCCACCGCCGCCGCTGCTGTTGCCACCGTTGCCACTGCCAAATACGTAGGAGTGGGCATTCGTAACAAGGGTTTGTATAGGCTTGGAAGAGGCGGGATTTAGGCTGTAATCGGATGACGATGTGGTGGCCACCGCACCATCAATTTCATCAAAAGTGTGTTTTCTTCCACGTTGAATTTGTTCCAGTTCCATTAACTGCTGGTGCATATTTATACAGCTACGGCGTAGGTTAATTATAACATCTGCACTACGATTATCTACAACCTCCCGGTCTTCGTCGTCGTCATCATCGCCATCGTCTTCATCATCATCACCGTCGTCGTCGTCGTCGTCGGATGTTATCCTAAGTTCGGTATTGTATTCGTGTTTTGTCGAGGAGGCGCTGGTGGACACATTGGGTGGTGGTGCAGCAGGTGGTGGAGCTTTGGTAAAATTTTTACAATTTTGTTTTAAGATCGCTGCAGCAGTTTTCAGGCGGGGCGAGGGATCCAAGAGTAGATTTTCACAACTGGCCTCATAGACACTGGCCAAAGGCTGTGATTTTAAGTGAGGTTTAAGGGAAGGCCCTCCAACTCCTACGCCCACAGACAATGAGGACGAGGAGGAAGATGAAGAAGATGTAGGGCCGCCGCTATTGTTCACAGTAAACGAGGTCTCGTTTTTTGTATCACCCACATTGTGGGTTTCAATGCGTATGCTGCTCGTATTATTCAAATCCCTTTTCATTCTCTCCTTTAGCAGAGACATTTTATCGCCGGCGGGTAAACCTATTCCTGCTGCTGCATTTAAACGCTCCTTTATGGGATCAGGTTTTTTAAACGAATCCTTATCCTTTTTACTGATGATATCCAACGGCTCATTGTAAAAGGAATCAAAATCCAAGTCCAAAAACAATTCCTGTAAAAAACGTCGGGCATTCATGCGATACGAACATCGACCCAGGGTACGGCATATCTCGGAGTATAGACATATATCTTGAAAGGAGGCTGGATGCTTTTGCTTCAACTCCAACAAAGCCATTTTGGATTGTTTTGCGCTCACTGGATTGGCCAGACGCTGGACATTGTACAGTATATTCGCCGTCAGCTTATCGGGCAGACTTTCTTCGCTCAAAATACTTTCGGGTGATTGGAATTGCAAATCCGACAGCTGTATGGAGGAAGCATTGCTGTATTGTTGTTGTTGCAGGGGAGGTTTATTGGAGTTGGGAGGAGCAGCAGCCGCAGCAGCATTACCGCCTGCTGTATTGGAGCTGTTGGCAGTAGATGTTGTACCACCACCACCACCTCCACCAGGACCTCCGCCTTTTCTAGATAAAGCCACTGTGGCTTGTATGCCTGCCGCCACCAAAGCAGCCGAGGCATTAGTATACATTTCACATAGTGTTGTGGTGGAGGTATCGCCCGAGCCTCCTCCCCCTCCTCCATCAAGTCGTAAGAGATTTTGTGAGCGTTTCCTTTGACGTGAGCAAAATAAACAATTGCTGCGACCATGTTTGGTTCCTTGCCATTTGGAACGCTTGCTCACCGATGAAACATCGGAGAGCGATGATATTATAGATGACTCATCGCCTGCCTCATTGTTTAGGGAATCGTTAAGGTATTGTTGTTTGGCCGTCAAAAGATTGATGTCCATTAAGTCTTGATCCTGTATATCTTGTGAGACATAGGTCCGCGTTAGATTTCGTGTGGGGAATAAATCCAAAAGGTTTTTGGGTAAGGATATACCTGAAAGAGGAGAAAGAGTGGAAGGAGAGAAAAACACATTAATAATTGAAAATTTTGGAAATCATTTAGCTAAAGCTTAGACAAAGCACAAAAATGAGCCACACAAATATACAAGATGTGCTGAGCTTCTTAAATTTTGAAATGAGCCCTCAATTTGCTTACTCGTTAACTCAACGACTCGCGATATTAGGAACAGCCAGACATATCGCTGCTCTTTTAAATGCGATGGTGTCAGCGTCTAAACCCAATCAAAGTGTCAAGGGTCAGTGTCAAGTTGTTTTACTAGCATTTCATATTGCACTCTCAAGGTCAAAACAGAATGAGCGCCTTGAGCTTTGTTGTTGAGCATCGCGTTGCAAAAATGCAACTTCGCACACAAATACCACAGAAGGAAGCAACACGCAAAGGTAAAAGAATTTTCAACTTTGACGCTTGAAAGCGAGCGTCATTCTGTGTTGACACGCGTGAAGTAGTGTTTTTGGTCTTCAAAGAGGCGCTGGCCTCTGACTCTAGCGTCAGCGGTTTTTTGTTCCCCATATGAATTGTATGTAATATGGACTCTCGTATCTTCAAATGTAGGTGTTATGGTAGGTACTATACTCGCTTTTCCCTCCAAAAAACTGCTCATGTCATTCAGAAGGACATTTCCCTATAACTTACGAAACAGTTTTAATAAAAGTATTATGTTATCATTGAAACGCTTGAAATTTTGCAAAAATACTTCTTAATAGTGTAGGTCGGTTGGGTTTGTTTTCATATAGCTGCCATATAAACCGATCTTGAATCTTGACTTCATGAGCCACTAGAGGGCACAATTCTTATCCGATTTGGCTGAAATTTTGCTTGAGGTGTTTTATTATGACTTCCAACAACTGTGCTGAGTATGGTTGAAATCGGGGCCTTGAGCGTCTAGAGTGTTTCGTTATGACTTCCAACAACTGTGCCAAGTATGGTCTTAATCGGTCTATAACCTGATATAGCTGTCATATAAACCGATCTTGAATCTTGACTTCTTGAGCCACTAGCGGGCGCAATTCTTATCTGATTTGGCTGAAATTTCGCATGACGTGTTTTGTTATGACCTCTAATAACTGTGGCAAATATGGTTCAAATGGGTCCATAACCTGATATAGCTGCCATTTAAACCGATCTGGGTTCTTGACTTCTTGAGCCTCCATAGGGCATAATTGTTATCCGATTTGGCTGAACTTTTGTACAACGGCTTCTCCCATGACTTTCAACATACGTGTCAAATATGGTCCGAATCGGTCTATAGCCTAATACAATTCTTACTCGAATTGGCTGAAATTTTAAACAATGACTTCTACTATGGTATGCAACATTCAATTCAATTATGGTCTGAATCGAACCATAACTTGATATAGCTCCAATATTATAGCAATTCTATTCTTGTATCCTTTGTTTTCCTAAAAAGAGTAATCGGGAAAATAACTCGTTTACGTGTTTTGTTTTGTTAATTTTATGTATTTGGCGGACGCGCAAGTTGTCACTGGAAGTCCTACTTTTTATGACGATTAAGTGATCAGCTGATAATTTGCCATCTGTTTTTGACATACTGAAGTTGGCATCTCTGTTTTATGTTTGGATCAGTTATTAGCATGTTCACTGCTATTACATAGATGGCGCTGTAAATGTTATTTTTGTTGCTGCTGATAAAGTTACTTAAACACAATCCTAATGGTCCTTAAATAAGGTAACTTATATTAGAAATCAGTAGGGTGATAAACGAACAAAAGCGAACTTTGAGGCTTGAGTATTTGGAGCATTGTAACTGAAGAACCAGTATTGATTAGTAACGAGTCGAGTATCTGACCAAGTTTCTCAACCCATCTTATTGGTTTCGAATGTTGGAAAATGGGCAGATGGATTCCGCTATTGAAGCCACGGAAAGATTCGAATACCCAGGATAATACTATAGACCGAGTTCCCTTCTCACACCAGTAGCTAAGGCGCTTCAAAGACTACTCCTACCGACCCCCATTAGAGAACTTTCAATTGTCAAGCATCCAAAACGACTTTATAATGGGTCGATGAGGGATTGCAACCCAACTTTAGTTGAGTTGCCAACGGACAAATTTGTTATAGAAATATCTATTTCTGTGTTGAGTTGCAAACTTTTTTAGTTGAACGTTCAAAACACTGATATTAGATGAAACTGACAACAATTTCCAACTTTATACTAATTTTTATACCCTCCACCATAAGATGGGGGGTATACTAATTTCGTCATTCTGTTTGTAACTACTCGAAATATTCGTCTGAGACCCCATAAAGTATATATATTCTTGATCGTCGTGACATTTTATGTCGATCTAGCCATGTCCGTCCGTCTGTCCGTCCGTCCGTCCGTCTGTCTGTCGAAAGCACGCTAACTTCCGAAGGAGTAAAGCTAGCCGCTTGAAATTTTGCACAAATACTTTTTATTAGTGTAGGTCGGTTGGTATTGTAAATGGGCCATATCGGTCCATGTTTTGATATAGCTGCCATATAAACCGATCTTGGGTCTTGACTTCTTGAGCCTCTAGAGTGCGCAATTCTTATCCGATTGGAATGAAATTTTGCATGACGTGTTTTGGTATGATATCCAACAACTGCGCCAAGTATAGTTCAAATCGATCCATAACCTGATATAGCTGCCATATAAACCGATCTTGGGTCTTGACTTCTTGAGCCCCTAGAGGGCGCAATTATTATCCGATTTGACTGAAATTTTGCATATAGTGTTTTTATATCACTTCCAATGACTGTGAGTAGTATGGTTCAAATCGGTTCATAACCTGATATAGCTGCCATATAAACCGATCTTGGGTCTTGACTTCTTGAGCCTCTAGAGGGCGCAATTCTTATCCGAATGGAATGGAATTTCGCACGACGTGTTTTGTTATGATACCCAACAACTGTGCCAAGTATGGTTCAAATCGGTTCATAACCTGATATAGCTGCCATATAAACTGATCTTGGGTCTTGACTTCTTGAGCCTCTAGAGGGCACAATTCTTATCCGATTTGAATGAATTTTTGCACGAAGTATTTCGTTATGATATCCAACAACTGTGCCAAGTATGGTTGAAATCGGTCCATAACCTGATATAGCTGTCATATAAACAGATCTGGGGATTTGACTTCTTGAGCTTTTAGAGGGCGCAATTCCTATCCGATTTGGCTGAAATTTTGCATGACGTATTTTATTTTTACTTTCAACAACTGTGTCTAATAAGGTTCAAATCGGTTCATAACCTGATATAGCTGCCATATAAACCGATCTGGGATCTTGACTTCTTGACCCCTAGAGGTCGCAATTATTATCCGATTTGCCTGAAATTTTGTACGACGGATCCTCTTATGACCATCAACAAACGTGTTTATTATGGTCTGAATCGGTCTATAGCCCGATACAGATCCCATATTAATCGTTCTCTCTATTTTACTTCGTGAGCCCCAATGGGCGCAATTCTTATACGAATTGGCTGAAATTTTACACAGGTCTCCAACATATAATTTAATTGTGGTCCGAACCGGACCATATCTTGATATCGTTTTAATAGCAGAGCAACTCTTTTCTTATATCCTTTTTTGCCTAAGAAGAGATGCCGGGAAAAGAACTCGACAAATGCGATCCATGGTGGAGGGTATATAAGATTCGGCCCGGCCGAACTTAGCACGCTTTTACTTGTTATTTTATGGTTTATCATCTGGCAACGCAACTATAGTTGAGTTGCCATCCACAATCGACCCCCTAAATTTCATAGCACGGCGACAGGTATACGCTATTACCGCACATATCGCACAAAGTCACGACCAGGTCAAGACGTGGTGTAGAACGGTCCCTATGGCTTTTGACATAGCCAATGCTTTCGATACTGTCAGCTATGTCACGCTTTTGAGGACATCCACAACATCATCCTCCAGCCAGGCCTAAAACGTTGAATGGCGAACCTATGCCCGTGGCCATAGACCCTCAAGCAGCATATTTGGAAGATTTAAGCAGTATTCACGATTGAATGCTGCTCTTCTAGACCATCCGAAATTCATAGCATCTGAAGAAATAAACCTGCTCCCACGAACTAGAGAGGAGTTCTGACTCACCTACGTCATGACAGATGCAGCCGCTTCAATTCATTTTGTTTGAGGTTTGAACTCGACTTACCATCCCTCGAATTAGGCATAGATTGACATCGCCGTGGAGACCACCGTAGCGCAGAGGTTAGCGTGTCCGCTTAGACGCTGAACGCCTGGGTTTGAATTCTGGCGAAACCACCAGAAAAAATTTTCAGCGGTGGTTTTCCCCTCCTTATGTTGGCAACATTTGTGAGGTATGCCATGTAAAACTTCTCTCCATAAAGATGTCGGAATGCTGCACGCCGTTCGGACTGGACTTAGTGGAATGTTCATGGGCAAAATTTGCCGAACTACTCTAGAAACCTAAAGTATCTAACTGGACAAAGCTCTCACCCAAGAGAGCGGCTCTCTGATCGGCCTAGCTCCCCTTGCGTTAACCTTGACCGTTGGTTTTCCCTTCCCTTCTTCTTTCATTGGACAGGAGTCGAGCATCTTTTGCACCACTGCCCTAGAATTGCTAGAAGACTCGGGATTATGGGTGAATACTATGTTTCGTGTTTGTATTCCCTCTACACACTTAGCCCACTGGTCATTCTCGATTATAGAAGTGGTAAACTGGAGAAGCTATCACCTATAAGAGCTTCTCTTTGCCCCGCAGTGCCACAAAAAGAGAGGCCACAGAATTATGGGTCAGCACCACGCTCTGTGCCTGGATATCCTTTAAGCATTTAATTCTCTCATCAGCATACTATAGCATGCTGAAGTAGCTAAATGCACAAAGCTCTTAACTGTGAGAGGTGCTCTCTGGTACGCCAAGGTCATTCGCTTTTATTGCTGTTGTTGTAGCCACATTTGCATGTGAAGGTAACGATCTTCATTTTGGTTCATAGGACCGATCGCCGCGGGAACATAATTGTCATTGGCTATCTAAAGGCGCCAATAACTACCCTTGTAATATCGAGCTTCACAGGCACTCAGTTTTTACCCAAGAGGCCTCTCACTGAGCCTGTCCATATAACACCACTGATTGTCCGCGACTGCAGTTGCAGCTACTCCATATGGAGCATCACTATCACTATCAAACTATTCACTGTCCGCAAACTGTGGACGCGCCCCTCAGCTCACAGCTAAGCTCTTGTCTTAGTCGTTGGCTTCCCCTTCTTCATGTATATTCGATGAAATAGAACTTGCCTTAATCGAAATTATTGTATATTTATTCCAAAATCGTTCTTATCACACGATGTGTAAAACTTTCAGAGTTGCCACATTTGAAAAAACATATGTGAAATGAAAATAAAGAGCAATGCTGTTGATGTTGTAGTCGCATTTACATGTGTAGGTGGCGCTTCTTGTAAAGCTCTTTAGATGAGCAAGCTTGTTCGAATACATACGAGCGATCGCCGCGGGAACATAATGGCCAATGTCCTCCCATATCTCCCGTCAATTATATTCTAGAGCAGATACTTCATCCTACATAAAGGCGCCAATAACCCGCCTTGTCACAGCGTGCTTCATAGGCACCCAGTATTTAAGCAAGAGCCGGTGCCACCCGGTCTTTCACTGAGACTCAACTGGATATCGCTGATTGTCCACGACTACAGTTGCAGTTACTCCGTATGGAGAATTCCACTATCCGCGCCGTAACTCCCAGCTTCTGTCACCTTTAGGTAGGATGAAGTAGCGGCTCTAGAGTCTAATTGACGGGAGATAGAGAAGATTTACTAGGCTTGATATCAGGAATCCTTGACCAGCATTAAATCGATGCAGCACAATGCGACAATATGTATACCGTTTTTGTCACCCAATGCATATTTCGAAGTAGAGGTGTGCAGGTGAGACGTAAGTAGTCGTGTAACGCGTGTGTCGCGTGATTGAATTAAAACTCTTCGTGCGTGAGCGGGAAACACATCATCACAACACGACTCACGAGAAAATCACGAACCACGAGAGATCACGACTTAGGGTTGGTATTCTGTTTCGTGAGTCGTGATTTTTTCGTGATTCGCGTGAGTAAAATTTTTGTCTCGTGAGCGTGAGTCGACATAAAAAAGTCGTGCGTGAGTGAGTGCATGAAGAAACACTCACGTGCACAGCTCTAATTCAAAGCATTACAAACTGAATTTTTAAGTTACAGTATTACGATAAAGGAAACCTTTAAGGATTAACCCATCCCCAAACCAATACTCACCCGCATAACAAGGACCTTTCGAATCATTTTGTGATAGAAATTTGGGGGCATTTAATGTTGGCAAGGGTACTTGCAACTCCTCCGAATCCAGTTGCCTGTAAAACCACAGAAAAACAATCATATCACATGTCATCCCTTCATAGGCCCATTTGAAAGTTGCTATACTTACGCATACATTCTTAGTGAAGTTTGACGATCTAAACTTCGCACCTTACTCTTGCGTGATGAATCACCAAATGAGGATTTACGGGGACGAAATGAAGCGTAAGATAGCAAGTCTATACGATCTATAATATCATACAATTCAGCACCAGATTCGGATAGAACAGGTCGACAGTGACGTCGTAAGGAACGTAATTGGGCATAGCCTTTTATGTCCACAGGACTAATGGCATTTTGCAAATAGGAAGTGCCCACCAAAGAGATGCGACGCATTAAAGACGATTGAGCCAAAGGGATCTCCAATAAATTGGACATTGAGGGTATGGGACTTAAGGGGAATTGTTGATAGTCCCTGAGGAGGAAAAAAAAAAAGAATATGGAAAAATTAAAATATAGTAAATTCCAAAAGAAATAACGACTAAACACTTACCCCATTGCCGCTGCTGTTCTCCCTGTCACCGATTCACAACTACTTACACCCGAAGTATTCGAATCAGTGCAGGAATTATAACGCGTTCGATGTGAGTGATGTAAGGCTGCTGCATTGCCCCCTCCTCCTTGACCACCACAAAGTAGACTAATAACATCGGTCGTTTTTGATTCCGACAATGAACGCTGATGTCTACCATGTCGAAGATATGAACCCTCTGGCAAAGTTTTCGATTTGGCCGCCGCTGGCATTATGCTGCTGCTGCTGCTGCCGCCGCCACTGACAGTCGAGTTGCCACCAGCACCCGCTGCAACAACGCCGCCTACACCCATCTGTCGTGAAGAAGAAGATGTCTTCTCAAGTTTAGCCCGTGGTGAACTAAATTTATTTGGTTGCGTTGTGAGATTATCTACACTAACCTCTTCCCCCGATGTTTTAATACTATCTGTGGTGGTATTAGCGTCTTGAGCCTCCGAACTTGCACTGGCCGCACCAATGGCATCCCGATTGGTGCTGGTACTACTCAGCAGTAAATTCCAATAGCTGCCCGTGTAATAGGAACCATCGATTTGATCCTCCATCCCTGTGTAGTTATAGGGCGGTACATCGTCGAAATGATGGCGCATAGGCGTATAATTGCCCAACATCCAGTCCTCGGGTTGATGCACCGGCCATGTGGTATTGCGATCATGTCGCACACTCAGCCAGTCTGGAAAAGAAATGGAAAGAAATAATTTTCACATGATGGCCATGCTTGTTGTCATACTTGAAACATACTCAGTTTAAATAGAACATTAGCTCCATCATTTGTGCTACCAATCAGGCCCAATACACTGTAGCAAGTTGATCTTATGGAATAAATATCACATTTTGTGGCCAATATAACCAATTTTTCATAGATTCTGGAAAGAAAAGTAAAAAACAAATAAAATTTTTTGTAAAACTTTCTCCAACATTTAAAATTTTATAAAAAAGAATAAAATTTGATTTTTCTTACAAATTCTATTAAAATTGAATATCGTTGAAATGGGATTTTCAAAGAACATTTCGTCGAAATTTTATTTTTTAAAGAAAATTTCGTTGAAATTTAATTTTTTTTAGATTCCATTGCAGGATATTGTCCGGCTCTAGACTATTTTGTTTAATGCCTTTCTATCAATTCAAATAAAAGCAGCAAAAATGTGGTGTTGGTGAAAGCATTTGACAAGCTACCCGTATCGCGATTTCTGGTTCGTCATAAACCTTCATCAGCGGAATTTATCAAATGGATCAATCAAAAATAGTGTAGGTTGTAAAGCACACATCCAATTTGAACAGAGCTCTAAAAGTCTACCTGCTCCACAAGCGCAATGGGAGCCAAGTAAAAACTTAATTCTCTTTGTCAAATTCAAAAAGCTTTAAGTAACAAACATAAAAATCATTTTTTAAAACCATTTCATTTTTGTAGGAAATTTAGACAACATTTCATTTTCATAGAAAATTTCGTTGAAGTTTAAAACTTTTTTTTCATAAAAATTTCGTGGAAGTTTAATTTTCATTGAAAAATTTATCAAAGTTTGATTTTTTCGAAAATTTAGTCAAAATTTCACCTTTATAGAAAATTTCATCGAAATTATTTTCAAAGAAAATTTCGTCGAAATTCGAATTTCAAGAAAGAATTAAAAGAAGATTTTCTTAGAAAATTTCACCTTTCGTCTAAACTTCATCTTCATAGAAAATTTCGTCAAAACTTCATCTTCGAAATTTGGTATTCATAGCAAATTTCGTCGAAATTTGATTTTCATGAAAAATTTTGTCAAAAGTCGATTTTAATGAGACTTTCGGCAAAACTTGATACAAAATTCGTCAAAATTCGATTTTAATGAGACTTTCGTCAAAACTTGATAGAAAATACCGTCGAAATTCGAGAAAATTTTATCGAAATTTTATTTTTTTAAAAATTTTTGTCGAAATTCCATTTTCATGCAAACTTTCGTCAAAATTTAATTTTTATAAAAAATGTCAAAATTTAATTTCCATAAAAAAATTTCGTCAAAATTTTATTTTCAAAAAACAAAATTGGCAAAAATTTTGATTTTCATCGAAAATTTTGTCAACGTTTGATTTTTTCGAAAATTTAGTCAAAATTTGATTTTTTCAAAAATTTTATTATTTTATTTTTATAGAAAATTTCGTCGTAATTCGTAATTCATTTTTTTTTTAGAAAATTTCACCTTCATAGAACATTTCGTCAAAACTTTATCTTCATAGAAAATTTCGTCAAAAGTTCATCTTCATAAAAAAATCGTCGAAATTTGGATTTCATAGAAAAAATCGTCGAATTTATCTTCATAAAAAATTTCGTCAAAAGTTCATATTCATAAAAAAAATCGTCGAAATTTGGATTTTATAGAAAATATCGTCGAATTTGGATTTTTATAAAAAATTTTGTCAAAAATCGGTTTTAATGAAATTTTCGTTAAATCTCCTTAGAAAAATCCATCGAAATTCGATATTAAAGAAAATTTGATCAAAATTTGATTTTCATAAAAAAATTCGTCGAAATTTAATTTCCATCGAAAATTTTGTCAAAATTTGATTTTCATAAAAAATGTCGTTAAAATTTCATTTTCATAAAAAATTTTCGTCAAAATTTAATTTAAATCGAAAATTTTGTCAAAATTTGATTTTCATAAAAAATTTTGTCAAAATTTAATTTTCATAAAAACTTTCTTCAAATAAGAAAGAAAATTAATAAAAAAATATATTCGAAATTCGATTTTCGTGGAAACTTACGTCCAAATTTGAATTTAGTAAAAAATTTCGTGAGCATTTCTTTTTCATAGAAAATTTCTTCAAAACTGGATTTCCAAGAAAATTTTCTCCAGGATTTCGTCAAAATTCGATTTTCATGGGGAACTTCGCCAAAATTTCATTTTAATAGAAATTTCTTCGAAATTTAGATTTAAATTTTTCTTTATCGTCAAAATTTTATTTCCATAGAAAATTTCGTCAAAGTTTGATTTTTTCGAAAATCTCGTCAAAATGGGTTTTTCATAGAAAAAGTTGCCAAAAATTTATTTTCATAGAAAATTTCGTCAAAATTTAATTTTAATAGAAGATTTCTTCGAAAATTAGATTTTCATAGAAAATTTCGTCGCAATTTCTTTATCATAGAATTTTTCGTCAAAATTCGATTTTCATGGAAAATTTCGTCATATTTTGATTTTTATAAAAAACTTCGTCTAAATTCGAACTTCATACAAATTTCGTCAAAATTAGTTTTTCACCGAAAATTTCGTCCAAATTTAATTTTTAAAAAACCGATTTACTTAGAAAATTTCGTCGAAATTTGATTTTCTAGAAAATTTCGTGAAAATTTGATTTGCATGGAAAATTTCGTGAAAATTGATTTTCGTAGAAAATTTTGTCAAAGTTTGATTTTTTCGAAAATCTCGTCAAAATGGATTTTCATAGAAAAAGTTGCCAAAAATTTATTTTCATAGAAAATTTCGTCCAAATTTAATTTTCATAGAAGATTTCGTCTAAATTGGATTTTCATAGGAAATTTCGTCGCAATTTCTTTATCATAGAATTTTTCGTCAAAATTCGATTTTCTTAGAAAATTTCGTCCAACTTTCATTTTCACAGAATATAGAAAATTTCGTCAAAATTCAATGGGTCGAATTAGATTTTCATAGAAAATTTCGTCAAATCGATATTATTTTTTGGTTAATTTTTCTTCTGGCTTACCTTGATCCCGATTCCAGGAAAAATTCAATACCATTCGAATGTGTGGATGCATGGCCTACTGCCCATATGGCCGCCTTCAATTCCAAACATTCTGCCTCATCCGAACACTTGCCAGCACTTATAACATCCAAAAGCTGTGGCAAATCACCGAATTTCCTTAAGGCTGTTGTACCCTGGGTAGTCTGTACCATTTGCCCATACAAATGGGCTGGGATATTGGGGGGTATTATAATGGGGCGGGTATTTGAATTGCGGCGACTATAGCAGCCCTCCTCGTTACGCACATGCAGGGTAAGACTGGAATGTGTATCGGCCTCAACAATTAAAACATATCTATTGATATTAAAGGGGAAAGAGAGAAGAAGGGGGGGACAGTTATTATGGTTCTCAAGAACTTCACAAGTCAAACAAAAAGTTCAACGACTGAAAAGACGTTGATGGCTTTTTGCTAGACTTTTATTGGGATTTCACGCTCGCCTCTTATTGTAGCCATTTTTCCAGTATTCGATTTCTTCTTTAACCTTCGCCTTGGGTTGATTAAGACCACGTGACAGGGAGTAATAGCGTGCCATCAGCAAACGGCCAACATCGCCGAGAATTTTCAAATTTGGCCACAGACTAACGATTTCCTCCAAATAATACTGCAAATGAAGCAAAATTATCAAAATCTGATTTTTGTTTATAATAGAAGGGCCATTTACCTTTTCATGGCATGCCTCTTCTAGCACTTCCATGGCCGCCAAGACCACACTGCGATCATAGTCCTTGGTCTGTTGTATGATCAAAGGTATACCCCAAACTTCAAAATTGGGTATGCGGGCCCTAAGCAACACCATTAGGAATTGGGTGGCATAATAGCGGCCGCTGCGATCTTTGGCATCGGTCAAAGCTTTCTCCAAAACTTTGCGGGTAACCGAGTCCAGGGTATAATCCAAGCCCGAGACAATCAATTTTACATAACACACATGATCGGTATTGCGCACCAAGTTGATGAGACTAGAATGACATAAAATTTACATACCGCCAAAGGTTAGTTGCACAACATTGCCAACAACTTACTGTTCAAATACCGCCGTGTTCGTTAGTATCGTTATGCCCTTTTGCGCTCGACACATTCGTCCAATAAATAGAAAATACTGTTGACACATGGTGGTGTCCATGTGATGCGGACTAAATAGACAATCATGGGCCCGATTCGATGTAGTTACCGCCAATAGTTGTGAGGCCACATCCGTAAAGAAATCAGTCAAAAGACGCACACTTTCCAAAGGATAAATGGCCAATAGCCAATCGATTAGATCCAAACCCACTTGTACATATGGCGGCAATGTCTTGCCATGATCCAGATCTTGGTGAGAAAAGCAATTCTTACTGGGCTTAAAGAAATCGATGAGGTTTTTGAGGAACGTTAAACTGGGTTCTTCCATTTTGCGTATAAGATTTGACTGTAAAAGAGAGAGGGAAGAAAAGAGAAAAAATATTAATCAAAAATTTGAAGAGCATAACATGCAATACAGGACAATGCTAAAATCTGTTGAACTGACGATAGTCTTTTCCATGCCTTGGCTGACTACATCGAAGCCGCCTTTACATTGACGGCCTTCTGGAGTCCAAACATGGTGCTAGTGTATCCCCCTCTATTGGTGAATTGGGTTGATACGTTGCTGAAAGACAGCCTCACTGACGGAGGACTCGATTGAGAGATTGTAATTAGAGAAACACCGCAAATAGGACTTTATTCCCCATTTTGTGGTTTCTGGTTACCAATAGGTTTGTAGGATTTTCGAGGAGAGAATGAAGGTCGTTGGCACAGCAGAGGGCTCGTTTAGGAAGATTGTGATTAGAGTGTTTTATCGACTCTAAAAAACCGGTTTATCAACGCATCACTGACAGAGGGCTCAATTAGGGATATTGTGACGTAAGGAACACCGCAAAGAGGGCTTTTATCCCATCTTTTACTGCTTTTGGTTATCAATAGGTTTTCAGTTTCTTGGAGGAGAGTATGAATGCAATGTGATTAGAAAAACTTTACAAGGAGGGGTTGTATCCGCCCTGGCTTCCGATTATCAGTGTGATTCTTTGATCCTGCGAAGAGACGATGAAGGCCTTTGTTGTTGTTATAGCCATATTCGTCGTAACACTACAGATTGATACATTTAAAGATTATTCTGACTCTGCTATCATCTCCAGATCTAGCTCCAGGAATCAAGCCACTTCAATTGGAACGGCCAGGGATTCTGCAGTCAGATTAGTTGTTGTTGTAGCAGTTTGTTGTGTTCTATCTTTCGCCCGCTTTATTCTGTTGAGTGTCAAGACCCTAGTTTTTTTTATGGAATGTCTTTGCATTAACCCTGCAGTCAGTAAAAACGAGTCAATCTAAGAACAGATATCGGTAAAAAATTCTTTTACATTGGACGGAGGGAAAAAATGAAAAGTGATCGCAGAATAGAATCCAAAAATTCTACCAGCGAATTGAGGAAGAAAATCTGGTTGTAGCTGCAGATATTGTGCTGAGTTTATGAACATTTTCCTAGCTGTTGGTATTCCATAGTGAGGGCTATAGTCCTAGCGATACGGTTTCGAAGCATATTCAGCGTGGCTGCACTCAGGGGTCCATCTGTGCTCCATATATATGGAACCTCATGATGGATCCCCTGCTGGGACGTCTCGCTGAGTCCTTCAAAATCAGTGCATATGCGGATGACCTGCTCATCCTGATTGAAGGACATTCCAGACTTGCTCTGGAAACTCGCGGTGAGCTTGCCATGGGCATTGTGCGCGAATGAAGCGATCGTGTTGATGTTGACATCGCTGAGAACAAAACTGACAATGTTGCCCAAGGGCATCTTGTCGCGGAATCGTGCACCCACGATTCGATCTGGTGGACCTAGCATCAGGAATGTAGCGCTGGTAAAATATCTGGGTGTGACTGTTTCGGAGAGAATGGGTTTCCTGGTCCATTTGGATCGGGTGAAGGAGAAGATGACTGGAGTAGCCGGTATGATTAAGCGTGTTCTGGGAAGAGATTAGGGTGTTAGTCGTCGCGCTGTTCGGTCCATATATGGTGGTCTATTTGTTGCTTGCGCAACTTGTGGAGCGCCTGCATGGCACGGAATTGCGGCGACAGGGCGAAAGAAGATCCTCTCTTAGGACGAAAGAAGATCCTCCTTAGGACGAAAGAAGATCCTCTCTTGTCAGAGGGTGGCACGAAAGAAGATCCTCTCTTGCTTGCCTGTGTGTAGAACTGTTTCGACAGATGCACTAAAGGTATTGCTTGGCGCGCCCCTCTTGATTTACTCGTGAGTTACATGGCCGTTCTGTATAGTGTAAAAAAGGGAATTCCATTAGTGTATGAGGATTGGCTCACGGCTTCTAAACTTGTAGATGGGGATGTTAGGCGGCTCAAGGCACTTCTTTTGGAGCGTCTTGATGATAGGTGGAGAACTAGATGGGCGAACAGTGACAATGGTCGGGTGACTTACGAATTTATTCGTGACGCGACGTTCGTACGAGACCGCCCTGACTTTGGTTTCGGCCTAAGTCTGGGCTTCATACTGACGGTACATGGTTCCTTTAACGCATTTTTGCATCAGAGGCATTTGTCCGTGACTGATCTGTGCGACGGTGGGAGACCTGAGGACTGGAGGCATGTACTGACGGAATGCCCGTACTATGCAGACATTAGAGTTTTGGGCGCGATGGGGATTAGCGAGGCGGTGTGGGATTTCAGTAGGGCCTTTGAATACGAGAAGACTGTTGCAAGGCTGGCCACCTTTTCCCAGGAAGTATTTCTTAGGAAACGGACAAGACTTAGTGGAGGGATGAATACACGCTAGTTATCCATAACGAGGTGTTGCTGTAATGGCGCGACCGAGTGATTTGGTGCTGCGCATGGCCTTGCAGCTGCCTTGCCCATGTTGATGCAGCAGCGTTTGCCCATCGTAGGTTTCCCGTAGCTTTTGTGGTTGTGTTCGGTCATCCGTAAGGGTGGCCGCGTTGATTGTGAGTCCCATGTTGAAGCAGATATGTGTGGCGTAGCTCGTGAGGGCTGCCGCGTCCTGTTTGTGGAACCTGGAACTTCAGTTCCTGGCAATGGTGAGGCCGCAGTAGAGAGCAACGTGGTGGCTGTGGTTTCTACCCAAATAGCGGGTAGAGCATAAGCTCGGCGTGGAGTTGCGTTTTCAAACGGGTGCCGTGACCCATAGATTGGAAGGAGTTTTAGGTAGTGCTCCGCTCCTCACCAAGGAGGTGAACACGTCCAAATACGTGGGATCAATTTGCTACTCATGTGTGGGTTACCACATGTGGGGGCGATGGTAGACGCATTGTATTCACCTTTGAGCCTCGGACCTCGCAGGTTTGGGCCGTGATGCCAGGCATCTGCGTTAAACACGACATTCGGCAGTGAGGAAAGTACAAAACCGGTCCCTGATAACCGTAATCAGGGACCGGCTATTCAGAGAACTATTAAATTCCTGAGTCTAAACGCTAACAAGGCGGCTTTATTTGGAGATTTCCTTTTAAGGCAACATTTCATTAAATGTAATTATATTTTTTTTTGTTGTTATTTTTTAGTTTGTTTACTCACTCTTATTATTGTTGATATAACTTCCCAATCCCAGCCACTGCCATCCTTGGAATTTAAAACATTTGAGTCTTTTATTAAGCGATTCACTTTGATATTCTCCAGGAACGGTAAGATTTTGTATTTCAAACGAAAACTGGCTCTTCGTGTGGAGGATGATTGCGAATTTGATTCATCACTTGAGGACACCGAATCCAAACGTGGTCTTTCCAAAGTACCTATACCGCCACCGCCAGCACCCAACGAAGAAAATTGACCCCCGGGTGCATTGGTGGCAGGAGGTGGTGATTGCAAACTGTTGCTGGCAAAAGGTATATCCTGAGCGTTGATTTCTCGTCGAAAAAGTTTTGTATTTATGAGGGCTAAGAAGAAGAAAATGGACCATTCGTTTTAATCAGTTCAAGATAAATTCGTATTGCCTACTCACTTCCTTCTTGTATAATACTATCCAAAAATAAGCTACTCGAAGCTGGGCGATTTCTTAGCATCTTCTGATAGCATTGCAATGCTGATATGGCAGCACTTGCATGCAAATTACCTCGTGTGGCATGTGATATTAGACTCGGCAGTGCCGGACTGGTACTGCATATGTCCGGTGGTAAATGGGTATGCATTAAATGCAATATCTTGCCAATAAGAACAGTGGCTGCTACGGAAACAGAATCGTCGCTCGATACAATAACCTCAACCAAGGCATTGAGGAGACCAGTCTCTAGAAAACAATACAACTGTAAGGCCAAATGTTGTTCGCATATATTGGGAGCACGTGCGGCTAAGCTAGGCAATATACTACGACCCTCGGCGGCCACAAAGCCATTGCATAATAGCCAATTATCCTGAAAATCCGAAGGATCAACGGCCTGCAAAGCCACAGCATACTCCTTAGTCCATGTGGGTTGTGGAAGACCTAACAGTTCAAACAGTAATTCCAATATTGCTTTCTGTGGGAGAGAAAGAAGAAAAAATGCTCATTAATGGGAGGTTTCCATACGAAACGGAAAGTCGTTTAGGCAAAAGCTTACTCTAATTTCAGTTTGATTTAAATATAAAGCATCAACTATAGCTTTTAAACCGGATGGTTTACTTGGATCACAGAATTCAATGGTCCCAGTCCAGCTGCGCAATACAGATAATAAAGCTAAACGACAACTTGTGTAACGTAATTCACGGGCATCCCTGAAAAAAAAGCAAAAAAGGGGTTAGTGTGAAAAATTTATGTTAGACCAAAGAAAAATTTCATAGAAATGCCCTATAAAGACAAGATTTTCATGAAATTTTTTGCACCGGAACGAACCAGCATAACCAAACAACCTGCCAATGGACAGGTGTATATCTTGTGTTATATCTTAAAAATCAAACCAAATTTAGAATTTTAGTTTAGTTTTCGTTCAAAGGCTTACTTATTCTTATCCATTATCCCCAGTCGATATGTATAATCGCAATAGGGCGCCGCCAAACAATCCAAACGTACTCCCGATATATTACGCGTATGGGGCCATTCCAGCAAATACAATAGAACACCACTCAAACTCTCCGCTATTCGGGGATTGTGACATTCGAGTACATTGCGGGTGATGGAGGTGACACCGCCACAACATATCAATAATGTTGGATTTAATACAGCAAACTCACAGAGTGTGGCCAGACAGGCTCTTAAGAGGTTATCACTTTCCTCGATGCCCGTATCCGCCAGGGATACCAGGCAACGAACCAACACCGGACTTATATTTTCCGGTGATATTGCTAACATTTTACGAATCTAAAAGAAGCAAAACAAACAACAAAAAGGCAATGAATCATAATTTATAAGGGAGAGAAATGAGAGAGAGAGAGAGAGAGAGAGTGGGTTAGACTTACCAATTTCAAAGCTTGAACACGTTCATCGTCATTTTTCAACATTATATCAATGGACCGGCATAGTAAATGAGGCAATTGAATAGAGTTAAACACTTTGACATCCTTGGTGGTTGTCAAAACATATCGTATCGTACGTATAGCGGCCGCTCTTACTTGGGTAAAGGTATGGATTAAGGAAGCACTCAAGCTGGAAGGAAAATAAAGTGAAAAATAAGGCAAATTAGTAAGCAAATAATACTGTGTGAATGTGAGGGTGAGTCGGGTGTGTAAATTCCCTGCACTTTGTCCTTTTTACATCAGATATCCAAAAAGGACCAGTTGGAGATCTTAATAGATGATCACAAGGATGCTTCTTTAATATTCGATTTACAACTGCAAAAAATTAAAAGATCGCTTAACGTTGGTGGCTGAGAATTGAATAACGGAACGGAAGTTACTCCGCGCGAATAATTCGTTTGAGCCCTAACGTGGGACCGTATGGCATACCGCCTGCTATGTTGCAAATGGTGCAACCATGGTCCACACAACTTCTTGTGCCGATGGCAGCTGCGTTTGTAGTACTACGTCCTAACTCTTTAGCTGTTATTGTTTAAGGTGGTTTTCAACCCAAAGGCGGGGAAACCGAGCCATTCCCCGCAAGAGGTCATTCACTTTAAAATCCTTTGTTTTAAAGGCCCTGTTCATAGAAAAAAAAAAATAAAAATCGTTCTCAATCACGACATTAATTGATCCCATTAAATTTTTAAATAAAACTGTTTCAATCAAGGAAATTACAATATCAATCACCGTTTTTGAAAAAGTAATTGAAAAAATGTTCAATTAAAAAAATTACATATTCAGTAAAAAAAAGATTGTAATTTTTAAAATTGTCAATTTATTTTTTAATTGATCCAATTAAAAAAATTATTGAACGTTTCAATTAATTTTTTTATTGATATAATTACAAAATGATTGACATTTTTTGAAAATTCCTATTAATTTCTATATTAGGTTAACGGATGTTTACCTCCTGGGGAATGAACTTGAGGTACGTTGTTTGAGCAAAAATCTGAACACCCGTATAAAAAAACACCCCGCGAGGGTTCCCCAAATAAATTCGGGTGTCGTGAAGTGTCTGCTTCTCTTTCATTAAAAAAAATATTATTGAATCAAATAATTTTTTAATTGAAAGCAAATTTATTTTCAACAAAATTTTTAATTAAACATTTTTTGACTTTTTGATTTTTTTTGTGCCCAAAGGGTCGGTACCCTTTATGTTGCGGTTGGCGACATCAAAAGGAATTTAGCAACCCTAGGCACGTAACTTTGGCCCCCGTGGCGAAGAGGCGAGCATGTCCGCCTATGACGCCGTAAGCCTGGGTTCGAATCCTGACGAGAAAATCCGAAAAAAATGTCCCTCCTAGGCTGGCGACAATTGTGAGGTACTGTGTCATATTAAACAAATGTTATGGCAGCCCTGTAAAAACTTCTCCCACACATTTGAATTGAATGTGTGAGAAGTTCACATTTGCATTTGCACTTCACTTTGTCGGCCTTTTTGTCCTTAAATAAGGTGCTGTGAGGACCGCCCCCTATTGGTGAATTAGGTTAATACAACAGAGAAATGCAGGATTCTCAACGCAACAATGGTGGAGAGCTCGATTAGCAAGATTTTAAACAGAGGAACTCCGCAGGGAGAGCCCTTTAAAAACTTCTCCCACACATTTGAATTGAATGTGTGAGAAGTTCACATTTGCATTTGCACTTCACTTTGTCGGCCTTTTTGTCCTTAAATAAGGTGCTGTGAGGACCGCCCTCTATTGGTGAATTAGGTTAATACAACAGAGAAATGCAGGATTCTCAACGCAACAATGGTGGAGAGCTCGATTAGCAAGATTTTAAACAGAGGAACTCCGCAGGGAGAGCCCTGTAAAAACTTCTCCCACACATTTGAATTGAATGTGTGAGAAGTTCACATTTGCATTTGCACATGTTAGCCATCCATAGCAGGATGCTTTACCAAAAGCAAAGTTACATACAAGAATGAGAATTAAAGGCCTCGTTTAATGAGCGTAGAGAAAGCTGCCTATATGAGCGAAGGCCAACGGGCTTAGCATAAACCCCAGAATGGCTGAGCTGGTACTTTTCGTTGGGAGGCGAAAACAGGATGTTTTCAAGGAATCTGTCCTGGATAGGGAAGAGCTGTCGTTCTATCCGCAGGTTAAGATCCTGGTCGTGATTCTTGAACGGAGACTTAGCTGGAAAAGAAACATAGAGAAAATGGTCAAAAGGAGTCTAAATGTGTTCTACTCCTGTCGCAACTCTATAGGGGCTGAGACTACAGAAAGTTTACGGTGGTGGTTCCGCCGATGGATGTCATGACATCAGGTTCTTGAGAACTGCGTCCTTCGCAAGAGGTCTTACAAGACGGTACAAGGCACCGCGGCGGAGCTAAGCTCTGGGACATGGAGGTGTGGCCCGAGAAAGGCGCGGAAATGGCGATGAAGATCGCTCTTCTCAAACTGAGCATTTTTTTGTTGTTGTTGGGGGACGGCTATACGCATTGCGGCATGCTATATGCGTTGGATTTTTCAGGAGAGAACTTCCTTGTTGACGGGTTAGACGTCATTTTTCCGAATAGGAATCAAGGAGTCATAAAGGCTTCCCATAAAGGGAGCTATGGACTACACGTACCCCACTTTTTCAGGGACCTTCTGCTTAGGCCAAATCGGGCAACTAAATCAGCGAACGCTCTCCTGTGGGAATTTCTTTACAGCGTGGATATATTCAACGATGACCTCATGGATGAGGAGTGGGCTAGCAGATTGCAGGGTGGTGAATACTCTGCGTATTAATTCGTGGAACAGGATATCACTTATCCTGGGTCTGAGGAAGCATGACCTTCAAGCGCTGACTGGCTATTGAAACTTTTGGTATATATCGTCGCTCTGGACTCCGGGAGAGCCGAAATTTTGAAGGGTGTGTGATGACGAGAAGAGTTGGAGACGGTCAAGTATCTTTTGTGTCACTGTCACGCAACTGCAAGAAGAAATTGGATAGTGAGTGAACACCCTTTTCCATGTCCTACAGACACTTAGTCCTCTCATCATTTTTGAGTTTTTTAGAGGCCTGTTTTGGCTGGCTGAACCATTTTCCTATATTTAAGAATTTGTCCTTGGTTCAACCAGTTCCCCACATTTCCATCTTGCCCTTTCGTTACCTTTTTATACTCTCCACCATAAATTCTAAACATAAGAAGAAAAATTTCTCGTATATTTCAATTTGTACAACCACTTGGTATGTTTTATTGTTCTTACAAATTGGTCCAGGAGGCCACCGGAGCGCAGAGGATAGCATATCCGCCTTCAAAGCCGAATGTGTGTTATCACCTCCTTATACTGGCGACATTTGTGAGCTACTTTGCCATGTAAAAACTTCTCCCCAAAGAGATGTCGCTCTGCGGAACACTGTTCGCACTCGTCTATAAAAAGGAGGCCCCCTATCATTAAGTTTAAACTTGAATCGTTTAGCACTCAGTGAAATGTGAGATGTTTGCCCTGGTCCTTAACGGAAAGTTCATGGGCAAAATTAGCATTTTTTACAAATTGGCCCAACCTAGTTAACATACGCTCACTCCTTCATGTAGCTGCCACTTAAGCCCATCTCTCGATTTGAGTTCTGAATTACGCAGAAGATATTTCTTATCTTTCTAGCATATGTTGCGAATAAATTGCATACATGGCCCCTTTTGGAAGTAAACCCCATATAAATCGATTTGAGTTCTTGAGATTACCGGCATTACATTTTTTCTTCTTGAAGTCAAATTTCTCAACCAATGTTGATGCAACTTAAAATTCTGATATTTTTTAGATCCTCCTGCCTATGCTACAAGTATGTGCCCTTTAGGCTCTATTTCTCGGATTGAGTTCTTGTTTAACTTTTCTTTTTCTCTGAAAATAAGCGACAACTAGTTACATATTTGAATTTATCACGTTTCTCTTAACCAAATCTAACGTTACGACACGATAATAAATAATCACTTAATTAAAAAAAGGTTTGTTGAACAGTAACAAACAGCTGACAAATTTGTTTCATTCTGCTGCGATATTGAAGATATACCTATATGTTGAATAAAAAAAGTATAATTTCTTTTGCCTAGATATATTAAAAACTATTTGCAAGACTCATTAATGCTTAACGCCATTCAATGAAGTTTATTTGTCTGGAAACCTAACATGGAGTACAAACGTAAAACAAGAGAGAAAAAAAGTGAGATGGTGTAGCCACAAATAAAAAACGGCCGTTACAACTGCTCAGCTGTCTACTGTCTGACTATTAAATAGGTGGTCTTAGTTTGTTATTGTTTTCCATGTCAGCTACTACGATGGATGGAAGGTTTGGGTGTTTAGTGTGTTGCTGAAAATAAATCTATGCCATATCCGTACTTACCAGTAAAGCAACTCTTCCGTGGTAAATCCCAAATTACTTTTAGATGTTGATGTCGCCGACGCCGCCGCTGTGGCCGCCATAGTTGATGGGGTGGCCAGAGCAGAGGGTGTTGTAGCAGTGACAATAGCCGTTGCATTTGTAGTGCTGTTGCTGCTGCCGCCGCTAATGTTCGAAACAGCGCTGGATGCATGTTGTGTTGATGATTTGTTAGTTGGTGTTGTTGTTGCTGCTGTTGATGATGATGGTGTAGTTGTGTGGTGTTGGTGCTGCTGTTGTTGATGATGTTGCTGGTGTTGTTGTTGATGGTGATGATGTTGATGTTGGTGCTGTTGTTGGGTTTTCTGTTGTTTTTGCTGCAACCACTGCTGTCGTTGGCACAATGTAGCCAAACCACTGAGCAGAAAGAGACGCTTGGTATCGCGTGTCTCACGGCAACATAATGCCGAATAGATATCATAGCAATTCTCAGCAGCTGATTTCTTTGGATCCAAGCGATAATACTTTTCCGAGTCTTCTGAAACTGAAGAAGAAGAAGTAGAAGAAACACAAAAAAACACCAGTTAGCATGTGGTTGGTTAGAGTATAGTAAGTTATAAACGCTTGAAAAATAATAATTTATGTACATTTAAATGTTGGTATTTACATATTTCTATAAATTAGGTTGTGGGGCTCATTTAGAAACATTTACTAGGAAGTCAAGAAGTAATTAATTTAAGTTTGTCACAAAAAGGCAGGCCAAGATTAAATGCTTTTTTCGCCCGAACTTGTGGTTCTTATTTATAGTAGACTAGGGAACGATGGATATCAGGTAAGGGTTCTGAGTGACTTTAACTTGGTCAAAATTTAAGTCAAACATGGCTCCTCAAGCATCTCCAGGCCACTGCATGAACTCTTGACATATTACATGGCCCTAATTTTGATTCCTGCACATGAAGGCGAACGTCCTTGGCGAGGCAACCGGTTTTCAATCTTGATAATTTGCGATTTGTTTGAGCCTAGTAGTAAGAATCGCCACTGCGGAGGCGATGGCAGCCGGTTTGTCATCTGATCTGAGATCGAAATCATAACTAATGAAAACATTTTGTCAATGTGTTTGGACGGATTCTCTTTATCGGCAGAAACTAAAAAAAGATTATGGGAGGTCATAACAAGAAATCCCCATGGGTTTTTTATATGCTAGGATAAGAATCGCGTCCTCTAGAGCCTCAAGAAGTATTTTCGGGAGATCGGTTTATATGGAAGCTATATCAGATTAAAGACCGATTGGAGCCAAACTTGGTACATCTGTTGAATGTCATAGGAATTATCATCGTGCAAACTTTCTGCCAAATCGGATAAGATTTGCGGCATCTCGCGACTCAAGAAGTATACTCGGGAGATCGGTTTATATGAGAGCTATAGCAGGTTTTTATACCCTCCACCATAGCATATGGGTATACTAATTTCGTCATTCTGTTTGTAACACCTCGAAATATGCGTCTGAGACCCCATAATGTATATATATTTTTGATCGTCATGTCATTTTAAATCGATCTAGTCATGTCCGTCCGTCTGTCTGTCGAAAGCACGCTAACTTTCGAAGGAATAAAGCTAGCCGCTTGAAATTTTGCACAAATACTTTTTATTAGTGTAGACCGGTTGGGATTGTAAATGGGCCAAATTGGTCCATGTTTTGATATAACTGCCATATAAACCGATGTTGGGTCTTGATTTCTCGAGCCTCTAGAGGGCGCAATTTTCGTCCGATTTGACTGAAATTTTGCACGTGGTATTTTGGTATCACTTCCAACAACTGCGCCAAGCATGGTTCAAATCGGTTCATGTTTTGATACAGCTGCTATATAAACCGATCTTGGGTCTTGACTTCCTGAGCCTCTAGAGGGCGTAATTCTTATCCTATTTGACTGAAATTTTGCACGTTGCGTTTTGGTGTCACTTCCAACAATTGTGTTTAATATGATTCAAATCGGTTCATAATTTGGTATATCTGTCATATAAACCGATCTTGAGCCAATAAAGCGCACAATACTCATCCGATTTGGCTGAAATTTCGCATGAGATGTTTTGTAATGACTTGCAATAACTGTACTTAGTATGGCGCAAATCGGTACGTAACCTGATATAGCTGCCATATAAACCGATCTGGGATCTTAACTCCTTGATCCTCTAGAGGACGCAATTCTCATCTGATTTGGAAGAAATTTTGTACAACGGCTTCTCTCATGACCTTCAACATACGTGTCTTATATGGTCTGAATCGATCAATAGCTTCATACAGCTCCCATGTAAACCGATCTCCCGACTTTGCTTCTTGATCCCCTACAAGGCGCAATTCTTATCCGAATGAACTGAAATATTACACAATGACTTCTACAATGTTCAACATTCATTTATGGTCCGAATCGGACTATAACTTTTAGTTCGATTGTAACCATACTTGGTGCATCGGTTGGAGATTATAGGAAAAGTTCAGCCAAATCTGATGAGAATTGCGCCCTCTATAGGCTCAATAAGTATATCCGGTAGATCGGTTTATATGGCAGCTATATCTAAACGTGGACCGACTTGGCCCATTTACAATCCCATCCGACCATACTTCGATTGTAACCATACTTGGTGCATCGGTTGGAGATATTAGGAAAAGTTCAGCCAAATCTGATGAGAATTGTGCCCTCTACAGGCTCAATAAGTATATCCGGTAGATCGGTTTATATGGCAGCTATATCTAAACGTGGACCGATTTGGCTCATTTACAATCCCAACCGACCTGCATTAATAAGAAGTACTTATGCTTAGAGCTTAAATACAATGCCAAATGCCTATATTATCAGAGCAAAAAGTTTCAGTGTAATTTTTCACAGTTCTTAAGACGATTTTCAAACTCACAGGAAGTAACAATAAAAAAAGGAAATACTAAGCAGCAAATAAGTAGTACTCTTACAAAGTACGAGTAAGAAGGAAAACGACAATAACTTGGTGGTGGTGATTATGGTAGTTGGATAACAATTGAAGAAGGGAAACGCTTTTGGCGGCATTCTAACCCAGCAGTAGAGCACTCGTATGTTAGTATGGTTTCCGTTGAAAGGTGCTATAAAGTAATTAATCAATTAAAAACCATTAAGATGAGGGATAAGCGCCGCAAATTGCTTTTAATTGAATTTTAACCAAATCATTCAGAAACGACGACGACGACAAAACAGACAGTGGTCGTCAGTGGCCAACAAACCAACATCATCCGCATAGACATCGGAATGTCAGTTGGCACTAGAAGGATTGAGTTGCCCTAGTGCCTAACATTTTTAAGAGCCTGGTGTTGAGTAGTACTCAACACTCCGGATGTGCACCCGAGTGATGGATGGATGGATGGATGAGTGACTGGATAACCAACTACTGCTATTCAAGTGTAGTCACCAAACACGAAAGGATGAAGATTCGCCTAACATTCTTCATGAGCATAAACTTGCAATTCAGTTTGCTGGCTTTTGCCCTTAATGATGATGTCGTGTTATTTAAATAGCATGGCCTAGACCAAGATACGACTGCCATAATGCAGACAATGGCGTAAGTATGAAATTAAGCTGAGAGCAGTCTATCATAATTTTATAAATTTCCCTCATCTTGAGTTTGTAAACCAAAAAAAAATATTAAAAAATTTGGGTTTTAAGAAAATTGTTAATTTTTACACAAATTTTACTTAAAGTTTGGATTTTTACACAAATGTTGGTAAAAATTTATTTTTGGAAATTGTAGGTTAGGTTAGGTTGAATGGGTTGCCCACCAAAGGTGAGTTCACTCGGCCCATTGTGGTACCCTAGAGAGAGAAAGGTAAGAGAAAGAAAATGTTAGACCTCATACTAGAGGTTATACACGAATAAAAGAAAAAGACAGTAGGAGTGGAAAAACCCAAGCGGAGATGAAGAACCGTCCGTCCCTACGCAAGCACGGATCTACCTCTGCCGGAGCTTGTGTCACCCCCTCGTCGGAACCATCCTGTACCCTCAACAAACCTCAGGAGAGATACCAGAGGTACGTTTGCAAGTTCACCCAGATCACAGAATAAACGGCTGCCCAGAAAGGAGAGCCTACGTCTCTGCAGACCCGGACAGGAACACAGCAAGTGCTCAATACTTTCATTCTCATCTAGGCAACTCCTATAGAAGTCATTGTGCGGTATCCCCATGCGCGCCGCCATGACACAGTGTCCGGTTATTACCCCTGTCAAAGTACTCATCGACCTCTTATCGAACGACAGCAACTCCCTCGTCCTCCTCCGGTCCGGCCATAGCACCTTCGCAGCCCAGCAACCACCGACTCCGCCCTGGCCATCGCCTCTACTGTATTCAGCAGCTTGACAAATGGCACGTAGGCAAGACCGATGACTGGTCCGCCCGGCGCAGACGAACCCCTCTTGGCGCCCTCGTCCGGCCTCTCATTTCCTGGAATCTCCTCATGTCCAAGAACCCATGTCAGCGACACATCCTGGGCCCAGAGCCTATCCAGGGATTCCAAACAATCTGCCACGCATCTCGACCTCAACGTCCTCAACCCCAAGGTCTTGAGCGCCGCCATAAAGTCCACATAAATTCTAAATTTCAAAGGCGGTAAGCCCCTTACCAGAATTTCTCTATTTTTTCCTAGAAAATATCGAAATTTTGTTTTTAAGAAAATTTAGAACGTCTCAAACCATCCGACGCCGAGACCCGATTCATGATAGGATCTTCAGGATTCGCTTCCCTGAAAGAGTGGAGTGTGAGACGGATGCTGAGTTTGAGAAGGATGGGCCTCGGTCTTCACAGATGGCTGCAAGATGAAGTCAGGGGTGGGTTTGTGATCTACATCTAGAACCTCGAAATCGGCACGCTGGTGGAACTGGCGGGCGATGTCTGTACCATTAAAATAACAGTAAAAGTACGTTTAGATTGGCCACAAAATCGGGATATATGGCCTTTTCGAGATTTAAGTGCTAAATCCTGTGTTTTTTTGCAGGTTTTACCATACAAAAATAAAATCCATTTTTGCAGGCTTTATTTGTAAATCTCAAATAAATCCGGTATTTTTATCGATTATTCAGTCATAAAGAATAATCGATAAAAGAACCAACATATGCCACTGTTTTCAAGAATTGTGTACGGATGTGTGTGGCATGCACATTCATGTACGCTTGTATATGTTACCCCAAAAACGCAGTGTAAACGTCAGGATTTGTTTTTGGATCATAAAAAGTTCCATCTAAACGTGCTATAAACTGAATTCTGGGATGGTATTTATCTTCTTCGAAACTTAGGATGAGCCAGGTGGTGAATATTTAGATAAATGTCGAACTGCCTACACAGTCTGGTCTTCCGTCGTCCGAAGGAGGACGATGGAACGGCTGACCTTTGATAAAAGGTCACTGAGCATTATTACGGGATAACTATGAACCACGCAGGTTGGAATATTAAGCTCTGTGTGGTGTTTATCGTTATCACGAGCAGCTTGGCTGGGAGCCACCGGACGCGTATACAGGTTGCGTATAGTGGAATGCTCCATACGAAGTAGTCGTGGACAATTAGCAGTATCGAGTAAAGAGTCTCATTGAAAGACAAAGCGGCAACGACTCTTGCTTAAATGCAAAGTGCCTACGATGGTAGATATGACAAGGCGAGTTATTGCCGCCTTTAAATTATCAATGGCAGGCCACCGTAGCTCAGAGGTTAGCAGGTCCGCCTTTGACGCTGAACGCCTGGGTTCCAACCCCGGCGAGGACATCGGACAAAATTTTCATCGGTGTTTATCCCTTCCCAATGCTGACAACATTTTTAAGTAGGTACTCTGCCATGTAAAAACGTCTCACCAAAGAAGGGTCGCACTGCGTTTCGCCGTTCGGACTCGGCTATAAAAAGGAGGGCCCTTATCACTGAGCTTAAAACTTGTTATGTGAGAAGTTTGCCCCCTGTTCCCTAATGGAATATTTATGGGCAAATTTGTATTTTGCAATTATCAATGGCCATCAGGTTCTCGCGGCGATCGATCCAATGGACAGGAGCCAGGTTGTTCACTCGGTCCGAAGACGAGTATCGCTACCTCCACATCCAAATGTGGCTACTACAGGGGAATTATAACCGGGCACTGGGAATCCCGTATAATGTTTACTGCTGAAATTGTCTTGATGAGGTTATGGAGAAGACTATCGAACACTTGCTTTGCTCATGTATAAGTCTTCAATGGCACAGGCTTATCATTTTGGAGAGACGGTTTTTATCCGATTCCGAAGTTGTCTGTCATAGAAAATTTTCTTAAAAATTTACCGAATATCCCCCAAATTTCTACGCCATTGTTTGTAGATCTTGCATTTGCTTCACAGTGGCATTTTTATTTAATTGTAGCCTTTTTCCCCCTTTGGGTAACAATTTTGTTAGAAGGGTTTAAAACAATGAAATATACAAATTAACCACGGCAAAGGGTTAATATTACCTGCCTAAGAGGGCAATCTTCTCCGGCAGTGCTAAGAGACGACATGCTATGCTGAAACATAGCAAATGTGTTTTTGAGGAAAACCCTATGTACACCATGATGATGTGTGCTGATGATGGCGATGGTGGTGGTTGGAGTAGCTGTTGTATTAGCGGAAAATTATGCACTACTCAAACTGGCAACCTGATGATATGATTACGGTTGGCAAGATTAAAATCGCCCATAATGTCGTTTTTGCCTGCACTGCAACTGCAACACTTCTTTATACCCCATAAACTATGCAGGAAGGTTTTGTGTCTACTTTTTCAGAGTTTGTCTTTAAAAACTCATTTTTTCAAGCCACAGGCATGTATGGATGCCACATTCTCACATGTAGCGGGAACTTTTCATTTGGTTAACGCCACTGGCGTTGACAGTTGTGCCACAGACTGACTGACCGAGCAGGTGATGTCTGCCAAGACTTTGTGCATTCATATGTGACCGAGGCACGGTACCAAGGAGTGCTAACTTAACAACACCTGGCATGGGTGCATAAAGGACCAAACATTTTAAAACGATTAAAGTTAAAAGAGTTTTAACGAAATAAATTTTGCCAAAGTTTGAAAAATATTTCGATAGTAAATCTAAAGAAATTTCCTATGAACATAAAATTGTATTTTTCATTTTTTTTTGCCTTTTAAGGCGATAATTATTATTTGATAATTCTCATTTTATTTATGTATTTCTCCTCGGTCGATGGTAGGGCAAAGTGTCCTGGCAGTTCGTCATCCATTTACAGATTTTCAATTACCACCGACTTTGCACTTGTGCAAGACCAGCGACTGTGTTAGGTTAGGTTAGGTTGAAAAGAGGGTGCAGATATTAATCAGCCCCATGCCACTATGGACATACACCTAAGCCAGTAATCGGCTTGTTGTGCGCTCTAAAAACTATAAAGTAACCTCTAAAAAGAAAATTTTATGATACCAATAGCTATATCGACCTCCTTCTTGCTTCCTTTCAGTAATAGCCTCGTCTTCTCACGATCTGGACCCCCCCCCCATAAGATTTTCGCCGTCCTACCGACCGTTTCGCTGTTCCACAATGTTGCATGCGCATTCGTCGCCCACTCCCTTAACTCGAAACCCAAAAGGCTTCGGGTAAACCAAGTTTATTGACGGCAGTCCTCTGGCCTTCATCGCCAAATAGTCTGCCCTTTCATTTCCCCTTACTTCGTTATGGCCCCCTACCCAAACGATGCGGATTTTGCCGTCCTCAGAGAAGGCGTTAATATCCTTCTTACACTGCAAGACTGTTCGTGACCTTACCGTCCTGGTTGTTATTGCCCTTATGGCAATTTTAGTGTCGGTAAAGGTGTTCGCACTCGACGTCCTCGTGTTAGCACCACACCACTTCACGCATTCCGTGATCGGTCGGATTTCCGCCTGCAAGACTGTGTTATGGTCAGGCAGTCTAAAACAGATCTCAGTTCCTGGGTTCTAAATGTAAACCCTCAGGCCCACTCTGTCCCCTAGTTTTGATCCATCCGGGTAACATGATCTTCCAGATGGCAATACTAGGGTTCCGTCAATCCAAGATGGTTGGTTGTCGATGGTTGCAGTGCCTCGCACTCGACTTCAACGTTCATCTCAGTTATCCGATCGGAAACCTCTTCCCTTCCTTCCAGGTTTCCTATCGTCGCCTCGATTATACCGCGATGGTATGACTTGCTCCCATCCTCAATCCATTCTCCCATCGCCTTAAGTCTCATAGCCGCAGTGGCTGCCTCACACTTAATCTGTTTGTCAATGGGTCGGATATGTAGAATAGTCTCCAGTGCCTTATTGGGGTGGTCCTCATCGCTCCGCCTATGCCAAGACAACATGTTCTCTGAACCTGTTGTATGGTCCTTATGTTGCACTTTTGCTCTATAGCAGTCCACCAAAATACTGAGGCGTAAGTAAATATTGGTCTTATCACGCTCCTGTAGGGCCAGTGGACTATCCTCGGATTCAGGTCGCATTTCGAGCCTTCGGCCCGTCTGCATAGTGCCCAACATCTCTGAGCCTTCTCAGTACGCTTCTGAATGTGACACTTCCTATTCAGTTTCCTATCCAAGATCACACCTAAGTATTTAACCTTGTTAGATATCGAAATCGTTTTATTGAGGAAACGTGGTGCGTTACATTGGCCCACCTTCGTCTTCCTCGTGAACAGGCTTATTTCAGTCTTCTCTGGGTTAACATTGAGACCTCTGGGTCTAGCCCAGTCATATGTCATATGCAAGACCCTTTCGGCCCTTCTGCATAGCTCGTTCGGATCCTTACCCTTTAGAAGTATTATAGCATCGTCTGCGTAGCAGACGGGTTCAAATTCCTCCTCAGTCAGCATTCGTAATAGGTCATTTATGGTGCTCACCCATAGGAGTGGCGATAAAATGCCTCCATGTGGCATGCCCTGTGCCACTTTCTCCCTTATATTTATGCCATGGGACACACAATTTATCCACCTGTTCCTTAGCATATGGTTTATCCAGTCTTTAAGGAGCGGGTCCACCCGGTACTGGTCTAAGGATTGGATCAGTGTGTCGGTCCGCACATTGTTAAAAGCCCCCTCGATGTCAATGCATACCGCCAGTGTGTATGTTTTGGCATCGAAGGATTCTCCTATTTTATGCACAACCTCCTGCAAGCCAATCTCCACCGACTTTCCCTTGACATAGGCATGCTGTTTGTATTTGAGCAATTCACTGGATGTCATACTCTTTATCATGGTGTCCGAACGTATTCTGGACACGGTTTTGAGTAGAAAGTACGTAAGGCTTATAGGTCTGTAGGGCTTTGGTGTCGCATAACTTGCCATGGCTTTGAGTAAAAAGGACGTAAGGCTTATGGGTCTGTAGGCCTTTAGTGTCGCAAAACTTGCCTTGACGGGCTTGGGTTAGGTGGCAATCTGCCACCAGACTTACTCAGACATTTTCGTCCATTGTGATACCACAGGAACAGAAGAAGGAAGATGCCTTCTGGTTCCTACCGTTGAACCATCCAGATCTCTTTAAAAAGCCCAATAACTTTCGAATTTTCACATCTGCTAAATCAGACAGGTTCTCAAAGAAATGAGAACCTAAAGTGGAACTCCTTCTGACTGCTAGTGCGGGACATACACAAAAGGTGTTCTATAATCGCCCTTCTTCGATGTCCTCACAGCTTCTGCAAAAGTCGTTGCTGGCAACTTTCATTGTGTCAGCATGTTTTCTGGTTAGACAGTGACCTGTCATGACAGACACAACGACTGAGACGTCTGTTCCAGCCAATGACAGCAGAGCAGTAGACCTTTCCAAGTCTAGATTAGGCCACATAGTTTTGGAATCCTCACAGCCCCCTCTTTGTGACCATCTTTCATTCGTTGTCCTTCGGGCCTGGTTCTGAAAACTTAGCTTAAATGTCGCTAGAGGCATACTCACAGATTCCAGTATCCCTGGAATGTGTAGGGTAATTTCCAGTCTGGCAAGCTGCTCCGCTTTATATTTCCCTAGGATATCTCTGTGGCCCGACATCCAGAACAGGTGAAGTTTGAACTGTTCAGCCATCTCGTTGAGAGATCTGCGACAGTCGAAGGTGCTTTTTGTGTTCAGAAATACGTTCTCCAGGGATTTAATAGCTGCCTGGATGTCTGAGAAGATACTTATGTCAATCGTCGTAATGACATTATATCTTAGCCATTCCACTACTTCCTTAATTGCAAGGACCTCCGCTTGATGCAGTAGGTAGACTTTTGAAGCGCCGTCCACCGGACCACAACACCATATAGCATTATAGGTCTGACAACTGCAGTGTATACCTAATGCATGACACGCGGTCTCAACCCCCAACTATTGCCAATGGCTCTCTTGCAGGAGTTGCCTTTCTTGCACTTTCCAAAATGTTGGATCGGAAGTTCAATTTCCTGTCCAGCAAACACCCAGGTATTTTGCGCTTTATTTAAATGGAACATTCTCTTCACCCAAGGAGACAGGTTCCACTGTAGGCAACTTGTATCTCCTGCTGAAAAGAACTACTTCCGTCTTACATGGATTTAAGCCTAGACCACTTTCGGTAGCCCACTTTGTTGTTGCACGTATAGCTTCGTGAAGTATATTTTGTAGAGTACTGGGAAACTTCCCCTAACCGCAATGACCACGTCATCAGCACACGCAACCACTTTTCCAAATTTTTCTTGCAAAGACAATAATATATTGTTGTTGTTGTAGCGGCCTGTCGTACACTGAGGCGGCAGCCCGTGCCGATGAAGGAATCCATCGGATCAATCCGGTACGTACAACCAGCTGCCATGGGATTGTTAATGGCCATATTCCAAAGTATATTGTTAATGGCTATATTCCTCCATGGGGTTTTTCTATGCTGTCCCATCTTTTTCGATCTCCAGATCCAAAGCCTGCCATAATGCATCTTTCAGTAAGTAAGTTACTAATAATCTTTCTTATAGTGGAGTTGATGTCTAGAAACTTTAACTCCTTCATGGTTGACGTCGGTTTTACATTATTGAAAGCACATTCAATGTCAAGAAATTCTACCATTGTATATTCCTTGACAGCGAGAAAACCTTCTATGTAGCCGACAAGGTCGTGAAGGGACTTGCCTTTACTATATGCATGCTGCTGCCGAGCCAAGCCATCTCCAGGGATTTTTGCCCTAACATATGATTCTATCTACCTCACAAGAGTCTTCAGCATAAAGGATAACAGACTAATAGGACGAAAATCTTTCGCATTCGTGTGGTATGGTTTTCCTGCTTTCGGAATGAAAATGACCTTTGTGTCCCTCCAACCGACGGGTATATATGACATTCTGATACAAGCGGAGTATATATCCCTAAGCCAGGGAACAAGTCTTTCAGACACAGCTTGTAATTCAACCGTTGATACATCATCAGGGCCTGGCGACTTAAAAAAGTTTAAACTTCTTATCGCCCAAAGGATTTTTGGACACAATTTTCCTAATAACCTCCGACGAATGCATACCAGTGACAACTTTTTCGGGCGCCACTTTGTCCGTTGGAGAATTTCCTGGGAAATGTGTACCAACGAGTAGTTCTAGTGTTTCTACCCAGGATTTGTTCTGAGACTTTCTCGGCTCGCCCTAATATTTTCTTAGCTTATAGATGTCCCAATCGTGTGGTGCTCTTGTGGCTTTCGCCCTGTTGAAGAAATTTCTGTAGTCCTTCCTTAGACCAACCAGCTCTGGGGTCCACCATGGCGGTCGCTGTTTGCCCCTAGGCTTGGCACTATGACATGCTGGCACAAGCTAGTCATTCAGGGCCTTCGTGATCCGAGCATATTTTCTATATCGTCCGCAGTTTCCACTTTGTGTCGAAATTTATCCCAATCCGCCTTTCTTCTGTTTAGCCGAGGGACCACTTCTGCGGTATTTTCTCCAAGGCTGAAACTAATATAACGATGATCAGAGAAGCTGTGGTCATTCAACACATCCCAGTCGCATATTCCTGCGCCTATATCTTCCGATGCAAAGGTAATATCTAGTACCTCCTGCCTGTTCCTGGTAATAAGGGTCAGCTTATCCCCTTTATTACAAATCGCCGGATTACAACTTATAATATATTCGATAAGCAGTTCACGCCTTCCGTTGACATCCAAACTTCCCCATATCTGGTGATGTGTATTAACATCACTTCCTACAATGAGGCTCCTTTTTCCCCGCAGGAGCGGCTTCAACCATCAACTTCAGGCTTGAAGACGGCATCTCTGAATCGTTTTCCTTATATAGGCAAGCCAGCCAGTAATGAGACTTAGGCTGGCTGAATCTTCAGTGCTTAGCGACGGAAGAAGAAAAACCTTAAGACTACTCTTTGCAAGAATACAGGCTCTGTGTCTTGCATTCCCCGTACCTTTGAGTAGTTTAAATCCCGGACTTCTTAGTCCACGAACCATGCCTCATCACACCTATGGTTCCTGGATAAGAGGACCTGTAGTGCCGCCGAAGCAGCCTTACAATGGTGGAGATTTATCTGCAGAAACCGGACCATAGAGAGAATTCGGAACTTCCACCACTGTTACGTTAGCCTCGTCTTCTGATTCCGCCAGGAGTTCATCCTCACAAGATTCGTTAGATCTTGTCGTGATGAACTTCCGTACGCATCCAGAGGCAGGTGAGAAAGCAGTGGAACCACTCTTCCTCAGGGCACTGGACATTTGCGGTGTGGACGATTGCTCCTTAGATGCTTCACTAGCTGCTGCTGTCGAAGCACTTTTTGAGTTCCGTCCTTCTCTGCTGGCGCACACCTTGAGCCCATTCCAACCGGATAACCCACCTAGACAGGGCTTCTTGGGTGCCGTTTCGATGCCTTCCCCTCCTGTTTCGATCGTGGCAGGAGGATTTTCAGTATCCTTCAATCCGGCAGACTTAAGCGATGTGGTCGATAGTTCCTCAGGCAAGAGTTCAGCAACAGCTGCTGAGTCGTCTCCTGATTCCCCAAACCCACCGCTTCTAAAGACATTCAGTTTCAACTTGTTGAATCAGTAGGATACAACTCCTTCAGACTTGTTGAGGTCTGCGAGACAATCGGAGTTAAATACGAATACGGTCACCATCAGCCTCATCCAATCTACCAATCTTCCAGTCAGTGGTTTAAAGATTGGGATGTCTCCTCAAGGTAAAGAGCAATAAATCACCTTCCCTGAAGGGTATCAAAAGTACCCTTCCTCAAGGTAAAGGGTAATAAAGATACAGAGTATCAAAAGTACCCCTCCTCAATGCAAAGGGTAAAGTACCCTTCCGCTATGCGAAACTGTACTAAAAGCACCCTTCCGGTATGGTAACAGGTAATAAAAGTACCCTTCCCCCTAATGGTTAAGTGTTATAAAAGTACCCTTCCCCAAAAAAAGGTAATAAAAGCACCCTTCCTCCAAAAGGAAAAACACACAACACTTATCCAGGGAAAAAGGTAATAACAATCATTCTCCAAGGAAAGGGTAATAAAAGTATCCTCCTCTCTCCTTCTCTCCCGGTACCCTTGGCATCAAAGGTAAGTCTATATAGAAAAGATACACTCATAGAAATATGTTAGAAAGAAAACAAATTCTCCAATGACAGACAATGTTTGCTGATTTCATCATATATATGCATTAATTCACCATGTATCTTTTAGAAATACACTTTATTATTTTTCCATGTTCGCTCTGTAGTGCATGTATTTTGCCAAACCATGAATATCTAAACATGAAGGTGTAAACAAGTTTAAACTGTAGTACATCACTCTCTGTATCCTTTTCCCCAGAAGGTGGATAGGGTTTCAATGCAAAAAAACATGTCACTACTGCCTTACAAAACACAATTACACATAGGTAGAACAGCAAATTTGCACTTCTGGGATTAAACACAAAAAAAAACACAAAACACACTTGTAAATCATCAAAACAACAGCAACAAGAGCAATAACGCTTTGGTAGAATTAATGCTTGCGTACATCATTAACAACAACAAATGCAAAGACAACAAATTTCAACTTAGCCCTCTATGGAAATTGAAAACGGGTGTAAACACCTCAGAACGACAACAACTATGGCAACAATTATCACACCTCGGTGTAAGGTGAGAGAGGGTGGTGTCGGCGGTTATATTGTTGTCATCATCAACGGCGGCAACACTTGCAACAAGAAACACAGAGGTGTGAAAAATTACAGTAGGCAATAACAACAACAGACACATGCATGCAAGACATAGAAAGTAACAAACAGCTAAACAACTACAAAGTGTATAACACAAAAAAAAATTCTAAACTAATGTAAAAAGTACTTGAGAGGTCAAACAAAAGGCGAACAGTGACGAACTTGAACACCAACAGCTACAATAGTAACAACATTGCATTTCCTCCTCCCTCAACGATTGCAAACGCACAATAATCACTAACTTACGCGTTCGTTACAAGACAGCGGAAATAACAATGTTGCCAGACTTAAAACCTAAACTTTAGTAAAGGGTGTAGAGTTGCCAAAACCTGACAGATATGTGGTACCACAATACAAAGTACAAAAATATCTCTCGAAAAAAAAGAAATTTTTCAATATTTGGACAAATACATAGTATTGTACGTGTATATATGGTACATTTTTTAGAACCTTTTCATATTTTCAAGCCACTTTTAAACCTGTAGCTATTGATCAAGAGTATGGGAAGTCTGGCATTAATACACGCATGAAATTCAATGCCTATGACACAGAGGGAACAACCAAACAATAGTCTACGCATAAACCGCGACTTGTCTTGTCGCAATGGTGATAAGGGGTGTACATATCAATTGTCAAAGGTTGCATTGTGAGGTGTTAAAAATCAAAAACATGATGTTTAAAAGAATCCCCCCAACGACGCAATACCCATATCGATTTATGATATCAGGTTGCAGCCACTGTGTTGGGGTAGGACAATTTCATTGTTAATGAGTGTCAGCACAAAGACTTAAATACAGAAATTTCCTGGTAAACATTTCAATTATGCCAAAGAGGTTTTGTAGTTGCGTCAATAAGACATGGGAATTAGCATGGACGTAATGCCAGATATAACAGAAAATGTATAACGAACAATTGACGCAGATGGTAATATGGAAAACGGTTAAAGTTGAAAAGAGAGAATTTTAAGCTGGATTTGACAAAATAGAATTTTGAAAAAAATGTAATATAAACAAGTAAAAATCAAATTCTTTGCCCGGTGTCTCTTTATAGGCAAATCAAGGCTAATGGATAAGATGAATATAATGGATAAGATAAGATGGACCGACTCGTGCCATACTTGGCTTGGATGTTGGAGACCATAGAAGAAGTCATTGTGCAAAATTTCAGCCACATAGGATAAGAATTCCGCCCTATAGGGTTTGAAAAGTAAAATCGGAAGATCAGATTATATACGAGCCATATTAGGTTATGGATTCTGATCATATTTGGCAAGTTTATTAAAGGAGAAGTCGTTGTGCAAAATCTCAGCCAAATCAGAAAAGAACTGCGCCCTCTAAGGCTCAACCGGGAGATCGGTTTATATGGAAACTATATCCGGTTTTGGGACGATTGAGACCATATTTGGCACGAATGTTGGAGGTCATACGCGAAGTCTTTGTACACAATTTCAGCCAAATCGGATGGAAATGTACAAAATTGTAGGCAATTGGCATCCAGGGCTCCAGAAGTCAAATCGGGAGAGTCTCAAGAAGTATAATCGTGAGATAGGTTTATATTGGAGTTATACAATGTTTTGGACCTGTTTGGACTTTAATTGGCAAGGTTGTTTCACTTCAGCCAAATCGGATTAGAATTTAGCTCTTTAGAGACTCAGTTTAAACGGGAGCTATATCAAAACATGGACCGATATGTCCCATTTATAATCCTAACCGACCTACATTAATAGGAAGTATTTGTGCAAAATTTCACCCGCCCAGCTGTATTATTCCAAGAGTTGCTTTCGACAGACAGAAGGACAGTTAAAGCTAGTTTATCGATCTTCAAGCAACGCCATCTGCACCTTCTTCGTAAACTAGTCTACCCTTCGTTAAACACAAGCCACCATCTATACAATTACAAATTCACTATGTAACAATATCAGTAAGTCGGCCGGGCCGACTCTGATATACCATCCACCATGGATCACATTTGTCAAGCTCTTTGCCCCGTATCTCTTTATAGGCAAATTAAGGCAAATGGATAAGAACTGCTATAGCAGGTTATGAATTGATTCATGGCAGACTTGCACTAATAAGAAGTATTTGTGCAAAGCGTCTTTTAGCGTCTAGCTTTACTCCTTCGAAAGTTAGCAAGCTTTCAACAGACAGACAGATGGACGGACATTGCGAAATGAACTTAGAAAATAAAGACGATCAAGGATATATACACTTTGTTTGGTCTCATATCAATATGAATAACAAATGGAATGAGGAAATTAGTAATATCCCCATCCTATGATGCAGGGTATAAAAATAAATCTTTAGCTCTTTTATTTGAATTTACACCAATGTGGTTTCAAATTAAAATATCATGGCGATCAAGATTATTTCGAAGTGCTTCAGAATAACGAAGTTAGTATACCATCCTTAAACAATATAAACAAGTAAAAGCGTGCTAAGTTCGGCCGGCCGAACCTTGAGAACCCACCACCATGGATTATGCTAATATATACTTGGCACAGTTGTTGAATATCATAACAGAACACTATATGCACAATTTCAGCCACATTGGATAAAAATCGCGGTTTGTATGGACTCAAAAAGTTAAATCGGCAGATCGGTTTATATGGGAGCTTTATCAGATTATAGACCGATTTAAACCGTACTTAGAACAGTTTTTGGAAGTAATAACAGAAGACAATGTGCAAAATTTCAGCCAAATCGGTTTATATTTGGACCGTACCTCGCGCAGTTATTGAAAGTCATAACGGATTACAACGTGCAAAATTTCAGCCAAATCGGATAAAAATTGCGTCTTCCAGGAGCTCAAGAAGTCAAATCGGGAGATCGGTTTATATGGGAGCTATATCAGGTTCTTGACCGATTTGGACCGTATTTGGCTAATTTGTTGGAAGTTATAACGGATTACTATGTGCATACTTTCAGCCAAATCGGACAAAAAATGCGGCTTCCAGGGGATTAAGAAATCAAATCAGGAGATAGGTTTATATGGGAGCTTTATCAGGTTATAGATCGATTTAAACCGTACTTAGTTGGAAGTGATAAAAGAGCAAAATTTTAGCCAAATCGGACAAAAATTTACAAAATTTTAGCCAATCGGAATCCAGGGGCTCGAGAAGTCAAATGGGGAGATCGGTTTATATGGGGGCTATATCCAAATTTGAACCGATATAGCCTATTTGCAATCCCCAACACATTAATATTAAGTATTTGTGCAAAATTTCAAGCGGCTAGCTTTAGCGTTCGACCGCTATCATGATTTCGAGAGACGGACATGGCTAGATCGAATCAGAATGTCGGGACGTTCAAATATATATATACTCAATGGGGTCCTAGATCAATAGTTCGAGGAATAATTTGATTAGTATACCCCCATCCTATGGTGGTGGGTAAAAAAATGGGAACATTTTCTGGTATTAAAAACTTGCTGCTGCCAACGGCACTGTATTGCCCTATGCAATTTTTGCAAAGAAGCAATTTTTTGTTTCTCTCTCGAAGTGTATTAAACCTTACTGTACTGATTGACTACCAATTACTTGAATTGACCATTTAAATGCACACAAAAGGCGTCTCATCAACAATAATATCACCCCTATTATTTTAGCATACACGCACATTTTTCCTTGGAATTCAAAAAGATTGAACACGCATGTTAAACAAAACAAAAATTACAGATGCAAGAGAAGTGTCGCCTGAAGCAGTGCTTGAACATAACATGTTGGATGCTTGAGGACTGCATTAAAAATGCAGTGACATTCAATAGCAAATGTACGCATGTTCGTATAAAAAACGGGTTATAAGATAGAGAAATCATAAAACATCGACAAAAAGCCAAATTTTCAAAATTAATTTTTTTTTCACTGAAGTTGCTTTAGAACACCTTGAAGAGTAAAAATCTCAAGTAATTATAAAATTTGGCAACCCTGATTATTAGCAAACAGCTGTTTAGTGTTTACAAAATTTAAACGACCGGTAAGCAGCAAACAGATTTGAAATTTCAAGTATTCCGTTGGTTACAAATTCTTTTAAGGTATTTAAATTTTAAAAACTTTTTTATATGGATTCTAGTGGTAGAGGTGAGTACTTTACAAATGTGATAAACAATTTTAATATATTTTTTGTTTTAATAGTAGTGTCTGGGGTTTAAACAGTAATGTTTTTTTTTTTGAAAATTCCAACACTTTTCCCATTTTATTTGGTATAGAGCTAGAGTTGTTAACACGTGCTATTGATCATTTTCACTGTTTGTTGTTCGTGCAAGTATCTAGTTTTATGTGGTGGCCAAAAAGGGCATATTGGAGAAAAGATTATATGGGAGCTATATCTAATTCAGAACCAATTTCGATTTCTTGGTAAAGTGGCAACAAAACAAATCAATCTCTGGTTGCCGATGCGCATAAAGCAATGATCCAGTTGAAATATAATAAGGCAGCAGGAGCCGATAAGTTACAGGCTCAGGACAGTGGACAAAGACTGTTTGAAGTAAACCATACATGGTTGCCGATTTAAATGTCTTTTTGACTGGAGTTTCTTATAATCTCACAACGTGACCTCAATTGTATTGTTGTATTGAAGCAGTCGTCAAGTTGAAATATAATAAGGCAGCAGAAGTCGATGGGTTACCAGCTGTACAATGTAGGACAGAACTCGACATGATGTCTGCATAAATCAGAATCTGTATATATAATATGTATCAAGGAAGAATGGCTATAAGTTTTGGCACAAAAGCATAACTCATATTTAGTGGGAATTTATGCTGTGCATTTTGTTGTTATGTCATAACCCTGTGTTTTGCTTTATAAAACAAAAAATAGTATGCTATTACACTTGATTCGGTTATTCTCATATTATGTTGTAGCACATGAAACCAATCCAGTTTTCACTGGATCATAAGGATTCGCAAAATTTTTGAACGCAACTTGATATTTGTTGAGTGAGGTCTGGTAGATATGGTCGATATGATATAAAATGGCAAAAGAGAAGGAAACCAGACATGCATAAGGGTATCCAAAAAGGGTAAACAAAACAACATTGAACAGTCATACAAATGTTATGATTGGAAAGTAAAACACGTGTTCCCTGCACAAATTTCCATTGAATGACAAAGGGACATGGTTTTAAGTCAGGTGGTTGGGGTTGATGGTGGACATCATCATCATATGGACATCGTATGCATTGTCCACAAAATATACACAATTTGCAATTGCTAAGAATGTATGCTGTTTGTATGTCAAATAAAAAAAGAGATTATGGTGTGTGTAATGGTGCACAGAGAAAAAAGGTTTTTATATGTTCCTAAAACAGTTGCTACATATGCTTTCAAAAGCCCCTATATATTCAAAACAGTTTCATGACATGTTATTCCTTTAGTCAGTAGCCTGGACGTAGGAGTACTGCCAGTCTTTTTTTAGAATGAACTGTGAATGAACTCAAACCCATTATGAATAGAGTAAAATCAAGTAAAAGCGTGCTAAGTTCGACCGGGCCGAATCTTATATATCCTCCACCATGGATCGCATTTGTCAAGTTCTTTGGCCGACATCTCTTTATAGACTAACAATTGTTACTGAATAAGAATTGCTTTGCTATTTCAGCTATACCAAGTTATGAACCGATTGGGGCCCTACTTGGTTTGGCTGTTGGAGAACAAAGTGGAATTCATTGTGCAACAATTCAGACAAATCGGTTAAGGATTGCGCCCTATAGTGGCTCAAGAACTAAAATTGGGAGATCTGTTTATATTTGGGTCATACTTGGAACAGATGGTGACGATCAAACCAAAACTCTTCATGCGAAATTTCAGTCAAATCGGATAATAATTGTGCCCTCTGTCGGCTAAAGAAATCAAGATTCGGAATCGATTTACATGGCATCTATATCAGGTTATAAACCGATTTGGTCCATACTTGGTGCAGTTGTTAGAAGTTAGAACAAAACACTTAAGCCAAAGTCAAGATCCGAAAGCGGTTTATATCGGAGCTATATCAGGCTGTGGACCGATGCTTTGCACTATTGTTGATGGTCAAACTTCATGCAAAATTTCAGTCAAATCGGATAATAATTGTGCCCTCTGTCGAACCCATAAGTCAAGATCCGAAATCGCTTTATATGGGATCGATATAAAGTTATGAACCGATTTGGACCATACTTGGCACAATTGTTGATGGTCAAACCGAAACACTTCATGCAAATTTCATTCAAATCGGATAATAATTGCGCCCTCTGCCGGCATAAGAAGTCAAGATCCAAAATCGGTTTATATGGGATCTATATTAGGTTATGAACCGATTTGGACCATACTTGGCAAAGTTGTTGGAAGTCAAAATAAAACATTTGGTGCTGAATTTCAGCCATTAGGAAAAGAATTGCGCCCTCCAGAGGCTCAAGAAGTCAAGATTCGAGATCGGTTTATATGGGAGCTATAACGGGTTATGAGCTGTTTTGGACCATACTAGGCAATGTTGTTGAAAGTCAAAATAAAACATTTGGCAAGATTTCAGCCAAATCGGTCTATATGACTTACTTACTTTTACTTTAATTGGTCAAGGGCCTCGATCTTCTGCGCTCATTCTCAAATCTCTGACACCAAGTTTCGAGGTGTCTCCCATCACCAGCTCGTGGTTCATACGTCGCCTATATTCTCCATTAACGCAAACTGTTCCATATATTTTACGAAGATTCTTTCTCTCAAAAACTCCAAGCAATCTGGTTTCACAAGTACACATGCTTCAGAACCATATAACAACACGGGTAGTATCAAGTAAAACCTGATGTATCCAAAGTGTTTTGAAACCATCGTATTTTGTATCTCGTTTAAAAGAAAAAAATCTTTGCAACCTCTATGAAACCTAAGCTAAAGCAATTTAATAAACTTTTGTAAGAAAACAGACATATTTAAGCCAACCTTAAAACGTTTCCACTCAACTCTAAATTTTTCATGGAAATACCTTACAACAAGGATATATTTTTCACAGTGTACTTCGATGATTATAATGATGAGATAAATGTTTACCATAGTATGGTCAATTTACCTTCACGACTTGTAGTAGTAGTGACTTCACACTTCTCACACCCATAATGACTGGACGAAAAAATAAAAATGAACCTCCCCTATCCCTCCCGAAAAAGAAAAAAAAAAGAATACAGTTGAATGCATCGTTCGAACAAACGAGTTCATTTACCAATAAAAACCCAAAACCAACTCCGGGTACAATGACCACACCACACAACACCATACACCATCAAAGCGCAAATGCTGCTTTTTATTTGGAGGAATAAACAAAAATAAACAGAAACAATTCACACTTATGGACACATATCATGTTTGGCCAACATCATTGCAAACGGCCAGAAGCTGGTCATTGACGCTTATAAGAGTTACGGTTTTTTGTTTTCTTTTTTTCTTATAATGAAATGTTTTAAAATTTGTTTTGAATGCTAAAGCCACGTTATCATAAAGAACGGATTAACATTAAAATGCCCGATGGTAATGGAACACGTGATTCGTGCCAAAACTTCTTCCTAAACACTTTAGCAAAAAGTCAATAACTTGCAAAAAAACATTCTGTGTTTTTTTAAAGAACAGCAAATTGTAGGAGTTTTCATTTGAAATGAAAAACAACAGGAAAAAAGATGTGTCATTCAGAAAATTTAAAATTTTTTTGGCATTTTCAGTTAAAATGTTAGAATAAAAAAAATTCCTTCCTGGGCGAACTCTCCCAGTATCTTGATTCATATTTTGTCTAACAAATTCGTGTATTATGGGTTGTCAAAACAAAATTCCATAAACCCATATTCGGTGGACCATTATCTTACTTCGGAGAGGGGTCTGCCTTCTTAGGATATTTAAAAATTATATCGCTCCTGATACTTGGTCTCCATTATTATTATCGGATTCGTACTCTACACTCAGTAGAGTTAAGTCCCATATTGTCTAGATCGGTCTAATGTCCTTATAGGTTTTTTTTTGGGTGGGTGGCCCCACAACACTTGGACCCAAATTTTTAGCAACAGGATCGTACTCTACCCCAAACACCTTGTATTTGATGCTAATATTGTCCCAATCCGTCAACATGTCCGTTGTTGGGGTTGGGTGGGGCGTCCCCCTAGGTTCCGCGATTCAAATTCTTTTTAACAAATTCGTTTTTTGGGTTGTCATAAGTGTGTTGACAAAATTTCGTTTAAATCACCAAAGGCTAGCTTTTTGTACCCTCCATCATAAGATGGGTGGTTTCGTCTAACACCCCGTTCTGGATCTTCTTGACATTTCAAGTCGATGTAATCTCCGATGGGGTAAAGTTAAGCGCTTGAAATTTTGCCCAAATACCTCTTACGTTAATGTAGGTCGGTTGGGATTGTAAATGGTCAAAATCAGTCTAAATTTAGATATAGCTCCCATATAAGCCGAACTATTTTGCGGGCGACGTTCGCTTAAACTTGAATCGGACAACACTTATTGATATGTGAGAAATTTGCCGCTGTTATTTTCTCTCCTTTAGAGAGTCCAATTCTTATCCGATTTGGTTGAAAATTAACACGAAAAGCCTCTAGAGGGCGCAAAAAACCCATGCAGATTTCCTGTTATGACCCCCCATTAACATTTTTAAGTTTCTGCCTATAAAAAGAGACTGTGCAAAGAACTTGACAAATGCGATCCATGGTATATGAGATTCAGGGTATATGAGATTCGGCCCATCCGAATTTAACATGTTTATATATGTTTATTAAGGAGGATACGTCCTCATTCCGATATTGAAAAATGAAATACATTGTTTCAAAAATTTTGTTCTCTGCATTGTGCAAAAATAGCATTGTAAAAAAATTTCTATCAGAAAAACCAGGAAGAACCTCCTAGGTGAAATTTACATCAAATTTGAATCCCCACAAAATCTTGCCCCATATTTTTTTCAAACAAATTCGTGTTGTTTGATTGCCAAAATAAAAAATCTCTTTATATGGCGAAGTGGTGTCGCACTGCGGCGCGGCGTTCGGAGTAGGCTATAAAAAGGAGGCTCTTTTCATTGATCTTAAACTTGAATCGGACAGCACTCATTGATATGTGAGAAGTTTGCTCCTGTTCCTTAATGGAATGTTCATGGGCAAATTTGCAGCTTGCATTTTTACTCTACTTCTAAAGACCTTTCATTGAAGCCTCGTATTGTTCGGCTCGGTCTATATGTCAGTTTAGGCTGTATATTGAGTGTGAGCAGTTTTTTCTACATTTCACTTCATTTTATACCCATATTGTCCAAATCGGTCATCATGTCCGCTTTGAAGGATTTTGGGAGGGACGTTCCCCTTGATATTGGCTCAGGTTTTTTAACTAATTCGTATTTTTCGGTTACCATAAGACTGACCATAAGACCTCTGAGTGTTGGCTTCTCTAAAAATTAATGTAAGAAGGAGGGTCCACCCAAAAATTAAGTACCTTGTTTTCACTATTGTGCTTCTATGCTCTATGCTCTCTTTGAGACTGCAGTGGCCAAGCGGAGGCTTGTGCCATTACGGTACCCTAAACGAAATACCAGGATTTTCGCCCTCTCAACTCTGTCAACAGTATGATGGTGCACAAATCTATAAAAATTGAGTTATAATAGTGGGAATCCTCGAATTTACTTGGGCTACTGTGTAGTATTACTTTATATCTTTCATTGTGAACTGCCCCAATATAAAACTAGTGAATGTGAACACTTCTAATTAAATATCATGTGTAAGGGGGGTTCACATCAATAGATTTATATAAGGACAGTTCACAATGAAAGATATATTGTAACATTACAACTGGACACAAAAACATTCCAGAATATAAAAAGTCGGGAGACTTATCATTGGCGACCGGTTGCCAATCACTCATTGGCAGTTCTAAGCCTATGGTAAGGATGGAATCTATAAATGGCTACCGGTTTGCCAGGAATCTATGGCTTGATATCGAGCGCAAAGGGACAGGCGAGCTGCCCGCTTTCGGCAAAAGTTCACTAAGTACCCTAAGTGATATCGTAAACATGCAACGTGCTGTAGTCCCTAAGACGGCTAGCATGGGAGCACTACATAATGCTGACTGCAAAAATTGTCTTGATGAGAATGAGCATGTCTCGACCAAGCACTTGCTTTATTAATCCTCCGGCGGGTGAGAAGGTCCTTAGGGACTTTTTTCAAGGTCTCCGGGGACTTTGTTCAAAATGGCATTTAGGTAATTTGCTAAAGTATCTCTGAAGAGACTCCTCCAATAGATGGACAGGGCAAGATGGTTACGACAAGGGTCAGGAAAACATCCTCCAAGCTACCTTTGATGTGTGAACATTTTTGGCAAATGGGATTTTTATAGACATTTTTGTTAAAATTATATTTTCAAAGAAAATTTTTTGAAATTTGTCATTATATGTACATATTCATAGAAAATTTCAGTATATGATTTTATAAAAATAATTTTGCCACCATTTTTTTTGTTCTCATATAAATATGTGCATACAGTTACCAGAAGCTAATATTTTTTATCAAAATCAGCAGAAAGAAGTTTAAAACGTTTTAGTTTTTACCTGAAAAGATAAAAGTATATAAAAAATTAGAAAAATATTTGTCAACATTTTTTAAATAAAATAAATATTATGTTTGCTTAGAGCCAAAAATTAAATTTTAAAATATTTGGTTGCCCAAAAAGTAATTGCGGATTTTTCATATAGTCGGCGTTGCATTCTTGCATTGCATTCTTTCTTCTTTCAGTTTTCAGCTGTTACTTTTAGCTTGCTTTAGAAAAAAGTGTTAAAAATGTATATTTGATTAAAGTTCATTCTAAGTTTTATTAAAAATGCTTTTACTTTCTTTTAAAAAATCCGCAATTACTTTTTGGGCAACCCAATAATATTTTCATTTAAATTAACTTTAATTAAAGGAAACCAATGTTAGTTTTACAACAAGTTAGTTTTAAAATTGTACTCCGCGCTAGTCATACCCCTACGTTCCCACATCTCGGCTTATGTTGCCGTGTCTATGAGAAAATGTAGACTTTCGCTTTCCTCGTGGCATATTTGCATTTTGCATGCGTTTGATGCACTTTTTCCAATTCAATTTTCAATAATAACTGTTAACACCTGTCACCACAACGTAGTTATAGTAATTTATGCAACATTATTGTCTGACAATCAATTAAGTTGTCTTAATATGTTGGCACAATCATAAACTTTATTATCAGGCTTGGCAGTAACGCTTGCGCAGTGGCAAAAGATAGACTCAAATCAATTAGTTCAAATACTTTTTTGTTTGACAGTTGTCAACATGGAAAGTGGAGCGAGTGATCTGCTGCTCAAAATAAACCTAATATTGTTTAGAGGACACAAGCATTTTAAGTTACCTTTTATCTGTTTTAACCCCTTTATCTAATCCGAAATATGAAGCCATATAAAATTTAAGCGGTTGGTAAACGCGTCCTTTATGGTTTTTTGAAGGTTCATACCAACAGCAGTTTTATTTTTATTTCATGTATACAAATTCGCTCAATCCCTTTCATCCATTTGTGAGATCGGTGATTTTTGAAAACTAGGTGAGAATTCAACAAAACTAGAGTAATGGTATTAGAGGTATCCTTCCCCAATAGAAAGGATAATAAAGTACCCTTCCTCAAGAGAAAGGGTAAAAAAGTACTCTTCTCCAAGATAAAGGGTAATAAAAGTACCCTTCCCCAAGAGAAAGGGTCATAAAAGTACCCTTCCCCAAGAAAAGGGGTAATAAAAGAATCCTTCCCCAAGTGAACGAATAATAATAGTTACAAGAAAGAGTAAGAAAATTATCCTTCCCCAAGAGAGAGGTTCATAAAAGTATCCTTCCATAAAAGAGAGGGTCATAAAAGTACCCTTCCTTAAAAGAAAGGGTCACAAAAGTACCCTTCCCTAAAAGAAAGGATAATAAAAATTCCTTGTCCAAGAGAAACAGTAACAAAAGTACCCTTCTCCAAGAAAAAGGGTAATATAAGTACCCTTCCTCCAAGATAAAGGGTGATAAAAGTACCCTTCCCCAAGAAAAAGGGTTATAAAAGTATCCGTCCCCAAGAGAAATGGTAATAAAAGTACCATTCCATTAATAACAGTACAGTACCTTTCCCCAAGGCAAATGGTAATAAAAGTACGCTCTGCCAAGGGAAACAGCAATAAAACTACGCTTCCCTAAGGAAAAAAAGGTAATAAATTACTTCCCAAGGGAAGTGTCCGAGGATTTCTGAGTATGGTCGTTCGTATGGTCACGAAACCTCTTTACTTTACGTTTTTATTTCTCATTACATCATTTAGTTTTAAGGAGCTACAGTCATTTGAATTTATTCAATTGAAAATTCGCTTATATGGCGCTTCACTAACCCTGATTAGTGATGTATCTGCTTGGTGTTGTTGTCTTTTTTTTTTTTTTTTTGGGCGAAAATTGCATACGATATCTGTTGTCGATGTTGTTTTCATTTCAATTCTCTGCTGTGTACTTTTCCACAGTACACATGTTGACGTCAACTTGAAACTAGGGGCCCTCCCAAACACCCCTTCACCTAACCAAAACATGCGTGTACATGATGTCGCATTCATAGTAAACCCATGACCAATAACATCATTATCACCATCATCATCATCATTGTCGTCAGTCAGCGTCACCCCCCAAACGAATGAGAACTCAACGACAATACACAACGACAAATTGGCCTACGGGCATTAACGCAACCGGCAAATCAAGATGCAATGACGCCGATGTATTTGCAAAGGCAGCGCTGTACTCAGAAATGCCCATAACAAGATTTAAACGAAATGCGTTTGGAAACTGAATGAGTAAATGAATGAATGAATGGGTGACTAAAATGGATGAATGAAAGATTTGTACACATCGAAATAAATACGCACACTTGTAACAACACAAACAAGCCATTAATTTAAGGGGACTTGCCTGAATTGTCGCGGGTATATTGACTCCATTCGAAGTGAACTCTGAGGTAAAGCGGCGCCGTGTGTCGTTGTTGGTTGGCTGGCTGGCATTGTCAGCGGCAATGCAGCGCACCGCTTGCATTGCCCCAATCTTTCAAGCAATTTACTAAACACTCAAAAAAGCCCATTGGAGCATTTTAGTTTTGCTGCCTTGCCGGCGTTGGGTCAGTCCCTGTTGTTGGCATTTGCATTTAGGCGATTTGTTATTGCCCCCTTCTCAAAACGACTAATGGTCTGTGTGTGATGTGGTGTGCTGTGGTTGGGGGCCGATTTGATGATGAAATTTGTTATTTTCATTACATTTATCGCCGGCACATATGCCAAGCCAACAATAACAACAACAACCACACATTCTAGATTTGTTTATAAACAACACCCGATGTGTCGCCGACTATTTTTAGATAGGAATATTTATTTAGAAACAAAAAACGAAATTCTACAACTTACACAAATTCGCACAGTAAATTTACACGCGATCATTTCTATAGAATTTCACAAAATTTATTGAAATGTGTAAAGGACACAAAAGCAACATTGTATTTTATTACCTATCAACGCTTAAAGATCTGCTCGGTTTTCTGAAATTTATTTATAATAAAAGTTTCGAAATTGGTGTTTGGCTGTTAGTCTCATTTGAAATCACTTACAACGATTATTTGTTTGTTTAGCAAATGAAGCCCTATGTGTAATTAGTGAATTTGACGTAACGTTTACTGAAAGTTTATGTCACCTTTTCATTTTCTAAACTTTAGCGTTAATTTTGCGTTAAAGGGTGTCTTGAATAACTACCAACCATTTAAGTCACCAAGACCCAATGGAAGGAGAGAGAGGAAACGAGGGTTATTTCTTATATTCACAATATGCCTAGAACACCCATAAAATAACACGAAGCAAAGGTAGTGTTCATGCCCACAACCAGCAAAGCAAGATTTTCAGCCCCAAAGGCTGGTAGATCTATGAGCCCTTTGAGTTCTTTCTACTCCAAATCATGACGCGTTTATTGGGGGGACAATTTAAAAGATGTCCTACTCTTTTACCCATTGCTCAGATACAAACAGCATGCCTATGTTAATGGATATCGCTGGAGAACGTCAGGAAGTAGGTTGGTTGTAAGAATCTTTCAATGCCAAGATGTACACGCTGGCGGTTTGCATTGACATCGAGGTAGCATTAAGCACCGCGACACTGATCCATGTCTAAGATCAGTGGGGTGTAAGATTCTTTCGATGCCAAGATGTACACGCTGGCGGTGTGTATTGACATCGAGGGAGCTTAAGGCACCGCGTCACTGATCCATATCTAAGACCAGTATCTGGTGAACCGGGTACTTAGAGACTGGATATGCTAAGGAACAGGTGGGTAAATTATAGCTCTCATGACATAATGATAGGGGAGAAAGTGGGACAGGGCACGCCACAGCGAGTTGACGAGGAGGACGAAGGTATGCAAATTTGACACGCAAAATTTCCTTTACAGAACGATTTCGAAATATGACAATGCCAAATACTTGAGAATGATGATCTCGGATAGGAAATTAAACAGGAAGTGAAACACCCAAGAGCGTACTCACAATGCGGAAAGAAGTTGGGCACTATGTAGACTCGAAATGCGGCCAGAATCCAAGGGTAATCTAATGGCTATACAAAAGCGTAATAAAACCAATACAAACTTACGCCTCAATTGTTTGTTGCACCGCGATGTTAAACATAAGTTTAACACTAAAATAGGTTTAGAGAACATGTTGTCTTGGAAAGGCGGGGCTATGATTTCCAAGGCACTGGAAACTATTAGATACCTGATCGATAGACATGTAGATTATGTATAATGCAGCTATAATTATGTATAAGGCAGCTTTGACACTTGAGACGATAGGAGAAGAGATAGAGGATATGAACAGATTCTGTGTGGGATGGAAGAGGCTTCGGATCGGATACTTGTGACGAAGAGGTCGAGTACGAGGAACTTAGTCATGGGTTGATAAAAATCTCTGGTAGATTATTCGGCGGGAACGCTTCGAATATCTGCGAATAGGTAGACTTCTGCTAACCTAACCCAATTCTACCAAAGTCGACATTAAGTACATACGGCCGCATAGTTTGGGTGCCGCGTCATAGCGGTGTAAGAGGGAATGAAAAAGCAGACGATTTGACAGTGAAGGCCAGAGGACTGCCGTCAACAAACTTGGTTAACCCGAAGCTTTTCGGGTCGACGCAGTCCGTGTTAAGAGCGTGAGCGACGTACGCGCATGTAACACTGTGGAACAGAAAAACGGTCGGCAGGACAACGAAAATCCTATGGGGAGGACCGGATTGTGGCAAGACGCGACTTTTACTGAAGATAAGCAAGCAGAAGGCCAGTAAAGCTTTCGGTATCATAACAGGACACAAAGGACTATAAGCACACTTATGCAAAATCGGTGCGGCAAGTGATAGCATGTGTAGGGCAAGCGGGGAAAATAATGAGACGTTCGATCATTTCCTATTTCATTGCCCGGTTTTCGCGGCTAACAGACCTCGGCACTTAGGTGGGGACACAATAACAGACATAAACTAAATAAAATGCGTAGTATGGAAAACAATTAGGGATTTTGTAAGCAGCACGAAATTCCTGATTCCAATTTTCTGTTTCAAGATTACTTTTTAGTAATTAGAGCGCATAACAAGCCGGTTACTGGTTTAGGTGTATTTCCATAGTGGCATGGGACGGATTAATATCGGCACCCTCTTTTCATCCTAACCTCACCCATGTACATACAGCTAGTGGTTCATACGATGACGATATTTTCCATGAAATAGCATTGGTCCATCAATACTAGCATTGATCCAATAATACAAAAAACTGTTATTTCCCCAAAGTAAATGTAAAAAACAACCATTTAACCAAAAGTAAGGTAAAAAACTACCCTTTCCCCAAAGAAAAATTTACAAAAATAACCTCCCCCCAAGGAAAAGATGAAAAACTAACATCTCCCCAAAGGAATGGTAAACAAACTACGTTTTCCCTAACGGAAAGGTGAAATACTACCCTTTCCGCAACGGAAAGTTAAAAAAACTCCCCTCACCCCAACGGAAAGGTAAAAAAACCCATCCTTTCCCCAACGGAGAGGTAAAAAAATACCCTCTTCTCAATGGAAAGTAAAAACTTCCCTTTCCACAAACGGAAAGCCAAAATTCAACCCTTTCCCCAACGGAAAAGTAAAAAACCTACCCTTTCCCGAACAGAAATGTAAAAACTTTCCCCAACGAAAAAGTAAAAAAAACTACCCTTTCCCCAAAGGAAAATAAAAAAAACTAACCTTTTTTTCAACCGAAACGCGGAAATCTACCCTTTTCCAACGGAAACGTTAAAAACTTCCCCGCTTTCCCCGACGGAACCTTTCCCCAGCGGAAAGGTAAAAACTAAAAAAAAACTAGTCTTGCCCTAAAGGAAAAGTTGAACAAACTGGCCTTTCCATAAAGGAAAGGTAAACAATCTACACTTTCCCTAACGGATAGGTAAAAAACCATCCTTTCCCCAACGAAAAGGTAAAAAACCCTTTCCCCAACGGAAAGTTAAAAAACAACTACCCTCTCTCTTACGGGACGACAAAAACCTAACGTTTTCCCAACGGAAAGGTAAAAAACTACGCTTTCCCGAACGAAAAGTAAGGTAAAAAATACCCTTTCCCCAACGGAAAGGTAAAAAACCCTTTCCACAACGGAAAGGTAAAAAATACCGTTCCGTTGTGGAAAGGTATTACAATATTACCCTTTTTTAAAGGAAAGAGTAACAATATTGCCCTTTCTTAAAGTAAAGGGTAAAAATATTACCCCTCTTTAAGAGAAAGAGTAAAAATATTACCCTTCCTTATGGGAAAGGGTAAAACAATTACCCTTCTTCAAAGCAAAGGGTAAATATAATACTAATTATTAAAAGGAAGGGTTAAAATATTACCCTTTTTAAGGGAAAGTTTAAAAATATTACCCTTCCTTAAGGTAAAGGGTAAAAATATTGCCCTTTTTTAAGGGAAATTGCAAAAATATTACTTTTCCCAAAGGGAAAGGGTAAAATATTACCTTTCCCTATGGGGAAGGGGTAGAAAACTAACCCTACAACCTTCCCCCAAGCCAAAGGACCCGTTGCCTCCATCATGTCTTTATAGTTCTTATGTGGAAAACGAAACGATCATAATAAAGATAAAGGAGGGACCAATCTTAGCCTGGACTTCGGCACCTTATAGCCAATCAAACTTGTCCTGTATCCAATATCCCACCATGTCATTCAATTGCAACCTCTTCTCTAAACGACTATTTACTTCAAACACTGTACTGTCCACATCCCAAGGATAAGGCAGCCGTACAATAATAAAAATGTTATGGCCAATTTCAAACAAATTGATATCAAGCAATTAATAGACTGGCCCAGACAATGGGCTATGATGATCAATGTACCAGACAAATAATCAACCAACCAACAACAACCTGCCATAAAATTCACGGACTTTGGTATCATTTGAGCAGACGACAAGTAACAATAAAATCAACCACTTACTCATTACAATCTGGATCGATCTCAGACATGTTTATCATCCTCCATGTAGGTAGGTGATGATGAGTTGGTGGCGAAAAACCAAAACAAAAATTTTTCATATAGAAATGCAGTAAGGGCAATGAGACAGCCTAGGTGATGATGAAAATGATGACGTTGCCAATGACTATAACGATGATGCTGTGCTCTTTAATATGTTGGTGATGTGATATAAGGGATTACCCAACAGTTATTATATTCAACAAAAGCAATGGAGTAATCGATTTGTGATTTTGGTCAGCTAGATTTTATTTCAAAAACATTCAAACAGACTTTTTATATATGTGATGGGTCAAACAGCGGAGACAGATAAAGATAGTTGTGAGTTGTTTACTAGGGCCATCATAGCGATATGAAAATTTATATTTTCATATAACTGAGGGACACACCATCAATGGTATCGATAGGATATAACAAATAGGAATGCCAAATCGAAAATTTGCCAAGGTGGAGATGGGCAGATTGAGGATATCCATATTTTACGCAATCCAAATTACTGGACTTCTGGAAGAAGGGACGAATTCAAGCAGGGAAGAAGTAGGGCCACAAGAATCTTTGTTCTGGGTATAGAAAAGAAATTGTGGTACATATATTTATATATATATAAGTTCTTGGTATGCAGATTTTCCTGCCTTGAGAACAAATACAATCCAATTAATCTCCACATAGCGGCTATTGCCAGCGTGAAAATGGGCAGTTTGAGGGTATCCGCTAAATACTTGAATTCGATGTCACCTTAATTTTTAAGCTACAATATAGAGATTTTCGAAGCTCTATGGTCTTATGAAAATAAAAACGAAATAAAACGGAAATGGAGTAGAGTCTTTGAGATCAGAGATAGGAAAAGGCTATGTCTATATCTCTGTCTTTGTTCTGCAGGTCTCCCTGGGTTTTGAACAGGTACCACCGGACCGGGTATTACATGAGTCAAAATTGGCAAATAGAGATTATCCGCTTAATACTTTAATCCTATTTCACCAGGCGCCCAGTAGCCGAGTTGGTAGCCTGCTTGGATTACCAGAGCGAGCGTCTTGGGTTCGATTCCCACCAAAGGCCTTGGTCTGTCGCTAATGTGGTATCACAATGGAATTACAATTGTCTAAGTGAGTCTGTAAAGGACTGCCACTCTTACCCAACCGAATCTATGTTGATGCATGAAAATCAAGATGGTGACATCTGGCCCAATCGGTTTCGAAGGATTGGCTTTTTATGACTTCGCCTTATTCAGAACACTGCCATTTGCCTTATACAATATTTCAGCGGGTGATCGACAAACTGACAGCCAAAATGGCTTGCTCAAAGTTTCGGATCCAATATATGCCGTTCATTAAAGGCTTTGCAAATCGAACGCGAGGTCATTCAATTATATGTTCTTTTTGTGTCCACCGACCAACTTACTAATCTCCTGGTTAAGTTCAATCGAGCCAGGTCTGTTTTGGTTGGCGAAGACCATTAAGTTTATCCGATAATCTCAAAATCGATCGGCCTGTTAGCAGAATTTATAACGATTTGGTCTGGCGTGATAATTTCTTAGAAATTTTGCTTAAAATAAACTTTCTTAGGAATGGGAAAAAATATCTTAAAAATTAAGGAAATTTTCTTGAAAATTATAAAAATTTTCCTAACATTGTGAAAAGTTTGTTATAGTTTAAATAAAGTTTCAGCAAACTTTTTTATTTTCTCTTTAAACTTAAAAAAAGTGTGTTAGTGTAAATTTCGTTAAAATAGAAAAAATTTCTTAAAACTGATAGAAAAATTCTTAAAAATAAAAATATTTAGAAAATTTTTAACAAATTTTTATTATTATTATTTATAACTTAAAGACAATTTCTTTTGAAAGAGTTATAATTTATTTGCCTTAAGAGGAATTTTCCTAGAAATTTTCATTTATGTAGCCGCTTCTAATGGGAGGTATTTGACCTGGAATTTAAGGCAAATTTGTCTTTAATTTAGAGACAAATTGTACATTTTTTTTTTTTACAATTTATATTTTTGTCTGAATTTAGCAGTTAAAACATGTCTTAAATGTTAGTAATTTATTTTTATATTAAAAAAAATTTCTTAAAATTTATAAAAAAAAATTCTTAGATATAAACAAGTAAAATCGTGCTAAGTTCGGCCGGGCCGAATCTTATATACCCTCCACTATGGATCACATTTGTCGAGTTCTTTGCGCGATATCTATTAAGGCAAACAAAGAATAATGAGTAAGAACTGTTATGTTAGTGCAGCTTTATCAAGACATAGTCTGATTTGGACCATAAATTAATTGAATGATGAACATTGCAGAAGTCATTGTGTAAGATTTCAGTCCATTCGGATAAGAATTGCGCCTTATAGGGGCTCAAAAAGCAAAATCGGGAGATCGGTTTATATGGGAGCTGTTTCAAGCTATGGACCCATTCAGACCATATTAGACACGTATGTTGAAGGTTGTACAAAATTTGTGTCAAATCGGATGAGAATTGCGCCCTATAGAGGCTCAAGAAATCAAGATCCCAGATCGGTTTATATGGCAGCTATACCAGGTTATTTACCGATTTGCGCCATACTTAGCGCAGTTGTTGGAAATCATAATAAAACACCTAATGCAAAATTTTAGTCAATTCGGACGAGAATTGCGCCCTCTAGAGGCTCAAGAAGTCAAGACCTAAGATTGGTTTATATGGAAGCTATATCAAAACGTTGACCGATTTGGCCCATTTACAATCCCAACCGGCTTATACTAATCAAAAGTATTTGTGCAAATATATAGGTGCATATTTCGAGGTGTTACAAACAGAATGACGAAATTAGTATACCCCCATCCTATGGTGGAGGGTGGTTGGTGTGTTTTGCTATCTTTGGCTTTCCGTTTCCATTTTCCATCCCCGATCATTGAGCTCGTCTCAAAAGAGAAACAAACAAAAATTGTAAAATTTAAAAATCTTCGCCCTAACAGACAAAAAAGTCCTCGAAATGTTTTCTTTAGAAAAAATTTCTTACAAGTTTTACCTTCGGAAAAAAAAGTATTTTTTTTATGAAATAAAGAAAATTTCTTATAAATAAATAATAATTTTATTGATCATGGAGAAAATCTCTCAGAAATAGAAGAAATTTCTAGCAAATAGAACAAGTTTCTTAGAAATAAGAACAAATTTCTTAGAAATAAGAACACATTTCTTAGAAGTTAAAAAAAATATCTCAGAAGATAGAACAAATTTCTTAGAAGTTAAAACAAATTTCTTAGAAATTAAAACGAATTTCTTAGAAGTAGATCAAATTACTTTAAAATAAGAACAAATTTCTTAAAAATTAGAACAATTTTCTTAAAAAAAAAAATTTTACAAATTTTGTCATAAGAGAAAATTTTAATCGAATTTTTATCTTTAGTCTTAGGAAAAATTCCAAAAACGAACAAACGAAGGCGAGTCTTTGTTTAGCATGACAATGCGAGCTCTCACACATTGGCTCAAACCACCGTCTTTTTGACTGGCAAAATGATCGAATTGATGGGTTATCCGGCCTGACTTGGCACCCCATTTTGGGGCGAATAAAGAGTTCGTTCTCATTAATTTTGTAGCCAGAAGATGCAGTTGGTGAGCTTCAATATCCATGTTTTAGAGGTGTCGCAATCGTAGTGCAAAAAGTACTTCGACAATTGGTTTGAGCGTATGCAAATGTGTAAAAGTCATGTTGATACTTTGAAAAACAACGAAACCATTTTTGTGGATAAAAATTTGCATTTTCGTCATTAGGTCAGACACTTATATAGCAGCCCTCGTATTATATTTCCAGAAAATTTTTCATTATTTTTGTCTTCAGACCAAAAAAACTTAATGATCATGTCTTTCTTACATAATTTGTCTTTAGAAAATGTCATAATATTTTCTTTAAAGCCGGCACGCAAAACTAGCGAAATTTTCTTAGCCATAAGAAATGCATTGACATATCCTAAGCGAAATTTTGGTTTTGCCTTGGTGTTACACGTTGACATTGCAAGTGTTGGAGACTTATTTTCGGCATAATTGTACAATATCTAATGATTTTAAACAGTTTTGCAAAATGAAGAGATTTATTTGCACGCAACAAAACACAACAATAAAAGGTTACAGTTTGGCCTCATTAATAAATCTTTATTTCTCGTTTTGTACTGCGTATACCCTTGGAAAAAATCTAGGATTTTTTTATCTTCGAAATTTCGTTGTAGAATAAAGTCAAAGAAATTTTGTCTCAAGAGAAAATTTCAAAAATATTTTGTATTTTGGGGAAAAGTGTCTTTTGTCATAAGTTTTTTTTTTAGTTTTCAGTATAGAAAATTTTCCGACTACTCCCAATTTGCGAGACACAAACACAAACCTGACCATCCACAATACAAAGTTTGCATCTTAGTTGTGTAGCATTGCATAAACGCATGTGCAAGCAAACATCCCTTACCCGAAAACCTTGCCCATTCATTAATGGACGTATATCTCATAGTACTCTCATACATCTCAGCATGAATGAATGAAAATATGCCTGCGCATTTTATACACAACTGAAATGCAAATGAAAACAAAAAAAAAGTAATTCCATTAAGTATATTTGGTGTACAACAACGATGTGATGCAAAGGATGATAATGATTTGAATGGCTCCTGCTTGGGCACTGGTTTCCGAGCCCAGACCATCACCACCATTCATATCAATTCCCTTTTGGTTGAGGCAACCATGTCTCAAATTGTACATACATATCGTGCGTAATTTAAGGGGTATGAGTTAAATTGATGTTATATGTACCTCAACTCTTTCTCCTGCTATTGCAAATGACCTGTCCGGGGTATTTCATTTGGTTGGTGGTATTTTTATAATTCCGAAAAATTATAGCCAGCCAACAACATTCATCGATTTGTATTGCTGACGACGGGCAACGACTATGGATGGTGGTGGCGATGATGATGATGGTGGTGCATCAAAGTCTGTCTGATTTTTTAATTAAAATTAAGTGTTAATCTATTGAAAGCCAAATGAATATTTTCTACCCCTTTATTATGGATTGTTTTGAAAAATGAAAATTGCTTTCTATGGTTACGGGTACACTTGGAGAAGAACTTGGAATTGGAACTAGATTTAACAAACTAAGGTAATAAAAATCCCTTAATATAACGTTTATAAATGTTGTACAAATAGTTTAATGTTATTCTAAGGATACACAAACATTTTAAGTTAAACTATGAACTAAACATACATTTTTTTTTTTAAATCATAGGGAAAATTAAAAATTACATAAAAGAAGTCAAATCCCCATGGTAAAGGTTGTAAAAATACAAGCATTTTTAATTATACCTTCCACCATAGGATGGAATGCATTCTGATCTCTTCATTACGTTAATAACGCCTAGACATTTGGGCCATGACTCTAAAAAATATATGTTGTTGATCACCATCATATTTTTAGTTGTTCTAGCAAATTCCATCCGATTGTCTTTTGAAATCCCCATAAATTTCGAACAAGTAAACAAGGTGTTTGGATTTTTCCACAAATAGTTCTTATTAATGTAGAATGGTTGGGATTGCACATGGATCAAATTGGCACAGGTTGAAACATACATAATCAACAATTTGATTAATTATAGGTCATTTTTATTTACCTCCATGTAAACCGTATTGTTTTTCTCGTAACTCTAAAAAATTAATTCTGTTGCATAGTATAACTTAAAATGCTTGTATATCCTTAAGAAATTTTGCACACTGTCTTCAGCAATGACTTCCAAAATCCATGCCAAGGTCTCGATCGGTTCATATGAAGGGGACAGCAAAAATTATGGATGTTTCAATTATCCCTGTCTAGAATAAAAATTCAAAAATTGAACTAAATCTATATCTGTTATGTTTAATACTTACCGATTAATTTAAGCTTCTAGAGGGTCCAATTTCTGTCCGATATGACTTAATTTGCACAATAACTCCTGGTACTTCATAGTGGCACGGAGTATCTGACAATAACTACCACATTTTCAGTTTATTACCACAATGCTGGCGGATAACGTACAAAAATGACGTACGTCTCGCTGCATACCATTATGATTTTAATGTTATTGTCATGGTTGAAACTTTGTTCACATCACATTTCTTATCATCTGAACTGTTCGATTCGTTGTATGTGGTATATAGACATGATCGTTTTCTAAGCGAAATCGTTACGAGAGGAGACGGTGTTCTCTTAGCCATTGATTTGTGGTGTTTCCACATTTATTCTTCTCAATCGTTTAAATTATTTATTTTTTACAAAGCAGTTTAAGTTTTCATTTTCTTTGTTAGTTTATATAACACTCTTGAGTTTTAAAAAATATGTTAGATGAGTAGGCATTGAATTGTCCTTTTCATTTCTTTTCATTGTACAGAAAAATTGGATTCATTCGAAAAAATATAAGTGACGTGTCAGGAAGCAAAATTAAAAATATTCATAAATTTGTTAATTGTTTGCGTTTTATTTCCTTTTGCACCCTTAACCACGTCAGATTCAACATTTGGAATTAGAGAAAAAAGTATTCAGTCTGAGCTATATTCCACCTCACAGTAGTTATGAGCTATATCAACAACGACATATGTTTAATATTGAATTTGTTTTATTATCAATGGAAGAGTCTCAAGCTGTATGTGTGCTAGGAGACTTTAATCTTGGCGGCATTGTTTGGAAGTTTCGCGAAAAGGAAAAAAAATTGCAGCCATTAAAAACTTTATTCACTTGCGAAGCAGAGACCCGAAATTTGGCACTCAATAGCCACTTTGGCCAAAGCAATTGTCTGTATCGCATGCCACATGAAAACAAAGATAGGTAGAAACATACGCACAAATACAATAGAGTGAGAGATACCCGAACGATTAAGTAATTGTCCAGTGGATGTGATTTTCAATTTGGTCGACAGACATTGTACTTTGTTTGCCAATGAACACCACTCAGATGAGTGCCATATGAAGCCAAAGCAAGCAAAGGAATAAGACATCAAGTTTTGTTGAGCTGCATAGATATACTCCGTGGTTTTTTAAACCCTCTACCATAGGATGGGGATATAGTAATCTAGTCATTCCGTTTGTAACGCATCCAAATATTCGTCTAAGACCCCATAAAGTATATATATATATACTTGATCGTTTCGCCGTTCTGAGTCAATCTAGCCCTGCCCGTCCGTCCGTCTATCACAATCACGTTAACGGTCGGACGCGTAAAGCTAGCCGATTGAAATTTATTTATCTTAATAGCTAATATTGATGTACGTCGTTGAGGATTGCAAATGGACCATATCGCTTCAGATTTGGATATAGCCCCATATAAACCGATCTCCCGATTTTAATTCTTGAGCTCCTGGAAGACGCATTTTTTGTCCGATTTGGCTGAAATTTTGCATGTAATGTTCTGCTGTGACTTCCAACAACAGTGCTAAGTACAGTCCAATTCGCTCTATAACCTGATATAGCTCCCCTATAAACCGATCTCCCGATTTGACTTCTTGAGACCCTGGAAGCTTCAATTTGGTAGATAACCTGATATAGGTGCCATATAAACCGATCTTCCGAGTTGACATCTTGGGCTCCCAGAAGCTGCTGCAATAGAGAAGATGCCTCTATCCCTTCTTGGAAGTTTTCGATTTTGTCTGCAGTATTACTTATGTGGCATTGTTTGATTTATGCGGAACCAGCTGAACCGAGCACGCTCCGCTCCGCTTTCTTTCACTCTTAGTAAATTTTACTTGAGCCCTATCTTGCCATGGTCGGTAAAATACTTCTGTATTGGGATGTTTTGGCTGGACCACTTAAGAAATTAAATTTGCAGATTGGTTTATATTATAATTCCCATGCATGTTAGAGGTCATAACAAAATTCCATGTACAAAAATGCAGCCAAATCGTATAAAAAATTGCGCCTGCCCGTCCGTCAGGGTCAAATCAGGAGATAGGTTTATATGGGAGCTACAATATATCTAAATATGGTCCGACATGAACCATCTTCAATTCAGTTATTGAGGAGTCTCCTGCAACTCACCGTTCCAAATTTCAGCGACATCGGGTAGCAAATGCGGCAAATATGGGCTAAAAACTCAAAATCGGCAGATCGGTCTATATGACAGCTACCTTCTAATATAGTCCGAATTTGACCCTTTTTGGTTCGGACATCATGTATGCACAGTAAAACAAATGTTTTCAAATTTTATCGAAATCGGATAATAAATTGCGGTTTTTACGCATTTTTGGCCGGCCTTTCCATACAAACATAAATTGAACAACGCACATTAACAAAATCAACCATGTTGATAATATTTTGAACAACGCCTGTTCATGATAGTGAAACCGTTGTTGCATGACTTTGCAAAGGCTTTTTTCTATCAGTGCAGAAGCACAACTTATTTCCAGCTTAGCATGTACAGCCCAGACTCAGTACGACTCAGTTAATCGGGAACATCTGAGGACCTTTACTCAACAGGTGAAAGGATCAAGATGGAAGCATACTAAAGAAAATTTCTTTAAGAAAGCGAGGTATTTTGTAAATCTCTGTAGGAGCAGGTACAAAGCTAAAAAACTGTTTTTGGTACATAGGATAGCCGCTCTAAGGACTACTTAATTTTACTGAACAGGGTCTGACACCTTGGTTCTTGTCACTCCTATATGCTACTAATAGACCTATGGGCTTCACAGTGAATGAGGACATAAAAGATCCCAAGTTAAACTCTCTACCGGAATCCAGCCGTGTCGGACTGACTCTTAGGCTGATCGATAAGCAGAAAGAAAGGTAACATTGGGTTTCCCAAAAAGTAATTGCGGATTTTTCATATAGTCGGCGTTGACAAATTTTTTCACAGCTTGTGACTCTGTAATTGCATTCTTTCTTCTGTCATCAGCTTCTACTTTTAGCTTGCTTTAGAAAAAAAGTGTAAAAAAAAAATTATATAATAATATAAGTTCATTCTAAGTTTTATTAAAAATGCATTTACTTTCTTTTAAAAAATCCGCAATTACTTTTTGTGCAACCAATATAAACTTGCATAAGGCGAAATGCATAAACTGACAGCCGAGGCAGGTGAATCTTTAGCCTGATAGGAGTAAATTGAATAAATTCATATAGGAGTAATTGGGTTCATAAGCGGTAGATATGGAGACCAACTTAAGACAAAAGGCGTAGGTGCACGCAAAAAATAATTCGTTTGACATAAACGATACGAAACCAAGAAAACTTTTTTCTGAAACATGTTGGATTTTGTTTACGATAAGAGTACTTGTTTTTGTGATAAATTATTGAAAGAATTTGTGACAAATATAAAGTTTTTTTACTGACAATACCTCTACTTTTGGTATATATAAAACATGTTATTCGGGGTTTCAACTAGTTTTTCTTTATTTCGAAATAAATTTAAAGTCAAACGTTTAAAATAGATTGCGTATATTGAAAAGGATGCCAAGCTCAATTTATTATTTTAACATAATTCAAACTCAAATTATAAGCAAATCTCTGTTGGCAATTCAAACTCTTTCAGAGTATATATTTGGATTTATTTTGATTTTATGATACACAAATATATTAAAAGCCTTCCCTTTCACACAACCCATTGTGGTTTTGTATTATGATCTACTGTATTCCTTATGCTATAAATAAAGCAAAAAAAAATTTTTGTTGTTGTTTTCGCACATTTAAATTAAACTACTTTGTGATGCATATTTATTTATCGCGTAAATATTACCAAACAAGGTAAGTGCCTTAGCAATTCTTGTAGTGTTTTCTTGTACCTGGCAGCCATTTGTGTGTTGCTCTAATGGTTTTTTGTTATTATTTAAAAATTTACATTTCCTGAGTTTACCATCCGCACTCGTCCGAGATGCTTAATATACTGACTGCTCTTTACTCAGTCAAAATACAAAAGGAAAAAATGCTGTGGATGAAAATGTGTCTACACCAGTGACGAGCACACAATTGCAATTATTTGCAAGCCAACGGGTCTGCTTGGGATTATTTTCTTGTGTACATACAAAGAAATGTACAAAAGAGTGCGTATTTTTACCAACGACTAGTCCATACGCTCAAATACTTACCCTTTCATTCTGGTAGGAGAGACACAAAGAATATTTATTGGTCCGGTACACTAATAATCGTTTGCGGCTATCGAGGTACTTTTTCAATTAAGAAGTTTTTGGTTTTACTACAAAAGGAAGGTCCTTTTACCGTAGACGAAACCGCTTAAGTGTTTACAATAAATAAAGTTAGTTGCAAATTTTGCCCATGAACATTCCACTAAGGAACAGGGGCAAATTTCTCACATATCAATGAGTGTAGTCCGATTCAAGTTTAAGCTCAATGATAAGGGGCCTGCTTTTTACAGCCGAGTTCGAACAGCGTGCCGAAGTGCGACATTTCTTGGAGAGAAGCTTTACATGGCAAAGTACCTCATAAATGATGCCAGCATTAGGAGGGGAAAACCACCGCTGAAAATTTTTACCGATGATTTCGCTAGGATTCGAACCCAGGCGTTCAGCGTCATAGGCGAACATGCTAACCTCGGCGCGAAGTTAGTTACGTTCAATAATACTACATTTATGGCTAACGTTGATATGTTGAAGCGCAACGTTACATGGTTACAATAAAAGCAAAACTTTGTGATAAAAGAATTTTGTTTGCCGTAAAAATTTCCCAAACGTTTAATTTTTTTCGTGCGCTTACTAGATGCGTAATTTTTGTCCCACCTTATACGCCAATCCTGAAGTTGCACATTTTAAAATATATATAGACCCACTGAAAGTATTATTGCCCTTTATAAATTTCAGCGAAATATTATTTTTCTCTGTGTACTAATCTTACATGCGAGTACATGCTTGATTTGTATTAAATTGATTGTATGTATGTTTTGCTTTCCTTTGAAATACGATTTGTTTTCGGAAATGGCAAATCATATCAGTTAAATGAAAATTATTATTAATAAAATTGCCACTATACAATTTCATAATTTAATTTAATTTTAATTGACTTAAAATTTCCATGTATAAGTTAACAGTTACTAAATTTCTGTTTTTATTAATTTGAGTGCTTTTACAGAACTGAATCAAAAATCTTAAACTTAGGTTGAAGTTGGTTGGTGCTGCTGTTGGCGCTGCTGCTGTTGGTTGGTGCTGTTGCTGGTGCTGCTATTGGTTTCTTGCTGATTGACGATTTTGTTATTGTTGTCGTCATGAGGTGTCAGGTTACCCGCTTTGCTGTGTTTGCTGTTGACCTGCGGTACTGGTGGATACGGATTGTTGACCCTTGCGTTAGCTGTAGAAATGCTTACATTTCATTACCATTACCATTTCATATTGTTGCTTACAAATCATGATGGTTCACTGTTTGTTGTTGCAGGCGGACAATGTTGACTGACAGCGGTCAATGAATTAATCAATAGAATCAGCAATTTTTTGGTATCGAAATCCAATATAAAGAATTTTTTGTTTGGCTGACATCCCAGCAAACATCTTTGATGTTAACACCTCCCCTCTTAGTTACGAGCGTCCTCGATCGTAATACCGTTAGAAGTAAGGTATCTGAGATAATCTTGGTACGTCTCTTGGAAAGTTTGTTGAATTCGATGTCGGAACTGATAGTTGATTGGGAGGTGCTAGATTAACGGTTTCAATCAATGGGCGCTGCTTTCTTCTTATCAAGAACAATACCAGAATGAGAGCTGCAGCTATTGTGAGTAAATGCACGGCCGCACTCCATTTGTTTTTAATGTTCAACAGTTCTATCGCTTTTGTATTGTTTAGATGGATCCTTTTTACAAATTCCAAAGTGGTTACTTCTTCTATTTTTGATCCAGGAGATCTAGGTTGTAGGATTGCAGGTAATGGTTCGGCATACGTTGTTTGGAAATAGTTGTATGTCTCGTTGTCAATTGTTATGGAAGCGTTTTGAAACTTGATTATGAAGGTTCCCGTAAGATTGTACTGCTCGTCGTTGATGAGAATGGTACCATCGAATTGATTTAGTAGAATCATCCCAGGCAAGACTTCCTCTACTGTAGGGGTGGTGCTATGTCTCAATAAAGTACAGTTTGCTTCTACGCTTTTTAAAAGATTTAACAAACAATTTTCTTTTTCTATTCTTTTGACATTATTTAAATTACAAACAGTCAGATTATTGAAAGATTTACATGGTTTAAGGATCCCATAGGATTCATTTTTACAAACTAGTATTTCATTATAATCAATTTTATTAATAAGATCCCCACTCTTAGTGGGTTTAATCAAGAGTTTACTGCAGGAATCTAAATTCGTAGTCGGTACATTGACAATATAAATAAGTGATTTTTCATTTGATGCAATTTTTACTTCAGAGAATTCGAATATTTCTTCTATGTTTACAAAGGGAATTGAATCTTTCTCGAAAAGCTCTTTTGCAATATTCACTTCAGTGTTCGACAATACAAATGAATTTATTATGCCGGACTTTGCCCAGTGAATGGCATAATTTACATTAACAATTTCTTCCTTTAAAAGGTCAATTTTCATTTTGAGCATGGTTATAAAATTTTCATTGGTTTTTACAATTTTTATAATTTTGTTGGTATTTTCTGTGAGTTCATCTATTTTTTTTAGAGACAGATTATTTATTACAACCTGCCTATTATTGCTTGACAAAACATTGTTAATTTTTTGCTCTATTATCTCGAAATCGTCGTGATCTGGATTTCCGGCGATCCATTTCCAAGTAGATCCAATAAAATTAAGAGATCTCTTTACTCTGGGCTTAATCCTATCTAGGTGACGCTGAAGTTGGGTAAGTTCATGTTGAAGGTATGGATAAAGAGGATGGGATTGGTTTATATTCTGACGTAGGTGTTGCTGCAGGGTATTAATTACATTCTGGTAGTCCTCTGTCTCAATAACATGTATTAATTTCAAATATCCCGTCTGAAGTTTCGCATAACCAGTATTTATAGAAATAATCTGTGAGTTGGAGTAATCTAGAATCTGCACCTCAGCCTTTGCAAAAAGGGATAAAAATCTGGAAAGATGGAATTTACTTTAGTTTCTAATGTTATTCTTATGAACAATGCGACCTGACTCCGTAGTGATTGTGCTATTTTTATTTTCTTTAACAATTTCCTCGGCATAGCTTTTACTCAGCTTTGTTCCTAGCCTCTTGTTAACCTTCACGAAAACTTTATCTCCTGGTTCATAATCCTTATGGTTTGTTCTATTCTTGTTATGGACCCTCATATCACTCGCCTGTTTCTGTTTGAGTTTTTCGACTATCTCCATTTTTTCCCTCTCCAGTTCTTGGGGTGCAGTGAAGACACGTCTTCCAAAGAATGCCTCAACTGGTTTTCGTGCAGTGGTAGAATGAATCGAATTATTATATTCAAACAGAGACTTATGAAGGAGCTCTGAGAAGGAATCAGGGGAATTCTCTGCCTTGATGCACCTCATAATCTCGGTCAGTGTCGAATGGAACCTCTCTATTTGTCCATTGACGTAGCTAGCGTATGGGGGAACTTTGAAGATTTTTACATTATATTGGTTTTCCAACATGAATACTATTGCCGAAGAATTAAATGACCTTTCATTGTCCATAACCACTATCTCGGGCATGCCGAATGCTAGAAGTATTTCCCTTAATGGTTCCTTTATATCCGTAGTAGCCCTCGATTGCAAAACCTTCGCCTGGGCGTATTTAGAGAACTTGTCAATAGCGGTTAGGACTGGTTTCCTCTCTGTGCACTCATTTTGGGAAAGTAGAATCTCTTCAGCAATTGTACTTTGTTCTCGGAACTGTTTCTATGAGCTCTCTCATGTTCCCTAATAATTTCTTCCTCCTGTTCATCCTCGTTCGTAAGGTCTTGCACCATTGTCCTAGTGTATTTGGCTTTATATCTGCCAAAGTTTGTGCTAAATATCTCTTGAAGTTTTCCTAAAATCTCATCTGAAGTTTTGATACAATTCGTTACTGACGGGTTCAAGCATTTTTTTAGATTGTCCAATAAGTTGCTCTCGGATGTGTCCGATAACTCAAGTGTGTGTCTATGGTATTGTGGAAAAATTGTATCGAATTTGTAGGACGTCATTTCTTCTTGAGATATTATAATTTGATTCTTAAAAGCATTTAATGGGGCGTCCGTATATTGTATTAAGTCCTGGGGTGAACTTTCGTCACTATGCTGTGTCGCCGTCAAGGAGTTTATATGAGACACTCCTTGTGGGATTCTTGATAGGGCGTCAGCCACAACATTAGTGCTCCCTGGTTTATACAGCAGTTCATATTTATAGTCCTCAAGGAAGGCTTTCCATCTTTTAAGTTTATAATTGGAATTCTTATTATTCAAAGAGTATGTCAAGGGAAGGTGGTCCGTAAAGATCTTCATCTTGGCCGATCCATAGAGATAATTCCTTAATGACTTCAAGGCCCATACTATTGCGAGCAATTCTTTCTCATTAGTCGCGTAGTGTTCCTCGGACTTTTGGAGAGTTCTAGAAAGGAATATGATGGGTCTGTCATCCTGCGATAACACTGCTCCAAGGGCATAGTTTGAAGCGTCTGTTGTCAATTGGAATTCCTTGCCGAAATCCGGGTATGCCAATAAAACGTCTTCCGAAATTAATGAATCTTTCAGTTTATTGAATGCTGTTATCGCATTTTCATCCAGATCAACATTAATTTTTTTAGACATGTGTTTCGAGACGCGACCTTTCTCCCCCCTCAAAAGCAAAGTTAGAGGCTTTGCTATTTTAGCGTAGTCTTTTATGAAGCGCCTGTAGAAATTCGAAAGTCCAAGGAAAGATCTTAGGTCTTTGAGGGTTCTCGGAAGTGGAAAATTCTTTATGGCCTCTACTCTTGTTGGATTAGTTCTAATTCCCGAATCGGATATCAGAAATCCTAGGAACTCCACTTCATTTTTTAGAAACTCACACTTATCCAGTTGAACTTTCAGGTTAGCACCCTCTAAGGTCTGGAAAACAGTGTGCAGGTTCTTCAAATGCGTTTCCTCGTCTTCTGCAAAAATGATAATGTCATCTATGTAGACAAAACATATCTTCCCTATATGTTCCCGCAATATGTCATCCAAGGCTCTTTGGAAAATAGAAGGGGCGTTTTTCAACCCAAACGGAAGCCTTGTAAATTCATATTTACCGTTGTTAACCGAAAAGGCGGTTTTTCTCATATCGCTTTCCTTTAATGGTATCTGGTGGAAACCACTTTTTAAGTCGATTACTGAAAACCATTTACTTTTCGAAAGTTGCGGTAAAATTTCATTAATATTGGGTATCGGATATTTGTCTGGAATAGTGATATCGTTCAGTTTACGGTAATCGATAACCAAACGGTACTTCTTTTTTCCCGAAAAATCTGCCTTTTTGGGAACAATCCAAACCGGTGAATTGTAGGGCGACCGGGATGGTCGGATTATGTCATTGTCTAGTAGTTCCTGAATTTGGCTCTCAACTTCGTCCTTCAAATGCATTGGATACGGATAGTAACGTGAATAGACTGGAGAGTCATTCTTTGTTTCTATCTCACCTACAACAGTCGTAGTGAACGTCAATTTTTCATTAGGGTCACTAAATAAACCCTTAAATTGCCTGATAATGACATTAAGTTCGTTTATTTGTCGTTCAGACATGTGCGTATTTCTAATGTCAATGGTGTTAATGGATTGTGAAAGTTGTTGCTTGAGGCGTATTTTTCTCCTATTGTTGAAAACCACATAATTTTCAAACGTATAAATGACAGCTCTCATCTCCCTCAAACTGTCATTACCTATGATGCCATGGAAAGTCTTCAATGTTGGAAGAATAAAGAACGTCAAGGGATTCTCGTCTTCGTTAAAGACGCTTACCAATGTATGGTGAGTGATCTCGGTCCTACCACCAACAGATCTAGCGAAAAAATTTTTTAAATTAGGGGTAGGATTCTTTACTAAATCGGACTGGATATAATTTTTATTTGAACCGGTATCTATCAAAAATTTCAATATACGGCCTGAACTCATCCTGCATTCAATATAGGGCAAGGACGAGTTCGCTAGTCTAAAAAATTCACATCAACAAAGTCGTCCGCTTCGGTGTCACCCCTATCATAATATTTCTCGAGATAGTCCTCGAAGGGTTGAAGCTTCTCCTCATCTTCATAATTCTCCATTGTCTCTTCGTAAGATACTGCCTGACTACCCTGATGACTATCCTCCTGTTCGGCTTCAATATTGAAATTCCTCTGCATCTTTTGAGGTCGATGCACTTGGTAGGACTGACTGAGCGGTCTTTTCTCCATAAACCTATTACCCTGTCCAGGTCTGTTCACGTAATCAACTGTGTTCGTACGCATAGACCGATCTATATCCATCGGTTCTGGCCTGGGTTGTGGCTTCGGTATCGTCGGTCTTTGCGGTATGTTATTGCTGGTGTAAAATTGCCGTGGAGGCATTTGTGGTGGGGAATTACCAGTGTAGAATTGCCGTGGAGGCATTAGTTGTGGGGAATTACCTGCATAAAGTTGCCGTGGAGTCATTTGGTTAGCATATTGCTGCACTTGCCAACGTGCAGGCGAGTAACTCTGGAAGTTATGCGTGGGAAGAGGATGATGTGAAACTTGCGGTTGCCCGTGGTTGCGATACTGCGGATGGGCCATAGCCTTATCCGTTTTCATATGAGCGTTAGCATACTGCGTCCTATATTGCTGATTTTCTAGCTTCAGACACAAATGTAGTGCCTGAGGAAGGTCGGTTGGTTCCCTAATTCCCAGTAATCTTGGTAAATCGCCTTTAAGCCCTCTTATGAAGGTGTCCAGGGCTTTGTCCCGATAAGTCTGGGTCATAATATCCAACGATTCCCTACCCATATCCATGCAAGCCAATTTGTTCATTATCAATGACAAATGCGCATAGACGCTCTGGTAGAAGTCCTGAACTGTGCTCTGTCCCTGAATCAGTGAAGACATTTGGTACTCGAGAGTTGACAAATCCCTTTTGTCTGCATAATGCAGAGTCAAACACCGGGAAATACAACTCCAATCTAATGGGGTATTATATGACTCAAGGGCGGCATCCGCGCTACCAATGATTTTGTTCCTAACCACATTCAATATTCCGAAATATCTAGGGGTCCCTTTTGATGCCTCATAGAGTTGCAAGACCCTATCGACGCTCTTCTTCCACGAACTAAATTCTCCCGGATTACCGGAGAATTCCCTGAGGCATCTGACTATGTCAGGGATCCTATCTAGATCGTCTAGTTCTCCCCTAAAACGTTCTTCTATCTGCTGATCAACACCGGATATGTCTGCGTTAGGGTTTAGTATTTCCCTAACCGTGCGCCTAGACTGTTCTACACATGCCCGCAGTATTCTATCCATGTCAATATTACCATTAGGTAGAGGAGGCGGTGGATTGGGAATGTTAAGGATTGGGGGTCTCAATAAGTCACCATTTGGGTTAGCCATATTTCTAATTATTTTCCAACTTTTCCTAAATCTATTGATTTTTCTATTTCCTGCAGTTAAAATTTCTAAATTCTTTAATTATTCACAAAATTTTTTTTTTTTTTTTTTTTTTTTTTTTTTTTTTTTTTTTTTTTTTTTTTTTTTTTTTTTTTTTTTTTTTTTTTTTTTTTTTTTTTTTTTTTATCTACCAGAGTTTTCACGTTTTTTTCACTTTCGTACTTAAATTCTTCTTAATTATTAAATCTAACTTTTTCCAACTTTTCTTAATTCTATTGATTTTTCTATTTCCTGAAGTTACAATTTTTAAATTCTTTAATTATTCACCAAAATTTTTTCTCTACCAGAGTTTTCACATTTTTTTCACTTTTGTACTTAAATTCTTCTTAATTATTAAATCTAACTTTTTCCAACTTTTCTTAATTCTATTGATTTTTCTATTTCCTGAAGTTACAATTTTTAAATTCTTTAATTATTCACCAAAATTTTTTTCTCTACCAGAGTTTTCACATTTTTTTCACTTTTGTATTTAAATTCTTCTTAATTATTAAATCTACGATTCACAACTTTTTTTTTTTTTTTGTTCACTGCCTACTTACAAATGTATCCCTATAAAGATTTTCCATACGTCCATGGAGGCGATTTCGTTGTCCTTTCGTTAAATCTACTTGGAGAATCGTCCGCTTACTTGTTGACGTGTGTTGAGCCGGTAGTTGTAGCTACAGCCTCTGTGGTCTTCTAGGGTGTTTTTTTGGTCCTTGGTCACAGCCTCCGGGTGCGTTGATGGATTGTTGGGCGCCAGTTAACAGTTACTAAATTTCTGTTTTTATTAATTTGAGTGCTTTTACAGAACTGAATCAAAAATCTTAAACTTAGGTTGAAGTTGGTTGGTGCTGCTGTTGGCGCTGCTGCTGTTGGTTGGTGCTGTTGCTGGTGCTGCTATTGGTTTCTTGCTGATTGACGATTTTGTTATTGTTGTCGTCATGAGGTGTCAGGTTACCCGCTTTGCTGTGTTTGCTGTTGACCTGCGGTACTGGTGGATACGGATTGTTGACCCTTGCGTTAGCTGTAGAAATGCTTACATTTCATTACCATTACCATTTCATATTGTTGCTTACAAATCATGATGGTTCACTGTTTGTTGTTGCAGGCGGACAATGTTGACTGACAGCGGTCAATGAATTAATCAATAGAATCAGCAATTTTTTGGTATCGAAATCCAATATAAAGAATTTTTTGTTTGGCTGACATCCCAGCAAACATCTTTGATGTTAACATATACAATAACAATTTTATTTTATTACATAAAAAGGAGATTAAATTTCAGTGATATGAAATAAAATAGAATTTTGTGGAAGAGTAAATCACACTCATACAAGCATATAAGTGAAATAAAATGAAATTTGGGGTCATAGTAAGAATAAAAAAAAGCACTTCAGTATAGTAATAAAATGTTTATATAAATACAGACAAATGCACGAATCTTTGCTCAAAGTTGTGAATATAAGAGCCATTTAATGGAATTAATGATGAAATCTTACATCATTGGAAAGATGTATTGTATTTACCTCAGAGGTGACATTAAACGATGCAAATCTACTCCAAATAACACTAAGGAGTTGTTGGGGACACGTTTCTTATATAACTAAATGCTGTTCAATTAAATTTTAACTGACTTATAAGAGCCCACCCAAGATAGCGGAGATTGGCTAATCGTCTTAGGGAGTTTTATATGGCTAACAAATTATGGCATTATTATTGAGAGTATCACCATCGATAAAAAAAATGATTACAAGTTCTCCGCAACTCCAAACATTGATTAGCGAATCAATAAAAGCATTACAAGATTTTAGGGTGATACAAGCATTTTAAGTTATATAAATCAAAAACTCAATTTCACCATTGGATGGAAAGTACACTAACTTCGTTATTCCGATCCCAAGTTATGACACTTGAGTCCAAGTTATTATATGATGATTCCCGTTCGTTCGACAGTCTGTCGTTCTGTCCAAAGCAAGTTCATTTCTTTAACGAATAAACCAAGCCGTTCGCAATTTTGCACAAATACTACTTATAGCCGAAGTACAGTTAAAATTGCTAATCAATCACCACCAACGGACATAGCTTCCATATCATTTGATCTCCCAATTTAAGATTTAACTTTTCTTTGCTTAAATTTTCTTTTCATTTACTTACACTCTCCCATAGCAAGAAATATTTATAGAAAATTATGTTTACCTGAAATGAAATGAAAAGATATATCATTGATTACTAAAAAATCTAAGAAAGGAAAGTTTTAGAACTATGTATATGAAAATTTTATTTTATAAAAATTATAATTTCAACATATAAAAGAATGCTAAGTTCGGCCGGCCGGAATCTTGGGAACCCACCACCATTGATTCTGCTACAAAAATATATAAAAATAAACTTAGGGCATAGTTTTATTTTACATAGCAAACTTCTGCCAAACCAGCAAAAATTAAAGCTTCTAGGAACCGAAAAACTATGATCGAAAGACCGATATATATGGGAGCTATATCAGGTTATCGACTGATTTGGACCGTATTTGGCACAGTTGTTGATGATTATAACAAAATACCACATGCAAAATTTCAGCCGAATCGGAAAAAAATTACTGCTTGTAAGGACTCAGAAGTCAGATCGGTTTATATCGGAGCTACAACAGGTTATAGATCGATTCGGACCGTACTTGGCACAGTTGTTGGAATCATAACGGAACATCACATGCAAAATTTCATTCAAATCGGACAAAAATTGCGGCTTGTAAGGGCTCAAAAATCAAATTGGGGGATCGGTTTATATGGGAACTATATCAGCTTATAGACCGATTCGGATTGTACTTGCCAAAGTTGTTGGAACCATAACGGAATATCACTTGCAAAATTTCAACCAAATCGGACAAAAATTTCGGCTTGTAAGGGCTTAAAAATCAAATCGGGAGATCGGTTTATATGGGAGCTATATCAGCTTATAGACCGATTCAGATCATACTTGCCACAGTTGTTGGAAGTCATAACGAAAAACAAAATTTCAACCAAATGGGACAAACATTTCGGCTTGTAAGGTCTCATAAATCAAATCAGGAGATCGGTGGAGACAGTTCTTGACACAGTTGTTGGAAGTCATAACAGAAAATTACATGCGAAATTTCAGAAATCGGACTAAAATTGCGGCTTCCAGGGGCTCAAGAAATCCAATCGTTACATCAGTTTTTATGGGAGCTATATCTAAATCTGAACCCATATGGCCCATTTGCAATCCTCAAAGACCTACATCAATATTAAATATCTGTGCAAAATTTCAAGCGGCTAGCTTTATGCTTTCGACCGCTATCGACTTATGATGTCGAGAAGATTAAGAATTTTATGGGGAGTTTGACGAATATTTCGAGGTGTTACAAACCGAATGACTAGATTATTAAACCACCATCCTATGGTGGTGAGCATAAAAAGATAATGGAAAATATACATGTAGTGATGATCATGTGTCTCAGTAGATGTTCCACTGAGACACACATTTACACGTAAATTTTATTTTTCTTTCAACATCCCCTTCTTAATTAAACACCAATCATTGTCAGCTAACAACAGACTTTTCAGAATTCAGCCTGCTGCTCTGACATTGCAGAACTACTGCTGTAATAGCAGAACTACTGCTATAAAAGCAGCAAAATTAACTACTAATATTCAGCAGACCGTGTTTGTTATTTTCAGCAAACTTTTCTATGAGTGTATATACGAAATTCCATGCAAATATATACTCGCGCTCAAAGCAGTGTGATTTATTTTCAATCGTAACAAAAATTGTTTGCCTGTTCAGCAACAATGCGTATTCAATATTTTAACAGATTTCGTAGTTGAAACAACATTTTTTGTTAATTGAAATAGTAAACAAAAATGTTTGCTTAAACAGCAACCCCATGTCTGCTGAACCAGCAGTCGTGTCTGCTATCCCACTTACAGCAGACAAAAACTGTTGTTTTAGCAAACCTTTTTGCTATTTTGAGTAACAAATTTCGTTAGCTGCGAAAGCCAGGCAATGACATAGGAAATGCTCCAACGTCTCATACTGCATAAGTGAGCTCTGTGCTTTGTATCAGGTTATGATACTAAAAGCTATACTGAACTCCTTCTTACTTCCTTTCAGTAATAACCTCGTCCACTCACGATCCGGATCACCCCATGGGATTTTCGTCGTCCTGCCGACCTTTTCGCTGTTCCACAGTGTTACACGTTCTTCGTTCACACTCTTAACTCGGACTGCGTCGACCCGAAAGGCTTCGGGTTAACCAAGTTTATTGACGGCAGTCCTCTGGCCTTCACCGCCATATCGTCAGCTCTCAGCTCGTCCGAACATTCGGATTGTGCTATCCCCAAAGAAGGCGTTAATCTCCTGGTTGTTAATGTCCTGATGACCAGTTAACTGTCCCTATAGATGTTCACACTCGGCGTCCTCGAATTAACATCACACCACCTCAAGCATTCCGTGATCGCCCGGATCTCCGCCTGCAGGACCATAATATAATCAGGCAATCTAAAACAGTCCTTGGGTTCTCTATGTTGACCCCCAGGTCAGCTCTGTATTCTAGGTTTGATTCATCCGTATAACATGATATTCCAGATGGCAATACTAGAGTTCCGTCAATCCAAGACTGTGCCGCTGGCAGCGGTGCCACGCACTCAACCTCAAGTGTCGTCTCAGGTATCCGATCGGAAACCTCTACCCTTCCTTCCAGGTTTCCTATCGTCGCCTCGATTATACCGCGATGGTATGAGCTGCTCCCATCCTCAATCCGTTCTCCCATCGCCCTAAGTCTAATAGTCGCAGTGGCTGCATCACACTTTATCAGTATGTCAATGGATATCTAGAATAGTCTTCAGTGCTTGGTTCTCATCGCCCCGAAGCAGAAAGTCTGCTGAAAATGGGACAGCAGTAATTTTTTGCTAAAATAGCAAACATTTTCTGCTGTTTTCAAATTTAAGAAAGTTAGAAAAAAGCTAAAATTGAAAAAAGCTCTTTCAATTTTAAAAGTTCAAAAATTTTGAATGGATTTATTCAAAAGTTTAAAATTTTTAATTAAATATCAGCAGACGGTGTTTGCTGATATCAGCAGACTAATTTTTCTGGGTTTATGTAGCACTTTTTCTCTATAACAGTTCACCAAACTACTGAGGCGTAAGTATGTATTGGTCTAATCACGCTCCTGTAGAGCCAGTGGACTATTCTCGGATTCAGACCCCATTTCGGGCATATGGCCCATCTACATAATGCCCAGCATCTGTTAGTCTTCTCAGTACGCTCCTGAATGTGACACTTCCAATAAAGTTTCCTATCCAAGATCACTCAGTCTGCTCCGGGTCAAGACCCTAGGTCTAGCTCAGTCGTACGCTATCTGCAGGACTCTTCCCGCACTTCTGCATAGCTGTTTCGGATCCTTATCTCTTCAAAGTATTATAGCATCGTCTGCGAAGCAGACAGGTTCAAATCCGTCCTTAGTCAGGATCAGTAATAGGTTATTTACGGTGGCGATAAAATGCCCCCTGTGGCGTGCCCTGTGCCACTCTCTCCCTTTTATTTATGTCATGGGATCCACATATTATCCATTTGTTGCATTAGTGTGTCGGTCCGCACATTGTTGAAAGCCGCCTCAATGTCTATGCAAACCGACAGTGTGTACGTTTTGACATCGAAGGTTTCTTTTATGCACAACTTGTGCGGGGCAGTCTCCACCGACCTTCCCTTGACATAGGCATGCTGTATGTATTGGGTTGCCCAAAAAGTAATTGCGGTTTTTTCATATAGTCGGCGTTGACAAATTTTTTCACAGCTGGTGACTCTGTAATTGCATTCTTTCTTCTTTCAGTTATCAGCTGTTACTTTTAGCTTGCTTTAGAAAAAAAAGTATATTTGATTAAAGTTCATTCTAAGTTTTATTAAAAATGCATTTACTTTCTTTTAAAAAATCCGCAATTACTTTTTGGGCAACCCAATATTTGGGCAGTTCGCAAGATGTCCTACTCTTTATCATGATATCCACAATATGTTCCATGGTTTTGAGTATAAAGGACGTAAGGCTTATAGGTCTGTAGGTCTTTGGTGTCGCATACCTTGCCTTGCGGGTCTTTAAACATTTGACTCTCTCTCAATTGAAGCCAGTGGAGGAAACAATTGTTGCACCATTTATCACATTCCTAGCATAATTTCGATAGCATTCATAGAATCTCATTAAAATGCCATAAATTCGCGTACAGATGGTAGGTATCAATTTGCTAAGAAATTCGACAAAAACATGTAATTTAATAAATTCAAATTTGTTTTTAAGTATCACCTAAGAATTGCAAGCGTGCAATTATTCGTCATTATTTATTTGATTATAACAATTAAAGACCCAGTGAGTGAGTGAGTTGAGTGGCAGTGACTGGGGAAACTTGTCTCTACAAAACCAAAAACAAACAAAGCTCAAAACTCAAAACTGCTATTAAAAAATTAAGTGCGGTGGCAAAAGTGAAATTAACTGTTTCCAAATGAACGAATAAATATCTGACAGACAATTCACACACACACACACACACACATGAAATTAAATTTAAAATGCATCGATGAATTGGCTATTTTGCAAGGTGTCAGTGCCACCAAAACAACTCTGAATTTCTTCACCTGGTGAAATATATACTTTTTTTGTTATTATTATTAATTTAAATGTCTGTATTTGCTGTTTGTTTGTTTTTACCACATATCAGCTGCCAGCGTCCGCTACGATTGCCTTTGGAATAGTCGAAAGAAACATTTATCGCATCCAAGCAAGCAAGCAAGCAACCAACCAACGCGTCATAGTCAATGAAGTTTGTTTACGTCTATTTGCATAAAAGATAATTTTTTTAGTAAACAACCTAGCGGTGGTGACGATGGCAATCACAATCAACGACATAAGAAATGTTAGCGAAATTAATAAACTTCCAATAAAACACAGTGGGGGGAAGAAGTTGAATTGAATTCAATAATTTATTTATGTGGTGATCACATAACATTATGATGGTCATATCCAGGTCATATTTGGATATGACTGGCTTTTTGCCTCAGTCCCAGACTTACCAGTTGATTATGCTATGTCTCATCAAACCCTCTGTCATTCAAATAGTTGTACATGTACAATGGTAATTATGTGGGATTGTGGTAGTATATGGGCGCCAAAGATTCGCCTTTTCAACGCTTTTCCAGTCAAGCAAATAAATATTGCAAATTACGATACTCTATTGCATTTCGTTGTTATTGTTTTCGTCAACAACAACCAACAACTGTCAGTCATATAATCCATAATGTAATAAACAAAAATACTACAATAGAAAAACAAACATCCACTAATAACTTGCTATCGAATGAAGTACCATTAGGTAAACAAAAATATATGGGGTATCCCACAGGCAAATAGAAATATATATTCATATATTTTTTTAAGAATATCTTTACTGAAAACAAACATTCCCGAATTTTAGTTTATCCTTAAAACGCCGAAGAACAATATGGCAATCCATAACGAGTACATGAATATATTTAAATAAATATTTTTAATATTAAGTAAGTTTGTTTAACCTAATCCTAAATTCCTACGTGAATTATTTTCAAAAAAATTTACCAGTGAAATTAATTAGAAACCTGTCATACAAGGTTTTTTTGGTTCCAAAAATATTGGAAGCGGGAACCCTTCAAACTTTCTTGGTGCTTTGTATATTAAATGCGTTCTATATTAAAAAAATTTTCGTGTTAAGTTGCAATTCTATGTCAAAATATTGGGTTGCCCAAAAAGTAATTGCGGATTTTTCATATAGTCGGCGTTGACAAATTTTTTCACAGCTTGTGACTCTGTAATTGCATTCTTTCTTCTGTCAGTTATCAGCTGTTACTTTTAGCTTGCTTTAGAAAAAAAGTGTAAAAAAGTATATTTGATTAAAGTTCATTCTAAGTTTTATTAAAAATGCATTTACTTTCTTTTAAAAAATCCGCAATTACTTTTTGGGCAACCCAATAGTTAGCTACTACAAAGTTACCAATACCTTTATGCTAAGGATTTCAAAGTCGACTTTTTGTGTAAAAAATCGAAATCGACTTTCAATGATTAAGAAGTCGAAGTCGACTTTCAATGATAAAAAAAGTCGAAGTCGACTTTCAATGATAAAAAAAGTCGGAGTCGACTTTCAATGGTTAAAAATTCCAATAATGAAGTTGAATAGTCGTAATAAAAGCTGCACAGACAAAAAATCTGCATGGTGATACATGATTTGCTTAGCTTACGTTGCTAGGTAAGAATTGTTTCCAATTTTTTTGAGATGTATTTGGGCACTTTATTCTCAAGTGCTATCATTCATCGCTTTTTGGTTTATTCTTGATGCCATAAAATATATTTTTTAAATTGAATAGCTATTTAAACGGAAGATAATAATTGGTAATATCATTACATGCTTGAAGCGATGTGATGAGCTTCGACAAAGGTATTAAGATAGGTAATAACAGTTCGTGCCAAAGTTTGTGCATATCCAAGCAAAATCTTTGGGAAAACATCCTTATAAATAGACATCGTATACATATGCGTATACCTATATGAATAGGTTTAGCCGTTTCAGAGATATGGGTCGCCAAAGTCCCCAAACTCGCCAAATAGCCAAAAAATCGCGATTTTCAAAATGTTGAGGCCCCAGCAGCAGGTGTTAACATCTTCCAATTGTGCTTAAATTTTGGGAATCTTAAAATATAATAAAACATAAAATTTTAGGTGCGCGTCGCCAAAAAAAAATGACATCGATTTTTTCGCTTTCAGATAAAACTACCCTAAGCTCCGACCGATCTCACGATTTAAAGTTCTGGATCCAAAAAAGGCCCATTTATTTCGCTGAAATTTTAAACAGCGAGTGTTATTAGATCTCTTGAAAATTCGGACTAAATTGGATCATGTTTGGATATAGCTGCTATATAGACCGATCTTCCAATTTTAAGTTTTTGGTTCATAAAAGTCTCACTGATTCGGAGGCCACCGTAGCGCAGAGGATAGCATGTCCGCCTATGACGATGAACGCCTGGGTTCAAATTCTGGCGAGACCATCATAAAATTTTCAGCGATGGTTATCCCCTCCTAATGCTGGCGACATTTGTGAGGTACTATGCCATGTTAAAACTTCTCCTCAAAAGAGGTGTCCCATTGCGGCACGCCGTTCGGAATCGGCTATAAAAAGGAGGCCCCTTATCACTGAGCTTAAATTTGAATCGGACTGCACCCATTGATATGTGAGAAGTTTGCCCCTGTTCCTAAAATTTGCATTTGCAAAAGGCTCATCTATTACTCGATTTGTGTGAAATTTGGAACACTGAAAAAATCGGAAAAAATGCAGCTTCTATGGGCTCAAGGCCCTAAAATATCTAAATATGGTTCAATATGAACCACATTCGTTTTCAAATTTTAGCGAAATCAAGCAATAAATGCGTGGTCTTAAGATATAAAATCAGAAGATCGTTAATGTTAAGAATCTCAATGCAACTCACTATGCTAATTTAAAGGGAAATCGGGTACTAAATGCGCCCTTTAAAGGTGTAAGAGTTTGAATCGGGAGATAGGTATATGTGGCAGCTATACAAATATTGTTCGATAAGAACCATACACTCATCAAATTTGTTATTCAAAACAAAACAGCAGTTTTTGTTTGCTGAAAATTGGAAAGCAGACATTGCTGCTGTTTCAGCAAACAGGGTTGCTGTGTTTGCCTGTTACTTGTTTTGATTACTTAGGTATTTTTTTAGAAATTTCGAGAGATGATTTCAATTTGTGGAAAATTACTGTAAATAAGCTACATAATCCGTCCAAAGTTATAGCATTCGAAATGTGGATGAGCTCGCTCGCATTTTATGTTATTCCTCTACTAATGTGTACATGACTGGCATGACCATTTGTTTCTTAATTTATAGAAAAAAGACTATGGTGAGTAAACATTTAGTGGTGATTATAAACATCCACTGAGACTCACATTTATATGTAATTTTTTTTTTCTTCTAACATCCCCCTTCATTGTTAAGCAGCAGTCATTGTCAGCAAACAACAGACTTTTCAGCAATCAGTTTGCTGCTCTGAAATTGCAGAACTACTGCTGTAATAGCAGAGACTACTGTAATAGCAGAGACTGTTGTAATAGCAGAACTACTGCTATAATAGCAGCAAAAATAACTACTAATATTCAGCAGACAGTGTTTGCTATTTTCAGCAAAGTTTTTTCTTTGAGTGTAGTACCGCGCAGCAATAGCCTGCCAGAAGAGCAATAAGGCATTTACTATCGATGGTATGCCATTTGATTTTTTAGGAGCGGAGGCGTCCTATGCGACTAGTAAAGATTTCATTGAAATTTTTTCTTTAGAGAAAATTTTTTTCTTTAGAGAAAATTTCAATAAAAATTTTGTATTTGAAGAAAATTTTTTAAAATGTTTTCCTTATAAGAAAATATCATGAAATTTTGTCATTTATTTGACATACTCAACTTCTCTGCGTCGTTTACCTTTGCCCTCTTGTCTCACAATACCCTTGTGTTCCATCAACTATTTTCTTTTGTTCAATTCAACTCTCGTCTAAAGAAGTTTCTTTGCCATTTCATCAATTGATTTGCCATTTCCAGACGACATCAATGAAACGGGGGAAACAACAGTGTCATAATAAACTACCTAAAAACCAAATAAACAAATTTTTATTGACGCACTTAAAAACGATGAAAGGAAGTTGAAACAATATTTTGCCCCAATGAAGCTCAAACAATGATAAGGATGATGATGACAATGGCAATGGCGATGTGAAGGCAAGGAAGTTGAAAAAGGGGACAGTAGCCGACACGCTAGGGTGTTGATGTCGATGCTGATGCGTAATATTGATGAAGGAGGCACTAAATGGCGATTTAGACGTCATCTACCAAGCAGCTCCTCCACACAACATCAAAAGGCCGCTGCTGTTTGGGGCTTTTGGTGTCACCTTCGCCGTCCATGCATTCATCCATCCATCGCCATGGCCACCGGCACCACTTGAGCATTTGGGTGTTTAATATCATAACAACGTAGCCAAGTATCGAATTTTCATGGTTATGGCGCAACGTAACGACAACGATGACTACAAGGGCACTTTTGTTGGACAATGTTGCCTGTAATCGTAGCCGTAGTCCGTTCATCATACGCCGTCCATTGTTTGTTTATTTTTGCATTTGAGGGTCTTTGGGAATTAAGATGTCTGTTGTTGGTGCGCCGTTTGCTGTTCTCTTCTTTTTTTTATTGGCCTATGGTGCTAAAATTGATATTATGCCGCTTGCTTCCGATAGGATGGGGAGGGGGAGAGGTTTATTTACATTAGCTTGCATTTTGGTGGCACTCCAGCACTGTGTCTGGATTGTGTTATATTTGAAACTTTAATGACCCAGTGTTGCCAAAGTGATTTGCGTACAAATTAGCTATGAAAAAAAAATTTTGAAAAAATTTTCTATGAAAATAACAATTTGACGAAATTTCTATTGAAATTTTGATAAAATAGTCCAAATATGAGGGCTGAGGACGGGACTGAGTTTGGTTAACTAACGGATAGGACTTACACCGGAAGCAACCAGGCAACGGTGAAACCACTGATAGACGCATTTGCTAGACAGCCAGAAGTAGGTCTAAATATCGCAATACTTACAGGAGATGCCTCTACTGAAAATGTTATCGGTGGCAATGTCCACGAAGGGAAGATCGTATGGAAGATTCGAAATTTCAAGACATTTAAGTCGAGCGGATCAGATCGAAACGATTGATATGCAGTCGATATTTTATTGTGAAAGAATATGTGGTAAAAATTTTATATTCATAGAAAATTTCAGTGAAATGTATGTTTAAAAATGACTTCTTAGATGTTCATAGAAAATCTCGTGGAACTTTCGCTTTCAATGAATATCCGGTCGAAATTTTAATTTTCATTGAAAATTTTGTAGAAATTTCGCTTTCAATGAATATCTGGTCAAAATTTGATTTCCATTAAAAATCTCGTCGAAATTAGATTTTCATTGAAAATCTTATCCAAATTTGATTTTCACTGAAAATCTTGTCGAAATTTGGTCTTCATTAAAAATCTCGTAGAAATTTGATCGTCATTAAAAATCTCGTCAAAAATTTATTTCCATTGAAAATCTCGTCGAAAGTAGATTTTCATTGAAAATCTCGTCGTATTTGATTTGATTAAAAATCTCGTCGAAATTAGATTTTCATTTAAAATTTCGTCAAAATTAAATTTTCATTGAAAATCTCGTCTAAATTTGATTTTTATTGAAAATCTCATCGAAATTTTATTTTTAATTGAATATCTCGTCGAAATTTGACTGTCATGGAAAATCTCTCATTTAATTTTCATTAAAAATATTTTCAAAATTTGATCTTCTATGAAAATCTCGTGCAATTTAAATTTTATTGAAAATCTCGTCGAAATTTTATTTTAATTGAATATCTCGTCGAAATTTGACTTTCATGGAAATTCTCGTGGACATTTGGTTTTCATTAAAAATTTTGTCAAAATTTGATTTTCATTGAAAATCTCGTCAAAATTTGACGAGAAATTTCTTGTCGAAATTTGATTTTCATTGAAAATCTCGTCGAAATTCATTGAAAATCTTGTCAAAATTTGAATTTCAATGAAAATCTCGTAGAAATTTGTTATTCATTGAAAATCTCGTCGAAATTTAATTTTTATTGAAAATTTCGTCGAAATTTGATTTTCATTGAAAATCTCCTCGAAATTTGTTTTGCAATGAAATTCTTGTCGACATTTGATTTTCATTGAAAATTTCGTCAAAGTTTGATTTTTATTAAAAATCTCGTCGAAATTTGTTTTTCATTGAAAATTTTATCGAAATTTGATTTTCATTGAAAATCTCGTCGACATTTGATTTTCATCGAAAATCACGTCGAAATTCATTGAAAATCTTGTCAAAATTTGAATTTCAATGAAAATCTCGTAGAAATTTGTTTTTCATTGAAAATTTAGTCGAAATTTAATTTTTATTGAAAATTTCGTCCAAATTTGATTTTCATTGAAAATCTCCTCGAAATTTGTTTTGCATTGAAATTCTTGTCTACATTTGATTTTCATTGAAAATTTCGTCAAAGTTTGATTTTTATTAAAAATCTCGTCGAAATTTGTTTCTCATTGAAAATTTTGTCGAAATTTGATTTTTATTGAAAATCTTGTCAAAATTAGATTTTTATTAAAAATCTCGTCAAAATTAAATTGACATTGAAAATCTTGTCAAAATTTGATTTTCATTGAAAATCTTGACGAAATTAGATTTTCATTAAAAATCTCGTCAAAATTAAATTGACATTGAAAATCTTGTCAAAATTTGATTTTCATTGAAATTGGATTTTCATTGAAAATCTTTGACGAAATTAGATTTTCATTAAAAATCTCGACGAAATTAGATTTTCTTTAAAAATCTCGTCAAAAATAAATATTCATTGAAAATTTTGTCAAAATTAAATTTTCATTGAAAATTTTGTCAAAATTAAATTTTCATTGAAAATTTTGTCAAAATTTGATTTTCATTGAAAACCCGTCGAAACTTGTTTTTCATTGAGAATATCGTCGAAATTAGATTTTCTTGTCTAGATTCGGTCTTCACAAAAAAATTGTTCACATTTGATTTTCATCGAAAATCTTTTCGATGTATGATTTTCATTGAAAATTTCACCCAAATATGATTTTTATAACGATTTCATCAAAATTTGATTTGTATACCAATTATGTCAAAATTTGATTTCCATTGAAAATCTCGTGGAAATGAAATTTTCATTAAAAATCTCGTCGAAATTAGATTTTTGTCAAAAATCACGTCAAAATTCGTTTTTCGTTGAAAATCTTGTTTTTCATTTGATTTGATTTTCATTTAAAATCTTGTTGAAATTTGATTTTCTTGAAAATCTTGTTCAAATTTGATTTTCATTGAAAATTTTGTTGAAATTAGATTTTTTTGAAAATCTTGTCCAAATCTTGTTGAAATTTGATTTTTATTAAAAATCTCCGTAAATTTTTATCTTTTGTTGAAAATTTCGTAGAAACTAGATTTTCATAACAAAATTTTTAAAATTAGATTTTCATTAAGAAACTTGTCGAAATGTTTCCTAGAAAATTAAAAATTTTTAATTATTCAAAATTTTTTGTCAAAATTTTATTTTCATACAAAATTTTTTCAAAATTAACAAAACTTTTTTCTTCAATATTTTTAATTTATTTTTGTCCACCAAAATTCACCACATCTGCAGCAATCCACCACAGTGAGAAAATTTACCATAGGTAGTTGAATACCTCACAAAACGGCAACTCTGGCTATGTGAGAGCAGAAACAAATAACGGTGGCTGGCGTTTGTCAAGGCTGCTAAAGGTTCTAAGCTTCCATAATAAACAACAGTAACAGCAACAACAAACAGCAACGATGAGACATTGCTAGACATCAAACAACAGACATTCACCCATAGCGATGACCTTTGCATGACGGCCACCAACCATCATCCTCCTACTCGCCATCAGTGATGTGTGGTGATTGATTTTTGCAAAGGCTTCTGGAGACTACAACAACATTGCGTGGGATATTTTTGCCTTTCTATTTTTATCATCGTTGGGATTGTCTTTGTAGTCATATGGTATTCTTTTGTGATATTTTCTCTTTGCAACAAAACAAAAACCAAAAAAGCAACAAACTCAACCTTCAATATTTGCTGGAATTGTCATTCATTGACGTCATTTGCAAAATGAATAAGTCAAGAATTCCCCAGAACATCATAAAACGTAAGCACGAATGTGCTCATCTAGCCCAAAGGGTATACTATGGCATAGGCAGGCATTTATCAATTGATGCACCGTGAAGTCGACATTACATTAAAAGGTATATGGATGGATGACTCACAAACTCCCAAAGTATTTGGGTATAAAAAAAACAAAACCAAAAACATCAGAGTTTATTAATAGGGGTATTTTCTCAATATTCAGTTAAAATTTATTGCGGTTCGTTCACATATATCAATAAACCCTTATTAAAAATCAAGTTTTGACAAAATTTATTTTTTTATTTTCTAATTTTTAAAAAATCTATGAAATTAAACTTTTGAATTTTTTTTATAAACATTAAACTATTTTATTCAAAAATGTCTAAATGCTTTAGACGGAGAAAGCCTTTTTTGAATTTGGATTTTCTATACCCCAAACTTGGAATTTTCCAACCCCCAATATAAAAAAAAAAGATTAACCTTTAGTTTAAAAAATTATAAGTTTTCCTTGAAGCGCATATTTGTTGATGCAACTTTTATTTTTATGTCGACTTATTGGTATATTTAATTGTCTAGTTAAACTTTGGAAACATCACATATGGTACCAATTTTATTCTTAGCAATGATAAACAAATTCCAAACACGCATCGAAATGTGTTTATTTATAAAATTCTGCCGTTTCGGAGAAATTTTCGCAGACACCTTTTCATGGAGAATGTTTATTTTTCGAAAGAGATTTTGCAAATATGTATGTATGTATGGGAGTGTGCATATCGTGTAAAATTCTTATCAATCATACGCAACCATGTGACATCAACACCTACCAACACTAACACCAACACCGTATGCATTATTCAATCAACCAGCTATCTGCCTACATGCCAATGTACTGACTGACTTCAGCCATTGTTACAGGGGAATCAAAAACTGCCACTTGATGATAAACAATGACACACCTCACGAAAATAAGGTAAAATAATCATTATTGCCATTTTATCATCGTCATCATCATCTCGGGGGTTTTTGGTCTTTACCAACAGCCAGCGTCAATGACACAGAGACGCCTTAAACCGCGCGTCAATGCATGGGTAGAATTATTTTAACACCCCCCACCATAGGATGAGGGCTATACTAATTTCGGCATTCCGTTTGTAGCACATCGAAATATTGATCTGAGACCCAACAAAGTATGTATATTCTTGGTCGTCTTGACATTCTTTGTCGATTTAGTCATGTCCGTCCGACTGTCTGTCGAAAGCACGCAAACTTTCTAAGGATTACAGCTAAGTGCTTGAAATTCCGCACATATACTTCTTATTAATGGAGGTCGATTGGGATTGCAAATGGGCCAAATCGGTCCATGTTTTGGTATAGCTGCGATATAGTCCAATAACGGATCTTATCCGATTTGGCTGAAATTTTGCACTAAGTGTTTTATTTTGACTTCGAACAACTCTGCCAAGTATGGTCCAAATTGGTGCATAACCTGATATAGCTCCCATATAAACCGATCTTGACTTCTTGAAGTGTTTTCTTTTATCATCATAAACTATGCCAAGTATGGTCCAAATCGGTTCATAACTTGATATAGCTCCCATATAAACCGATCTCGGAGCTTAAAATCTTGAGGCGCTAGGGTTCAAATCGGTTTATAAACTGATATAGCTCCCATATAATCCGATGTCGGATCTATCCGATTTGGCTGAAATTTTGCACGAAGTTTTTTCGTTTGACCATCAACAACTGTGCCAAGTATGGCCTAAATCGGCTCACAACCTGATATATCTCAAATATAAAGCGATCTCCTGATTATACTTCTTGAGCCTCTAGAGGGAGCAATTCTCATCCGATTTGAAAATTTGCACCATATAAACGGATCTCCCAATTTTATTTCTTTAACCACTATAAGGAGCAATTCTTATCCGATTTGGCTGAAATTTGCACAATGAATTCTTCTTTGATCTGCAACAGCCATACACAGTATGGCCATAATCGGTTCATTACTTGGTATAGCTGAAATAGCATAGCAATTCTTATCCTATGTTTGTCTATAAAGAGATATCGGCCAAAGAACTTCATATGGTGGAGGGTATATAAGATTCGACCCGGCCGAACTTAGCACGTTTTTACTTGTTTCTCCTTTCTTGGAATGATTAGGCAATGGACTTTAAGATTTTTTTTTTGCAATAACCTAAACTCAATAAAAAAAGAAATTCTTTCGACGTGTTTTTCCTCCCCAGCCACCCATCTCTACTTACAGGGTGGTGTTGGGTGTTGGTGGAAACTATGCAATTATTGTAATTAAATAAAACTTTGTTTATTTACTGTCGTAATTGAAATGGCTCAACAACACCAAACAACTCACAAACACAAAAATATCTTTTACAGTATTTTGTAAACGAAAAAAAAATACGAAACGGAGCAAAAATAGTTTCGGTTGTGCGCAGGGAAATGCAGATCGCCGACCAACCGACCTTCTTTCGACGGTGTTGCTGTCATAGCGTTGTTTTGCCGTTGCTGATAAAGAATTTCATATGAATTTCAGGTGTTTTTCTCATTCATTCCTGCCAATGCAACAACACCAAAAAAGCGAAAAAATACACAAAACACTTCATTTTGATTAAAATGGAATTTAGACCAACATTTAATTTTATTTATTTTTTTTTTTTGTTAATTTTACTTCCCATGTGACAGAGCATGCATTTCGACCAACACATTTTGGTGGTAAGTGGGCGGGTGGGGGTAGGGTAAATAAAACTGAACAACACCCAAAGAAGATTTATGACCGAAACAGTTGTTGGAATTTCAATATGATTGTCACCATGAATGAGTCGAAATAGTGTACTAGTTGTTGTTTGTATACCCAGCCGCCTCTATGGTAGGCTTGTCACATAACCGAGTGTTGTTTTGTCTGTATAGTTTTATTGGAACACAAATTTTTTGGTGAAGTGAAATATGGACTACAAGAGAATAACATGGCAAAATAAATATAGGACATCAGTGGAGTAAAACTAATTTTTATAAGCGACAAAATAAAAACAAAAACATTTAAACAAAATAAAGAGAAAAGAATAGAAGCAAAACCCTTATTGGGTCATAAACTTTCATGGTAAACAAATAGAAATATATATATATAAAGAATATAACAACTATAAAAAAAAAATTAAAAAAAAATAAAAAAATATATAAAAAAATATATAAACAAATATATATAAAAAATTACAAATAAATTTAAAAGTATAAACAAAGTCTAAGGACAAACAAATAGAAATACATATAAAAAAATTGTACAAAAACTATAAAAAAATATATAAAAAAATTTATAAAAATAAAAAAATTTATATATAAAAAATAAATAAATGAAAAATATATAAAAACTAGTTAGATATAAATAAAAACAAAATACTTAAAAAAAATTAAAAAAGTGAAGGGTGATTTTTTTGAGGTTAGGATTTTCATGCATTAGTATTTGACAGATCACGTGGGATTTCAGACATGGTGTCAAAGAGAAAGATGCTCAGTATGCTTTGACATTTCATCATGAATAGACTTACTAACGAGCAACGCTTGCAAATCATTGAATTTTATTACCAAAATCAGTGTTCGGTTCGAAATGTGTTCAAATTTTGACAAATTTTGTTCAACGATGAGGCTCATTTCTGGTTGAATGGCTACGTAAATAAGCAAAATTGCCGCATTTGGAGTGAAGAGCAACCAGAAGCCGTTCAAGAACTGCCCATGCATCCCGAAAAATGCACTGTTTGGTGTGGTTTGTACGCTGGTGGAATCATTGGACCGTATTTTTTCAAAGATGCTGTTGGACGCAACGTTACGGTGAATGAACACATTTCGAACCGAACACTGATTTTGGTAATAAAATTCAATGATTTGCAAGCGTTGCTCGTTAGTAAGTCTATTCATGATGAAATGTCAAAGCATACTGAGCATCTTTCTCTTTGACATCATGTCTGAAATCCCACGTGATCTGTCAAATACTAATGCATGAAAATCCTAACCTTAAAAAAATCACCCTTTATAAACATATTGAAAATTTATAAAAAAAAATAAAGACAAGTGTAAGAAATACAAAAAAAATAAATCTAAAACAAATACAAAAAAATAAAAACAAATAAAAAAAAATATATATTAATCTAACACCCCATATGTCATATCTTTCTTGATTGTCTTGATATTTTAAGTCGATCAAACCACGTCTGTCCGTCCGTCTGTCGAAAACACGCTAACTTTCGAAGGAGTAAAACTAGTCGCTTGAAATTTTGCACTAATACATCCTATTAGTGTAGGTCGGCTGGGATTGTATGGGCCATATCGGTCCATATTTAGATATAGCTCCCATATAAACCGATCTCCACATTTTAATTCTTGAACATTTAGTGGTCGCAATTCTTATCCGATTTTGCTGAAATTGCACAATGACTATTCCAATGACCTTCAACTTACGTGATAAGTATGGTTCAAATTGGCTCAAAACCTGAAATAGCTCCAATATAAATCGCTCTCCCGATTAGACTTCTTGAGCCTCTAGGGGGCGCAATACTTATCAAGTTTTACTGAAATAGACGTACCATGTAGTATAACATATTTTATGTTATTTAATGGATGTACCAAGTATGGTTCGAATCGGTCTAAAACCTGATATAGCTCCCATATATACCGATCTACCGATTTTAATTCTTGAGCCTCTAGAGGGCGTAAATCTTATCAAATTTTTTGCTAAAATTTGGCACAGTCACTGTGCGTATATATACGTGACAAATATGGTATGAATCGGTCCATAACCTGATATAGCTCCCCAGCAAACCGATCTCCCAATTTTACTTTTTGAGTCCCTCTGGGGCGCAATTCCTCTCCGATTTGGTTGAAATGTTGCATATTGGGATACACTATTGTCTTTAGCAATAGTCAAGTATTAGTCAAGTATGGGCCCAATCGGATTATAATCTGAGATAGCTCCAATAGCATAGCAGTTCTTATTCATTATCCTTTGTTTGCCTACAAAGAGATACAGGGCAACGAACTTGACAAATGCAATCCATGGTGCAGGGTATATAATATAAAGGTACTGTGTCGACTGGAACCCACAAGCACAGCAAAGAAGGGAACGCCCAGGAAACACATGGATCCATTGTACAGAAAGAGATTTTGAATAAAGCCATGCATTGTGATATCAAGCCAAGGCTTTAAACAAGAAATATATAAAAAATGAGACAACATTAAATTCTTGCAAAATTTGTCAAAATAAAAAAAGTGTTATCTCTTTAGCGATGACTACACCTCAAATGAATTAAGGAGCATGTTTTACGAATATGTACATGAATTGTCCAAAATTCGTGGAGAGAAGATGGGTTCGTTCATTTAGTTTGGTTAAGTTCTTTCACAAATAGAATTGGCCACAAAACGTTGTTTCACCAATTGTAGAAATTCAGTGAAGTCAACTCTCATTTCTGAGATTAGGCTCAAAAAGCGTTATTTACAAGCAAAAGACTTTTTTAATTGGCAACCCCATCATATGTTCCACTAACAACATTTATATTGAGGAATTACATAAAGTGTGTTCGTTTACCCAAAAAATTGTGCATACTTTCTCGTACTTTCGCGTACTTTATTTGCCAACAGAAGAGAGTGGAAGAGCGCGTGAGAGCAAGCAACATTTTGAGAGTTTGGTAAATGAGAGCTGTCAAATTTCTGTTGCAGGTTTTTTTCCCAGCAGCAAATAGCAGCATCGAACAGATGTCTTTTTTTGAAAACCAGCTATTTTATTCATGAAATGGCAAAAGAGAATAAGGGCTGATCTTAGTTCCTAAAAATTTTTACTGGAATAGTACGCGAACAGACCTACTTTTTTCGTAGTTAAAGCATTACAAAAAATAAAAACGGAAGAGCAATATTTGCGAAGAATTGGTATTTATTGAAAAGACAATAAAGGCAAATGCGAATTAACCATGTTTCCATTTGATTTGAGATAATCTCCAAAATCCGTTCCCACTACGATTTATGGGTTTTTTTTTGTCAAAATTGGCAAACTAAGTGTTGCATTTGAATTTGGAAGGAGATTTGCTGCAAATCTCCTCAAATAAGTAGATATGCTAACATTGAAAATGCATGGGAAACCTCGTTGCAAAACACGAGATTTCCGAAATCTCGTCGCAAATCTAGATTTGTTCCAACTTGAAACATGGTATTAAACTCATTTTTTTATCTTGCTGACTCAAATTGGAAAACTTTCCGTGCACGCCTTTATTGAATGTCACATTTCCTCGCAGTAAAGAACTCAATACCTACCACAAGTCAAAATGTTTTCACAGATTTTTTTTTATATGGCGTTTCACTGTGAAATTTTAACCTAATACCAACCTTTAAAGGAAATGCAATGGATTGGAAGATGTAGCACAATAATCCCAAATTCCATTTTTTTTAAAATCAGCCTTATTTGTGACCATGCCCTGACAGTAGACCAGGACGAACAAACCAAGGATATATTTATTTTACAAGCTCCTAGAGAGACATGCACGATACTGGCACGATGTTATTTGGAAGGTTGAAACTAGTGGTAATCTTGCTACTGTTCTGTTATCTGGCAATCATGCACACAGCTGATTGTTACAACTGAGCAGCTACCATTGAAGAAAGTTGATAAAACTATGGTATGTATGTCATTACTGAATTAAAAAGAACTAATTGAGGCGGTGAAAGAGAAAGAATGACTCAAGCGAACCATTTCAGAGTGCTGTCTGCAACCATAACTATTACATTTATCGGATTAGAACATATTTTAAAGACGATCTTATTGATGTGATATGTTGTATGTAGGTAGTTAAGATTGGATATGATATTTGTATCCAACTGATCATTTATGTTTTTGTTTTTGCCCCTTGTCTTTTCAGGTTTCTGGACATATGGTAAGTTTCATATTCCTTTTACTTCTTTGATGTTGATGGTTGGAAGCTTTATTGGTTCCATTATCGTCCTATGTTTTTCCCAAAATGAGATATCGTTATTGTATTTTTCGAGTTATTTCTCCACCCCCTACTAAAATGCATCTTAGTCGTCCACTAAAAACAAAGTTGACAAAAGGTTGTTACAGATTAAAAAAAAATCATAGAAATTCCATAGGCTTGGGATTTCCCCCTACAAAATTTCCATAGCATTACTGTTGTAACACTTTGCGACATCGTGACAGAGTCAGCCGACACAAATTTTTAAACCAAATACTATCTTCTAACCCTGAACGAAATTAATGAAAGAAACAACAACAGCGGCAGCAGCTGCAACAGCAACAACAACAGCAGCAGCAAAGAAAACAAAACAAAAACACAAACAAACGAAACTCATGTGATTTGGATTTATGTAGCGACAGTCATATTTGTTGGTATTAGTGTTGGTGGTTGAATGACTACAAGTTGGAATTTTATAGCAGGAACTAAAAAAAACAAACAGAAAAGCACTAGAAAACAAACCAAAGTACAACGAAAAACAATAATTACAACAACAAAAATTATTATACGAACCCCCCCGAGGGGCTGTCATAAAAACTCACACAATCTCAACGACAAAACATCAAAGTAAAAAACGAAAGAGTATTTATTTGTTATGATATCAAAAGTCAAAGCCAAAAACAAAAAAGAACGCAACCAAAAGGCTATAAAATCGAATATACCTTTAGTGGTATTGGATAGCAGTAAAGGGTGGTATACCTACCACCACCACCACCACCAGACCATAACCCAACAGCCCACTGTTAACTCTCTTTCTCCGTTTGATTGATTACAATCAGGCCAACGGTGAAGCATGTGAAATTCAATAGACCCCCCAAAATGCTTTGGAAACATCACTCGCGCATTCGGCTACCTCGCATTGTCTCTCTCTCTCTCTCTCCCTCTTTTCTCTCGTTTTCACTCGTACTCAAGAGACTATATACAGCTATTTATGAATGAACGCACAACGGTATTGCTTGCTTGCTAGCCCACAGATCGATCGAACACTGATAATATTTGTTTTGTAATTCACAAAACTCAAAAATAAAAGAAAAGCAAACAAAGTTGTTTGCTTTTGTTTTTTTGCTCTACTGATAATTTCTTATACAAATATGTCGACATTCAATTCTTGATACGATCAATTCCATGCGATATCTTGGGAATTAGACACTATCAAAGGCGTCGTCGATCTACATGATTATGCGTTGACATTTTAATGACCGCATCGTTCATAGGAAATAAAGAGACGGATATAATCAAGAAACACCCATTTGAAATGAGGGAAAATCCCTCAAAAATTAAATTAAATGGGAAATTAGGCTATGATACAGTTATTGAGTAATCAATAATCTAGTAGGACGGATATTTGAAACCAAGGCGCTATTGTGAATGATATCGTCTGGAAGGAAAAGAAGAAACGACAAAATTATAAAATAAATCTTTTCTCTAATGGATGGTAGTTACCATGTTCGTTTTTCACCATTGAAAGCCCATTTTTTCGCGATTACTTTTATGAAACACTATACAAATAACGATGATAAAATTACAATTTTATTAAAATTTTACCATAAATAATATGGGAATATCCTAATGAATGAAAGCAGCAAGTTGATTTTCTTTAAAAACTATGATCTAAAAAAATATCGCAAAAAGCGAATATAGTACCAGCCTCAAAATAAAATTTCTTCGCCAAAGATAAAGTTTGTATGAAATATTCACCAGAGACCCTCCATGCTCCTTCCACCGCAAAGAGTCTCACATGTAAAGGTGCTATCATATGGCATTTAAAATTTAGCATGTGTAAAAGTTGTACAGGCTGGGTTGGGGGTAGCAGATCCGTTTTTTAATTTTCCTCCTTTCTATTCTATTTTTGTATTTTTTTTTTTGCACAACTATGTATATACAGCGGTCAAAAAAAGTATTCATCATTAGCAAAATTGATAATAAATTCACTTATTTTGGGTAATTGAAGAAAATTTAAAGTAAACAAATAATGCAGTTTTATGCAATAGTTTATTTTTCGTAATATGTTTTAAAATAAATTCAAAAAATAAATTTAATTAGCGCAAAAAATGCAATTTTATATAATAACACCAAAAACAGAACAAAAAAAGTATTCATTATTGATGTGCTATCATCAAAGTCAAATTCAAATATTATTTGGGAATCCCCCTTTTCTGTTTTATTTAGTAAAGGAGGCTTTGCCCTTGACAGCAAATATTTAATTTCATTGAAAATATAGTTTTTGTCAAAATGGGTCGTAAGCAAAACGAGGTTTCTGATGAGGTAAAAGTTTTGATAATAAAACACCACAGGAATGGTTTAACTCAAAAAACTATCAGTGAAATATTAAATAGACCACGATCTACTATACAATCCATCATCAGAAAGTGGACAGAAACGAAAACTGTTGACAATAAACCAAGATCTGGTCGACCAAAAGCACTTTCAGTTGGAGATGTGCGTTGGCTAGTGCGGCAAGTTCAGAAAACTCCGAAGACAAATGCGACCATTCTTCGTAAAAACACTATGGAATATTTAGGGAAGGAAGTTACTACACAAACAATTCGAAATACACTCAAAAGGCATAGTTACAGAGGAAGAACTGCACGTAAGAAGCCCTTTATAAATAAAATAAACCGAGTGAAAAGGCTAAACTTCGCAAAAATGTATGTAAAACAGCCCGAATCATTTTGGAAAACAGTCATTTTTGCAGACGAGAGCAAGTTTAATCTTTTTGGGTGCGATGGAAAGGTCATAGTGTACAGAAAACCAAATACAGAGCTTGAAGAACGAAACACAGTTGCTACTGTAAAACATGGTGGAGGTGGTTTAATGGTTTGGGGGTGTATGGCGGCTTCAGGAGCGGGAAATCTTGAAATTATTAATGGAGTAATGGATCATAAGTATTACATTGACATTTTAAAGAGGAATTTAAAAGATAGTGCTGTAAAACTTGGGCTTGATAATAACTTTCAATATTATCAAGATAATGACCCCAAACATTCTGCTTTAAATACCAAGATGTGGATGCTGTATAACTGCCCCAAAGTCATTAAAACTCCTCCTCAAAGTCCCGACTTGAACCCAATTGAACATCTTTGGGAACATCTCGAACGCAAATTGAGAACGCGCAATTTTTCGAGCAAGAGTCAAATGCAACAGGTGATAATGGAGGAATGGACTAATATAGACCAAAATATAACCGCTAAATTAGTCCAATCGATGTCAAACCGTTTAAAAGAAGTTATAAGACGCGGTGGTCGAATAACAAAGTATTAATTTTTTTAAATTATGTTATTTATTTTTTTGTTTTTTTGCAATGATGAATACTTTTTTTGTTTAATTTTTTGTGTTCAGCTGTAAAATGGCCCTTTTTGTTCCAATAAATACTATTTTTTTCTTTAAAAACAATGAAATTGTGTACATATATATCACACAAGCACTACTGCATCATTAGTTTAATATGTTTTTATTCCAATTGTCTTTTGTAGACTTATTAAAAAAAAAACATTGAATGATGAATACTTTTTTTGACCGCTGTACTTATAAAACATTGCCCCATTACACATAACTATAGGTTATACTACATATATTTATACTCATTTCTCCCCGTGGGGATTTCCCATACCTCATTGCTCCCACTCGATGACCAAAAATATAAAACAAAACAAAAAAAAAACAAAAACCGCTATTTGGCCTGGTGCTTGTTGCTGTTTTTGCTGCTGCTGCTGTTGTTGGTGGCTGTTAAACACTATAGCTTTGCTGCCATTCGTCATCCGCACATAAAATGCTATCGGGCAACTTGTATTGAGGTTTTTTGTTTCCACTATTTTTAATTTCTCTGTGGTGAAAATATGAAAAGTATTTTTATTATTTTTTCATTTCATATTTTTTTTTTTAAGAAATAAATTTTGTTTTGTGGTATTTCTGCTTAAGCTCTTGAGGAATTAAGAAATTAACAAGAAATGCGGTTAAGCGTTTTACCACAGAAATCAAAAGAAGAAGAAGAGAAACAAAAAATAAAAATAATACCACAGCACAGCATACAAATGACAGCAACTCTCTCAAAGTTGTTTTCCCCCATACCCCGCCGTTTGCATGTCTCTTACGTCAAAAGACCATGTCTTTGTTTCTTTTGTTGTTATAATAAAAATTAACATATTTTTGCTTCTGCTCTCACAACAGACATCATCAACAGGCTGGCAGTGTAAAAGGCATAAAAATCCATGGTACTCGAAATCGGAAATTCCATTTCGCAAAAGAGCAAAACTAATGCAACGGCATTGGTAAGAGTGCAGTTATTTTATTGATATAGAAAATGACCGGCATGCTACACTAAATAATAGGTTGAAAGTATGTTGCAGTGAAAGTTTTTGAAACACAAGGTATTTTCAAGTTGAAAAGTTCCTATCTAATTAGTGCAAGAGCTAAGAAGAAAAAAACAATCAATTAAAAACAAATTTTAAAATTTGTTTACAGCAAAATTTAAATTTCCGCAAAAATATTCGAATATCGAGAAAAGAATTCTATGAAAAATAATTTTTGAGGAAAAAGGGTTTTGAGTAGCTTGACAATGTCCAGACCAAACTTGGTACCTTCCTCATGCCTTCCTTCGATATGCACAATGACCTCTCCTGAGTAGGCCATTTCTTCGTTAACCAATTAACGACGAGCTATCTAAAAAAAATCTGGCTCCAAATAAGAAAGCGGTATCTCCATGTGGTGTGTTTGTTCATTGGCATATTTTTATGTTTTTTCAAAAATGTAAAAAAGTAATTTTTTTAAAAAATAAAATATGGATTCGAGGATCAGGCTTAAATGGGTTAACAAGTATTTCTTTCAAGAAAAAAGAACTACTGTTTTTTTTCTATTCAAGAAATAAGAACTGTTGTTTTTTTAATATTACGATTATTAAAAAAATTCGGAGCATATGAGAGAAACCTTTCATAGGGAGTGTATGAAACAGTAATGTAAAACCCAATGACTATTAGTTGGCTAACACAAGCCAATAATGACGCTAGCCGCAATTTTTCTCAAAGCCACCTCACAGCTGTTCGCCAACAATTCACAATAGAGCCATTTGTAGCCTGTATTCAAATATAGCACTTGCATGAACAAATTACATTTATGAAATAGAAAAATTTCATACGGTAGTTGCTAGGAGATGAGGGATACCAAAAAACCTTAACATAGAAAATTCCATGCCAATCTTGATTTATTCTTTATTTGATTGTGGGCACTGATCTCTCCGTGGTTTCTCCTGAGATAATTGTATTTAACACCTGTCAAATTGCAATGGTCGTCAAACTAAAAAATCATGTTTGAGAAGATGAGTGAGAAACTCGCCCTATTTGAATTAACCAAAAACTTTATAGAAATGAAGATAAAGACTCCCTAATGTTCGCGATCCTCGTAAACGGATAAGCATTATAAATAATACCAAGCGTTATAAATAATATTAAACTACAAGGTAAGGTTTGCTTGAGTGGGTTGCCCACCCAAGGTGAGTTCACTCGAAGGCCAATAGTAATCTAGAGAGAAAAGGAAGATATGAGACCGCGGACTAGAGGTTATACACTAATAAAAGAAAGACAGGAAGAACAGCGGTGTGTGAATAATGCCCATCCCCACGCAAGCACGAATGTACCTACGCCAGAGCTTATGGCACCCCCGTCGGAACCATCTTGTTCCGACAACAAATCTCAGGAGACCAACCAGAGATACGTTCACAAGGTCACCCAAGTCGCAGAAGAAACGGCTCCCCAGAAAGGAGAGCCTACGTTCCTGCAGACCCGGACATGAACACAACAGGTACTCTATAGGCTCCTCCTCATCTTCATCGAAGCATCTATTACAATAATCATTGTGCGGTATTCCCATGCGCACCGGCATGCGGCCTATGGCACAGTGACCGGTGACGGGATAGCTGTGTGCATCATACAAGCTGGAACTTTGAGGTCCGATCTGTGTGGTATTCTTTGCTGTCACGAGAAGCTTAGCTGCGAGCTACCGGGCGCGTCCACAGGTTGCGTATAGTGGAATGCTCCATACGGAGTAGCTGCAACGGCAGTCGCGGACAATCAGCGGTATCGAGCAGAGAGTCTCAATGAGAGGTCGGGTGGCACCGGCTCTTGCACGAATACCGAGTGCCAATGATGCTTGATATGACAAAGCGAGTTATTAGCGCCTTTAAATAACTCATGATCACTCTGTTCCCACGGCAATCGATCCTTTGGACCGGAACGAACTTGATCACCAACCGAAGCTTGACGAGGATCGTCACCTCTACATGAAAATGTGGTTACAACAACAACAAGATGATCCTTGTTAAGGTACTCATCGACCTCTTATCGAACGCCAGCAAGTCCTACGTCCTCCTTCGGTCGATGACAGGCCAGAGCGCCTTTACTCTCCGGCAACCATCCATAGAGTCCCATCTTGCCACCGACGCCACCCTGGCCATCCCCTCTACCGTGTTCATTAGCTCGACAAATGGCACATAGGTAAGACCGGTGGCTGGCTCGCCCTTTCATTTCTTGGAATCTCCTGATGTACAGGAACCTATGTTAGCGTCACATCGTGATCCCGAAGCCACGCCACGCATCTGGACTTCATCATCCTCGACCCCAAGGCCTTGAGCGCCTGAGCTTTGAGGGCAGTAAATCCCTTACCAGAATTTCTCTTGCGGCTACTGTAATGGCATAGACCTCTGACCGAAAGACCATACACTCATCTGGCAGTCTCAGAGACATACCGATATTGAATGCGTCAGAGAAGACCCCCAATCCAGACCCTGACTCCATCTTAGATCCATTGGTGTAGATCGAGGTCTCATTCTCCTCAAGTACAGCGGAATCGCGAAAGCCTGTGCCCCAGTCGGCACTGGTTCCAGGTAGTCTGTAGTAGTCGCCCAGAGTCGAACGGTCGCCGCAACCGTCCCCCTTCAGCATGCCGAGATCCCCCAGCCTAAGCACGACTTTGGCGGCGCAGTTTCGAATATAGGCCTCAATGGGCTTCATATCCAGCATGGCTTCAAGGCCTGCCTGTGCTGCGGATCTCAATGCCCCTGTGACCCAGACGCAGGCCAGTTTTTGGACCTTCTCGAACTTCATCGTACGTGTCCTCTTCTCCACGGCTTTCTACCATACCAGTGGTCTCTCGAAGGCCGTATGCATCCAATAATTCATCTTGGGGGTTACCCCCACTTCCTACCAAACATCCTTCTGTAAAAAGCGCACAATGCCTTACGGCTTCTTGCCTCAGTATTCCTCTTCCAGGACAGTTTCGAATCGGGGACTATGCCAAGGTACAGCATTCGCTCTCCATTCATCCCTCCCAGGAAAATAAATCGCGAAAGCCCTCGTCCCAGCCAGCACTGGTGCCAGGCAGGCTCAGTCTATGCTCCGCATCCTTAACACCCAGAATCGAACGGTCGCCTCAACCTTCCTCCTTCAGCATGCCGAAATCCCTCAACATAAGCATGACCTTGACGGCGCAGTTCCGAATATAGGCCTCAATGGGCTTCATATCCAGCATGGCTTCAAGGCCTGCCTTCGCCGTGGATCTCAGTGCCCCTGTGACCCCGACGCAGGCCAGTCTTTAGACCTTCTCGAATTCCATCATACGTAACCTCTTCTCCACGGCTTTCCACCATACCAATGGTCTCACGATGGCCGTATACATCCAATAAATCATCTGGTGGTTACCCCCCACTTCCTGCCGAACATCCTCCTGCAGGAGTAAAACGCGCACAATGCTTCTTCTATGGGTTGGTCCTCAACCTATTTCTGGTAGTCCATCGCGACAAACTTTATAGTGACCCTTCTATGACCTCGTCGACAGAAACCTGCCTGGGACCAGCAGGACGACATCTTCCGTACAAGCGATTATCTTCGTGCCATCCCCACCGAGATCAGGATTTCATTAAACACGAGCTTCCATAGAATTGGCGAAAATCATGGTACGACCAAGAGTGTCAAAATGCTACTGAAACCAAGAATAAGACATACAGAAAAACCCTGTAGCCAAGCGCCATGCGTACGAGATTTCAACAAAAATCTAATTTCGACGGGATTTTCTACGAATATAAAACGTCCACGAAAAATTTCAAAAAATTCAATTTTTGTCAAAGGTGAATTTTGGCATAATTTTTTTTAAAATTAAATTTTGACGAAAACCCAACAAAAAATCGATTTTCTATGAAAAACAAAATTTTAAGACTGAATTTTTGGCGAACATTTTTTTAAAACATCATAGATTGTTAAATTATCTATGAAAATCTATTTTTTTTTACTGTATAAAAAATCGTAAATGTACTTACAATAAAAGAAAACTTGGTCCAAAAAAAGAAAATTTTAAATTACCTGTAATGAAAAGAAAATCAATAAATTAATTTTAAATAACAAAAAAAAAATAATTCTACTAAGAAAAAGTTTAAAAAGCCAAGCCATACAAGCAAAGATTGGAACAAAAGCGAAACACATTTGTACGAAAATTATTATAATATAACAGAAAACTACCAAATTTGTGGCAAAAAAAGTAATTATAACTATTTGCTATCGACAAAAAGCAAGACATTTTAATGAAAAACTAAAAAGAAGTTAGAAAAGTTATTCAAATGTTTTACTGAAAATATGTTATTAAATGTTTAATAATTAGGTAATTGAATTCTTTTTTTCTTTTCTCCAATTATTGAAACTTAATTTCCCATTATTATCATACTATCCTCGTTATAATTTCATCTTCTAATCTCTCTTGCTCTCTTCCTAACTGATCCGCATACCAACGGCTTGCATTAACTTGAATTCCATAAATTCCTCAAAGTGTTGTTTGCATTGTTTTACAGCATCAGTTCAAGTTAGAGTTGGAGTTGGAGTTTCCCCCTCGATCATTTTATGCTTTTTAAAGCATAATAGTCGAACATAAAAAATTACCACAACGACAGTAATAATGTCAGCAACATACCCAATGATGACAGTTAAAGCTGTTGCTGCTACTGCGGCTGATGCCGCTGCTGCAACAGGCGGAACAGTTTGTCTTTCCGAGTAAGCCCCCACTAGCTAAACACAGAAAATATGAAGTTGTGCTGTTAAATAAATGCTTTTGAAGTCTTGGCGCACAGTGGGATGCCAATGTGCTATAGTCGAAGAGTTTTCTAAGAAAATTTAATTTAGATGAAATTTTCAATCAAAATCCATTTTAGACGATAATTTCAATTATATTCAAATTTCGACGAGATTTTCTATGAAAATCAAATTTTGACAAAATTTTCTAATAAAATCGAAAACTCGACAAAATTTCCAACCAAAAAAATTGTTGACGAAATTTTCTATGAGAATCAATTTTTGAGAAAATTTTCTGTGAAAGTCAAATTGAAACTTTTTCAGTACAGTGAAATAGGGTAGACGGGTTGATATCTCCGCCACTGTTAACCCCTAACAGTCCACTGTTGCAAACTACTTGCGTGGATTTTTGCCAAAGAAGTCAAAACCCCTTGGAGTAAGGCAGGAGTGCCATCTACCTGTCCTCTACTGCGAACGCCATTGAGATCGCACTGTAGGCGGGCGGTTGTTCCATCATAACTTCAGACACCCATGAGGCTAACACCTATCCCTCACGCAAGCACATATGTAACATTGCCAGTTCTTATCGCAACCTACGTCGGAACCACCCCGTTCCGTTTACAAATCACACACGTCTCAGGGGTATGTTCGAAAGATCACCCAGATCGCTAAAAAACCGCCTCCCCAGAAAGGAGAGCCTGACATGAGCACCCATCCTCATCAATATAATTCCTGCAGAATTCATCCTGCGGTATTCTTATACGTGCCGCCATGCGGCCTATGGCACCGTGTCCTATGAACTATAGCTCAGTGTCCTATGGCTTATGGCTCAGTGTCCTATGGCCTATGGCATAGTGTCCTATGGCCTTTGGCACAGTGGCGTTCTGTCATTATGCTCAGCGACCTCTTATCGACCGCCAGTAACTCCTTCATTCTCCCCCTGTCGTTGACAGGCCAGAGCGCCTTAGTGGTCCGGCAATCATCCGCTGTGGCCCATCTCGCCATCGACCCGGCTTTGGCTATCTCCTCTACTATGTTCAGTAGTTCGACAAATGGCACAATGACAAGGCCGGTCACTAATTCGCCCGGCGCCAACGAACCCCTTCTTCATTCCTCGGAATGTCTTCATGTCCGGGAACCCATATCAGCGTCACATCGTGGATCGAACGACAATGTGACACCGTTCTCGGAACCCAAGGTCTTAAACGCCGCCATACTGTCCACATAATTTCTTCACTTGCGGCTACTGCAATGTCACAGACCTCTGACTTAACGACCGTACACTCGTTCGATAGTCTCAGAGACATACTTTTGTTGTGTACGTCGGAGTAGATCCCCAATCCAATCAGTGAAGATCGAGGTCTCATTCCTTCTAAACACAGCATTCCCCCTACATTCATCCTTCCCTTAAAAACTGGATGATGGTTGTCCTAATCCCAAGCGGTACCGGTGCCAGACAGTCGGAGATCCTCCTCAGTCTACCCTCCTGGATGTCCTAATCCCAATCGATACATGTGCCACACTGTCGGAGATGCTCCTCAGTTTACCCTCCGCATTAATAGCAACCATCCGCCTTCAACATGCCGTGCTCTTCCAGCCTAAGCACGACCTTGGCGGCGCAGTTCCCCAATTGCCTGCATATCGCCACCATCGCCTCCAGACCTGGCTGCGATGCATATCTCAGTTCCCATGTCTGCGACGCAGTTCATTCTCTGGACCATCTCGAACTCCCTCGTACGAGTCTCTTATCCACGGTCCTCCACCATACAGTGCCCCATCGGTCAGTACTGGTTTCACAATAGCTGTATACATCCAATAAATCATTTTGGGAGTTACCTCCACTTCCTTTCTAACATCCTCCTGCAGGAGTAAAAATATCACAGTGCCCTAAGGTTTCTTTTCTCCGTATTCTCTTCCAGGATTGCTTCGCCTAATTCGACAAATGCTGAGTGCAATTTTCTGGTGTTTACGCTGGGATTTGAACCCAGGCGTTCGCCGTCGTAGGCTATACCCCTGCACCACGATGGCCTCCACAAAGCATATTATTATCCCACTTCGAGATTGACTATTGATTGATGCTATCTCCACGTCATTGAAGTTCACCGCAATATCCAAGAAGGCCGCCATAATGTAAGCCTTGACTCACGCCGAGAGTGAACCACGTCTCCAAGACCTACTTAGCCAGCACCTCGCCTTAGTCCTTTAGACATAAGTGACTCTGAACCCGCGAATACCCGTGATTTAGTGTCACATCCACGCCATGAGTGAACCACGTCTCCAAGACCTACTTAGCCAGCACCTCGCGTTTGTCCTTCACACATAAGTGTTCACGACCATCACCACGTGATTTCGTACCGTATCCACGCCGTGAGTGAACCACATATCTGAGACCTTCGTAGCCAGCACCTCGCCTTTGTCCTTCCGGCATAAGTGCCACTGAGCCCGGAATATACCGACGTGCCATCTCTCCACGACCATCACCCCGTGATTAAGTGCCGTATCCACGCCGTGAGTGAACCACATCTCCAAGACCAACGTAGCCAGCACCTCGCTTTGTCCTTCCGACATAAGAGTCCGCGAACACCCATTTGTGCCAAGAGTCTACGACCACCACCCCGTGAATTAATGCTGTACCCACGTCGTGAGTGAATCACGTCAGCGAGAACTCTAGTATAACTAGTACCTCGCCTTTGTCCTGCCGACATAAGAGTCGCTGAGCCCGCGAACACGCACTCGTGACACTCATCTATGACCACTACCCCGTGACTGAGTGACGCATCCACTTCGTGAGCGAATCACGTCTCCGAGGTGTCCAGCACTCCGCCTTAGTATTTCGGACGCAAGATCCGCTTAGCCCGCGAAAGGTACATTTGCGCCGCCCGTCTGCTGGCGGGCGTGTACCTAAACGTCCAAAACACTGATATTGAAAGAAACAAAAAAATTTCAAAATTTTTACTAATTTTTAATTTATAATTTAATCTCCTGGCAATGCGCGACAATTCATAATCGACTCCTAAGATTCAGTCCAGCCAAAATGGCATCCATCAGTGATGGCAGATCATTCGACGATATTGTGACATCAGATCGCTGAATACGCCAGCTCTAGATCAGTTCTAACAGATATTACTACAGAGCATCTGGTTCGGAATACAACACCACACTAAGCTGGCACTCACTCTTTTTTGATTTGTGTTTAGCCATTTAGCCAAAGCTTCACTATAGTCCGTCTGGCAACAAAGTGCTATTAGCTTACAGACTCATGGACAATACTAGATTAACGCATTCCTTTTCTATCTCCTAGTCATGACTAAAAGCGTTTGGACCTCAAATAATCCAGGAAAGCTATAGAGGCATTTTAAATGGTAGTGACTGGTATATTTCAATTTAAAAATATCACAAATTGTAATCAGGTGAAAAAAGTTTCGCTTTAACGAAAGGTACGGAAAGTTCAACAGCTTATTCAAAGGTAAACCAACGAAAACCAACACCAAACGGTTGAGGAGATCACACTAAGCAGCTAATTATACTCCATTGACTTTGGAAGTTTTTGGCGATACGCAGAGTTTACTAATTATTTTTTTGCCATTTATAAGTTAAGGAGATACAGATATTTTAAGTTATACAATTGGGAGTAATATTTACTAATGAACTCAAATATATAGCGGAAGAAATTGGCAGAAGCAGCTTGCTTTTCGACGAAATTCTCTATGAAAATCCATAGAAATTCTCTATGTCAAAATTTTCTATGACATCAGATTTCGATCAGATTTTACAATATATGAAAATAAAATTGGAACGAAATTTTCTACGAAAATCATATCTGAACGAAATGACAATCCATCGGCTCCTGCTGTCTTACCAACTAATAAGCCCAGTAACTAATGTTTAATTTTTAAGCAACGAATCGAATCAACTAATTTACCAAATACCAATGAGCAATTTGTCTCAATTCCCCCCATTGTACAGTTTAAAGGTGCTTAGAAAATAACTTTTTCCTGACATTGGAGGGAATTTCCTTGTCATCATTTGGTATTTTTGTTCTTTACTTAGCCAGTCATAAATACAAATGTTGTTGTTGATGGTTTTTCGTTTCTCGTTCTGGGTGATGCTCTTTTACTTGACTTTCAGTCGGAATACCAATTTGCCAGTTTTCCTGTTTCGGGTTTTACTGGCTGCTGCATCATGATGCTCCTCTTCTGCATGCCAAAGGCTGCAATTGATGAACCGTTAAGGTGATGTTGGTAGTGTAGCATTGCTGGTTGTTGGTGATTCACGACTATACCAGTTCTTTGGCCATTATAAATAAACGGCAAACAATTTTTTCTTTATCTGTACTCTGTGGATGGCCTTAGCCATTGACAGACGACGGACTATGTGCATTTATTTGCTTTTGCTTACTTTCTACAGCTAGCTAGCTGACGTTGATGATGGAATGGAACTTCATGGCTGTCATGCAATTCTGTCTGTGTCAAGACATTCCTCAAATATTTTCTAAAAAAAAAAACGCAAAGCCCAAAAACACGAACACCACATAACAAAACAATGGAAAATTCGAATATGCAGAATCCGTAAAAAGCTGTGAATAAGTTGAAAATGAATTAACAAAAAAAAAAATGGAAAAAGTAGGGTGGAAAACTTCGCCAGGTTTGTTTTTTTAAATTAGGTACCTACAATTTTGATTTTCATAGAAAATTTTGCCAAAAAATTAATTTTATAGAAAACTAGCGGAACCGGGCTCGGTCCGCTGCGCCTTCTTTAACTCTCTATAATCTGCAGCCTTTGTCCGCCTATAACATAGAATGCCTGCGTTCGAATCCTGGCGAAAACATAGGAAAAATTTAAAGCTGTGGTTATCCCCTCTTAATGCTGGCGACATTTGCAAGGTACCACGCCATGCATGGTCATGTAAAAAATTCTCCCCAAAGAGGTGTCGCACTGCGGCACGTTGTTGGGATTCGGCTATAAAAAAATGTTTCTCATCATTGAGTTGTACTCTTATATATACTTGAATCGGAAAGCTTTCATTGATATGAGAAAAGTTTGCCTCTTCCCAATTCCTGTGCAAATTTTTACTCTACTCCAAATTGCCTTTCTTTTGAGTTCTATATTATCGTATTGGTAAATATATTTACGGGTATTTCGGGGGTGGGGTGGCTACCCAGACACTTGGCCCTTAAAGTTAGTATACGCTTCGTGCTGTACTTTCAAATACGTTTTATATAAGCCCTATATTGACATGATCGGTAAATAAGTTCTGTTTGATGGTGGGGTGGACCTTTGTCCCAAAAATGAGTATCAATTTCGTACTCTACTCCCAAATAGCTTTTAGTAGTAGTAGTAGTATTCTTTATTTCATTCATTTAATAATTTATAAATTGAATTTGGTTGCAATATATGTAAGTTAAGTTTTAAAGTAAAAAATAAGAATAGCATATTGATATTTCCTATGGCATTGGCCTACGGCCGTTAGTCTACTGTTCAAATGTTATAATTCTGTGATAGATTTTCATAGTTTAGAAGTTGAACTCGTGAAACAATTGTTCTCTGTATTGAACACAGATTTTTATAAAGTTAGCTTAGGATTTCCAATTTATTTTGAGACCATTTAAAATGCAAACAAGTTCATTCTCATCAAGCGAAACCTTTTGGAATTATTGAATTCGAAATTCCCTTAAAGCGGGACATTTACATTAAAAGTGTTGCAAACATTCATTTTCGTTTGTATTACACATTGAGCATCGAGGTTTTGAGTTCTGAGGGAAACGGGTTTCATTCAGATTTATCATGTTGCTTCTGGCCTTAAATATCCACGTTATTTCGTTTTGGGTATAACAGTTGTTCAGATATAACTGACCTACAGATGCATCAAGTTTACCATAGAATCTTCTCGTTTCATTTGCTTTCGCCCTATAGCCATCAATGTATTTTGATCGCAGGTTTTTTTAGTAAACGCTCACTATTATGCATCCAAGTATGACTTGAGTTGTAGTCAAGACGCTCCATATTGTTTTCCAAAATAAGTTCATTTATTTTCTTGGCCCAGAAAAGTTGACGCCGATGAATAAGTTTTGCAAGTTCGTTGTATTCAAACATGGCTCGATGCAAATTTTTTTAAGTGTGTGTACCAAGGGTAAATACGTGTCCATTTTCTACACCGGTTTCGAGCATAAGAATATAAGTGGGTGTAAATGTTGGCAATTTAAGTATTTTCTTGAGGAAATATAAACAGAGTTTGTCCACTTCTTCGAAATTAGAGAACCCCCATACCTGGGACCCATATGTTTGAATTGCTCTACAAACTGCAAGAAAAAGTTTCCATTTCGCGGTGACTGATACATTCTGCTTACATAGAAAGTTTTTCCATGTTGAATTTATGCTATTTTTGGCCGCTTGATTTCGTTTTTGGATATGCTTGGTGAAACAAAGTTTTGGTGTCAAAATCATGCCTAAGTAGCAGTATTCAGAGGTGACAATAATTTGTTCGCCTTTATAAAACCATTTTTCATTTTTTGAAATTCTTCCTGCTTTTCTAAAAATCATTTAGCTTTTATATAAGTCACATATTGCCATGGTCGGTAAATACGTCCGATTAGGGAGGTATTTTGGGGTGGGACGGCTCCCCAAACACGGCTTTTCAATTGGGTATCAAATTCGTTTTTTTTCTCTCAACCATCTTTGGAAAAGCGCCACCTAAACTTGAATGCAAATTTTAAAGACATATTCGTAATCTACTCCCAAATACCTTTCATTTGAGTCCCATTTAGCCATGGTCTCTAATATGCCCATTTGGGGGTATTTGAGGGTGGGGTGATCTCCACTACTTGTAAAATTGATATATTTTGGTACCATTTGGGTCCTTTGTCTACAGATGGAATTCGAGGTCTGAAAATTAACATGGAGTCACTACTAGGAAAAGTATGATGGGTGACTAAATAATCTATTCACGACTCGTACATTTGCATTCCATTTGGTACTTTCTTGACAGATGAAGTTCGAAGTCTGAAATTTGGCATGTAGGTAAATGCAAACCATGAACATTCCACAAAGGAACAGGGGCAAACTTCTCATATATCAATGAGTGCAGTCTGATTCAAGTTTAAGCTCAATGATAAGGGCCCTCCTTTTTATAGCCGAGTCCGAGCGGCGTGCCGCAGTGCGACACCTCTTTGGAGAGAAGTTTTACATGGCGTAGTACCTCACAAATGTTGCCAGCATTAGGAGGGGAAAACCACCGCTAAAATTTTTTTCTGGTGGTTTCGCCAGGATTCGAACCCTGGCGTTCCGTGTCATAGGCGGACATGCGGACATATCGCACTACGGCACGCCGTTCGGACTTGGCTATAAAAAGGAGGCCTCTAATAATTGAGCTTGAATCGGACTGTTCCTTAGTGGAATTTTCATGGACAAAATTTGCATTTGCAATTTTTTCTATAAAAAATTATCTTCAAATTTTATGCTATAAAAATTTTTTTTAAAATTTTTTGCTATAGAAAATTATCTTAAAATTTTTTGCTATAAAAAATTTTCTTACAATTTTTTGCTATAAAAATTTTCTCAAAATTTTTTGCGGCACGCCGTTCGGAAAAGGAGGCCTCTAATCATTGAGCTTGAATCGGACTGCACTCATTGATATGTGAGAGGTTGGTCTCTGTTTCTTAGTGGAATTTTCATGGACAAAATTTGCATTTGCAATTTTTTCTATAAAAAATTATCTTCAAATTTTTTGCTATAAAAATTTTTCTTAAAATTTTTTGCTATAGAAAATTATTTTAAAATTTTTTTGCTCTAAAAAATTTTCCTAAAATTTTTTGCTATAAAAAATTTTCTCAAAATTTTTTGCTATAAAAAATTTTCTCAAAATTTTTTGCTATAAAAAATTTTCTTTAAATTTTGTTTCAATAGCAATTTTTTCCAAGCGATATATTTTTCTATGCTATGTTAAATGCTTCACTTCCAGAAAAAAGTTTTCGATTCCTTTTTTTCGATCCCCACGTTTTTTCGAAATAAAAATTTACAACCTATACATACAGCGGTCAAAAAAAGTATTCATCATTAGCAAAATTGATAATAAATTCACTTATTTTGGGTAATTGAAGAAAATTTAAAGTAAACAAATAATGCAGTTTTATGCAATAGTTTATTTTTCGTAATATGTTTTAAAATAAATTCAAAAAATAAATTTAATTAGCGCAAAAAATGCAATTTTATATAATAACACCAAAAACAGAACAAAAAAGTATTCATCATTGATGTGCTATCATCAAAGTCAAATTCAAATATTATTTGGGAATTCCCCTTTTCTGTTTTATTTAGTAAAGGAGGCTTTGCCCTTGACAGCAAATATTTAATTTCATTGAAAATATAGTTTTTGTCAAAATGGGTCGTAAGCAAAACGAGGTTTCTGATGAGGTAAAAGTTTTGATAATAAAACATCACAGGAATGGTTTAACTCAAAAAACTATCAGTGAAATATTAAATAGACCACGATCTACTATACAATCCATCATCAGAAAGTGGACAGAAACGAAAACTGTTGACAATAAACCAAGATCTGGTCGACCAAAAGCACTTTCAGTTGGAGATGTGCGTTGGCTATTGCGGCAAGTTCAGAAAACTCCGAAGACAAATGCGACCATTCTTCGTAAAAACACCATGGAATATTTAGGGAAGGAAGTTACTACACAAACAATTCGAAATACACTCAAAAGGCATAGTTACAGAGGAAGAACTGCACGTAAGAAGCCCTTTATAAATAAAATAAACCGAGTGAAAAAGCTAAACTTCGCAAAAATGTATGTAAAACAGCCCGAATCATTTTGGAAAACAGTCATTTTTGCAGACGAGAGCAAGTTTAATCTTTTTGGGTGCGATGGAAAGGTCATAGTGTACAAAAAACCAAATTCAGAGCTTGAAGAACGAAACACAGTTGCTACTGTAAAACATGGTGGAGGTGGTTTAATGGTTTGGGGGTGTATGGCGGCTTCAGGAGCGGGAAATCTTGAAATTATTAATGGAGTAATGGATCATAAGTATTACATTGACATTTTAAAGAGGAATTTAAAAGATAGTGCTGTAAAACTTGGGCTTGGTAATAAATTTCAATATTATCAAGATAATGACCCCAAACATTCTGCTTCAAATACCAAGATGTGGATGCCGTATAACTGCCCCAAAGTCCCGACTTGAACCCAATTGAACATCTTTGGGAACATCTCGAACGCAAATTGAGAACGCGCAATTTTTCGAGCAAGAGTCAAATGCAACAGGTGATAATGGAGGAATGGACTAATATAGACCAAAATATAACCGCTAAATTAGTCCAATCGATGTCAAACCGTTTAAAAGAAGTTATAAGACGCGGTGGTCGAATAACAAAGTATTAATTTTTTTAAATTATGTTATTTATTTTTTTGTTTTTTTGCAATGATGAATACTTTTTTTGTTTAATTTTTTGTGTTCAGCTGTAAAATGGCCCTTTTTGTTCCAATAAATACTATTTTTTTCTTTAAAAACAATGAAATTGTGTACATATATATCACACAAGCACTACTGCATCATTAGTTTAATATGTTTTTATTCCAATTGTCTTTTGTAGACTTATTAAAAAAAAAACATTGAATGATGAATACTTTTTTTGACCGCTGTAGGTATTTTTGTTTTTTAACAGAAAATCTTTTTGTTTTGCAGCGAATGTTTGCACACCGTTATTTGATGATAAACATTTTACCATAAAGCTTTTCATCGACATTTCGACTGCATTTTTGTTCTTCAGTTCCCAGAATTATTATGAGCGACCAAATTTTTATTAAATGTGCAGTCATCAATGTGCACGAAAAGTACTAGTCCAATTAAGAACAAGCTAAACAAACGCACATGCATACGAATTATATTCTAAGAAAAATAAACTGAGTCTGTTGGAATTCCGAAGAAATGAAAACGGAATGGATTTGTTAACGGAAATGCCAAAAGTATTATCTTACACTGCACCTAACAATATCGTTTTGTGATAAACTACTGGGCATGGCGCCACAAGTGGAAAAAACTTATTACCCTTCAATTTTATTGCTTTGAAATATAACCGTAATGTACACAGGTAAAGGTTTATCAAAATCAAGATTTTGATAATGAATTTATGTATTTTGGTTTAAAAGGGTTTCCTTGACATGAGCTGAGCAAAAATTACCTTACAATCTATGTTTATATGTATATCAGTTCTTAGAAATCAAGGGGTTTTTCCATATTGCCAATAGTTTCAGTCATTATGTCATTGTGAATGGCACCACAAGAATTCAATTTTATTTTTGCAGAACAATTACTATTTCGCTTTATTTTAGTCCTATCCAGTGGAAGTCAGATGTTCTGGGTAAAATATTAGTGCAAAGTTGCAATGGTAAGTTATCGATAACATGCAATAACAGATAAAAGAAACGATTAATCGTGTTTACACCATACAGAATTCAAATGAAGCATAGTCAATATATCTGTTATCGAAATCTAAGTAGCCATTAGAGCTGGCAAACTATCGATAATCGCAACATTCGATATTTTCGATAGTTTAAATAATAAGTATTAATAGAATCGATACTATCCTAAATTTCCCATTACATATATTTTTAACGAAAATGAGAATGAAAAGTCAGGAGATCGATTTATATAGAAGCAATATCAACGCACAGACCAAAGAGAACCAAGGTTAAAAAAGTCAGTGAGAAGTCATAAGTGAAATCATTTTTTTTTCACGTAACCAACACGCGGGGGATGTGCCCTATATATGCAGTCCATAGCGTTAGCAATTAGGAAAGTTAAGGGTTGGAGGGGGGAATAGTGTTTATTGATATTCGTCTTAAATTTCTAAACATCAATGTCGGTGGGAAAGACATTAGCCGGAAGTCGATTCCACATACGAATGGTTCGAGCGAAAAATGAATTTTCTCGGTAATGCATCGTTCGATCGACTGGCCAATCAATTACAAACGGATGTGAGTTCCTGGCAAGTCTTGTGTTCCTGGTAAACATCCAAACGTCAGGGATAAGAAGACGAATATCCTTGGAACACACGCCATGAAAATAACGATAGAGCAATACAACGCTAGTCACATTCCGACGATGTTCAAGAGAAGCAATAGAGTTGGATACCCTACTGTCACCACTCAACACCATCGCTCTCCGCTGAACCCGTTCAAGTAGCTCCAAGGATGATTTTGGAGCCCCTGCCCGTATATGAGAGCTATGTTCCATCCTAGGCCTAATATAGGTAGTATAGATATTTAAAAGATCAGAAGAGGTGAAATATTTCTTGCACCGCTTAAGAAAGCCCAAACACTTGAATGCTTCTTTCGACACTTCGAATACGTGTTTTGACCAACGGGCATCACATTGCATCTTCATGCCCAGAACATCAAGAGCTTCTGACTTTTCAATATCTATACCGTCGATAGATACCGACGATTGAAGTGGGTCAATGAATCGCTTGTGAGACAAGAAACAGCACTGCGTCTTCTGTGCGTTAAAGTCTACTCTATTCACCCCGCTCGGAAATGACCAACAAATCCTGGGAGAGGGTCTCATCCATAATGCGCATCCTTTCTACAATTTCTTGAGGACTGGGCCAATGGTCGATTGAATATGAATGACACAGACTACTGTCATCGGCAAATGTGTAGACTGGATTCGAAGTCTGACCCAATAGATCGTCATAGGGAAGGAGAAAGTATACTCATCTGATGGGAACCCATCTACAACAACTCACATATTGCGATATCCGAGAAAGTTCGATATAAATCGAACGAAGTTATTACCGAATCCAAAAGCGACAAGCTTTGATAAAAGTGCACCGTGCCCGACCCTATAAAATTCCTTTGAGATATCCAGACCTTACTCTCACCAAACTGGTGGATAGAGCGACTCCATCGTTCCGACAAAAATGCCATTAGCTCTCCCGTAGAGCGATTTCAGCGGAATCCATACTGTCTGTCGCTAAGAAGGCCACTGGGCTCTAAGTATTTGACAAGATGGTGGTTAACCATAGTCTCCATAATCTTGGAGAGGGCGGAGCATATCGCATTTGGCTAGTAATTCGCAGGGTTGTTCGCCCCACCTTTTTTGGGGATGGGCTGAACGTTCGCAACCTTCCAACGCGCCGGGAAAACTCCCGCAGGGTAAGCAAAGCGTCGAAGAAGACTTACAAAGGACAGGCGTTGATATACCGTCCGCAAGATTCCCTTTTAACTCCAAGATTCCCTTTTAAGATTCCCGCAAGATTCCCTTTTAACTCCACGTGTTCGAAAGAATATTTAAGGCATCGAACTAGGTACACTATCAATCACGGGGAGTGCTTGATTGCTAAAAGGCAAGGGAGAATTTCCTGAAAACATTTCAGCCAGTAGATTAGCCTTATCAACCGGGTCAGTGAATACCTGATCATCCTTAACAAGAGTTGGGATTGCCGATGGGTTGTCCTTTACTCTTTTTACGAATGACCAAAAGCTCTTGCTTCCCCTCGGAGAAGCAATAACTTGGGCACGAAAACGCTGTTCGTAAAGAAACTTTTCGCGTCTAAGTACTCTGGCACTCGAAGTTCTTGCCTGTTTGCGCAGCATTTCGGTATTGGCAGGAGATCGATTTATATAGAAGCAATATCAATGCACAGACCAAATAGAACCAAGTTTAAAAAAGTCAGTGAGAAGTCACGAGTGAAATCATTGTAGAATATGTGCAATTTAAAAAAAAATAAAAAAAAATTTAAACATTTGCTTTAACATAATTTTTCGAACATATTCCAGCTCGAGATCATATATGACGCAATTTAATACAAGTGCCCACTGTGCTGGACTGGTCATAGATGAATGAACCAAACTTATACCAACATTAGTGTTGGATTTCCAAAAGCCTAGGTAGTCAATCAGTTTATAAGATTATTAAGTTTTGTAATAATTGCGTATGAAATTTCAGAAATCGGTTCCCTTCTGTAAAGAAAGTACCAAAGAGTACCAAGAATAACAATACATCGGAAAATCATTAAGTCGCCCAATATGTATTGCCAAGGTATAAATTAATCCCAATTTTAAGCTCATTAGCTCAATTTCTAAAGACAGTATCATTTTGTACTTTTTTGTGCCAAAATGTACGTTCAGCGTCATAGGCATGCTAACCTCTACGCTACGGTGGCCTCCGTACCTATCATATATCTCTTTGTTGTACCTACATTCCAAATTTCAGATCTTAAGCTCCATCTGAACAGAAAGTTCCAAAAAGTACCAATTTTGATACCAAAATGTTCGAATTGTGAAAAACCCATTTAGTTGCCCATCATATATTACTAATTTTTACCTACATGCCACATGTCAAACCTTTAGCGCAATCGGCACAGAAAGTATCAAATGGTACCCATATTGGTACCAAAATGTACGAATTGGAACAAAATCCTAGTTATCCACCATATATTTCCTAGTCCCTCCTGCATGCCAAATTTTAGACCTCTAGCTCTAGCTTTAAAGAAAGTACGGAATGGTACCATTTTTGATACCAAAATATACGAATTTTGAATAGATCATTTAGTCACCATCCTATATTTCTTACATGCTAAATTTTAGACCTCTAGTTCCATCTATAAAGAAAGTGCCAAATAGTACCAATTTTGGTACCAAAATGTCCGAACTGTGAAAAACCATTTAGTCGCCCATCATATATTACTAAGTTTTATCTACATGCCACATTTGAGAGCTCTGGCTCCATCTGTAAAGAAAGTACCAAATGGTACCAATTTTTGTAACAAAATATACGAATTTTGAATAGATCATTTAGTCACCCATTATACAGTTTCAAGTTGTTTCTACATGCCAAATTTCAGACCTCTAGCTCCATCTATAAAGAAAGTACTAAATGGTACCAATTGCGAACGTTTTCTCCCCTTACCAGTACTATTTTTCCATTTTTTCTTTTGACCTTCATCCTTTTGCACCAGATGTCTTTTAAGTCAAATTTCAGGATACTGCCTCTATCCATCCGCCCTATACAAAGTTCATCCATTTGGTACCTTTTTGTACTTTTTTTAGTACCTAAATATACAAATTTCCAAAAACTTTTAAAGTCACCCAATTAAGGTTGCCATAGTGTACCTAATTTAGTGCTCTAGTTCAATTTACAAAGAAAGTACCAAATAGTACCAGTTGCGGTACTAAACGTACTATTTGTCCCACCTCCGGCACGATATTCCAAAATTTATTTTACCAAACCTTTTTTTTATGACGCTCTTTAAGTTGAGCCCAAGAACATAATTCTAGAACTTTCCGTTCGCGCTGGGCAAATATATACCATTTCGTACTTAGTAGTACCAAAACGTACGAATATCGAATCCAGCCTTATCCCGTGCCAACGACCCAAGACAAAATGCAAAATTTCATGATTCTAGCTTTAAGCCTAGTACTGACTTAACACGCACTATAAAAAAAGTGGTGACGAAGATAATGCGAACACATTCCGTACAAGTGGTACTGAATTTTATGAGCAAAATAGTAGCGACATGTCGCTGCAAAGAAATTGGCCCAGATTTTCACCCCAAGAGCTATTGCAAACGCATTGTTTGACCAATCTTGCAAAAATGTTGCACAACGTTTTCCTCGACGACTACCACATTATCTGAGAAGAATGCTCGAAATCAGTTCAGAATTAGATATAGCTCCTATATATATATGTTCGTCAGATTTTGGGCAATTTGCAATAATGTTGTCATTCATCAACCGTAGTTTTTTGAACATATTTTCTCGCCGAGGTCCATCAAAATTGGTTCAGAATTGGATATAGCTCCCACATTGTACTTATAGGGTAGGTGTAGGGTATTATAGAGTCGGCACCCCGACCTTCCTTACTGGTGTGTATATAAATTAGCTTTTGTAAAGACCAAGTGTGGCCACTCGCAGAAATTGTCTATTGTGAATGTATTTTGCCATTCAAAACAAAATCAATTATTTATAAAATTGTATGCACAAATGTTAATGCACTTGATTTGACTTATATGCCACACATGTTTTGCAAATTTTATTTATAAATTTTACAATTATTTTCACTTTTTTCATCGTATTGTTTTAACAGGTCGGCAAAAGGCGTTACCACCTCATGCCAAACAATCAGATTTGCACTGGATTTTTTTTTTGGCGTTTTATTTTTGCTCTTCTCGGCTTGTATATCCAGTACTAAAATAGAACACATCAAATATCATTCCGTCGAAAGAACAGGGGCCGAATTACCGCATACGTGAACGAGTGCGCTTTTGTTTCGAATGAATCTTGTGATCAATGGGTGTTGTACCACTTGTATATAAATTTTTACGTCAAGTTTTTATAAATAAAGCTCGATTTAAACATTCGCTTTCTTAAATTTCAAAAATTCCCGTTCAATAAACAAATACGTAATTCACAATAAGAGAAATTTCGAACGTAATTAGTCGTTCACGTATGCAGTAATTCGGCCCCCAGCTATTGTTTTCAAACAGCCAACAGTATCGGGTTTATGTTATTGTGAATGGAGAGAATAACTGTTGCTTTTGAAATCGGTTATCGATATCAGAGTTTCCATATCGATTTCGCTCTTTCCCAACGCTATGAGAGGTCACAACAGAAAAAACTTATAAAATCTCAAATCGGAAAATTACTTATTATACATGTCCAAGTTAAGGAAACCAGCCTTAACGAATTCTTTTCTACTTTTTGGTAAAATTTCACATTTCTCTTTTTAATGTCATATTTATAAAGTTTGCAATAAAATAATAGAAAAATGCATAAGTCTGCCTTCACATCTCTCGACTCTCCATTCATATATCTCGATTGCCGAAACGAGCCACTTGACAAACAAACGATCTCAAGATTCGGTGAAAACCAAACCAAATACAAAAACAGCACAAACGAGTAGAGTTGTTAGTTGATCGAGAAAAAAAAATCTATTTGATAAACCCACCATCATCCTCTTGATTTTAATATTATTAAGGTTCATTCAACCAAAAAGGCAGGAGGAAAAAATAACAAATAACTGGTATTTTGCAGAAGGCTATAGCACACTTTGCGAATTGAATAGAAGACAAAACCAAAGAAAAAATAACACACAGAATCAAAATAAAACAAGTGATTAATGGTATACAACAATTTTATAAATATTTTTATATTGTTTTTCTTTTCTTTATTTTTATTTTTGAGTAGGTATTTCATTTTTTTTTTGTTTTTGAGTTTTATTTCAAACGCTTGCGGCACAATTAATCCCTGAGTGGATGACCGAAATGTTTAATGATATACTTTTTTTAAGACCCTCCGGTCATATGGTATAAATACGCATTTTATTCCTCTTTTGCCTCAATAACAAAAGAAACAAAAAAGTAGTTTATAAAAATTATGGGGATTTTGTTGTATAATTTATTACGCACAATAAGAAATTTGATTTTCATAGACAATTTGGCGAAATTGGGAATTTTAGTTGGTGGTACGCAGCAATGCCATGAAAACAAATTTTTGTTTATAAAATATTAAAAAAAATAATATAATTTTTTTTTAGATTTTTGTTAGAAAAAATTTTTTAAATAAAATGGATATATTAGCTAATTAAAAAGTAGTAATAAGCAGGATTTGCCCCTGTTCCACTAAGGAACAGGGGCCAAACTTCTCACATATCAATGAGTGCAATCCGATTCAAGTTGAAACTCAATGATAAGGAGCCTCCTTTTTATAGCCGAGTCCGAACAGCGTGCCGCAGAGCGACAACTCTTTGGAGAGAAGTTTTACATGGCATAGTACCTCACAAATGTTGCCAGCATTAGGAGAGGAAAACCAACGCTGAAAATTTTTACTGATGGTCTCACCATGATTCAAACCCAGGCGTTCAGAGTCATAGGCGGACATGTTAACCTCTGCGCTATGGGAGCCTCCATAGTGACATGGGGCTGATTAATATCACTTTTCAACCTAACCTAATATTCGATAATCATATTCGTACTCTACTCTCGAATACCTTTCATTGGAGTCCCATATGGTCCACTTTTGATTTTGGGCGGCTTCGGACTTGAAATGGCTGCCTAGATACTTGGATAACATTTTTAATACCATATTCATACTCTACTCCCGAATACCTTTCATTGGGATCCTATATTGGCCTGACTGGTCCACTTTTTATTTTTTGCGTTACTCTTGGGGCGACGTCCTAATTACTTGGACCCAATTTTTAAAATTTTGCACAGATATTTATTATTAATGTATGCCGTTTGGGATTGAAAATGGGTCATATCGGTCCAGATTCCCATATAAAACGATTTAGCGATTTGACTTCTTGAATCCTTGGAAGCCGCAATTTTTATCCTATTTGACTAAAATTTTGCAGATAGTGTTCTGTTATAACTTCCACCAAATATGCCAAGTACGGTCTAAATCGGTCCACAACCTGATATACCTCACCTAGAAACCGATGTCCCGATTTGACTTCTTGAGCCCATCGAAGTCTATATAAACCGGTTTCTCGATTATCCTTGTTCGGTTCCTCCAAACTTCAATTTTTGCAGGTTTGGCAAAAGTTTGGTATGTAGAATAAAATTATGCCCCTCGACTAAATTTAGTTAATATAAATTTTTAGCAGAATCCATGGTGATGTGTTCCCAAGATTCGGCCTAGTTGAACTTAGCACGCTTTTACTTGTTTAAACATATTCCAATTCTATGTCGTATTTATTGTTTTCTATTCAAAGAATAGCATAGCAAAGAAGTTATAAAAATTGGGCAAGGGTGTCTTGTTATTCAAAGCACTTTGACTGGCATGGTGGATCGGGATTTCTGATACGCCATGTACCTTCATCAACACCTTTGTCAAAATTATTAAGATACCCTACCTACCCAACGACTATTGAGAATAAAATATTAAATTAAAGAATTGAATACTAATCTTTAGTTAGCAGATTTTTTCAGCCGATCTTTGTACCTCCAACCTGTTCCTCTCCCTCTCCCTCTCCCTCTCTCAATCTTGTTTGAATCTCTTACTCGGAGTTTGAAAGTTTGAAAATTTCTCTTCCACTTTGCTTTGAAAAAAAGAAATTCATGAGAAAAAAAGCAAAAAGAAAATTTAAAACTAAATAAAAATAGAAAAGGACAAAAATTCAACAAGAAAGGACAACCGACAATGTGTGCCACACAATTTGAGGTGGCATAACAATATTGAGAGGATGTCCGAGTAAAATGCACTATGGATTTGAGTGAGAATCAGAACATCGAACAAACCTTAGACGCACATATTATGCCCAGTCCACCCAGTCTACCTAAGGACTATCCCAGCAAATGTCACTGTGTTGCATAGAAAAGTTTTGTCACTCCATTCGTTCTTCAAATCTTCCATATCAGCCTCTATAAAATCGATGAGTTGGCGAAGGATTCCAGTCACAAAAAATAAGTGGTTTTGACAGTTAAATATTTTCGGTCTATTTGCTTCAGCGTCTGCACATTCACGCATAAAAATAGCCGATGCCAATTGTAATCGAGAGATGCCATTGTGATAATAAACAAAAATGAAAAAATAATGAATTACAATACACCAAAAAATTAAGGGGTAAAAGAAAATAGAGATTGTATTTTATGGACTCTAAGCTTTAGACCAGATATAATTATTTTAGCAAAAAAAAAATTAAAAATGGGCAAAAGTTTATTTGTTTTTATTTTCAAAAATTTTCCTTTGGCAACCCTGAATTAATTTTAATGTGTTTACTACTCTGTTGCAGTCAAAAACGAGTGCAATCATTGTTGTAGTAGTAGTGGGGAGAGATGTGGGGCATTTTCAGAGACGAACAATGTTTATGATGATCGCGCTCTTCCTTCCCTTCACACCATAAATCAGAGACAAAGACACGTGACTTTTGTTTTGAAATTTTTGTATTGATATGTCGTCGCTGGCTGCTTTTCTAAAAATGAGAGATGATAGTGGTGTTGTTTTTGTTTTCTAGTTGTCATTTGCAGCTGTTGTTTCTTTTTGTTGTAAGTGCTGTATGTTTTACAAGCCTGTGGTTTCCAATAAAAAAAAACACTTTCAGTTTTGAAAACAGGCAAGGGGTGGTTGTACTAAAACAAACGTTGTAAAATTCAATTTTTCAATTCAAAAGAAATTACTTTTTGATTTTTATACAGATTTATTTATGTATAACTGTGTGTTTGTGTGAGAGCGTTTGGGTGTTTTGTTATTCAATGATTTGTTAATGACACCAAGCGACAACAAAAAATCAAAGAGTCTTTGTCGTCGTCGTCGTCTCATCTTCAACATTGTTGGCATGCCTTATATCTTTGTCAATTTATGGCGACAGCTGATGTGGAGGGATGAGCGTGAAATACCTTAAAATATTGTCAAGATTATCGTCAGTTATGGGGTCATAAAATATATGAATGCTGTACATGTGTGTATGTGTTTTTCTCAAAGAATATTAACCCATTGAGAAAAAGTAAATGAACTGTGTTTGTCAATTCTTCTCGAAGGACAATTAAACAACTAAGAGTGAGATTTTGAGTTCGTGACTAATGGTGCAAGAATTTTACCACATTGTGCTTTCACAACAAAACAATGACCCACTTTGAGATACATTTGGCCTTTTAGTATAATGGAACCTACACATATTGAGATTAATCTCACATAATCATAATTGTTATAGGCAGCAAGTGAATTGTTAAGAAAAGTGAATTTTAAATACATAGCAAATAAATTTGCTGGGTCATTAAAACTCATTTTAATACTACACAAGTGGCGGTTTGCAATTTTACAAAAAAATTTATTTACCGTTAATTACGCCCAAAGAAAGGTTGTTGGAACTAAGGACCACGAGATTGTAATAAGGGTCTTGTCCCACTAAACTGAGGGACAAGCTATGATAAAGAATTACAATATTAGTTGTTTTATTTTATTACTACATAGTGCAGAGCAATGAAATTTGTATGAATGACATCTATCCACGACAACAAAGTGAATGGCAAATTAAAATTAAAACCATGTCTTATATATAAAAATCGATTTGTGCTTGTTTGTCGGTTTATTCCGTATAGACTCAAAAACGGCTGAAACGTTTACCTTGAAGTTTTCACAGATAGTGTAGGTGTAGGCTGTATGATTTTTTGATATCGGAAGGGGCAAACCCTCCCCCTTACCCCAAAAGTACAACTCAAAGATAAAAGTGGACCGATCGGGACAATATGGGACTCAAATGAAAGGTATTCAGAAGCCGAGTACTAATTTTATATTAAAAATTAAGTTTAAGTAATTGGAGGGCCGCCCAACCTCTAAAGGCAGCTCAACCCCTAAACCGCCTAAAATAGGTTGGACGATCATGACAATATGGGACTCAAATGAAAGGCATTCGGGCGTAGATTTCACATATGGCCAGGAAGGAGTAATAGGCTTTATAATTTGTTGATATCGGAAAGGGGCGGAGGGTCTTCCCGTTGCCCCAAAAACACCACCCAAAATCAAAAGTGAACCGATCGGAACAATATGGGTATAAGATGAAAGGTATTGGAGATTAGAATACGAATATGGTACTAAAATCTGGGTCAAAATTTCCAGCGGGCCGCCCCAACCCCAAAACTCTCCCAAACATACATATTGGACGTTCAGGTCAATATGGGAATCAAATAAAAGGTATTGGGGAGTAGATTACGAATATGGCAAAAAAATGAAGTCCATGTAATGGGAGGTGTCTCCACTCCCAAATACCCCCAAATGGCCATATTAGCCGATCATGGCAACACTGTATTCAAATCAAGGCAATTTGGGAGTAGATAAGGAAAATACATCAAACAGTTTGTTAAGGGTATTAAGGTGTCGCTTAACGCCCTTAAAACACCTGAAATAAATGAAAGATATTTGGGGGTAGAGCACGAATTTGACATCCATATTTGTGTGGAATGTCTGAGTTACCAAGTGTCTGACGGCCACCTCACTCCTAAAATACACACCAGGTATCCAAAAAAGGTATAAGGGAGTAGAGTACAAATTTGCCCATAAACATTTCATTAAAAAACAGGGGCCAATTTCTCACATAAACAAGTAAGTCAAAACAAAACTGTTCATTCAAAATTTCAGCTAAATCGGATAAGAATTGCGCCCTCTAGTGGCTCAAGAAGTCAAAATCCAAGATCGGTTTAGATGGAAGCTATATCAGGTTAAAGACCGATTTGAACCATATTAAGCACAGTTGGAAGTCATAACGAAACACTTCATGCACAATTTCTGCCAAATCATAATAAGTGCGCCCTCTAGTGGCTCAAAAATCAATATCCAAGATCGGTTTATATGACAGCTATATAAAAACATGGACCGATATGGCCCATTTACAATCCCGACGTAACTAAACTGATAAGAAGTAATTTTGCAAAATTTCAAGAGCCTAGCTTTACTCCTCCGAAAGTTAGCGTTTTTCCGTTTCTTATTAGAACGCAAATCAGCTGTTTGTCTGAGAGCTTGCGAGTTATCGAATTATCGATTGAATTTTTTTCCTGGAGGCCATCTGCCGCCAATAGGGTCAGATGAAATAATAGACCCTTAGCTAACCAAAATGTTTCAACTCTGCAGAGGAAAGTATCAGAGCCATCGGTTTGATGTTTAAGTCTTTGGTAAAATTTCCAGACTTAATGTCACTGAATTTAATGCTACATCTTATGTCTCTGGACATTATGGCTACCCAAATTGCAGCGACCCTTGCAGTGAGGTTAAGGGAGCTTTCTCATTCGTCATGTGGCGGCTACGGACACTGTGATATTACTGTGTTGATACAACATCCGATGTTCCAGGCAGTGTGGATTACACCCTACCTGAGCCGTTTTTTGATAAAAAGTACTGTACCACTATTCCTGATAAAACTGATAGGAACTACGATATCCCTGGTAACAGAAGTTACATAGACTTCTATACGGGTGGTTCCAAACTAAACGACCAGGTGGGCTTTGTGGTGCACTCTAAAGATCTAGAACTGGTCATATCAAAGAGCTTACCCAACCACTGCAGTGCGTATCAAGCCGAGATTCTTGCAATTAAAGAAGTGGAGGAATGGCTACGATATAATGTCATTACGATGGTTGGCATAAATATCTTCTCAGACAGCGCTTAAATCCCTAGAGAACGTATTTCTGAACACAAAAACCGCCCTCGACTGTAGCAGTTCCCTCAACGAGATGCTGAACAGTTCAAAATTCACCTGTTCTGGGTGCCGGGCCACAGAGATATCCCAGCGAATTGTAAAGCGGACGAGCTTGCCAAACTAGGAACTCCAGGGACACTGGAATCTGTGGGTATGCCTCTAGCGACATGTAAGCTAAGTTTTGAAGACCAGGATCGAAGGGCAACGAATGATAGATGGTCACAAAGAGGGGGCTGTGAGCATTTCAAAACTATGTGACCTCATCTAGACTTGAAGAGGTTTACTGCTTTGCTGTCATTGGCTAGAACAGACGTCTCAGTCGTTGTGTCCGTCATGACAGGTCACTGTCTAATCGGAAAATATGCTGACAGACTGAAGGTTGCCAGCAACGACTTTTGCAAAAGCTGTGAGGACATCGAGGAAGAAGAGACTATAGAACACCTTCTGTGTGTATGTCCCGTACTAGCAGTTAGAAGCAGTTCCACTTTAGGTTCTCATTTCTTTAAGAACTATCATCATTCGCAAGTTGATCATTCGCAAGTTACATTCACAACAGGGTCGTCAACAACAAAAGCTGCGTTGAAAAACCCATACAGATTAAAGCCATTTTTAGTTTAATTTTTTTAATTTTAATCCATAGTTTTTTTATTGTTTAATCATATAATCATTAAAAAAATATATATTATTATTTATCATTCACAATAGTGCTGTGTTCAGGAAATAACATTTAATATTGCACTAATTGTTGCAGTTAAAGCATAAATTGATTTAATAATATGAGTTATTAATTTATGGTTTTTAAGCTTCAACGCTCAGTTTTGCTTAATAAATTCTTAATATTCTTGATATGATGATATTTACATATTTCTACGGTATGATAATATGTATATATTACTTTAGTATGAATATATTTATATATTTATTCGATATGATAACTATCCTAATAATGTTATGTAATCGATAACTATCGATATTTTTATTCATCGGCTATGGCTTAGTACATATAAAATGCAAGTGTTGCTAATAAGATGTGTGGTGATTTGAAATGGCAAGTTTCTTTCGATATATCGTTAAAACAAGAAATGCTAAGTATTTTCTTAAAAAAAGTGCCAGAGTTAGATGTGATCAACTAACTTAAAGATTTTCATACGTTTTTTTTTAAATTAAAAGAAAACATTGTATTAAAGAAATATGTAAAAGACTTGCAAAAAAATCTTAACAAAATAGAAGTAAAAACTAGAAGAAAAAAACGCTGAACAGAAATTTGTTTGCTCACTAGGCAACAAGAAAATAACAAAACAAACTACAGGGTGGTTACTAACCTCTTTCAAGTAACAATAAACCATAACGTTTTCTTATCACTTTTAAAAATTCAGGCGCTTTTTCTGTAAAAAAATTATAAGGATACACACCATACCAAAAATGCATACATATACATATATATATACGAATACGCAGTTTTATAGACACCAACACAACACAGAGAAAGAGAAGGAAGAAATATAAAAAGAATAGAGAGAAAATAATTAGAATTCAAATGGAAATCAAAGAAACTTATACATGTGTGAATAACGTTTGTTATGATTTTGAAAACTATGGAAAACCGAAGTAAAGAACTCTCTTTAAAACAAGTTGAAAGTGCAAAAGTTAAAAAAAAAACACAGATCAAAGGAAAAGACCATATTCAATGTTAAAAAAAATTAAAAAACAAGATAGGAATGTCAAAGAATTTTATTGCTATGGAAAACTTTGCAAAATTTTTTTTCTTTAAAAAAAATTGTCAATTTTTTTTTTATAATTTTTTTTAAAAATTGTATGTTTATACAAAATTTTATCAAAATTATATATATATAGAAAATGTTGCGTTTTTTTGTTTCCTGTCAAAATATTTTTATAGAAAGTTTTCTCCAAAACTATAATCGAGGTGACGGCAGGAAACCAGCGGCCGATTTACCGCATACGCGAACGAGTGCGATTTCGTATCGAATGAAATTTCATCTCGTATTTAATGGTTGTTATACCACTTGTATACAAATTTGTGTATCCAAGTTTTTTTAAATAATGCTCGATTTAAACTTTCGCGTTATTCAATTTCAAAAATTCCAGTTAAATAAAGACATACATAATTCACAATAGAGAGATTTTGAACGATTTTACTCGTTCACGTGTTCGGTAATTCGGCCCCAGGAGGGATTATAAGAGATTTTCGATCGAAAACCTGAGATGACATTTGAGGTTGAGTGCGAGACACTGCTGCCAGAGGCATAGTTTTAGATTGACGTAACTCTGGTGTTGCCATCTTGGAGATCGTGCTATACAAATGGATCAAAGCTAGAGAACAGAGTGGTCCTGGGGGTCTACATTGAGAACCCAAGCACCATGATCTGTTTCCGACTGCCTGACCATTAAACGATCCTGCAGGCAGAGATCCGGACCATCACGGAATGCGTTATGTGGTGTTCACTTGTGAACGTCGAGTGCAATTATCATTAAGGACAGTAAACTAGCCATCAGGGCAATAACAAACAGGTCGGTAAGGTCACGAACAGCCTATGAGTGTAAGGAGATTAACGCCTTATATGAGGATGGCACAAACCGCATCGTTTGGGTGCCGTTTCATAGCGAAGTAAGGGGGAATGAAAGAGCTGACGATTTGGCAGTGAAGTCCATGGGACTGCCGTCAATAAACTTGGTTAACACGAAGCCTTTCGGGTCGACGCAGCCCGAGTTAAGGGCGAGGTCGACATGTAACACTGTGGAACAGCGAAACGGTCACTAAAGCGTCGAAAATCTTTTAGGGAAGCAAAAAGGAGGTCAGTTAGCTTTCGGTATCATAACGAGGACTAACATAGGACTACGAGCTCACTTATGCAAAATCGGTGGGGTAAGTGATAGCATATGTTGTACATGTGGGGAAAATGATAAGATGTTGGAGCATTTCCTATGTCATTGCCCTACTTTTGCGGCTAATAGACACCGGAGGAATGAAAAAACAGACGATTTGGCAGTGAAGGCCAGAGGACTGACGTCAATAAAATTGGTTAACCCGAAGCCTTTCAGGACGACGCAGTCTGAGTTAAAGGTGTGGGCGACGAATGTTTAACACTGGGGAACAGCGAAACGGTCGGTAGAACGACGGCATGTCGTCATGACATTTTAAATCGATCTAGCCATGTCCGTCCGTCCGTCTGTCTGTATGTCGAAAGCACACCAACTTTCGAAAGAGTAAAGCTATCCACTTGAAAGTTTGCACAGATACCTCTTATTAGTGTAGGTCGGTTGGGATTGTAAATGGGCCATATCGGTCCATGTTTTGATATAGCTGGCATATAAACCGATCTTGAATCTGGACTTCTTTACCCACTAGAGGGCGTAATTCTTATCCGATTTTGATGAAATTTTGTATGAGGTGTTTTGTTATGACTTCCAACAACTGTGTCAAATATGGTTCAAATCGGTATATAATGTGACATAGCTGCCATATAAACCGATCTGGGATTTTGACTTTTTGAGCTTCAAGAAGGCCTAATTATTATCCGACTTGGCTGAAATTTTATACAACGGCTTCTTCCATGACCTACAACATGTGTTTCAAATATGTCCGAATCGGTATTTAGCCTGATACAGCTGCCCTATAAACCGATCTCCCTATTTTACTTCTTGAGCCCCTAAAAGGCCCAATTCTTATTCGATTTGGCTAAGATTTTACACATATTCTTCTACTGTGGTCTCCAACATTCAATTCAGTAAGCAAATAAATTATCTTCTCTTATCCTTTGTTCGCTTTGTTTGCTAATGCTGGCAACATTTGTGAGGTACTATTCCATGTAAAACTTTTCTCCAGGTGTCGCACTGCGGCACACCGTTCGGACTCGGCTATAAAAAGGAGCTTATTGAGCTTAAACTTGAATCGGACTGCACTCATTGATATGTAAGAAGTTTGCCTCTGTTCCTTAGTGGAATGTTCATGGGCAAAATTTGCAATTTGCATATCCTTTGTTTACCTAAAAAGAGATACCGGGAAAGAACTCGACAAATGCGTTCAATGGTGGAGGGTATATACCATTCGGCACGGCTGGACATAGCACGCTTTTACTTGTTTTTCCTGTTCTTTCGATATTTGATATTCTTGGGATCAAGGTACAGGTCGCATTTGTTGTTCGATTATCGTAAAAGGACGATCGCTATTGATTTGGATAATAATCGGTTTAGATTTGGATATAACTCTCATATATATATTTCATCTGTTATGGCCTTTTTAAGGCTCTAGTAGCCATTAATTTAGTCTGATCTTTACAAACTTTTGCACACGGCTTTCTATTTAATGTTCCAACATGTGTGCATAATTTTATCAAAAACGGTTCGAGATGCGCTGATTGGGATTTTAATTTAGTCACATGGTTTCTTGTAGAAACTTCTTAGATTTGTTTGTATTGGGTTGCCCAAAAAGTAATTGCGGATTTTTTAAAAGAAAGTAAATGCATTTTTAATAAAACGTATAATGAACTTTAATCAAATATATTTTTTTTCACCTTTTTTTCTAAAGCAAGCTAAAAGTAACAGCTGATAACTGACAAAAGAAAGAATGCAATTACAGAGTCACAATCTGTGAAAAAATTTGTCAACGCCGACTATATGAAAAATCCGCAATTACTTATTGGGCAACCTAATAGTTTACGTTTTTTTGCTATACGAATTTTAATATATATTTTTTTTTTCATCCTACAAATCAATCCGGCCTAATGTCCATAGTGGCATAGAGCGGATAAATATCCTCATGCTCTTTCCAACCTAACCTAACCTTTGTCCAAATTTTATTTCTATAGAAAAATTTTGAAAAATGTATGTCTATGGAAAATTGTATCCAATTATTTTTTGTCGATAGAAAATTTTTCAAAATTTTACTGCTATAGAATATTTGTTAAAACATTATTTCTAAAGAAAATTCAATCAAAATTTTATTTCAGAAGAATTTTTTTTGAAATTGTTATTTCCAGTAAAAATTTTACATTTAATTCTTATAAAATTTGTACTCAGTGTTTTTTTTCCAGAAAAAGTTAGTGAATATTGATTTATGTCACTTTTTGACTTTACTGAAATTCATCTTGATTTTCACATTTAATTTTTTTTTTTCGTAAATACCTACGACTTTCCGCTTAAAAACAACTCCAATTTACAAACTAAGTTGTCTATAGGAAACTCTACCACCTCAGCCACCTTGCTTCGCGCGGTTGCTATCTATCCATTGAGCTATTATTTGGCCATCCTATCCAATCAGCCATCTACTACCAACAACTTTAGTGTAAAATGTTGCCGACAACAACAACGACGACGATGGCTGACCCCAATTTTTAGAATGCGTCGAAATTGCGAATAAAATTAAACACATGTTGTCGATTTATGTGGGTCAAATTTGCGCAAAAAAACACATACAAAAAACGGAACCGACAACACACAAAGTTAAACACAACAGAAGCGAACTCAACATATGTAGGCTAACAATTTGGGGTTTTCCTATTTTTTGCTTTTTTGCTTTTTTGTTTTAGTTTTCTCTCTATGTTGAGGTGATGTATGTTTTATTTTGATTTTAAGTAAACAAATTGCCATTAATTCAAAATACAACAAAGTTGTCTGTTAATGCCAAAAGAAACAAAATTCACACGCACACAAGCACTCACTGACAGAAAGCTCTTATTTATGCAAATATGTATAAGGGTATTGGTAAAAACAAAATCAAAGCTGACCTCTATATAATTAACAGAAGAGAGGTAGAAACTGGTATTTGAACCGAGACAACAACAAAGCAAATATTACAAATTAAAATTAATAACAAATGAATGGACGCTCAATTAGAAAGCAGGTGGACAGAGGAATGTTAGTACCTTCAATATGCAAACAAAAAGTAGCCCTAAATTCGAAAGGAATTGAGAAAAAAACAAGACTTTTTAAGGTTACAGAGAAAAAAATCGTGTTTAGACAACAAGTAAAATGGCTTTAAGTTCGGCCGGGCCGATAGCCACAACCTCGGGTGAAAAATGCTTCCTTATGCCCCATAGCAGCTATATCGAAATATGTTCCGATTTGGACCAAATACTAATAAGTGTTAGTTATTATTCAATTGTGTATAACAAAATATTGGCCTTTTTAGTAGCTATATCTAAAAATAAACCGATCTGAACCATATACGATACGGATGTCGAAAGCCCAACAAAATCGGATTATAAATGCGCCTTTTATGGGGCTAAGACTTAAAATGGAGATATCGGTCTATATGGCAGCTACATCCAAATCTGGACCGATTTGGCCCAAGTTGCAGACAAATGTCGAAGAGCCGAACACCACTCACTGTCACAAATTTCGGAAAGCGAAAGCAGGCAATAAATGGGCCTTTTATGGCCCCAAAACCTTAAATCGAGGGATCGGTCTATATGGCAGCTATATCCAAATCTGGACCGATCTGAGCCAAATTGAAGAAGAATGTCGAAGAGCCTAACACAACTCACTGATACAAATTTCAGCAAAATCGGATAATAAATGTGGCTTTTTTGGGCCTAAGAACCTAAATCGGCGGATCGGTCTATAGGGGGGCCCTATAAAATGTCCCAAATTTCGGCACCATAGGATAATAAATGCGCCTTTTATGGGCAGAAAACCTTAAATCTGGACCGATCTAGGCCAAATTGATGAAGGATGTCGAAGGCTCTAACACAACTAACTTTCCCAAAATCGGATAATAAATGTGGCTTTTTTAGGCCTAAGACCCTAAATCGGCAGATCGGTCTATAGGGGGACCCTATCAAGATATAGTCCGATATAGCCCATCTTCGAATTTAACCTGCTTATGGACAAAAAAGAATCTATGCAAAGTTTCAACTCAATATCTCTATTTTTAAAGGCTCTAGCGTGATTTCAACAGACAGACGGACGGACGGACATGGCTAGATCGTCTTTGATTATATTACTCATATCAAGTAATATATACTTTATAGGGCCAGAAATGGATATATCGATGTGTTACAAACGGAATGACAAAAAATACCCCCGTCCTTCGGTAGTGGGTATAGAAAAACAAATTCGAGGTATGTGGTATTCATAGTTTAAGGAGAAGCTTAGCTGAGAGTTAGCGGGCGCGTCCACAGGTTGCGGAGTAGCTGCAACTGCAGACGCGAACAATCAACCGTATCGAGTAGAATCTTACTGTTAGGCTAGGCGGTACCGGCACTTGCTAAATAATAGACACAATGTTCTATATGACGCACTTAAAAATCTAATGGTCATTACCGTAACGAGATTGCTCACCTATGGGAGATTGAAGAGCATCGTTACCTCAACATGCAGGAAATATATGGCTACTACAACAACAACAGATTTTTTCAGAATGTTACCCAGAACTCTGTTATTATGTTAACACTGTCACACCGAAGTAATAAATATAGCGTTGGAAACCCTAGCCATGATGTTTTCGCTCTTTATGAATTCTATATGTCCAACAAATAATAAATACATACATATGTTTGCCCTACTTTTGTCGCAATAGCTACTATATGTTGGCTCAATTGTGAATTGTAGGCAAACAGCTGTGAAAAGAACTACGTCTCACTTCACTAATGAGTTGTGTAAATCAACAAACCTACAATCATTGTGTTCTAAAACGATATTTGGTTATAATTTTCACACTCTTTATGAAACGTATCTCTCATACACAGAAAAAATATACACCTAAATTTGACCGATGAAATATGGCATTGACTTATAAAAAACCTCCAAAACAAGGTGATAATTGATTTAATAATTTTTGACATAAAAATTTGATTTTCTTTTTTATCACGTCAAGTGATTGGTTAACAAATCATATGTTGAACATATTTTTAATTGAACTAATTAAATTGTTATTTATTGGAATAAATTGTGCATTGAACAAGATTATATTGTGTTCCCTTTCACACATATGGGTGGACTCCGCGTGACGAACGCAACATTTTCACGAATTTTTGAATTGTTATTATTTTTATTTTTGATAAGTTTCATGAATTGTTTGATGATAAAAGAGGAGATTTCTTCGAAATACTTATAGTGTAGAGAGGGGTGTAAACATACTTTCAAATGCGTATAAGAATTTTTGTATGTGCTATACTTTCTTACTTAAATTGGCTATGAAAGGACATTTGTTCCACCAGACGAACGTAGAATAGCATTCCAAGCGCCTCGATCTTCTGCGCTCATTTTATAATCCCTGACATTAAGTTTCGAGGTGTCTACCATCGGGCTTTTGGTCATCCCGGTTTGCGTATACCACTGTGTTTGCCTTCAAAATACTTCTTTGCTGGAGCTTCTTCATCCATTCTGACAACATGACCTAGCCAACGCAGCCGTTGTATTTTGATACGTGCAACAATGCTGTCGTCGTCATTCAGCTCGTTGTTCATACGACGCCTATATTCTATTGAGTTGCCCAAAAATTAATTGCGGATTTTTTATATAGTCGGCGTTGACAAATTTTTTTACAGCTTGTGACTCTGTAATTGCATTCTATCTTCTGTCAGTTATCAGCTGTTACTTTTAGCTTGCTTTAGAAAAAGTGTAAAAAAAGTATATTTGATTAAAGTTCATTCTAAGTTTTATTAAAAATGCATTTACTTTCTTTTAAAAAATCGGCAATTACTTTAACGCAAACTGGTCCAAATATTTTACGAATCTTTCTCTCAAACACTCCAAGCACTGCCTCGTCTGCTTTCACAAGTACCCACGCCTAAGAACCATGTAACAACACGGGTAGTATCAGTGCGTTGTATAGTGTAATCTTCGTCTGTCGAGAGGTGGCCTTGTTTCTAAACTGCTTACTTAATCCAAAAGCAGTTTAGAAACAAGTTACGGTGGTGCCGAGGTAGACAAAGTTGCTGACTATCTCAAATTTGTGGTTCCCAGCGTTCTTCATTTTCTTTCTCTTATCGGTTGTACAGGGCGTTTTGGGAGTTGATACCATCCATTTTGTTTTATCTCCAATTATTGCCATACCCATTTTCATTGACTCTCTTTTGATTCTTTCAAAGGATGCAGTTACTACTTCCGGTGACCGACATATGATGTCAATGTTGTCGGCATAGGCGAGTAGCATGTGTTCTCTTGTGATTTGTGTGCCACATCTATTCACATCTGCATCTCGTATAATCTTCTCTAGCAGGATATTAAAGAGATCACAAGATAAGCTGTCTCCTTATTTGAAACTAAGTTTGGTATTCAATGGTCCGGAGAGATTCCTTCCTATTCTTACTGAGGAACGTGTATCAGCAAGTGTCTTTCTAAAGAGTCATATTAATTTTGCAGGATACCAAACTCAGGCATGGTTTGAAAAATCTTTGAACATAAAGGGGTATCGAAAACGGATTTGTAGTCAACAAAGAGATGGTAGGTCGGGTCTTTTCCAGGGTTTGGCGCGGTGTGAATATCTGGTCTAGGGTGGATTTACCAGGTCTAAAAACGCATTGATAGGGCCCAATTATCTCATTGATTTTAGGTTTTAATATTTCACGTAGTACGCTCGAGCATATCTTGTTTGCGATGGGAAGGAGACTTATTCCTCTGTATTTGGCATATTCCGTCTTGTCTCCTTTCTTGTGAACGGGACATAGTATGCTGAGGTTCCAATCAACGGGTATGCGTTCTTCTAGCCATTTCGCGCAGACAAGCTGATGCTTACGCCTTATCAGTGTGTTGCCTTCGGTCTTAAATAGTTCAGCGGGTTACCCGTCGGTTCCTGCTGCATTGTTGTTCTTTAGTCGGATCACTGCTATTGGACCTCATTCTGACTAGGAGGTAAAGATTCTATACCATCATCAGGGATTGGTTCTGCGGCATCCCCTTTGCCGCCATCGTCGGACACTAGCAGCTTGGTAAAATGTTATTTCCTTATCCTCAGTAAACTATCTGTATCATTTACCAGATTTCCTTCTTTGTCTCTGCAGGAGGTTGTGCCTGTATCAAAGCCATCGGTTTGATGTTTGATTCTTTGGTAGAATTTCCGGACTTCATTTTGACTGCTGTCCATCTCAATTCGCTCACACTCACGACTTTCCATTTGCTTTTTCTTTCTGCGGAATAGACGTTTCTCCTCTTTCCTTTTCTACCGATACCTCTTCTTCATCTGGCGCGATGCTACTGATTGCAGGGTTGCTCTATATGGCGCATTCTTGGCTTCAGTAGCATCTCGACACTCTTGGTGGTACAATGGGTTTCTTGGGGGAGGCTTCCGCTACCCAAGTACGGATTTCACGGTATTTTTCATGTAGTGGGAGAGGCTTCCGATTTCGCGGCATTTTTCATAGAGCGGGCAATGATCCGATTCGGATAATTACCTTGTTTCGATATTCGTTCCACGGATCGATAGTACATCTTACACGCTGGATGAATGCCTTCCATTGTATGTGATATGTGGTTCGAGTGCCAAATTTCGTAAATTTTGGGTAAGAATTGAGGCTTTTTTGTTGAATTCATTCAATCGGAACACAGGGTTATGTGGCAGCTGCATACAAATATGGTAGATCTGGTCCATACTCAGATGTTGATGTTGCACCATCTAGTACTTTGTAGTGTCGAAAATGTGTACTTTGATGTGTTGCAAATGGAATGGCAAAATGGCTAACTCGGTGATGGGTATAAAAACATATTAGAGCATTTTTAGCTTGTAGAACATTTGGTTGGTTTTGCACAGATTTGGTAGGATTTTTCTTAAATTTTGGTAGGAAATAATTTTCTTGAATGGCAACACTGGTCATGTATGTGAAAATAAATTTGAACCTAATTAGCCGAGGCAAAACCCACATAACGCTTGCCACATGTGAGATTATGAACCAATTTTCTACAACAAATCTTATTTTAAAATGTATCCCCTGGGCCATATGTACAAGGATGGCACTTCCATATTTGGTCAGCAGACAGTTCTCGGGATGGTCTATTCAGTCATGTAAGATATTAGCCCAAAAAGATCCCTAACGAGGTCGAATGTAGCCATTTATTAAAAAGTATTGAGCCAGGAGAGAAATGTGGCCACAATGGCCCATGAAAAAAATTGCACTTTCAAATTTGGTGAGCAGACAGGTCTCGAAATGCTCTATCCAGCAATTAGTCCTAAAAGATCTCCTTACTAGGTCGAATATTGCCATATAAACAGACACGAAGTAGCAGGGCTAGACAAAAAAAATCCTTTATTGGACCGATTTCAGCAAATTTTATAATTGAAACCTAGAAATTTCTTAATTGAATCCAGTTTCTAATTTTTTCTGTGTATGCTCCAATTTATTTTTTCAATGAGCTGAATAAGAGAACAGATTCTTTGTAGTTTCTTGGATAAACAACTTTTTCTTCTCCACATTAGTACCATACAAAAGCACAGATGATGTTAAGTTTTTTTCTTTTTTTTTAAATACACCCACATTCAACACGTGACGCACAATGTTTATATTTCTCGGTCCCGTTTCTAAATATTCGCACAAACATACATAAATCTACTAAATACGATTCTCTTTAGAAACGATATTATCTCTAAAGGAATGCTGTTGAGGAACAAGCAGCACATTGGATGGAAAGATGCACACATACACGGATATCAACATTTTCGACAATGTGCATGAACACTGTGTGTACGGTATTAAAAATAAATAATAGCAATAACATTTTAGCTAATGTTTTCCTTTAGATTAAGTGATATTTTAAAACACATAAAACACAGCAATATAAAAATGTGCACATATGCATTCACAATAGGTATATTGTACATATAAATCCTGGGGCCAAATTAACGCATATGTAAATGGGCAAAATCGTACAAAATCTCTATTGTGAATTGTGTACTTCTTTATTGAACGAGAATTTTTGAATTTTAAGAATTAAAATTTGTATATCGATCATAATTTAAAACAAATTTTACACTAAAATGTGTATAAAAGTGGTAGGTATAAAATCCAATGAATATGAAATGAAATTTCATGCGATGTGAAGCGCAATCGATCATGTATGCTGTAATTCGGCCCTGATTACTTGAGTTAATATGGATACAGATTGAAATTAATATGTGCAACAATATGTACCCTAATATTGTTGGCGTATAAGAAAATGCAATTTCGAGCTAATTGATTTATTCGTTTATCGTATCGTATCTATAGTGATTTCCACCGATGGACGGGCACTTGGCTAGATCGACATAAAATCTCGTAAGGATTTGAACCCAGGCGTTCAGCGTCATAGCCGGACATTCTAAACTCTGCGATATGGTAGCCTCCAAGCCTAAATGCAATACTGATTAATTGCTAGGTATGAGGTGGTCAAAAAATGTTAATAATTGTACAAATTGTCATTGAAACTTGCAAAACATGCCTGGCATTACCATTGAATTAGTGGTATGTATGGCCGGCTTAAGTTGTTATACCGTTTGTAACATCAGTTTATGCTACAAATGATCTTTCTCATTCTTGGAATGACTCATATTGAGAAAAAGGGAATTAACAACAAAAATTCGCAGTTCATAAACATGAACATGAACATACGAATGTACTTGCGTATGTACATACATACGTATGTTTATGTACATATGTAAATGTGTATATGTATGCCTTATGAACCTAGTATAGCTATATAGATCGATACATATATTTATTGCGTCTTGTGTTTTGTTATTATTACTCTGCCACTGTCCTCTGATGCGTTGCGTTTCTTGTGCTCATCGCCTACTAGATGGTTGTGGTGCCGTTCGGGCATTGAGTCGTTCATTCGTCGGTTAGTCGGTCGGCCCTCTTCGTATTAGTTTTTGCTGTTTCGAAGACAACGACCACAACGTTCTTCACTGGTTCGATGTTCATTCGGTAGCTGCGGCGGCGGCGGCTTTGTTATTGTTTTGTTTTTGCTTCACTTGTTGTTGTTTTGTATTTTTCTTTCATTTTTTTTGTTTTTGTTTTGCCAGTTCCATTTATGTCGTTTCAATTCATTTCGATTCATTTTAAATTGTCTTTCTTCTGTCGTTTCGTTTCGTTTAGTAAGAGAATCAGAAACAGAAATAGTTTTCTTTAAACAACTCCCCCCACCATCAACGCGACACCAATAAAGGCATAACTCAAAATCAATAATTTTACATATTTAATGGTTAAATATTGCCACTGTGTATGAGATAAAGGTAGACAGAGTAGGAACATTGATATGCTAATTTTTCTATTTACAATTTGTTTATAGGAAGAAAATGTCTAATGCCGAAGAATTTCAATTTCAGTTATGACACTATTGAAATAAAAAAGATATAAACCTACCCTTGCCTATTTATTTTTGTTTTTTTTTTGAATTCCTCTGCAGATGGAATTTGATTTGATTCTGCAAAATTTCACATCTCATTTTGCTTTGACATAAACAACAGAACAACAACAACAATTAGCATTGGTACAAACAAAAAATAATTTATGCTAATTTTTTTGATTTGTTTTTTTTTTTTATTTTTTGTATGTGGGGTAGGTATGGTAGGTAAACAACAAATCTAATTTTCTTTGATTTCATCCTAAAATTAATTAAAAATTTACTTTGAAAGCGATGTGAGAACAAAGATAGAACCAACCATACCTATAGACCTTTTGTAAAACTTCCAACGGCATTTAAAAATCAGCTGATGTTAGTCTCGTGCATGTTAACAAAGAAATACATGTCAGGCAAGGAACCTTGTTACTACACTAATTTTCAGTAGCAACGTTACAATCAGTGTTGCCATCAGAGAAAATTTTGTTTAATTATTGAACATGTTCCATTATTGAACAAAACCTCATTTTTATAAAAATACTAGCCGAACCGGGCCCGGGCCCGCTACCTATAGACCTTTTGTAAAACTTCCAACGGCATTTAGAAATCAGCTGTTAGTCTCGTGCATGTTAACAAAGAAATACATGTCAGGCAAGGAACCTTGTTACTACACTAATTTTCAGTAGCAACGTTACAATCAGTGTTGCCATCAGAGAAAATTTTGTTTAATTATTGAATATGTTACATTATTGAACAAAACCTCATTTTTATAAAAATACTAGCCGAACCGGGCCCGCTTCGCTGCGCCTTCTTTAACTCTCTAATATCATTTTAGGGTGGGGACACTTCGCCCTGAATGCGGATATCGAATTCGTGCCATTATAGCCTATGACGCTGAACGTGTTGGAATCCTGGCGAGAACATCGGACAAAGCGGTGGTTGGCGACATTTGCGATGTGCAATGCCATGAATGGTCATTTAAAAAATTTTCCCCAAAGAGGTGTCGCACTGGGGGACGCCGTTCGGACTCGGCTATAAAAAAAGGTCCCTTATCATTGAGTTTAAACTTGAATCGAAAAGCTCTAATTCATGTGTGAGAAGTTTGTCCATGCTCGATTGCTGGTGTTTTTAAAAATCAGGTAATGAGAAGTGCTTTTTAGAGGAGAGATAGCACCTTAGACATTTCGACTCAAATATGGATATCAAATTCGTGCTGCACTTCAAAATCCCTTTAATTTGAGCCCAATATTGCTATGGCCTGTAAATATGAACCGTTAGTAGGATATTTTGGGGTTGGGGCGGCCACCGGCACTTTGTACTGAAAATAGATATCAAATTAGTTCTTTATGCCAGATTCGAAATCTACCTTTCATTTGAAAGTCCAATATGTTTTTGGGGTAGTTTTGGGGTTGGGGCGGCCTGATGGGTGCTTGGACTCAAATTTTTATACCATATTCGGATTCTACTCTCCAATACCTTTCATTTGATACCTATATTGTCCCGATCGATCCACTTTTGAACCGATACCGAAGAATTATATAGCCTATGTTTCCTTCCAGACCAACCTACGCAATATGTGAAAATTTCGAGAAAATCGGATAAGGGGAAGGGTCCGCCCACTCCCGATATCAAAAAATCATATAGCAACCTTCCAGACTAACCTACACAATCTGTGAAAATTTCAAGTTAATCGAGTCAGCCGTTTTTGAGTCTACACAAATTGAATTATATATATATATATATATAGGATTGGTCTAAAACCGATTTGACGTATGGCTTTTAAAGCTTATAGTACGTCAAGTAAAGCGGTTATAAAATATTTTATGCACATAATGTATCCATTGAATTTTTTTGATTATTTTCATCAATATGAGAAAGCTTAGCTTTGTTTTTGCACGACACTGTAAATGTTTATAAAATTACTTTTCAATAATAGGAATGTTTTATTACCCACTAAGCAGATTTTCTCGCTTAGTTTGTATGGAGAAAAATGTTATCCCCGTTTAGGTAACGGCTAATCTTATCGCCGTTTATTACAATATGGTGTCACCACCCAATTTGAATGACAACACTTAAAGAGGAAGAACGCAACATTTTTATTCACTGATTAAACGTTCCGAAGTGGCAAAATTGCTTATGATTTTAATAAAATCACATTTATGAATTCCGAGAATTATTTATTTAATATAAAAAATAACTTATTCTGTTTGTTTTTATTTTTATTGATATATCATTATTTCAGGTGTGGTCAGTGCTGCCAACGTTAAAGTATAAAGCATTTAATGGGAATAGCGTTTTATTTATACATAAACTAGAGAATCCGCTAGACTGAAAAATAAAACACAGCAAATATTGTATGTTCCGTAAAAACTCCAATTGCAAGGAGCAATGGGCTATAAATATGTGATATGTAAATGGGAGGGGTTTACTCCCACTTACCACAATTCAATAAGGGACTTAAATTCAGGATTGCCATGATATTTCTTTTAAAAATGTTTGTGGCTACCTAAATAATTGCATCTATTGTGAATGACAGAGTAAAGTTTGAACCAATTATTTATAAAATTATTTGCTAAACAAGGACGGTTATGGTCAGAGATGGCCATACATTGTCTAAATAGTGGGCCAAGACTGGCCTCCCAGAGAATTCACCTTATTAGCAGCATCATTTGGCCAAACCTAACTTAGACGTTATGTCATTTATGTGAGTTTCTGTTAAATGTTGGATATATCCCTTCTTATGCAGAGGTCATAGTAATCTAAGAAGATGGTAACGATACAACTTCCGATCGTAAATAACTCTGGTCCCAACCCATCGGCTACTGCTACCTTCTTTTTGTTTGCCTTGTTAAAGTTGTTTTGACCTCTTTCTGGTTTGACGGTATAAACTTACCGGCCCCGTCGACAGTGATTGGCTCAAAGGTATCATCGTTCATGTTATTTTCGGATACCAAAAGTTTTAAAATTAGTTTTCTCCATATTCTGTTCGAAGCAAGCGGGGTATACAGGTCCCGGCAATTGTACAAAAAAATAAATCAAATTTTGAACAATTTTTTTTAAATATAGAATTCCCGTAACTAAAATTTCCTTAAAACACGTTTTTGCAAAATGTCAAGAACGATCAGTTCGGTTTTTGAAACCAGGGTTTTTGGTTTTTTGATTTTACGGGTTTCGATAAGTCGGGTTTTGCCAAAAGTAATCTGTTTTTTTCTAAGGGTTCATTTCCAATCATATTTTGTGATAATCGTTACATTTATACACAAGATTTTATCGAATTTTTGTCTTCGTGCAAAATGAAACTAATTTCTTTTCTTTGGATTTTTTCTAAAAAAATTTCTCACGAGTTTTTCTAAAAAAAAAAATTTCTCAATTTTTTCAAAAAAAATTTTATCGATTTTTTTTGATTGAGAATATTTGAAAAAGAATTTAGTCTTTGAAAAACTTTGTTTAAGAACAATTTCGTCAAAATTTTTCTTTGAAAATTTGAAGAAAAACATATTTTATCTTAAAAGGATTTTGTATTGAAATTTTGTTTTATGAGAAAATTTCATTCATATATAGCCTTTATAAAAAGTTTCGGTGAAAGTTTGTCATTACAGATCATTTCATTTAAAATTTGATCTCCTCAGAAAATTTTATAAAAAATTTTTCTTCAGCTAAAGTTTAGCGAAAAAATTTTTGTTAGATGTTGTTTGTCTCTAGACTTTGTATTGAAATTTTGTCTCTAGAGAAATTTTGCCTTATAGAAAACGTCGTGGAAATTTTGTCATTATAGACCATTCCATTCAAAATTTGGTTTCCTCAAAAAATTTTACAATAACTATTTCTTTAGCTAAATTTTAGCGAAATGTTTTTCGTTAGTTTCACAACTGAAAAAAGAGTTTTAAATGGATTTACTTTTATACAAAATATAACTTGGTTAACCTATTTCTTACAAATTTTAAACCGGTTATTTAAAAATTTCTTTTATTGATCAATCTTAAAAAAATCCAAAAATTTCGGGCAGGGTTTCCTGTTCTTTATATGCTATCAAGAATCATAGTTCCAGTAATTTCAAGACTTAGCAAATAATAACTTGTTAACAAGTCACGACCGCCTTTTTCCGGTCATAATGCTGCTCTTGCCGTGTACAGTAGTAGTATTTTAGTGCATCCAAAGTGCAAATAGCATTAATCGACTGCGTGATAATGTCAATTACCTTCCTCCTATGTTTTTTTTTTTAGATTTTGATGAAGCATCATCGAATGCATGCACTTGGAAGGGAGAGCTAGAGATTGTATTTTGAAAAGTTTTTGAGGAACATAAATACAAATTGCCCTCACTGTTGCATTTGATAACCTTTTAGAAATGGAAATGTGGCGATAATTTCATACAAAAAAAAAATATTTTGAACATTCCATTCATAAAACACAGATGATGATAAGGCAAGGATTAACTATAGGATCAGTTTCCACAGTCATCCGTTTTCTACATCAAAACGTCAAACTCACCCTTAGCATTTGGTCAAGGATCGCTACCACCACATGCTTGCACTTTGCTACAACAAGAATAACAATAGAATCTGTATACTCAAAATGCAAAACGAATTCATGTCGCTGATTGCTGGCATGTTAAAACTATTCGAGATATAAAGTGAAAATATTCATAAAATGTTTAAATTAAAAACCTGCAAAATATGTCTGGCATTGTTATTAAAAAAAATATATTGTGAATGAATTTTCATAAATAATTAGTTTATACTTTACTATATGATTCACAATGGAAAAAATTTTGCATTGCCGCGAAATCTCTCTATTGTGAATTATGTATCTCTTTATTGAACGGGAATTTTTGAAATTTAAGAACGCGAATGTTTAAATCGAGCATTCATTATAGAAATGTGGACATAAAAATGTATTGTATATACAAGTGGTATAAGGCCCATTAAATACGAGATGAAATTTCATTCGATACAAAAGCGCACTCGATGACGTATGCGGTAATTCGGTCCCTGCCCGAAACTTTGAAATAGACACAAAGGTAGGACACAGAGGAAACTTCACAACCTTGAATTCGGTGATAAATATTGGATTATCGATCCGAGCAGCAAACATAGATCCAGCATATCACGCACTTCGTGAGTTTTTCGTTAAATGAACAAAACAAAACAGTTCTTGCCAGCGCATACTCGTACTTTCGTCTTCGTTTCCAACAATTGCACAACTCGCGCTCGTCGTTAATTAACATTATGCATAGACTTGGATTTACACGCTTACAAGGTGCCCTTAAAATGAAACCACCCTTTATGGCTAATAGATTCTACCTTGACTTCCCGGCACGAGATAACTATGAACGTCACACGTGCTGGAACTTTTAGCTCCGATCTTTTTGGTGTTCATCGTTACGCAAAAAGATTAGCTTGTAACAAACGGACGCGTACACAGGTTGCGGATAACGGTATGCTCCATACGCAGCAACTATAATTGCAGTCGTAGACAATCAGCCATAGACTCTGAACTGAGTAGATGTCTCATCTGACTGTCATTTGCAATAAATAGAAATAAACGAAAAAATTTGAGCAACAGGATAATTGTGAATGGACAAAGAAGTTGTTGTGAATGAAGAAAAAGGATGATTTAGCCACAATTAAAACAATTTTGCTCATTTTGTTGCTTTTGAATTATAAATTATTTTTTACGAAAATATGTTTACGCTTTGCTGTTAGTTTAACTGTGTTTTTCAACGTTTTGTGTTCTCTGATTTCCTTCTTCGTACTTCTCTAAAGAAAGAAGAAAACATCAATTACCACAAACGTGAACGAGTAAACCGTTCGAAAGAGAATTTTTGAAATTTAAGAACACAAATATTTAGATCGATCATAATACATAAAAAATGGTTTTTAAATGTACTTAAAATGTATTATAACATCCATTAGGTTAGGTAGGAGAGGCAGCCCTTCACAGACTCGCTTTGACAGTTTTAGGTCCATAGTACTACTGCAGTAGCTTCTGGCGGGAATCGAACCCACGACCCCTGCACTGGTAATCCAAGCACGCTACTAACTGGGCTACCGGGGCGCCCAGACATCCATTAAATACGGGATTAAATTGAATTAGATACGAAAGAACACTCGACCAAGTAGTCGGCCCTAGATTTCTATTCGTTGCAATTCCAAGCCATTTTTCTCTGAGAGTCTAAGACATCTATTTAATCGAAAGTCTATGCAATCAACGGCATCGAGTGAAGAGGTCGGGCAGCACCGGCTCTTGGTCAAATACTGAGTGCCTATGATGCTCGTGATGACAAGGCGAGCTATTGGCGCCTTTAAACTAAAATCACGTTTATGACGCGAGCAAGCTCGCATATAGGAACTTCAGATGCAAATGTGGCTTCAACACCAACAACCTTGTCTTCTAATATTACTAAGTGTAAGAACACTGAAGCAGTTCTTTAATCACACTGAAGCAATTCTTTAATCACACTGAAGCAGTTCTTCTTTATATTCCTTTCTTCAAGATCAAACAATGAACATAAGGGATTGCTAATACAACTCCAATTACAAATTCCACTTAATTTTACAACATAAAACAAGTTAAAAGGCATTAAGTTCGGCTTGACCGACTATCTATTGTATGTATATTAACCACCACTAATAATCCGGTGAAAATGCGTTTATGAACCCATAGCAGATGTATTTTAATATGGTCCGATTTGAAACAAACTGACACGGACGTCGAGGATTGAACACGTATATCAATGGGCTTAACAGAGCTCATTGTGCCGAATTTCAGGGAAATCGGGTAAAAAACGCTGCTTTTATGGGTACATCGCCATCTTTGGGTGGTAGGTATAAAAAACAAGTAAACAGCATTTTTTTTTAACATGATCAAAACAAAAAAGCCAAAAAAAAAAAGAAAAAAGGAACAGTAAGAGAAGGCAAAAGTCGGGCGGGGTTGACTATATTATACCCTTCTCTACCTAGAATACGTACTACTCTCAATATATGGAACCTATGTTGAAACATAGTCAGACCTTTTTTTGCATACCTATTGAAATATTGAATAGAACCACAGCCTTAAAAGGCCATATCGGATGAAAGATATATATGGGAGCTAAATCAAAATTTGTACCGATTTTAGTGCACACGTATTGGGCATTACATAAACTAACTTTTGTAAAGATCGGACAAATACTGTGGATGCTACAGCCTTAAAAGGCCTTATCGGATGAAATAAAGGGTGATTTTTTTGAGGTTAGGATTTTCATGCATTAGTATTTGACAGATCACGTGGGATTTCAGACATGGTGTCAAAGAGAAAGATGCTCAGTATGCTTTGACATTTCATCATGAATAGACTTACTAACGAGCAACGCTTGCAAATCATTGAATTTTATTACCAAAATCAGTGTTCGGTTCGAAATGTGTTCATTCACCGTAACGTTGCGTCCAACAGCATCTTTGAAAAAATACGGTCCAATGATTCCACCAGCGTACAAACCACACCAAACAGTGCATTTTTCGGGATGCATGGGCAGTTCTTGAACGGCTTCTGGTTGCTCTTCACTCCAAATGCGGCAATTTTGCTTATTTACGTAGCCATTCAACCAGAAATGAGCCTCATCGCTGAACAAAATTTGTCAAAATTTGAACACATTTCGAACCGAACACTGATTTTGGTAATAAAATTCAATGATTTGCAAGCGTTGCTCGTTAGTAAGTCTATTCATGATGGAATGTCAAAGCATACTGAACATCTTTCTCTTTGACACCATGTCTGAAATCCCACGTGATCTGTCAAATACTAATGCATGAAAATCCTAACCTCAAAAAAATCACCCTTTATATATATGGAAGTTATATTAAAATGTGGTCCCATTTTAAATTTTGCACACGCATTAGGACGTCATTTAAACTTTTGTAAAGATCGGACCAAAATTGTGGCTACTACAGCCTTAAAAAGCCATATGGGATGAAAAATATATATGGGAGCAATATATGTAAATCTGATCCGATTTTGTTGAAATTTTGCACACATATGAGGACGTTAAATAAAACACTTTATGCTAAATTTTGTAAAGATCGAATCAAACCTGTGGCTTCTACAGCCTTAAAGACCATATCGGATGAAAGATATATATGGGATCTATATCTAAATTTGAGCCGATTTTATTGAAATTTCGCACACATATGAGTATGTCAAATAAAACACTTCATGGCAAATTTTGTAAAGATCGGACCAAAATTGTGACTACTACAGCCTTAAAAAGCCATATCGGATGAAAGATATATATGTGAGCTTTATCTAAATCTGACCCGATTTTGACGAAATTTCGACACATATAAGGACGTCAAATAAAAAACTTAATGCTAAAATTTGTAAAGATCGGACCAAAATTGTCTCTTGTACAGCCTTAAAAGACCATATCGGATGAAAGATATATATGGGAACCATACCTAAATCTGTTCCGATTTTGACGAAATTTTGCACACATATGAGGATATCAAATAGAGCACCTCATGCCAAATTTTGTAAAAATCGGACCAAAATTGTAACTTGTACAGCCTTAAAAGACCATATCGGATGAAAGATATATATCGGAGCTATATCTAAATCTGAACCGATTTTGTTCACATTCAATAGCGTTCTACCTTGGGACAAAAAAACAGACAGGAGGACATAGCTTAATCGAATCAGGAAGTGATTCTAAGCCGATCGCTATACTTATCAATGGATCTAGCTTTTCTCCTTCTTAGCGTTGCAAACAAATGCAAAAAATTATAATATCCTGCACCACAGTGGTGGTGTAGATAACTCAAAACAGATAACTCAAAAAGGATTTGTATTGTGTAATGCAATAAAAGCGAATGAGAAAAACTCATACAAATTAAAAAAAAAAATAATAATATTATTATATTATACATAGGTATGAAAGCAAAGTTTCTCAAGGATTATGTAGAACACTCACTCACCTTTGGCACGATATTTGCTACGTTTGCCGTAACGACAACTGTAGGCCATAGCTGCATTAATATGAAAAGTAAGCGAAGGATAACAGCAAGTAGGTAAATTTGTTGTTGTTGTTTTTGTTGAGAACTATATCACAAAACGTTGTTGCTGATGTTAGGCCCTGATGTTAAGGTGATGGTGATGAGAACAACGCTTTGAAAATTATGGTGGTAGAGTAAAATTTTTTGTTAATTTTTAATTTTATTTTTTTTTTCAGATTTCCCTTTCGCACTTTATGATAAATCATATAAATAACGACTTTTGTTAAATGATTAATTTTTTTTGGATTATTCTTTTTTCTCTGGTTTCAACAAAACTGTTTGCTTTTTAGCCAAAAATTTTTTTGTACAAATTATTTAAGGATTATCCTTGGATTTTTTTTTATTAATTTTTCCACCTTGCATGATTTTTTTCACTTAGTTACAAATTTACATATTATTATTTTTTTTTAATAAAGAAAGGAACAATGTGTACTTTTTTCCAAAAACCATAAGGAACACAACACCAAAAAAAAAATTAAAATATGTTTCGCAACATTTTTGTTTTCGATTTATTCAACTCGTATATCGACGATTTCGTTTGGTTAGACACACAATTATTGTGACTTTCATTTGATTAATTTGTTATTTCTTATTTTCTTTATATATAAAATATTTACATACAGTCGTAAGTTAGGTTAGTGGGGTAAGATAACTTTGACAGAGTGTAAGAAGAACGAACGACCGAACGAACCCTTTATGGTTTGTTGCAGCAAAACTGCTTACGCATATTTAGACTCGATTTCTTTTAGAAATTTTTTGATATATCGTCAAATATTTTATAGTTTTATATAAATTCATAAATTTTAACATGTTTTCACTTAAATAGCACATGGGAAAGGAATTAATTTTAACATATTGCTTCTATAATGTTGATGTAATGGATGGAAGGAGGGGCAATGGCAATGTTGCACTCAAGGATAACACTTTTTTCTACTTGTGATATTTCAAAAATACACACACACACATGCACTCTAGTTGGTCATGCATTCGAGAATCGATTTTAGGGATTTTCTTTGAAATTTTTGTTGTTTCCTTTTTCTGAATTTTCGCTCGACACCAACAACAATGTGTGTCAATGTGTCTGAGACATTTTTTTTTTGTAGTGCTTATTGATTGTAACACTCGTAGATGATGATGACGGTGATAATGATGATGATGATATTAAATCTTTAACCTTCGATTATCAGGCCTTAGCTTTTGCTGTTAAAAATTCTATTGCTGGTATCTTTGGTGCACTTGTGTAATCTGAAAAGAGCAGAAAAAGAAAATGGTTAAAATAAAATAAAAATTTATTATAAACACAATTCACAACTTTGGCTTTGGCTATTTCCCCCGATTCATCTCTCATGCCATTTTTTTAACACTAATAAAATTGCATCCACCCTATGGGTATTCTTTTTCAAATGTATCACAAGATAGGTACCCCTTTTTCATCATTCGCTGCCATATTTTGCATTTCATTCACTTGTTATTGAAAAAGAAATATGCAATCAGTTGTAAATATTCAGCTTTTACTCCATTTTCATCAAAAGAAAACTTTGAAATAATGAATGGGGTTGTAAATATTATTTTTCCTTTTTAGTTTCCCCATTAAAACTGAAATTCTACACTTGCCGAGATAAAGATGCTTGAGTATTAATTTTTTTTTGCATTTCTCTCTTCCATTTCCCATTGACATTTGCCAAGACCAAGATGGAGATGGAGAAAAAATGGGAGCAAGCACAGATGTATGGTATAATGAATGCACTACTTACTACTACACATTATAATACATTTGTTTGCACCTCATCTTATATGCCTTATTTTTTACTACATTTTTCTTTTTCCGTGTTTTATCACTCGTTCAACACTTGTCCAGCCATCACTACTACTACGTCGTTCAGAGAAACAGCAGCAGCAGCCGTCGCATAGTATGAGTACTTCCACTATTATCATATGTTGTAGCGGCAACTGGCTAAATGCACTCAGCATTCTTTGAATGTTGTTTTTGTTGTTGCCGAAACCTATACTCAGCTGGTTATTGCAATTTCTCTATTTCGCCTACTCTCTCGTTTCACGAAGTCGTGGCCATACCACGTTCTCTTTGAAATGACAATAGTAAATGAAAACTAGCAAGGAATGCGCAAGAGTTACCAGTTGTAAATATGCCATCAGCCTTGATTAATCAAAGCACACAATTTTCGCAAATCTTCAATTTATGGCTAATAAAATAAATTTTTGACCAAGTAATTCACAACTGTAGATAATTTCCACTGTGGAGTTTTAACAACAATTAAATTTTACCCCAAGAATTTTTATTAATTAATTTATATTTACAGTTGCCAATAATAAATCACTGTTTCGGCAAACTAAATCGCCAGAAACTATTGAAAATCTTTTTAAAAAAGTTTAAACAAATGTGTTTTGCTAGCAAGGACCACAGGAAAAAGGTGACACGAAAGAGTCACTGGGTTATAGTAATTTTAGCACGCTCAACAACATATCTGCAATGTGTTATACTGTTATACGACAGTAGAGTTGCATGTTTTGTCGCTTAAAGGCTGGTACTATGTTAGCTTTACGCAACGAAAATCAATATTTGTTCATGATTACTTTTTTAGATAATAGATTTTGAAGGGAAAAAATTGCTGATTTCATTCGGTAGGGCATTTCCTTATTCGTAGGATTTTAATAATAAAAACGAGTCAAAGAACCAATACTTCAAAATAAAGATGCTATCTTTAAATTTAATTTTCAATTTACTAACGGACATTGGTTAGGTAAGGCCACTATGGACATACACCTAAGCCAGTAATCGGCTTGTTGTGCGCTCTAAAAACTATAAAGTAACCTCTAAAAAGAAAATTTTAATTGTTTTCCATACCACTCCCCTAAGTTGGTTCATGTCTGATATTGTGTCTCCACCTAAGTGCCGATATCTGTTAGACGCGAAAGCAGGGCAATTACAAACGAAATGCTCCAACGTCGCATCATCTTCCCTGCATACCCTACACATGCTATCACTTGCCGCACCGATTTTACATAAGTGAGCTCGTAGTCCTATGTGTCCCGTTATGATACCAATAGCTATACTGACCTCCTTCTTGCTCCTCCTTTGGGATCCCCCCATAGGATTTTCGCTGTTCCATAATGTTGCATGCGCATTTGTCGCCCACTCCCTTAACTCGAACTGCGTCGACCCGAAGGGCTTCGGGTTAGCCAAGTTTATTGACATCAATCCTCTGGCCTTCATTTCCCCTTACTCCGTCGGCCCTTTCATTTCCCCTTGCTCCGTTATGGCCCGGCACCCAAACGATGCGGATTTTGCCATTCTCAGAGAAGGCGTTAATCTTCTCACACTGCAAGACTTATGGCAATAGTACTGTTGGTGAAGATGTTCACACATCTTTTACAACAGAAAAATTTTCAACGGTGGTTATCCCGTTACTAATGCTTCGTTGAACTTAAATATTAATCGGACCGCACTCAATAGATATGAGAGAAATATGAACCCATTTTCAATCTGCAACGACCTACATCGAAAAAGTATCTGTGCAAAAGTTGAAGCCGATTGCTTTATTATTTTATAATACGTTCATTGGTAATTTTTTGTTTTATTGACTTCGTTGGCTACCAATGTCCTCTCAGGAAGACATTTAGCTACAGACATCCCAACTAACATATATTCTCGAACTAACTAGCAAAAGCAAATTTTGCCCATGAACATTCCACTAAGGAACAGGGGCTAACTTCTCACATATCAATGAGTGCAGTACGATTCAAGTTTAAGCTCAATGATAAGTGGCCCCTTGTTATAGCCGAGTCCGAACGGCGTGCCGCAGTGCGACACCTCTTTGGAGAGAAGTTTTTACATGGCATAGTACTTCACAAATGTTACCAGCATTAGGAAGGGAAACCACCGCTTAAAAATGCCTTTTCTGGTGGTCTCGCCAGAATTCGAACCCGGGCGTTCAGCGTCATAAGCGGACATGCTAACCTCTGCCCTACGGTGGCGAACTAACGAATTGCGAATAGAAAAATAAAAAAAGTTAACACAACTCAGTGAAATTTCAGTGAATTCGGGCAATGAATGCGGCTTTAAAGACAAATTCGTTCACAAATTCATCGAAACTATCTGTTTTCTTCCCTTTAAAATAACAGCTGATTTCGCCGAGTGGCTAAATGTTAGTTATCCTGTCCTAAATAATTCATTTCGACTCACATCGGTTAGTACTGATTCCCAAAGTATGCTGTTGTTTTCAAGTTTCGCATGTTCAGTCATCCTCCAATGGATGCTTGTCAAGGCTTGTTTAAGGAAATTAGAATTGTTTACCAGACATCACTGTGCAAGGCAAAGCGCCTTACTCACTCACTGCAGAGAGCATACACATTCTCTATCTCTCTCTCTCCACCTATCTTAGTACAATAGACTATAAGGGTTGCCGTATTGTACTTTTCCAATAACAATTAATCTTCAAAGATGTAACAAAATAAATTCCAGAATAATTTTTTTTAAATGATATAAAAATCATTAACAATAACATATAAAAAATCAAATACAAAATAAAACAAATAAATTGATAAATTGACGTTTATAGCCGAGCTCTTTCGGTAGCTTTATATATACTACCGGTGCACATATACTACCGGTTTCAACGCCACGAATACTTTTGAAAGCTAGGAAAGGACTAAGGACTTGGGAGATTTTATAGTTATATATTTCCCACCTTTTATTATTATCAACATTTTGTCTCAACTATAGAGGAATATGTCTCCTTACCATGGCATAAAAAATTATATTGGCGGTATTGTGTGAGAGAATGAGGTCTTAAATTTATGGGATAATAGGGTCCTCTCATATTTTTGGACATAATGAGTTATGGTCGTGTATCATATTGTATGCTAAACCAAACACTACATCTACATGAAGATCAGGCAGAAGCATTGCAAAAGCTACCAATGCATCCAGAAAAAGTCATGGTTTGGTGCGGTTTATGGGCTGGTGGCATCATTGCACCGTACTTCTTTAAATATGTGGTACGCGTACCAATGGACTTATTAAGAGGCGAGTTCGGTGAACATTTTATTTTACCCATTTAGATTATTTGTTGTGGGGCTATGTTAAAGCTAATGTCTATAGAGACATGCCCGCTTCAATTGACGCATTTGAAGACAACATTGAGATACCGGCCGAAATGTTGGAAAGGGTATGCCAACATTGGACTAAGCGTATGGACGATTTGAGGCGCAGTTACGGTCAACATTTGCATAAATAATCTTCAAACATTAAATTATGTGGATGACGCAGTCTGATTTAAGGGATCAATATCAAGAACGTCAAGATATTAGCCTAAGAACCTAACTACAAAAGAAGATATACATAATTAACATCCCAACTGACGAACGTATGAACTACAAAACGGATACAGACCACAGTGCACCAATATATAGAAACTTAATACAAAAATATAAGTAATAGACAGTAAGCTTCAGTCATTCTTGTGTGGTGTAAGAAATAAGTTAAAAGTTAAATTTTAGTCAAATTTATGTTTTTGTTTCAGTGCTTTTGTTAAATTAAAATAAAAAACGCCGACATCTGTTTCGCGAAAGTTGTCAAATACACACACACGTCAAACATTCATGTGCGGAATAGAAGAAAACTAGTTTTCTTACAATATCATGCAAATAAAAGCAGAAAAATGTGACTTAAGAGCCAATTTTTTGGCAGGTAAGCGAATCTGATAGCTAGTTTGTTATCGCTGTTATTCACATTAAAGGTAAGTGCGAATTTCTCTTTGCTGACACTAAAAAAAAGCATGTTTTGGCATTCAAAAGTAATGTATTCAATTTTCACCAAAATGTCTTAATCCGCAAAATATTGTAATAGTTTTATCTTAGAAAAATGTCTTTTAAAATAAAATTTTGACAAAATAATCTTTGAAATGCTAAGTTTTGACATATTTTTCTTAAAAATAAAATTTTGGCTGTACTATGAAAATAAAATTTTTACAAACTTTGCAATGCAATATTTTTTATTTAATGCAAATATTTTTTTATGGTTTATAACAATTTATCCCAGACACAAAGATTTTTATTTGCTTATTTATTGAATTTTTATATAAATTTAACATAATTATTTAAATTTGTTCAATAAGTATCTGCCAATAAAAACCGAATAAAGGTACCTCTCACCGAATTCGAGCTAGACAAAAATGACATTTCAAATCAAAACCGTCGATTTATTGTGATAATTTTTTTAAGTTTGAGCATGCGGCAACCCTGCCAGCTCTGCTTCTACAGATAGTGTTGTATTTATTACAATAACTGGAATAGTTAAAGTTATTCACTGAATTTACCTAACGGTAAACAAATATTCATATACGCTATAACTTTTGAAAATTACTAAAAAACATAACCAAAAGTTTAAAATATGAACATACGCATATTCTAGCATACATAGCCATAGAACTAATCTATGTGCAGATGTATGAGAAAATTCATTTGTGTGTAGTTGAGAATTGTAATAAACCAACAACTACAATGACAACAACTACCAATAGTAGTACTCACATTTCTATGACATACTACTGACATCGTAATGAATGATGACTCCAGATTGTGATAGCTTCCATGATGTTTGTATCGTATTGTAGAGTCAGTCAGTCGCTGGCGGTATGCTATGCGTATAGTAAAACCATAAAACAACAACAATGGCAGCAGCAAAATGATGTGTTTTGAGGGTTGATTTCAGCCGCTGGTTTTGTTAGATTTTATTGTAGTGTGTTGTTATTGCACATTCTCATCGTTGTCGTACAGTTGTACTTTATGGTTCATCTGACTTTAAGTTTAAACTGAAGTTAGGTTCCGTGCATTTTTGGCTTGTTTTTTCTATTTGTCACAAATTTGGATATGCCTCTTTTTGTAACATAGGATGAGAGTCTATCATTATGTAATGGTCCAGGGTGAGTTTTATAAAAAAAATGTTTTGACAAAACTCCCATTTTTTGTCACGACACAAAAATATTCACTATAATGAAAAGCTTTGACAATTGGCTTTTTTAATATAACGGTTCTGATTGCAAAAACAGGTTTTAACAATTTGACATATCCGCAAAGCAAAAATGAAGAGGGCTGCTGCATTGCAGCATACGCCTTGGCCGATGGTAGCTTCGACGGGGATACCACAGAATCAATCCGTGATAATTGTATAGCATGCATACCGTCTTGTCAGAATGGGTTCTGCATAGCACATAACCCGTCAGAAGAATAAAAATACAGCAGAAGCCGATGTGTTGCCGGCTAAACTATAAGAGACGGAAGACTGTGGGCCAACTACAGAGGAATAAGCCTCCACCTCATTGCCTACAAAATGCTTTTGTGCGTACTATGTGACAGATTAAAATCTAAGTCAACGACATAACTGGGCCCCATCCGTGCATCTTAAGTCCTGGTAAATCAACCAGACGGGGTTATCGTGTGATCTCTTTAGCACCCTACTAAAGAAGATAAGGTGTGTAAATAGGTATGTCCAGGGTTACCGTTGAGATTATCAAAAGGTCGCACAAAAAGTCGATTGTTCTTTAAAAAGTCGCTCAAAAAACAAGTTTTCTCAAAAAATAGTCTCACATTGATTATTAAACAGTTTACAAAAGGATATAAATAAATAATCAAGTAGTAGTTGGGACAATCGTGGGCTTTAGAAACGCCTACCAAAGTGAAGAAATGTCCAAACTGGATTAAAAGAATTCCAGTTTTCAGAAATATTTGTTGATAAATGGGCTTGTTACGTTTCTATAATTGAAAATTTATCTATATTTAAATTGATGGAATATAAATTTAAACCGATGTCTATACTTAGCAGGGTAACATTATCTGACACTAGATCATCGGTAAAAATAGGGAAGAAGACTCCGAAGGATTCAGCACCATACAACGAGTCAATGTGTTATTTGATTTCTTACCTTTACCTCTTTGCCTACGAATCGAACCAGAAAGTCATATGAATAACATCTGGCGGGTCACAAAGACAGAAACAGAGCAATTCCATGGCAGCCGGTTGTGCGTACCGGATTGACGCCATGAAGTCCTTCGTCGGCAAGGGCTGCCGCCTCTGTGTACAACGCACTGCAACAACAATAGAAACAGTGAGCGGAGACGAACAGAGTAAAAAAAAACCACAATACAGAAGCGCTTTGGGTTTTTTTTTATTCAATTAAAAATAATTTTCTGCAAATTTTATAAAAGTCGATCTTTTGCAGAAAAAGTTGTATATATAAGCAAAAAGTCGCAAAAACGTGTACATTTCAAAAGGTCGCAAAAAAGTTATTTGACTACAAAAATGTCGAAAATTCCAATTTTAGTCGCACAACGGCAACACTGCGTATGCCATACAAAGAGGATTGAAATAACAGAGAATTTTTTGTGATCTCAAAATGTTACTGCAAATGTAAAGTAAATCTGGCAAACTATCGATAATCGCAACATTCGATATTTTCGATAGGTTTAATAGTAAATATCGATACTATCGTTAATTTCCCATTGCACGAAAATGAGAAGTAAAAATCAGGAGATCGATTTATATAGAAGCCATATGCACAATGCAATTCACAGACCAAATAAAACCAAGGTTAATAAAGTCAGTTGCAAGTCATGAGAGAAATCATTGTACATAATATTTGTCTAATGGGATGAAAATTGCGCCCTCTATAGGCGCAATGTATCTTAAAGGATGCATTCAGTGTCGGATTGCTTATTTTTGTTTAGTTTTGCAAAAAAATTCAACTTTTGCGATAGTATCCATCGTAAAAATATCTATCGACATTCAGTCAAAAAGATAGTGCCATTGATATTTTGCCAGAAATCATTGTACATAATGTTTGTCTAATGGGTTGAAAATTGCGCCCTCTATAGGCGCAAAGTATCTTTAAGGATACATTCAGTGTCGGATTGCTTATTTTTGTTTAGTTTTGCAAAAAATTCAACTTTTGCGATAGTATCCATCGTATAAATATCAATCGATATTCAGTCAAAAAGATAGTGCCATTGATATTTTGCCAGATTTAGATTAAAGGTGTCGGTAATTATTTTATTTTTCTTTAAAGCAAGCAGTTTTGCCGAATAAAAATTAAAAAAGAAAATTTACAGCTAAAAGAAAAGAAATAAAAGAAAGAAAGCACACATATTAGAAGTTACGACTGCCGAAACCCTGCGTACTTGCATTACGCCATAGTTTCCTTCACGGGAAAGATAATAATACATGTTTGGAAAATGCAAACGTCGCAAACTGCATGCCATAGAGAACAAAATTCTGCTTGTGGCATGTTCTTAGAAAATTCTCATTTATCTGTATTCACAAGAGCCACCACCAACCAGTCTATGTGCGAATTTCAAATTCTTTATCTATATATAATTTATCTATGGTACTATTCCCAGAACATGCTGCTCGCCGTTTGCCGACGACATTTGTATTATGGGCCGGTCATCGGGAACAGTAACTGCAGAAGAAGGTCTAACGAAGAGTTTCTTCAAGCGTAAACAATGTACTGCACTTAAAATAAGAAACCGAATGCAGTCACGAACTTTCAGCGATATCGGGGGGAAGGTCTCAATGAATTTCATCATTTGAATCCATAGTGGCATTATCGGGCTACATCGATTTATTGTGATAATTTTTTTAAGTTTGAGCATGCGGCAACCCTGCCAGCTCTGCTTCTACAGATAGTGTTGTATTTATTACAATAACTGGAATAGTTAAAGTTATTCACTGAATTTACCTAACGGTAAACAAGTATTCATATACGCTATAACTTTTGAAAATTAAAAATTGAATTGAATTGATAGTGGCATTATCGGGCTACATCTTAACGTGAGCTCTCGGGCAATTTATTCTAATGTTTCAATTTCAGTGTACAACACACTACTACAACAACAACAATGTCAGGTTCATACTCTACACTTGAAACTGTTTTATTTATGTTCTACATGATCATAAACAGGCTACCAGGTTGCCTGACTCAAAATTTGAATGTCAGATTCGTAGTCTACTCTCAAATACCTTGATGTTGAAGCCTATACTATTTTCATGATGAAATTATATTTCCCAGTTGGCCAACCCTCGAAAACGTGACTTCATATTTCAATCCAGGCACGGGATAACTATGAGAACCACACAGACTGGAACTTTGAGCTCCGATCTGTGTGGTGTTCATTGTTTATCACCAGAAGCTTAGGTGCGTGCTTCCGGGCGCGTCCACTAGTTGCGGATAATGGAATGCTCCATACGGAATAGCTGCAATTGCAGTCGCGCGCAATCAGCGGAGAGTCTCTGTGAGAGGCCGGGTGGGGTTGGCTCTTGCATAAATACTGAGTGCCTATGATGCTCGATATAACAAGGCGATTTGTTGGCGCCTTTAAATAATCAATGGCCATAATGATATCGCGGCGATCGGTCCTTTGGATCAGAACCAGCTTGCTCATCCATAGGAGCTAGATGAGGATCGCCATCTCCACATATAAACATGTGGCTACAACAACAACAACAGCATATTCCATTTTCAGGTTTTCTGCCTGTTAGGAAGAAGATCATTAAATTTAACAATCTTTGTTTCCCATTCGAGACGAGCTCAATGATCTGAGCTTTTCTTTGCTAATAGAAAAGTAAAGCCAAAGGCAGCAACACACACCAACCACTATGGGATGCGTTTCTTTCTTGGTTAGAAGACTTTTCTACCATATTAGGTGGGATGGCTTCAAGGGTCTTGCGTTGGTATGTTGTATTTGAGTCGTATTTGTTGCGAGAACGCCTCTATGATACAACTACCACATTAACCACGCTTGACAACCATGTCTATTAGCTGTACATTTAATGTAACTTCTTACTATACTTCTTAAATCCTGTGGAGTGCAACAGCACCATGATAGCGAGGATGACCCCCAAACATTTGAAGCCATATTTCTGTTTCGTTCGTTCGTTCTACCTTTCATTATGATCTCGCAACTTGTCCCCTTAGGTGGTAATGGACTCCACCAATTAATGTAGACAAAAATACTGCGCAGCCTTCTCTTGTTACCTCGCTGTAACTTTTCAAACTATCCTCCAAGAATTTCTTTCATTTAATCCATTTATGCAAAAGGTTCCCTAATAACATTTTATGGCAAACAAATATATATTTTAAAAATTATTTTTTTATATATGTTTCCACCAGCTGTTAATGTAAAATATTGATTTCTTTAACGTACCATTGGCTTAAGGCCTGGCTATGCTCTCGTAAATGTAGAACATATGTATCGTGAATGTAAAGAGGCAATTATGTTTATTACAAAACGTAGCATTTGACATTCCAAACGAAACAATTTTTTTTAACAAAAAATGACTTGAAGTTAAGAGAGGGTCTGACGTCGATGAAGCTTAGGCATAACTCCAGGGCATGCGGAGAAGACGGCCCTCCACGCAGTGATGCCAGAACTTGAGACGTCTCCCCAACTGAAGGAGTACGCGATGGCGACCTTCTCGAGGGCTATTGAGAGGGCAATTAACAACGAGGAGATGGGTCGACAGTCACCGGCCTGTGCCGCGCGGAGAAACAGAATACGGCCAAGTTTCCCTTCTGGGCAGTATGGATGCGGTGGGCAGACCGAGGAGGGTTTCAAGAGACAGGGGTTGGATTGGGCCTAAACTACGACACACACAACATTTTAGGGCCCTATCCTATGGTGGAGGGTATAAAAACATCAATGCACAGACCGTATAAAACTAAATTTAATAAAGTCAGTTGGAAGTCATGAGAGTAATCATTTCACACAATTTTAGCCTAATCGGAAGAAAATTGCGCCCTTTCAATACATTCAGTGTCGGTTCGTTTGTTTTTTGTTCAATTTGCAAAAAAAAAATTAACATTGCCAAAAGTATCGATAGGAAAAATATCAATAGATATTCAGGCAAAAAATGAAATATTGATAGTATCGACTTGCACTATCGAAATTTTGCCAGCTCTAATCTATAGTTCCACAGCAATAATTTTTAATTCACAACTCACTAAATGTTCTTTAGTTCTGTTTGTATTGCTAACATGGCTACCAATAAAATTTTCAAAATCTTTATGTGAACCATCATCTTCGGATTTCATGCCATCTTTTGTCATTATACTTGTGCCTCGGATTAGGGTTCCGAGATGGTAAAATTCTCTTCCTATTCCTTCTAATTCGTTCAACTAGCCTATCTGCTCAATAAAATGTTTTTCTCTTACTTTATCTTCGGAATCTCTGTCAAATTTCATATTATTCTTGAGCTACTAGAAGTCATTTTCACAACCTTCCGGCACGGGATAGCTGTAAGCACCACGCAGGCTGCAACATTGAGGTCCGAGCTGTGTGGTGTTCATTGCTTTCACGAGAAGCTAAGCTGCGAGCTAACGGGCGCGTCAATAGGTTGCGGATAGTGGAATATGGAGTAGCTGCAACGCATACAATCAGCGGTATCAAGCGAAGAGTCTCAGTGAGAGGCCGGGCGGCACCGGTTCTTGTACAAATACCGAGTACCTATGGTGCTCGAAAGGACAAGGCGAGTTATTGGCGCCTTCAAATAACCAATTGACACATTGTTCCCGCGGCGATTGGTCCTTTGGACCGGAACGAGCTTATTCACACAGAAGCTTGACGAGGATCGCCACCTTCACTTGAAAATGTGGCTACAACATTTTCGTTACCTATCTCTTCATAGAGATTGAGATAATTAACTTCTGGGCCGCTATAATGCGATCCAAAGCCCCTCATTATTACAACTTACATGATCAACATTTTCATCCGAATACTAATCCTCTTCAGAATCACATTTGGAAGTTATTTGCTCATACTTCGATTGCATTCCCAGCAAAATTTCTCTTTTGCACGGCTCATATGTATTTGCTACATTTTTTAAGGTCTTAAGATGTTGATTTTTGTGTGTTGTTTTTCTTGAAGAGCTCGTGGAATGTTTTTTTAAACATTTTCCAATCCGCTTTTCTCCTATTACAATAACAGTTCATTCTTTTATATGGATAAAACAACACTTTATTATATGACAAAGCCTCTGCTCTCCCTTTCTCTCTCTCTCTCTCCCTCTCTCATTCTCACTGTCACTCTCTTAGTTAACAAATTTGACTTTGTCACACAAATTACATTAAACAGCAATATTCCTCACTTTAAATAAGCCAATGTTGAAGCTGATGATGTATGGCTTGGTCTTGGTCAAGAGACATGAATCCATTTACTTATTACCAATTAGAAATAATATCTGGTGATTCGAATTAACATAGATTCGTCCGTATATAAATCACCCGATGTGTTTAATTTTTGGCCATGGTTTAATTATAGAAAAAAAAACAAACAAAAATAGCTTTGTTTAACAGAAATTGCCTTAAAAGGCTAACATATAGATATATTACAATCTTAAGTCCATATTACATATGGTCCAACGCTTTGTTGTTGTTATTGTCCTCCTCATTCCCTGGGAATGGAGCAAAACAATGCAATGACGTTGGCTTTAATCACAGAAAATATAAAAAAAAAATTGTCACTTTTCTAATACTACGATAGCGTCTGGTAGACAAAAACACCACATTTTTCCACCTCCTATGGTATGGATGGACCCCATTCATGCAAGTGATAACAATTCGGCGAAACTATAATAAATCGCACAAAAATTCTCTAAAGACAACGAATTCACACATCAGACAAAACTCAAGCATATACATTGCTGCTTATGCTGTTTTGTAAGAAAAACACAACAGAATATCTTTCGTCGTTGGTTATATATCTCACAAAACGCAAAACAAAAAAAAATATCATTATTTGGCAGATAGTGGTGGGGCAGCAGCCGTCGCCAGACTTACTTCTTTGGGGTTGGCCAATAAAACACTAAACAAAAGCTAATGCCTTAAAATTGTAAATAGCTTTGTAATTCGTTGCAAAAGCAAAAAATCAGACATCTATGACCAATGTTTACAATAGAAAATTTCTAGCCACTTTTTTTTTCCACTTACCACCATTACCAAAATAACTCGGTTCCAGTTTTCTTTTTTGTCACTTTGTTGTGCGTCCACCCGCGAACTAAAGAAGACACCCAAAATAACCAACTCATCCGCTTCACTTGGTGCGTAGTTTACAAAATACTTGTATTGTAATAAATATATTTTCTTTTATTCACGCTTTGCCTTTTTTCATTCACGTATCACTTTTTCCGACCGATTTCGTTAGAATTTTTGCGTTTTAATTTAATTTCAGGAGCAAGCGAGCAAACACCAGCGAAAAGAAAAAAATTATATTTTGTAGATGATTATGACATTTAAGTGTCAATACGAAAACCTTGCTTTACCGATTACCCGTTGCCGTAAAATAATCGTATAGAAGTGAATTTCACAACACTACAAATTTTTTCTCCAACTTATTTTCTTTTTCTTATCAAAATCTTGTTCTATTTTTCATTTCGCAAAGTATTTAATATTTTTTCGAAATTTTTCGTTAAACTCACACTGCGAATTCTACCATTGGTCGGTCTTTTTTTTGCGGCAATTCTACCCGTTGCAGAAATTTTGTTACGATTTGTTTGTGTACCTCACGATTGGAATGACATTTCCTTATGCATGACATTTCGGCTGTGTTCATGTCGAAGCCTAATTTTTTGCGTGTGGAACGTTTTTATCGCAGATTGAACAATGTTAAATTAAGGCTAGTACTGTGTTCACTTTTCTCGACATGAGCAGAGAATATGCGAGAAAGAATATAACAACATAGAGAATGCAAACCAAAATCTGTCATCTTAATACCTTCAAACCTGGCCTGCTGTTAACAGCTGTTCGTGTGAGACCACTTCTTTAAATCCATTTCCTATGTCATTGCCCGGCTTTCCCGGCTACCATACATCGGTAGTTAGGTGGGGACAAGTGGTATGAAAAACAATTAGGGGTTTGAAAGTAGCACGGAATTCTTCTCTTAGATTTCCTTTTCGAGGTTCATGTGATTATGATATTTTCCTAAAGATTTTCGCAACTATTCCGAAAATTGAACAGAATACTCTGCTTGAAGCTGAGTATTCTGCTAAGCTTTTCCAGCTGAATGCCATTTTCGACAAAGAGGTAGTGTCATTAGGACAACAACAAAAATCTACCCCCAACAAAACAACCTTGATTGGCAAGTGCCGTAAATTTAAATGTCAAAGTGGTTTTTGAAATAAACATTGTTTTACAACTTATCATTTACATATGTATTTTATATTTGTATTTTCATCATTATAACACTGCTTTGTTGCTTATATGTGGAATATCGGATCAAATAGAACATCTTTTTAAGAAAAATTTAGATTTATTGCAAAATCAAAACAGCTGTTTGCATGACCTCACCTTATTAGTGCATCCTGGATGAATGCATTAATTCTTTGTTTACATTATCTCCAATTTTATGAAATTTTCATTCAACAGATTTGACATCCTTAATGATGTTCATGGGGCCTATCCACTTTTTGTTTTCGCAAGTGACCTAACCTTCTACTAGTGAATCCCGCTTAAAACCGTTGCCGACATCATGTTTGGTGCAACTCTGAATTTGAGTATATTACTAGTTCACATTATTTTTCGTTGTTTGTGTGAGTTATGACTCTTAACTATAATGCACACAACAACCGAATGTTATGAAATCTTGATGATAGAGTATTTCACGAGGAAAAATTGTACTCAGCTGTTTTCAGTACACTGCCTGTAAGGGTTGGTATTCTATTCTGCTTTCGGAATAGACGCTGAAATTTGTAATTATTTCGCGAGCCAAAACGCGTTTCTTTATCTATACTTATTGTTTTCTTTATTTTATATACTTTTTCTCAAATATATGAAGAAAAATGATTCATTGAAACAAATAAAACAAACTAAAACGATTCCGGCAATAGTTTCAAGTGTTGCCACTATACTAGTTGTTTGCCATTTTCCTCACTTTAAACATAGTACTACTTTTCCGCCGGTTTTCAGCCAATGAAAATATCTTGTGTGGTGCTCATAGTTATCCCGTTTCTGGCCTAAGATGGAGTTGCTGATTTTGACATTTGTTAATTTCGTGCACAATATTTTAGGTAGAGACTGCCCAGCACCGACTTACCGATAATAAACAATGAACATATGGGGTTTCTATTGTGAATTAGTCTTCCAGCCATTGTTTACCTTTGTAATTTAATTTCATTTTTAAGTTTATTTCAAACATTTAATTGAAATGTTATTGGCAAACTTTCAATATCATTGCCGAATATGTTTAACAACGTTGCATAATGAGAACGATAACGATGAAAGTACTCCAAAATATGTGTCAATAAAAAAATTCCCAGAGATAGAACGCTTGTTCATGATATGCCTTCAGACGGCTGGTACTACTGTAGATCATGATCTTTTGGAGAAGCATGCACCAAATATATGCTTAAATTGCCTGAATAAATGGCTTGAATTCGTAAAACATTATTGGTTAGCGGTGAGGAGTTCGGAAAGTTTTCAAAAAGCTCAAGCAGAAGTTGCGAAAACGTTGGAAATCGAATCAAATGACGATAATAAGGTTTGTACTCACATAGTAATACAACCTATTCTGCTTGATGGACACTTTGTTCCCATATGGAAATTTTCGTTTTCTAAATCGTTAAAGGCTTATTTTTCATTTTTTTTAGTTTAGTGAAATCTTCCTTTCAACTGATACAACCGATATGGATGTTGAAAAATATGAAACAACTTCTCCATTTTATGAGGACAGTCTACCATCGTGCCCTGGGGAGAGCATTTCACATCTGAACGAAGATGCTATTGAAACATCTTCTGCTAAGAACTGTACCGACTCAAAACAATCTGTTCACCGAAAATTGCGGACTTTAAACTCATGTAACAAACTGAAAAAACCGAAGAATAAACGACAAATTTGTAGAATTAATAAACGATGCCGCAGAATTGAAGATTCCGATATTGTAGAAAATTCCAAGGCCAAAGAGAATTCTGGCGCAACCTCTTCTAATAGCAGCCGGAAAAAAATGCGTTACCATTGTGAGATCTGCAAAAAATTCTTCTATGAAATTAATAGATATGAAGGTCATATCAAGCAAGTCCATGAAGGCGTATCAAAACCTTATAGCTGTCAGGTTGAAGATTGCAATAAAACCTATAGCAAGTACAAAAACCTCACTTATCATATAGCCGAAAATCATATGGCAAAGGACCAAGAGGAAGTTTACAAGTGTGAGGAATGCAATGAAAAAATTTTTAAAACGAATGAAACACTAAGGCAGCATATAAGAAATCAGCACGCTCGATCTAAAGATGACCCTAAAGTCAAAGATGGTGACAGCTTTGGTGAGAACAACAAGGCACAGACTGGCTCAATTTGTGATCAGTGTGGGTTTATAGCAGCCCATCAATATACCCTAGCTCAACATATTAAAAACAAACACATGGAGGCACAAAAAGTCAAATGTGAATATTGTCCCAAAGTATTTAAGTCCCAAAGCTATTTGAAATACCACATGCTAAGTCATAATCCTGCGAGTAAAAAACCCTTTCAATGTACGGAATGTCCAATGGCATTTGGACGAAGAACATTGTTGAATATCCATAAACGTACCCATCTCAACTACAACGAACGTTTGAAATGTGACTTTGAGGGCTGTAATGTGCGATTTGTAAAACCTGCTGATAAGAGGTTACACATGCGCTTAGTACATTTGAAAGTTAAAAAACACGTATGTGATTTTTGTGGAGAAGCTTTTGGTGCTATGCAAACTCTACGACATCACCGCTATATACACACCGGAGAGAAACCATATAAATGTAGTGTATGTGGGCAGGGATTTAGGCAGCATACAGCAATGAAAACTCACCGCAAGGGGCATTTCGGAAAAGGAGAAGAAGTTGGACTGCAGCAACAAGGTAATGAAATAGCACAGTCGTCCGAATGATAAGCAAGTGTTGGAAATTTTCAATATAATAAAAGAACCCGGTGGATTGCTTACCGGCCAATGGCTGTCACCTAAGTGTACCTGTTATGTTGTTTTTTCGTCATGTAGAGGTACATCCTCGATTACATGCTACCTACGCTTCTGGTGCATGCCGGGATAGCAGAGTTCCCTTCTGGTTCCAGACCTTGGGGTCTGGTCCTCGGGGTCTGTGAGGCGTATTCGATGCATGGAGTGGCTGCATTTCCGCTGGATACTAGGGGACTTTAATGCGCACCATTCTCCCCTGATAGCTCCACGTTTTACACGGTGAATGTGAACGCCCCTTCAAGAATTACGGATAATTGCAGCAACTTGCCAGACATCTCTACTGCACCATCTGGCGCAGTACATGCGACGGCTTCATAGAATGCCTCTCAGATGTATGTATTGTTGAGAATAAATTTCGAGAACAGCCGCTCGCGGCAAACTTCTCACATATCAATGAGTGCTGTGCAATTCAAATTTTATGCTAAATTATAAGAGACACCTCATTGGGGAGAAGTTTTAATATGACATAGCACCTCACAAAAGTCGTCAGTATTAGGAGGGGATAACCACAGCTGAAAACTTTGTTAATGCTCGGATTCGCTGCGTCGGTCCTACTGATCTCAGAATCTTAGGTTGTTTAATGTGTGGTATTGTGTCCCCACATACGTGAAGGTGTCTGTTACCCGCGAAAACCGGGCAATGACATAGGAAATGCTTCAACTTCTTATCTTCCCCATATGCTTTACACATACTGCCACTTGCCGCACCGATTCCTTTCAGTAATAGCATCGTCTTCTCACGATCCGGATTTACCCATCGGAATTTTTTTGGTCTTATCGGCCGTCTCGCTATTCCACAATGCTACGAAAGGCTTCGGAGCAACCAACTTTATTGACCGCAGTCCTCTGGCCTTCAGATCCAAATCGTCTGATCTTACATACCCCCTTACTCCGCTTTGGCCCGTCACCCAAACAATGCGGATCGCGCTATTCTCAGAGAAGTCTTTAATCTCCTTACACTCCCCGACTGTTCGTGACCTTACCGTCTTGGTTGTTTTTGCCTCGATGGTTAGTTTACTGTCCGCAATGATGTTTATACTCGACGTCCTCGCGTTAACACCACACCACCTCACACATTCTGTGATCGCCCGGTTCTCCGCCTGCAGGACCGTATTATGGTCAGGCAGTCTAAAACAGATCTCAGTCCCTGTGTTCTCAATGTAGACCCCCAAGTAAAATCTGTTCTCCAGTTTTGATTCATCCGTGTAACATAAAAAACTGTGCCGCTGGCAGCAGTGCCTAACACACGACTTTAAGTGTCGTTTCAGAAATCCGATAAGAAACCTCTTCCATTCCTTACAGGTTTCCTATCGTCGCCTCCATTATACCGCCGCAATGGCTGCCTGATACTGGAAATGAAACCTAAAATTTAGAGAAAGATCTATATGGGGGCTAAAATAAGTATAATCCGAACTTGATTACCCATCAAGACCCTGAACAATGGTTTGCATTTGTCAAATCCTTTGCAAGAGAGGAATAACATTTGCAGCCACCTAGTCTCTTTGAAGTTAAAACGGAGAATATGTTTATAAGACTGCCATACAAAATTAGAACGTGGCGTAAAAGGTGGTATGATCGTATAAGACATTGGGCGATCGGGTTGGCCTGGCTATAACATTTAATTTTATTTTACCATTCACAATAGAGTTATTTCTGCAAGTGGTCACACTTATTTGTGAAAAACATTTCATGGTAATCGTGACAACAGATGTTCCACATAAGCCTGCACTGGTAATTTATTCAGAACTTTGTTGTGCTGGATAGATGTCATTTTTGTACAATACACTGCATCGTACTAAAATAAATCACAGCTTTCATGGCAATCCCATGGCAGCTGGTTGTATGTACAATACAAGATTGACCCGATGAATTCCTTCATCGGCAAGGGCTGCCGGCTCAGTGCTACTACTACAACAACAACAGCCATCATGGCAATCCTAACATTTTCATTGCACTGCACTATATAGTACTAAAATAAAACACAGCTATTGTTAAATTTTGTTGTCGTACGACGTGTTTAAAGTACGTCTTAATTTAAATACGCCTTTAAGGATGCCACCTTTGTGTTAGTATTTAAAGGTGGCAACATAGGTAGAAAAAAAACAAACAACCGAACGTCATTGAGGAGAAATATCAATCAATTTGTTAAAAAAAATCATATTTGAAAAATACTGATATATACGTACATATATATAATCGAGACCCAGTTAGTTCATTTATAAGTTCCTTCTTAGTTCAAATAAAAGACACAAAAAAGCGACGAAGTAATGCTTGCGAAAGTAAGCGACCAACCCAAAACAGACAAAAAGAAATCAGTTCTCTCTGCACAATGGAAAACATCGATGTGAATTATGGTCCCCAACACACAACTAGACACCAAGTTATGGCCAAATATGTAACCGCACTAAAGCAACTACGTTCATTTGCAGAAAAAAACTATGAACTACGTCCTTTTGCTTTCGATAACTATGTACTCTATCAATACTTTTTTCAACAACGCAACAATGCCGATGGGGACTCCTCCGACACGTCGGGTGATGGCGGAGTCAGCCTTATGAGTTTTTCCCCCATGAATTATCTTAAAATGGAGTTGCTCAATTTCATCTTGGATCGTCGAAGGCAGATACTCTATTATTTGTTGTTTTTGCTACTAGCCCTACTCTGCTTCTTTGTCTATCGTCATGAGACATCGGCCTCGGAACGTAGTGTCCAAATTGTGTATCCAGGAATGCGTATATGGCGCCGCATAACACTTCCCCTGCTACAGCGTTTTCCACGACTCACCGAATTATATGATGAGTCGTGCCTCATGGGGAATCCATTTTTTCAAGTTGATGACTTAAGTTGTTCGTCGTGTGCGCACGTTGAGGGGGTTATGGATTTAACAAATTCTTTGGGTAATGGTAGCAATGAGAGTGATGAGAATGCCAGTGATGTCGTCAAAGTGGATGATTCTTCGTTAAACAAACTGTTGCATTCTGAGTATGTGCCTTTTGTGTTTAAGGTGAGTGAATGATTGTCGCAAAACTAAAGAACATTTATTTTTTTATTTTTTGTACCATTTAAAAATGAAGGAAACCCCCACCTTTTTGTATCCTAGTAATGTTATTTAGTTTTGGGTAAAATTGGCTGCTTATAAAATGACATTAGTAAATCCCAAAACACTTATGCAGAGTCAGAGGAATTAATTTTATCATCTGCTATATGGGAAAATTGACATTTGTCGAAAGTAAATTGGAGCTTGGGGGACACATTTTGTTTTTTGGATGAGCTAGGTGGTTTCGTTGCATAGTATCGATCGCTGATGGAACATTTTGTATTAGTTTAAAAGCTCTGGTAAGGTGAGGACCATAAAAAATTAACTTTCGTCAATGGTTGTTGTTGTAGCAACATTCGTAAGTATACAAATTGATTCATCCTAATATAATTTTGACACGGCTGCCTTTGCCAAACCCAGGTTTAAGAATCTGGTGGCCCATAGTGATTCTCCATTTAGAATGGTTGTTTTTATTTGGCAATGTAAATAGGAGATTGGGGTTATGGAATCCTGAATGGCATGCACGGTAGATATTGGCGTTGGTATCGTCTACTCTTGAGTTATATGATTTCAGTTTTGTCCACCATTCGGATCTAAAGTGGACCAGAGTTGTTCTGGTTTTCCTAGGTAAGTCGTTCTCATCATCTGCTATTGGTAGTGGGCGTCCACTAAGGGCTGTATTCGGCCGGTATTATGAGGTTGCTTTGGCTACATTATCACGATGAATATCCTTCAAGCCTGCCCTCTATGAGGGGCTCATAAGTGAATTGGTGACAGAGGGGATCTAACCCAATGAGCCAGAAATTTGGGCGATTCTCCCGGTGGCAGCTAAAGACATTCTCCTTAAAGAAAAGCGCGATATGATCTTAAGCTTTATGAAACTTGGCCTGCTCGTCTAGATGGTCGATTTTTGTCAACTTGTAGATAGCACGTGATGGTCCCTGGAGCTGAGTCTTTACAAAATCATTCAGTTTCTCCGCAACGCACTGCCCAATCCTGAACGAGTTTACTCACCTATAGTAACTTAACTAGGATCGCTATCACCATATGCATTTGTGGCTATTACAACAACATCCTGTGGCCAACGTTAGCGCTGCATAATTCTCTACTAGCCAGTCAATCGTTTTATAGGTGATTAATAATGCATCTCCGCCTATACCCTATTTACCTGCCTGCCAAAGATTTGAGGATTTTGTTTCAGTTTCTTGTTTATCTGACTTCACAGTAGCATTATGCGGAGGCCGAGATCAGCACCGATCGCCTGGGTTTAAATTCCGACGCAAACATCAGAAAATCTTTCAGCGGTGGTTATCCCCTTATTATCGCCGCTGCCAACTCGGCGCCCCGGTTGCCCGGTTTGGTAGCGTGCTTGGATTACCAGTGCAGGGGTCGTGGGTTCGATTTCCGCCAGAAGCCTTGGTCTGTGTGGTATCACAATGAAACTAAAATTGTCTAAGTGAGTCTGTAAAGGACTGCCACTCTAACCTAACCTATCCCCTTATAAATGCTGGCAACATTGAAGAGATAATCTGCCGTGTCAAAACTTCTCTACCAAGTGGTGTCACTTGCTGCTCGCCATTCGGATTCGATTTAAAAAATTAGGCCCCTTATCATAAATGGAATGTTCACGGAAAATTTAGTATTTAGTTTAGTAGCATGTGCTGACGACGAGGAAAGGCTGTCGACTGTCAACCCTAGATCTTCGTTTTATTTACTACTGTCGGAATTCTTTGATCATCGACATTGAAACCGCCTTTGTCCAGGTGGTGAATAGAATGGCTGAGGATTTCGGTGAATAGAATGGCCTGTGCTTTCGATATAATCCAACCACTTTTTCCGTTTGTGTCCACCGACTAACTTGCTAATCTGTGGGTGAAGTTCCTTGTGTTGCCAGGATTGGTTCAGCTTCACGTTCGGAGAACCTTCTCTGCGCTGCGAACATCAGAAGAGGGCAGTTGTCCGATTATGTTCTCAGAGCAGTCCCTAACCTGTCCGCTTTCTTCTGGTTTACATACGTACGACATTCCGAGATTATGAAGTTATTCGTCTCTAAGATTATGGGAAGGTGATCTGCGGCGAGCGGCCATATCGTGAAGTTTATCAGACTTGCACCGACTATCATGATGCCAGACGAACTCAAGCAGTCTTCCATATTACTGGTAGGGTTCGCTTCATTTATGTTGCAGAAAGTGGAGTCGTCAATTTTTTTTCAAGTGCTGCACCTCCCTTTTCGTCCCTAAGAACTGAGTGCCAAAGTTCATGGTGAACATTAAAGTCTACCATGAATAACCGGTTTTTGCTTTCAAAATCCGCCTCGAGCGGTATTTGAATGAACAATTATCTAAGTAGCCGTTTGGAGATTGAACACTTAATAGACCTCGACTTGAGGTCCTCGTTCGGATGAGAGTGGTTTATGTAAACTGTCAAATGATGCACAATTTATTTTGGGTCTAGTTGTTGACCATCGACTCTTTGGCCTATTGTTGATATTCTCAATAATGCTGCCGATATTTGTAAGTCTGTGTCAGCCTTGTAAAAACTCTACTTGAAGTAATACTCGGCAACATGCTGTTCGTACATGGTTGTAACGAAGAGATATCAAGTGGATATTTCTTGGCTTTAAAAAGGGATCAAAAGATCCTTCCTCATAGAAAATATCCATATCGTACATTTTCAGCAAAAAATATTTCTATTATGAATTTGATTTTTTTTAAATATATTTTTTAAAGAAGTTTCTGCGAAAATTTTATTTGCCGTTCCAGGTTTTTCTTTTTTAAATGCTAATCAAATTGTGCTTAATTTTAGATTGACCAAAAACCCATAGACCTTCAAGATTTCCATAAAATATATGTGGACAATCATGAAATCTTCCAGCGTGATGCATATCGCGTTCAATCAACAAATCGTGATGTCACCAATCTTGATGAACTATTCAGCCAATTTAATCAGACTTTTAAACATCAAACACACAATTTATGGCGCTGCAATCGAATGTTACCTGCACGTCTCTTACGATCATTTATATCACGTCCCACAAAGCTACCGAGTAGTTTAGCACTGGAGAGATATATGGCAATCGATACGAATATGGCACCATCCTATACGCTGCCAGATACAGAATGCCCTCATGTTTACATACAACAAACTGTTGGTTCACGTTTCATTATCCTAAGACCTACGAGTGAATGTCGACATCGATGTCGTACATTGTCAATGCGTTTGCCACAATCATATGTGTGTAAGTAGAGAATGATGGCATTTTAATCCATTCCCCTCATTTAATCTTTGCTTTTTTTTGTAAAAATTTTAGTAAGCTACAACAGATACTGGAAACCGATCTCTGCCCCTGATCCTGTATCAGATTCTATGTCTATTAGTCTTATTGGATCTTATTGTTAGAGAGAAATAATTGCTATAGCATTGGTTATTTCTAGCAGTGCCAGCTTGCAGCTTTTAACATTTTCTAACAGAACTTTTCGTTTTTCTTTTTTTAAACATTTTCAGTTTACACGTGTGTTCAATTTCAAATTTCCTCAATTGGAAATCTCACAATCAGCAATATTTTTTTTTGCAATGTTAAAAAAAACAGAAAATTTGTAGGAACAACATGCAGTATTAGACTTGAATTTCTATGAAATCTTTGAAGCCGTTAACCAGAACGGCAAGTACTTCGTTTTCATGACATCGTCATTTGGAATTTTTGAAACGTGTTACAACGATGTAAAAAGGTCTCATCTGCATTTTAAGCTCAGTGACAAGTATTACCTATCTCAATGACACGCAAGGATAATCAATTGAACTATACATCGAAATAACCATAGTTGTCTTCCGAATACACCACCAAGTACCAATTGCAACATTTTGAGTTCAACGCAACTGAACGACCTTGCTCCCCAGAGAGCAAGTATAGCTGCCCGCAAAACTGAAATATTTAAGAAAACATTTGGTTGGCTGATTTACACACTTCGTTGCATAAGAAGGGCCCTGACGGAATATCATTGCTAATGCTCAACCATCTAGAAGACGGGGTCAAATATCTGACGGACACCACCAATATATCGATCCATAACCTAGTAATACCTGAGTTATGGAAAATGGGTCAGGTGGTTTTCATTTTCAAACCAGAGAAATATTCCGTTTAAGGAGAGTCATACAGTTCGAGTTTTCTTCTATCTGAAGGTCACAAAGACACCTGAGGCGCTACTTAAATTTGTCCCCACTTCCAGCTGATAACCAACATGGTCTGCTGGACGAAGAGTTTAATTGTGAACTACATTTGTGGTTGACAGTCATACGTAGAGTTAAACAGGGACTTCCCCAGGGGTATGTTCTCTCCCGGCTTCTATTTAACTACTACATCTCAAAGCACCCTCCTCCCATACTGCAGTAAAGATAATATCAAACAGGGATAAAGGCTCTGTCCTTTCAATGAGCTGGGGAACGTATAAACATTTATCTCCAAGACCTAGCAGAATTTATTCAAAGTCGCTACTTGAAAATCGAACCCAGGATATACATAGCTACACTCTTCATACTCCTGGACGAAACGGATTTCAATGAAGCTTGTAGTCATAGTCGATGGACAAAAAATGGTGACCTACGGCAGCTTCTTCTAACCGTCAGAGCTCATGCTACCACAGTCTGCGATAAGGCCTACATAAGAGAACCAAAATCCACAAGTCTTTGGCTGGCAGCATTTGGGGTATGGACAAATAGACATTCACCCTTAATCCCGTTGGCGAAGGCGAAAATCGTCAGCAGTCGTAGTCGAAGGCGAATGGCACATTTCGTGGTAACTTATTCGCCTTCGACAGTTTGATAATAGAAAATAATGTGGTAAATAAAAAAATAATAGAAAAGTAGATTCCATACTGTTTCGACAAACAGGCCCAATGTAGTTTAGAACGCAGTTAACTTATATATCGACCTTTTTCGTCAATTTCACAGTCGAATTCGACTTACGTGATACCAAAATATGAACGAATTTTTGTCTTCGACAACCATAATAACATTTTGTAAAATTTTCGACATTATTAATCGTCTAAAAAACAATTGGCCGACCAGTAGTGAATTAAACAGCGCCAATGTGTACCGCAGGAGTGAGCTGTAGGCAGTGGAGAAACCTACAGACCCGTAGAAAAGCAGATCTAAGTCGCAAAGCAGGAGCTTTAGACGACAAACATGGACGCAAGATCCTTAAAGTTAAAGACCGTAGTGAGCTTCTCTCTAAACCCCTTCCCAGGTATCCCAGCAACAGCACAACACCGATCCACTTACAACCTACTCATATCTAACGCTTCTGCAGGATATTCATCAGGTTACTTTACCCTAGGCAACTTGATCAAATCAGACGAATATATTGCTTGGCAGACTTTCACCACCCCTTACAGACGATCAGAATGATCTTCCCAGAAAAAACAGAGCTTCTCTGGTTCAATAAAGATCCGGGTGATGTAGCAACCGAAACTCATTTCGCTCAAGGTTATATGAAACCATTGCTAAAATCTGCCCTGAATGTAACGCAGCACCCCATGACACCAATCACCTATATGTATGCTCGGAGAAACCAACTAGACTGCTAGATTTGGAGATCAGAATGATACTGCAATGAATCAATGCGGCTACAACAACAACATTTAGACACTCTGGAGAACTAAGGTTCATTGTGCTTGTCAATGGTGAAACAATTAAAGGTGGTCTCATTTGTATAACAACCACAATTCATCCGCCATCTTGCCGTCAGGCTGATCAGCGTTTTGCCCACACACGCAAACAAATTTGTGTGCGTATGTGTATACGTGTTCGTACATGAGCAGAGTATATGTGAGAAAGAAGATAACAACAAAGAGAATGCAAACACAAGTCTGACATCTTAATACCGTCAAAGCCGGCCGGCTGTTTATTGCTGATCGCTTGAGACCACCTTTTTAAATCCGCATTGGTGCTTGTCCTAGAAAACTGTTTTAGAAAGCTCAGAAAACTATAAATAAAGTGTACTGGCATGCGGTACAAAACAGTAGATTGGAAAAGAGAAGGAATCATGCACGCAGGACAATAATGGGGACTACTTAGAACGGAAAAGAGTTCTCGTAGGCAAGTATGCACTTCAATAGCCCAGCAGGATAAGAGGCCACCCTGCAACCCTTAGCAGCAGTCCATGCTCTGTTTCCGTGTGGCCACTATAGAAAGTTCACTGATTCCATGGCATACTCAACAACGATCCATTGGAGATTTTACAATGCTGGCCATCAACACTTGTCTTCTTCTTAGTTGGATGCCATTGGCCGTTTCATCTACTGGCCCAACTCAGAAAAGATTTCCAATAGTAACGAATTTTTGGGCCTCTACAATTAATGAGATGTCTTTTTACACTTTCCAGTTTGTTTTTCAATTGAATTTTTTTCTGCGTTCATCGTCAGTCATGACAATAATGGGCACTACTTAGAACGGAAAAGAGTTCTCGTAGGCAAGTATGCACTTCAGTAACCCAGCATGATAAGAGACCCCTTGTCACCCTGCAAGCCTAAGCAGCAGCCCATGCTCTGTTTCCGTGGCCCTTATAGAAAGCGTACCAAGAAGCTGTTACAGGTGTGAGTTCATTGATTCCATAGCATTCTCAACATCGATTCATTGAGAGATTTTACAATGCTGGCCATCAACTCCTGTCTTATTCTTAGTAGGATCCCACTGAACGTTTGATTTATTGGCTGAACTCAGAAAAGACTGGTCACTCTGTAAGCCTAAGCAGCAGCCCATGCTCCGTTTCCATGGCCATTATAGAAAGCGTACTAAGAAGCTAGCACAGGTGTGAGTTCACTGATTCCATAGCATCCTCAACAGCGATCCATTGAGATATTTTACAATGCTGGTCATCAACTCTTGTCTTCTTCCTAGTTGGATGCCACTGACTGTTTGATGTATTGGCCGAACTCAGAAAAGACTGGTCACCCTACAACCCTTAGCAGCAGCCCGTGCTCTGTTTCCGTGGCCATGGCATCCTCAACAGCGATCCATTGATAGATTTTGCAATGCTGGTCATCAACTCTTGTCTTCTTCTTAGTTGGATGCCACTGAGCGTCTGACGTATTGGCCAAAATCAGAAAAAACTGGTCAACCTGCAACCCTCAGCACCAGCCCACGCTCTGTTTCCGTGGTCATTATAGAAAGCGTACTAAGAAGCTAGCACAGGTGTGAGTTCACTGATTCCATGGCATCCCCAACAGCAATCCATTGGAGATTTTACAATGCTGGCCATCAACACTTGTCGGATGCCATTGACCGTTTGATCCATTGACCGAACTCAGATAAGATTTCCAATAGTCTTGAAGTTTTGGTGCACCTACAATTAATGAGATGTCTTTTTACACTTTCCAGTTGATTTTTCAATTGAATTTTTTTCTGCGTCCAGGTTCCTTTATAACTGACTTATTTGCTGGGGCAGTTTTATTAATCTTGAGGACAACAACAAAATTATCATAGACAAAAGTACTAAGCATTTCTTCGTGTCTTTACAAATCAAAAATCTATACTGCATGGTGTTCCACGCACTCACATACAAATTGTGCAAACAAAAAAAAAAACATATTTCATTGACAAAAATCCCTTCCATTAACATAGACTCTTCCTTAATATTAAACAAAAAATATGTATATTTTATCACAAATTTTAGCCATTTTTATATATCCAACAATTTTGTGTTATATTTAAGGACTCATATACATACCTACAATTTTATATTATTATGCTATTCAAATTTGATCTTTCCACAATTGTCTTGATCTTGTCAAAATGATTGAATTTTGTGTTCAATGCTATCTGAACTGCAAATGAGGAAACAGTGCTACAATGATGATGCCGCTTATTGTGAAGGCGTATATTTTTCATATATTTACACGAAAAACGGAGTATTTTTTAGTTACATACATATGTATATTATATATATATCCAATGAAATTTAATTTCAAAATAAATGAAAATAATTCAAACAGCATTTAATTTCATTGTTTGATTCATGTTCAAACACAGAAAGAGTTTTTCTTATCTCTTTAGACCATAAACACATCTTATTATCGCTTTGTGTGCAATTTCCATCCGATTTTTGCTTTTCGATTTACATTGGCTAAACAATTCACAGTCATTAGGAGTACAGATACTAGATATGATTTCACTAAAAGAGATCTGATGCTCTGTGGTATGTATAAGTCGGTTTAATAGAGTGTTCTTAACATTCCGAAAATTTAATTCTGCCAGTCATTGATATATCCAATTTGTGCAGGGTATTCGCATACCAATTCATGGCTGCGATTTGAACAAAGTATGATTGATTGATTTGGTTGGATTTTGATTTGAAACACCTTGTCTCCAGTTTTACTCCGGTGGATTAGAGGCTAGTCACAATCCGCATAAAATCCAAATTCTTCAACATCAGCCTTAGTTGTGACCATGCCCCGGCGGAAGACAAAGATGAGCAGACCAAGGATATTTTCTACGAGCGAGAATATGACCACTGCCCCGTCCATGATATTAAAATCGTTCTGGGAGATTTTAATGCAAAGAAAGGGAAGGAAGACATTTTTGGTCCAACAGTCGGAAAGTTTATTCACAAAGCCACATGGCTGTCACCCGATCAAAACACGAGGAACCAAATTGATTACTTTGTGATAGATGGAAGGCATTCATCCAGCGCCTTAGATGTACGATCGATCCGTGGAGCGACTATAGATAGATGGCGGCGAAGAGGATACCACAGAACCAATCAATGATGATGATATAGAATATTTACCTCCTAGTTAGAATGAGGTCCAGGTTGCAGTGACCCGACTAAAGAACAACAAGGCAGCAGGAGCCGACGGATTATCCGCTGAACTATTTAAGACCGGAGGCGACACGCTGATAAGGCGTATGCATCAGCTTATCTGCGCAATCTGGCTAGAAGAACGCATACCCGATGATTGGAACCTCAGCATACCACGTCCCGCTCAAATGAAAGGAGACATGACGAAATGTGCCAACTTCAAAGGAATAAGTCTCCTCCCCATCGCATACAAGATACTCTCGAGCGTACTGTGTGAAAGATCTAAAGTCAATGAGATAATTGGGCCCTATCAATGCGGCTATTCACACTGCGTCAAATCCTGGAAAAAAACCGAGAAGGACAAATCAACACCTACCATCTCTTTGTTGACTACAAAGCCGCTTTCGATACTCCTTTACGTTCAAAGGTATTTCAAGCTATGCCTGCAAATGTCCCTGCAAAATTAATAAGACTCTGCAGGATTACACTTGCTGATACGCGTTCCTCAGTAAGAATAGGAAAGAATCTCTCCGAATCATTTAATACCAAACGAGGTTTCAGACAACGAGACAGCCTATCGTGTGATCGTCAAGCTCCTCAGGTGAGCAAGCTTGTTCCGAACGTTAGTCCATTGGTTATTTAAAGGCGCCAACAACACGTCTTGTCATTTCGAGTATCATAGGCATTCAGTATTTAAGCAAAAACCGGTGCCGTCTGGCCTCTCTCCACTCTATGTGGCTGTTTGTAACTGTGAAAACGCCCGGTAGCTCTCATTTGAGTTTCTAGTGATGACAGTTAACACCACACAAATCGGATCTCAGAGTTTCAAACCATATGGTGCTCATAGCCATCAAGTGCCGGGAGAATTTCTTTCTCAGTGTCATCGACAAGTGTTCTTACACAGCCGTGATTTGGTCGAAACCCAGACTGTCTAGTTGTAAGATTTCGTTAATTTGAATACCCAAATATCGGCTGATGGACAGAAAAGGTAGGATTGATATGGGTTCATATTCATTGGAGATTTTGGGATTGGAATGAATGGCATATTTCATTGTCATAATTATTATTGACACCTGAGTCAGTGTTGCAACTTTCGAATTCTCCAACCATTTTAACCGCTTGTGCTTACCGATCAACTTTCTTATCACATGTTTTAGTTAATTTCTAGTTCTGCTGCCATAATTAGTTCGGCGAATGGGGGCGATTGTCGTTGGAATATGTTTTCGGTATGGTCCCTGAAGTGTAAATAGTAAGTTTTTTTCTGGTTGACATATGTACGGCGTCCAGAGACAATGATGTCAATTGGTCGATGGAGTTCTATGTTGATGGGAAGGTGGTCTATGGGAGAGGTTGTTAGTATTGTTTTATATTGCTTTAAATTATATATAACTAATAAAGACCATTTTGGTAAGTTTGAAATAAATGAAATTGAATACTCATAGTCATATGAAGCGATTTAAAAAGTCTCTTTTTGTTTAGTTTTTAAATTTGTACATTTATTTTTATTTATTACCAGAACTTGTTTTCGTAATTCCGGTTAATTGTATACCAGTTGTTTTCGTCACATCTTCCACTTCTTTGTTTATGTACACATCCAAATCTTCCAGCGGCTTATAGTACATGTGGACCAATTGTGAGCCAGCCATCATGGATAACACAGCACATGACATAAATTTCAAATATTGACCCCATGATACTCCGGCAGGCATTGTTTAAACTATAGCTGGAAATCCAATCAGAAAAATAATGCTTGTTATGAAGCTTGGGATGCTGTGGTATTTGCAGTAGTCTCTGTTCCTAGATGATGTATTTTCTCTTCTACGTAGTTCTTTGCTTGTCGTTTCTTAAATGTTCTATCTGAATGTTGAATGGAATTGTTACAATAACCTTGTATATGACATTGAAAATATTACTTACAAAAATTTGTTTCTCCAACTGTCCAATTTATCATAGAGAACTCAAGGGCAGCACCCAAACAGAAGAAAACCGGTAGAAAACGATAGACACCAAAACGTTTTTTTCCAGGCACACTATCCAGAATACGTTTAAAGGTTGAACTATAGACTTTCATATCTCTGGAATATTTTGAGTTTATTGCACTATTCTGTTATTTATTCAATATTTTCGTAAATTTCCATTGCATGTTGTTCGACTTTGGGAAAAAGTTATTTATTGTGAATGATTTTATGTAACATGTTCTTACCTATGAACATATGGGTTTTCGGTATTTTAGAGTTGCCAAGTCACTGTTTGAAATTTTTGTTATTGTGATGTATGAATCCAATCAAATCAGTACTGCAATACTATAACGTTTGCACTAACGACCATGTTATATCTAATTCCGACTTAACAGAAATCGTTATCTGTTTTTTCAAAACGATTCATCTTTTGTTGTTAATGTAAGAGCTGGAATGTTTAAATCTATCATAATTTACAACAAATTTTATATAACAGTGGTATAACATCCATTAAATTTTCAAATGACCGAATCCGATTATGGTGGATGGCGCAATAAATAATTAAAATCTTTCTTCGACTTTTCACTAATGATGTAGCTCAGTGGCACACCGTTACAACTCAACTGTAAATAAAAATATCATTATCAGTTTGGGTCAAAACTTGAATCGCTGTTGTCGTACCCACATTTCCATGTGGAGGTGGCGATTCTCTTCCAGCTCTTGTAGGTGAGCAAGCTCGTTCTGGTCCAAAGGACCGATCGCCGCGGGAAAAGGGTGGCCATTGGTCATCTAAAGGCGCCAATAACTCGCCTTGTCATATCGAGCGTCGTAGGCACTCAGTATTTGTGCAAGAGTCGGTGCCACCCGGCCTCTCACTGATACTCTCCGCTCGATACGGTTGATTGTCCGGGACTGCCGTTGCAGCTACTCCATATGGAGCAGTCCACTATCCGCAACCCGCGCCCGGTAGCTCACAGCTAAGATTCTCGTGACAGCAATAATATTGGGTTGCCCAAAAAGTAATTGCGGATTTTTCATATTCACAGCTTGTGACTCTGTAATTGCATTCTTTCTTCTGTCAAGTATCAGCTGTTACTTTTAGCTTGCTTTAGAAAAAAAGTATATTTGATTAAAGTTCATTCTAAGTTTTATTAAAAATGCATTTACTTTCTTTTAAAAAATCCGCAATTACTTTTTGGGCAACCCAATACTACACAGATCGGACCCTAATGTTCCAGCCTGTGTGGTGCTCCCAGCTATCCCGTGCCGGTATGAATCGTACAGTATCAATGAATATTATGGATTGATCTTGGATAACAACTCAACTATAGTTGCGTCGCCACGAAATAAAACTATGAAGCAATCTTTTTTGTGAACATTTTTATCAGTGTTTTTTCAATATCAATGTTTAAAACATTCAGCTACTAACCATATTGTAAAAAGTATGCAATACAGTGAAGAAACGGAAATTTATATAACAAATTTTCCCTGTGGCAACGCAACGAAGTTGAGTTGCAATCCATAATTTAGCCGTTAGGTCTCCCTCGAAACTTTGATTTTTAATCACAACTGATTTTAAGTCGGTTAAAAATACCATTTTTATGTTGAGATTTGAAAAAAACTGATCAAAGTTTATTATTAGCTTATTAAAATATTGTACAAAACGTAAACTTATTACGATACGCAGTGTTAAAAATTCATACCGTCGAATTTTATCTATAATTACAGTAAGCATAATTTTTGTATTTTTCCGATGAGATTTTTCGGTTCTTGACCAAAACGATTGACAACTAAATAAAAATAAATAAATTCTAATAGAATTTAATTGATGTCCAATTTATAATGGAGCAATGGACAACTTAAGACAAACATTGCTAAAAATTGAATTATCTTCTTAAAAACATTATATACACAAAGAATGTCGAACATATATACACCCTAATGTATACATATCATTCTTAATTAAGGCCTAAGGCATCTCCATCCATTACATTTTCATTGCCTTGCATTAAGGTGTTTATAAAATTTCGATTGGCAATTGCTGCTGCAGCAGCAGCCGCGGCTGCTCCATCAGGTTCTTGGTTTATATTGCCGTTATTGCTAGTATTACTACTATTTGCTTTATTGTGTATTTTACGGTGATTTTTTAGACAAGTTGGTTGTCGGTACGCCTGACCGCATATATCACATACGTAAGGCTTTTCTCCAGTATGTATGTAAACATGGTGACGCAAAGTTTTTCTCGATGCAAAACTTTCGCTGCAGTGTGAACATTGAAATGGTTTTAACTTTTGGTGGACGGCCTTAATGTGCGCCTCTACTTGATACTTGCGCACAAATTCTCGTCCGCAAAATTTGCACGCGGTCTTGTCTTCGGAATGTACCAGCATATGTTGATCCAACATGAACTTCTTGGCAACGCGTCTGCCACAAATTTTGCACTCATACTTTTTATCGTCGGCATGTATGCGAAGTTTATGATATTTTAGTGTATATTGCGAGTTAAAGGACTTTTTACAGATTTCACATTCTAAACGTTCCTTTATAATTTCTTTTTGCTTCAAATCATCTTCAGTGGGATGACGAGTTCTCATGTGATATCGCAAATTTGACGTTTGTTTGAATGTAGCTCCACATTGTTCACACACAAATCTGGTGGGTACCTCACTCATAAGATGCTTAACACGAACATGACGCTGTAATGTGATGTAACTGGTGTATTTCTTATCGCAACCGGGTATTTTACAGCTATACGCCTCTTCTTGGCGCTCATGGGTTTCCCGCATGTGAGTCGATAAGCCTCCCATAAACGAATACGACTTGTCACATAGCTCGCATTTGTAAGCTCTTTTCTCTCCTTGATGTATTTTCCGAACATGAGCATCGAGTGTTACTTTGTGGGCGAATCTACGGTTGCATTGATCACATTTATGGCTATTGGTAAGACCTTTTTTACGTCCACTGGCCGCCGATCGTTTGCCAGGCGAAAAGGAAGACTTTTGTTTTTTCTCAGTTTTTACTTCAAAATCGGATTCTGATGATATACTATCGGATTCCAATTCAGTTTTATAATCATCCAAATCTTTGAATTCACTTTCGTGCATATCATCTGTATCATTGGGAGATTTTTTTATTTCTCCACTTTTTCTCATGGATTCTAGTACAAAGTCTGAATCGGAATCAGCATTTTCCTCCTCATATTCCTCCCCAGGTTCGCTTTTTGGGGCTTTTTTCATAGTTTTCTTTAGAACTTTGCGGGAATTTTGTATCTTCTTGCTTAATACTTCATTGTCAGAGCTATCATTGTCATCGTTCGTATGGAAATCCATATGTTGCCAGTCTTCATAGTCTTCATCAAGTTCTTTTACCTTAACTTCACAGGCGATTTCATTGTCTTTATCCGAATTTTCCAACAAATTCGCTTGAAAGTGATCTTTTTCCCTGTCTGCCACATCATCTTTGTTATCATGCCCACTTTTTTCGCTTGCTTTTATGCGTTTTCTTTTTCTGTTAGATTTGTTATGATTTTCTGGCAAAGATGAATCCTCTTTTCGTTTTGTCTTCCTACATTTACGTTTATTTCCATCAATTTCAGTTTGAAACGGATCGGGATCCATATTGTTAATAACATTGTCGCTTTCGACTCCGTCCAATAAAATGGCTTCAGTTTCCATTAAGGAATCTTTAAGCTGTAATAGATTGACAAAGATATAATTAATTGAAGGTGATGGGAAAATTTAATTGAAATGTAGAGAAAACAAGTAAAAATGTGATTTAGAGTTAGCATGCACAATTTTATATACATATTATCTTATCAAATACAATTAGCACAAGAACTCATCTCTATAGATATTCAAAAACTAAACTTGGAAAGTCGTTTTACGTGGAAGCTGTACCAGATTATGGACAGATTTTACCGACATATCCTTGCAAGCCTTCATTTCTTTGGGATCAGACCACCTCCCCATAATTCTCACCATGGACCGACCACTCGACTTCATAACCTCTGAGCGCCGGACGTTTACCAATCCAAAGAAGGCCGATTGGGTCGGCTTCAGAGAGTACACCAATCGCTGCTTCAGTTAACTGTCACCCCCCTCGAATGTGTTAGTAGCCCAGAGGAAATTCCGATACATAATTAACTCAGCAGCCGCTCGCTTTCTACCAGCCGTTCGAATACCCCAATGCGGCCCAATTTTCCGGCGCAGGCAGTGGTACTCGCGGATGAGCGTGATGAGATTCGTTGCATAGAACCCACTAACCCTAGAATCAGCATGCTGAATATGTAAATAAAAAGGATTGTCAACGAACTTGGCTGGAACACTTTGAGCAATGTAACTTAGCAACCGGTTAAGGCAAGCTGTGATCTACTGTTATGCCAATCTCGAACACCGGTAGACGGGATGATGGGCCACGGCCACTTTTGGAGACGTAACTGTGACTGATGCGAAGAGATGAACAAGGTTGTTCAACCGTCGATTTATAGTGCATCCCGAGAGTGACAGGGCTAGGAGAGCCATTTGTCGTATCCGTGGTCTCCGAGCCGATGGACAACCATCATAATGTACCGTGGGCGATGTTACAAAAGTCATCCGTTCCATCCAATCATCATCCAAGGCGTTGGGCCCCGAAGAAATTTCTACACTAATGCTTAAGAATCTGTATCTACCTGGAGTTGAGTATATGGTGTTCTACTCATTGGTAATTAGAAAGTTGGCGCATTGACAATACCAAACTGTCGACATCGATAGGGCTAGCTTTCGTTGTTCAAGAGTTAGTGTGTTTTTATCCGACATACGGAAGGACGTCAGACATTAACATTTCTAGGTGTTACAAATGGAACGACAGGTTTAGTATACCACTTTTATATGGTGAAGGAGCTCACCGTAGGCTTCCTTTCCGCAAAGAGAAGTGAAGCTTAGTGAAGTAAGCATAGTAGGAAAGCATTGGGGTCATTTATAAGCCACATTTATACTATGCTCAACCACTTTGGGGGACTTTAAAAAAAGTTTAATTACTCACCAGCAAATTGAATATATCATTTTCGGCTTCTTTTCCCGTCTTCAATTGTACTTGTAAGGCCTTACAAGGCATGGATACTCCATTATCATCCAATTCGATTTTACATTCGTCGGTACCACGAAAAACTCGGAACAGCTTTTCAGCACTATCTAGGGCTTTATTGCGGAATGCCTCAAAATGTTGCAATTGTCTCATACAACTGATGCACACACTGGCTGGGTAGTCTTTATCCTGATTTGTCTCCTCATCACCTTCAATACCCACATATTTGTCCAAAAGATCCCTCAATTCAGGATTGGAATTAACACAAACGAAATTTTTTCCCGAGTCGACATCCTCCAGATTTACTTCGTTTTTGATTAATTTGCTTAGGCATGTGCGACAGCGTTCCTTAGCATTGATCTTTGTTAAAGCCGACGACATTTTTTTCTCTTATAATTTACATAAAAATTGGATTTACAAAAAGTTTGGACACACAGCACACAATAAACATAGTAACATATGTTTTTTGGTTGATTTTGGTAGAGACCTAATAGAAAGCGCAAGCGTTGGGCGGTAATTAGTAGCGGACGGATAAGCTGGTATCAGACTGTATGTTTTTTTTCGATTAAAGCGTGCCGTGATTCTTCTTTTCAGCCTAGTATTGTCTTCCACTAAACTGTTGTTAAAATGCATTATAAAAAAAGGTGTAGAAAAAATGCGAACACATTCCGTAGGAGTGGTACAGAGTTCCTTAAACAAAATTGTAGCCACATGTTGCTGCCCCAATACAAATTTCGCTTCCATCAATTGCGAATGTTATTAAATGCTGAAGAAAACCCCGTTTACACTGTTCTTTAAGTCCGGATTTAATGGCTAGATCATCTGTTTTTCCTTATAAAATCAGCTGACGAGAGCCTTAAATCCGGATTTAATGAGCAGTGTCAAGGCGGATTTAATAGGGTGGTCTCTAGATTTGACGATATTAGGATGTCAAATTTTTGTTTGTATTCTCTTTGTTGTTATCTTCTCTCTCTAATATTCTCTGCTCATTTACGCTTACGTATACACAAATTATACAAATTTCTTTGTGCGTTTTGGCACAACGTCGATCAGCTTGACGACAAGATAACAGATTTCTCCTTATGATTTGTGGTTTAAATGAGACCACATTTAATTGTTTCGTCTTTGATCTGTCTTTTTGTTAATGATGTTATCTTTGGTGTATCTTGTTGTTTGTTTTCTGGCGATGAATGGAGTCCGTTGGAATTCGCAACAATTTAGTAGGCATTTTGAATGCGAATAAGCTCAATACATGTCTTAAGATAAAAACATATAGTGTGATAGCAGCCACATATTTTTAAGTGAGTTTGTGTACTCATAAATGTGTGCGTACTTAAAATTTGTGCAAATTTGCACAAAATGTTACTGGAAGTCATTCGTTATTTGCCAGCAGAAGAGTGCGCGAGATAGAGCACAATTTTGAGTGTTTGTTAATTTCTACTGGAGATTTTTTCCCAGCAGAAATTTGCAGCATCGAACAGATGTTTAATTCAAATAAATAGCAAAAGAGTAAAGGCTATTCTAACTCTCGTCGTCGTTTACGTACTTTATTTGCCAGCAGAGAGGGAGAGTGCGTGAGAGCAAACTAAATTTTGATAGTTCGCTAATTGAGAGCTTGCAAATTTCTATTGGCGGTTCTTTTTGCAGCATCGAACTGCTGTTTTATGAAAACCATCTTTTTAATTTAAATAAATAACAAAAGAGACTAAGGGTTGTTCTTACTCTTCTGCAAATTTATACTGGAAACTTACGCGAACAGAGCTTTTATGTGGAGGAAGCGATCCTCGTCAAGCTCTTATAAGTGAGCAAGCTGGCACCGGTCCGTAGGACCTATCGTCGCAAGAACGTTATGGCATTTGGATATTTAAAAATATACATTCGCAAAAAGTGGCAACCTTCTTTTTCTCCATATGTTAAAAGTTTAGTGAATTTGAAAGTGTTGACAAAATTGGTCATTTTTTTATTCTACATTTATTTACCTCAATCCAACCCATATTAGCTTTGGCTCATAAAGGTAAGTATTACAATAAGGAATATTTGGTAACTGAAATTTGTAGTCCGATAGGATTGAAATCTATCGATCTTTAGATACTCGTTATTAGAGGGCTGACTGTGTCAAGAGTGTATTAACCCTAATTCAAAGCTTTATTACAGATAATAAAGTTATTATATAGTTATTATTAATAGTTAGGATCTATATCCATATCTGAACCAAATTCGATCAAAATCCAGAGTAGTGGTGTAGGGTATAAAAAAAAACTATATAACTATAGCTGATATAGCCGTAGTGGCAGCCGGTTGTACGTACCTATGGAGTCCTTCAGCGGCAAGGGCTGCCGCCTCAGTGTACATCACGCTGCTATAATAACAATATTCCTGTATTGGTCCCAACTGGATGACCATGTACGTCAATGTGTTAATGAGGCTAGCAAGTCCGCCTTTGGCGTTGAATTCCAAGGTTCGAATCCTGGAGAGAACATTAAAAACATTTATTAATGGTTGTTGTACCCTCACCAATACTGATAAATTTTGTGGGCTCTTTAGCCATGTAAAACTTTAATACTACATAATTTCGCATTGCGGCACGTAACCTTGTCATTGAGCTAAATCTTGAATCGGATAGTACCCCTTTACATGCGCAAAAATCCTCTTTCTTTTGTAATTGATTGTTCGTGGGAGAATTTGCATTTGCTGATGATCATCCAAGCTTTGAAGTATTATTTAAAGAAAGGGGTCATCGCCAGCAGAAATCCTTGTAATTAGTGAAGTGAAGAGAATGGCAATGGTAGTATGTGCAGATTTAAACTAGGCAACTTGCACATTCCTGGTGCACTAAACTGCGGATATGTGCAAGCTCATACATACTTTGATGTAAGGCTCTAAGGTCAACAGCTAATTACAAATTAGGGTCATTGGACGCTCCAAGACTATGTAACCCAAAATTTGAAAACATTCGCAATGCTACATGACCGCCTTCAATCAAACAACGTCAAAACGAATTTGATCATCTGCTGATAGATGGATGGTTTTCATACAGCGTGTTCGAGGTGCGATTGTTCTGAGAAGCGAATGTCGATTTGGTTCATAACATGCTGTAGCAACGTTTGAAACACCTCTAAGCCGCGGCAAGAATGTAAAATTTTACAATGCATGGATTCTGGATGTTGGATAGCAGCAAACGCAATAGACGAGCGTACAGGTGTCAAGAAAGCATTCTTTGTCGAAAGTACGCCATACAAAGCAACCATGCAACAAGAGCAACAAGCCAAACGAAGGACAATATCGAAAATTTTACCAAAAAATTAAGAATCATGCATATGGATTGGTACAGGCACAATCATCCTGCAGACATAAACAGGAAATTTGGTAGAAGGAGCGAAGTCAGTAGCAACGCGCCAGATGAAGGAAAGGTATCGGGAGAAAAGGAGAGAGCAAAAAGTCTCTTCCGCAAGAAGAAGAAGGTAATGGGAAGGCGTGAGTGGAGCGAATCGAGATGTTCAGGAGCCAGAATGAAGTTCCAAAATTCTACCAAAGAATTTAACATCAAACCGATGGCCATGGTATAGGCACATGCTCTTGCAGAGAAAAAGAAGGAAATCTGAGAATTAAAACATAGAGTGTGCTGAGGATATGGGAAGAACAATTTTTCAAGCTACTGGTATCTGATGATGGTTATCATGAGTATACGCCAGAACCAATCCCTGATGATATAGAATGTGTACTAACTATTTAGAGCGAGATGCATGTGGCAGTAAAACCCCAATTATACTGCTCATTAAAGCCGGATTTAAGGCTTTCGTCAGCTGATTTTATAAAGGAAAAACAGATGATCGAGCCATTAAATACGTTTTTAAGGAGCAGTGTAAACGAGTTAAAAAACAATATGACAGCAGGATCCGTTGGGTTACCGGCTGAACTGTTTACTACCGGAGGCTACACGCTAATGAGGCATATCCTCCAGCTCGTTAGCGCAATCTGGCTAGAACCATTAAGTTAACGAAATAATAATAATAAAACACTACCAGTGTGACTTTAAACATGGTAAATCCACCATAGATCAGATATTTACACTGCGCCAAATGCCGAGAAGGACAAATAAAAACCTACCACCTATCTCTTCGTTGACTAAAAAGCCGCCTTTGACAGCCCTATACGTTCAAAGGTATTTCAAGCCATGTCTGAGTTTGATATTACTGACACAACTTTGCTGGATGACGCTTGCTGATAGATACTGGTCAGTCATCTGCTTGCTTATTTCAAAACTGGTGTCATTCGTGTCGATTACGGTGGTTTCGAGGTAGATTAATTTGCTGGCTATCTCAAAGTTGTAGTTCCAAACTTTCTCCAATTTCTTTATCTGCTCGAGTTTACCGGGGTTTGTATGTTGCCCAAAAAGTAATTGCGGATTTTTTAAAAGAAAGTAAATGAATTTTTAATAAAACTTAGAATGAACTTTAATCAAATATACTTTTTTACACTTTTTTTCTAAAGCAAGCTAAAAGTAACAGCTGATAACTGACAGAAGAAAGAATGCAATTACAGAGTCACAAGCTGTAAAAAAATTTGTCAACGCCGACTATATGAAAAATCCGCAATTACTTTTTGGGCAACATACAAACCCTGGTAAACTCGAGCAGATAAAGAAATTGGAGAAAGTTGGGAACTACAACTTTGAGATAGTCAGCAACTTAATCTACCTCGGAACCGCCGTAATCGACACGAATGACACCAGTTTTGAAATAAGCAAGCAGATGAGTAGTAAAGCCACCTCTCGACAGACGTACTGTTATATGGATAAGAAGCATAAGTTCTTGCGAAAGCAGATGAGGTGGTACTTGGAGTATTAAAGAGAAAAATCCTTCGTAAAATATATGGACCAGTCTGTGTTAGGGGAAATTTAGGCGTCGTATGAACCACGAGCTATATGTGCTGTATGATGACGATAGCATAGTTAAATGCATTAAAATACAACGTTTGCGTTGGGTAGGTCATGTTGTCAGATTTAATGAAGCAGCTCCAGCAAAGAAGACTTTTGAAGGTGACCATAAAAGAAAACGCAAAAATGGAAGACTAATCCCATGGCAGCCGGTTGTACGTACCGGATCGACTCGATGCAGTTTTTCATCGACAAGGGCTACCGCTTCAGTTTATAACACACTGCTGCAACAACAACAACAACCAAAATTCCGTTCGAATGACTAAGTGGAGAAGAAGCGCAGAAGATCGAGGCGCTTGAACATCAACAGGGGAATAAATTTTCTGTAATGGTCAATTAAAGGAATCTTAAGAAAATTTTGAATAAATTTCCTATAAAAAGCAAATATTTAAAAAATAAGAAAATTTGAGGAATTTTTTGTAAATAGCAAATTTTGATAAAATTTTCTATAAATAGCAAATTTTGACAAATTTCCTATGAATAGGAAATTTTTAAATATTTCTTATAACGAGCAATTTTTGACAAAATTTCCTATAAATAGCAATTTTTGAAAAAAAAATTCCAATAAATAGCATATTTTGACAAAATTTCCTATAAAAATCAAATTTTGACAAAACTTGACAAAATTTCCGAAAATTAGCAAATTTTGACAGAAATTCCGATGGATTTCTTCATCGGCAAGGGCTGCCGCCTCAGTGAACAACACACTGCTACAACAACAACTAAAACTCCGATTGAGTGACCAAGCGACATGTCAGAGATTAGAGAAGAAGCCCAGAAGATCGAGGCGCTTGAACTTCTATTCTACGTTCGGCTAGAGGAATACATTTTCTTTAATGGCAATTAAAGTAACCTGGCTGAAGACCAACAACAATCACCAGAAGACGAATATTTACCAGTGAAACTATTTAAGATTTGTATAAGGGCTCATTGGAAGAACCTATTTGACCGTGTTTAATGCAAAACAAGTTTTCAGACAGGGTGACAAATTACCGCGTATTGCTATGGTCGGCAAATATGTATTTTTGGTGACAAATTACCGCGTTTTGCTATGGTCAACAAATATGTATTTCTGGTTTTACTGTTTTCGTGGTGGGCACTTGGTACCGAAGATGGATATCAAGTTCGTGATCTACTTCCAAATACCTTTCCATAGTGTATGGTCGGTAAATATTTCCGGTTTGGGCGGCCCATTGGGAATTTGCCCCAAAATTATTTTTCTACTCTCTAATAGCTTTAATTTGGGTTCTTTATTGCCATCATTACTAAATACTTAATTTCACATGAACACTCCACTAAGGAACAGGGGATACTTCTCTCATACCAATGAGTGCAGTCCCATTAAAGTTTAAGCTCAATAATAAGGAGCCTCATTTTTTATGCCAAGTCCGAACGGCGAGCCGCATAGCGACACCACTTGTAGAGAAGTTTTAACATGGCAGGATATCTCCCAAATGTAGCCAGCATTAGTAAGGGGATAACTACCGCTAAAAATTTTTCTGATGTTCACACCGTGTTTGGAACCAAAGGGGACATGCTAATCTCTGCATCATGGTGGCCTCCATTGCCATGATTGGTATATATATATCTGGCGGATTGTGGGTTACTATAAGTGTGCGTAAAAATTTTCGCTGGAATCGCACTAACAAAAGGGGAGGGCCTGCTCCTTTCAAATGTCGACAATAAAGAGTTACCCTATTTAACCACGGGTTAACCCAGGATGCACTTATAAGGCGAGTGCATGCGAACAGCTGAGCGCAATTTTTTTATTATTGTTATTTTGATTTTACAGTAAATCTAAATGTCAAAGGCTTGATAACACAGCTGTGATTTTTTGGTAAAATCTTAAAAATATGTTCTATTCGATACGATATTTCACACATAGCGACAAAAGTGTTTATATGAATGAAGTTTGTCTAAAACTACTTTGACATTTCAATTTACGGCATTTGCCACTCAAGGTATTTTCGTTGGGGGTAGAGTTTTGTTGTTGCGCTTATGACGCTACCTCTTAATTGTACCACGGGCTAGGCCTTATTGTTGAAATGAATAAAGACGCCGTAGCTAACAAATATAAACCAGCCCGTTACGCAGAAGACTGGAGGATCAAAAGGCCCTTAGCGTCCAAATAAGTTAGTGTACTATAAATGGATTGGTTTTTGAGTCAATTTTAAGAACATTCTCTTTTAATTAGTTTTATTTATAAAATGTTAAAAGACCTTGTCAGAGATCATTTTGCTTAATGTCGGAAGCTTTCCAAAAATTACCTAATATAAGCACCTAATATGAATTACAAAAGAAAATTTCTGATTAATTTTACATGCATTTATTTGAGAAAATTCTCCAAATTCAAAATATAACGGTCCGTTATATCGTCGTTCATAATTTCCACTGAAATATCCACCTTGGGTGGTTTATGAGTTTTCTGATGGGTTCTCATGGCCGAACGTTGCCGAAATCCTTGACCACATATAGTACAAATAAATGGTTTCTCCCCTGTGTGTATATAACGATGATGTCTTAATGTTGGTGCTGTTCCAAAAGCTTCACCGCATATATCACAAATATGCTTCTTAACTTTCAAATGAACTAAACGCATGTGTCGAACTTTTTCCCCATTAAAAAGGAAACGTACATCACATCCTTGATAATCACATTTTATGCGTTCCGAAGGCTTAAGATGACTACGTTTGTGGACATTGAGTAAAGCAAGCCGACTAAATTCCATACTGCATGTGGTACATTTAAAGGGTTTTACTTTGGCGGTATTATGGACATTCAGTATATGATATTTAAGGTAATAGGGATTTTTAAATGTCTTCGAACATTGGGGACATTTAATTTTCTCAGCAACGGAGTGTTTGTTCTTTATATGTTTTTCGAGCCCATACGGATTATGGCATATAAATCCACATTGTTCACATATACAACTTTTGGAAGGCGCTTGATGCTTAAGTCTCTGATGTGTTTTGAGAGTATCTTTTGTTTTAAATACCCCATTACATTCATCACATTGAAATGTTTGTTTTTCCACGGGCAACTGTGAAGGATCAACTGAGGCATGATTCAGTGTCACATGATCGTTAAGGTTTTTGTAAAACCGATAGGATTTACTGCAATATTTACATTGGTATGCTTTTTTCAAACCTTCATGGATTTGTTTTATATGCCCCTCATATTTATGTAGACCGAAGAAGTATTTCTTGCATGGGTCACAGCGGTAGCGTACTCTTTTAATTTTGATATTTTTTATTTCGTCAATTTTTTCAAGACTTAAGGAAGAAATCATTTTTTCAGTTTTAGATAATTTGCATTTCATTTGTAAGACATTTGCTCCAGTATCTGACACAGTATTAGGGCTAACTGTGTTGTTGGTGCCGTTGTTGCCATTTTCTGGTATTGTCAGTGTACTTATTGGCTTGATGGTCTCTGCAGAAGTTTCACATTCTTTAGGCACAACTTGAGTTTCTCTTAAATCTACTTGGTAAAAGGGTGAAGTGTTACAATTTTCAATTTCCCAAATACTTTCATGATCTGGTTTGTTGTTGCTCTGTAATAAAAAAAAAATAAAAATGAAATTGGAGGTCAAATAAGTTATGGTGGGTGAGCATCAACATGTATCTTTATACATGTTGAGTCCAACAAGCCAAACTATCTGACTAACTTCAAATTTAATTCTATAATACAATACGCTCTTTGTTATGGTTAGACGACTCATTATGCCCTACACCACTACTGTGGTATATTGTATTATAACTTAGTGCATTTGTTTGTAACACCCAGAAGAAAGAGAGATAGGCCCATTGATAAATATACCGATCGACTCAGAATCCATTTCTGATTCGATTTAGCTGTCTGTCCGTCTATCGCAGTTTTCCTCAGATTGTCTTAAAATATGGTACAGGCATGGTTTTTGGCCTAGAGACGAAGCCTATTGAAATTGGAAAAAATCGGTTCAGATTTGGATATATGACCCATATGTATTGGGTTGCCCAAAAAGTAATTGCGGATTTTTCATATAGTCGGCGTTGACAAATTTTTTCACAGCTTGTGACTCTGTGATTGCATTCTTCTTCTGTCAGTTATCAGCTGTTACTTTTAGCTTGCTTTAGAAAAAAAGTGTAAAAAAAGTATATTTGATTAAAGTTCATTCTAAGTTTTATTAAAAATGCATTTACTTTCTTTTAAAAAATCCGCAATTACTTTTTGGGCAACCCAATAGTTCGTCCGATTTGGACTAATATGACAATAACGTGTTCATTTGTTAATCGATTCAACCGAAATTGTGCAGGAAGGGGTTTCTCTTGACTCTCGACATTACTGGTGAATTTCATAGAAACCAGTTCAGATTCAGATGTAGCTTTCATCTATGTATATATATATATATATATATATATATATATATATCGCCCGATTTTCACTCCTAGAGCCACTACAATGCTTTCCTCGACTACTTTCACAAAATCTATAGAGTTTGGTCGAAATCGGTTCAGATTTAGATATAGCTCCCATAAATATTGCAATAAAGTGTACATTTGTTAAACGAATCTCTCTAAATTTGGCAGGAAGCTTTTTCTTATGACTCTTTATGTTACTGCAAGCACATTTATTGGCCAATCTTGCCAAAATTTTGTAAAACGTTTTCGTCAATGACTTCCACAGTTCGTTCGAAATCGTTTCAGAATTATACCCATATATATGTTTGAATCGGACTGCACTCATTGATATGGGGGAATATTGACCCTGTTTCTTAGTAGAATGTTCATGGGCGAATGCAAATACAAGTTTTGGCCATGAACATTCCACTAAGGAACAGGGGCAAACTTCTCACATATCAATGAATGCAGTCCGATTCAAGTTTAAGCTCAATGATAAGGGGCCTCCTTTTTATATCCGAGTCCGAACGGCGTGCCGCAGTGCGACATCTCTTTGGAGAGAAGTTTTACATGGCAGAGTACCTCATAAATGTTGCCAGCATTAGGAGGTGAAAACCACCGATGAAATTTTTTTCTGATGGTCTCGCCAGGATTCCATTTGCCCATGTTCATGGGCAAATTTAGCATATATGTTTGTTAGATTTTGGGTAATTTGCAATAATGCCGTCATTTGTCAACAGTAGTTATTATAGTTTGAATATATATGCTGGAAATGTGATAAGGATTGATCAATAACCAATCCATGAAAACATCCGGCGAGGTCAAAATTTTTTCAAGCTCCCACATTGTATTTATAGGGTAGGTGCAGTATATTATACAGTCGGCACCTCCCGACTTTTGTCTTTCCTTATTGGTTTTCTTATAGTTAATCCATACTGTTTTGTCTTCCTTCTTGTACACTGAGCAAAGTATGCCAAGGTTTCAATCAATAAGTATTCGCTCTTCTATTCAAACGTGCAAAACAAATTGATAAATTAACCGTATCGCCTCTAAACTTAACTAGCTTAGTAAGTAACCCGTCGGCACCTGCTGCCTAACCTTTTTGACCTGTTACTGTCAATTCCTGTATATATGACCAGATTGCATCTTCGTCTCTACGGAAAATTGCATCTTCATCTCATCTGATTTCGCTGTTGACCTATATGATGCGTGCTTACCCTTGAAGACGAAGTCCTTCTTCATCCCTCCTGGCGTATTGAATAAGGTGGTGACAAAATCTAGTTCTGACATCATAAAGCTAAAACTTGAATCCGAAAGCAACCATTGTCATGGGAAAAAACTCTATTCTGTTCGTTTGAAAATTTGTATTGAAAGTTCATTGACCTTATTTGCTAAAAACTAGAAGAATGCCAACAATTTTTCATTGAATAATAGCAGCGTGAACAGTTTTGGTTACATACGAATAGCTTAGTTTAAATTAATTTATGATCAAGGCGTACTTAATAAGGTGGCCGCATCAGCGAATTGCTACAACAAAGCATATTTTTGGGAACTTGTTATGTCAAAATTTCTAAACAGGGCGAAGAAAATTCGATTCGCCCTGACATTTAAAATTTTCGGCAAATTTGCTTCGACCAATCAGAGCAATAAGAAGTTTATTAATTTTTGAGTATCGAGACACACACATATCGAAAAATGTTTAAAATTCCAATTACTGTTATTAGAAGCTTAGCTGCGAGCTACCGGGCGCGTCCACAGGTTGCGGATAGTGGAATGCTCCACACGGAGTAGCCGCAACGGCACTCGCGGACAATCAGTGGTATCGAGCGGAGAGTCTCAGTGAGAGACCGAGCGGCACCGACTCTTGTACAAATGCTGAGTGCCTATGATGCTGGATATGACAAGGCTGGTTTTTGGCGCCTTTAAATAACCAATGGCTACCCTGTTTCCGCGGCGATCGGTCCTTTGAACCGGAAACAACAACAACCCACAAAACCATCAAGATTGCAGTGTTAAATAGTTCTCATAAGGTTCTTGGATATTTGTCGGATTTTCAGGTCATTTGAAAAGGACAGTTAAAGTTTGTTCAGAGTGCATATATTGGGTTGCCCAAAAAGTAATTGCGGATTTTTTAAAAGAAAGTAAATGCATTTTTAATAAAACTTAGAATGAACTTTAATCAAATATACTTTTTTTACACTTTTTTTCTAAAGCAAGCTAAAAGTAACAGCTGATAACTAACAGAAGAAAGAATGCAATTACAGAGTCACAAGCTGTGAAAAAATTTGTCAACGCCGACTATATGAAAAATCCGCAATTACTTTTTGGGCAACTCAATAGTATGCTGCCAAAATACTACGTAACTTGGTATGTTCAGGCGACCTCTATTAGATGTGATGGAGCTGACGATCTCACTATTGAATGTCCTGAATAGCCATTGCAATGTTAGGCCTTGACCTTGCGCTGGTTACATGGCGGAATTAAGCTTAATTTGTGGGAATGAGGAGGAGTCATAGACGGTTGAGCACCTATTGTGAGACTGCACTGAAATTGTGAGAGTAGGTGCAGGGTTATGGCTACACAAAAACCTAAATTATCTTCATGCAATAGTCCTTTCACCATTCTTAACTACTATAGCTTTAAATTGCATATTGGAGGAAGCTTCTCCAGACCGTCTGGCCGTTTTGCCGTGCATGTTGCCTTCTAATCTTCTACATTTTAGTGTCTGGCATTGTACTGACGTTAATTTAACCAGTGTTCTTCTGCGGTTTTTTAATCTTTCGGGGGCTACACAATAGACCTAAGTTCCCTGCAATGGTTCTTTCGCCATTCCTCACTACTATAGCTTTAAATTGCATATTGGAGGGAGCTTCTCCAGGCCAGGCGGTCTGGCCGTTTTGTCATGTATGTTGGCTCCTCATCTTCTTCAATGTCTAGCATTGTACTAATGTAAATTTTATCAGTGTTCTTCTGCGTTTTTTGAATCTTTCGTGGGCTATACAATAGAATGAGTTTGCTATACGCGTGCCAGTATATACTATAAGTTTAAAAACCATAACAGCAACAAACACAATTTATAAAATATTAATTTTGAAGTTTATATTTTTGTACGGCGAATTCAAAAATGAATTGACATCAAATTCTCTCAGCTGGGTTGATGCGGCCACCTGATAAATACGCCTTGTTTATGATTAAATTTTCTATTGTACCTTCAATTTAAAATAAAAAAATTTATTAGTTGTGTAAAAATCTATGTAAAGAAAGGTATACAAACACCTACATATGAATGTTAGCATATATTAACATAAGCCTAACTACCCTTACTTTCACACATAAAATTTTTGTGAGGCTTCTTAGTATGAAATAGGCTGTAAACAAAAGCTTCTTTGTTTTAAATATTGCAATTCCGAGCATAAAATTCAATCGGACATATTGATATGATAGAAATATCCCCCTATTCCATGGAAAATTTTACATTAAAATGCGTGCTTAAAAATTTTACTACCTTCCTACTCCTCTCTTACATTTTACATACAAGTGTAGCTTCATACGTTCTGAGTCGGTAGATCACATTTCATTAATACATACTTACGTGTTCAAAATGATCAGAATTTATTTTGTCCAGTTGTCCTTTTTTTAAAATTCTTTTCAGCTCCTCATTGTTTTCCTTGAGGACTTGAAAGTGAAATTTGGCAAAATCCAACCATTTGCGAAAACAGGTTATGCACATATTAGGCATATTTTCATTTAGCACATCTTCAGCATCCGCCTCATCTTCAGCACCGCCCGAGGCATTTCGCAAACAAACTTGAATTAGTTCTTTTACTTCAGTGTATTGCGAAAATACTATAAATTCAATGGAATCGTTTCCTGTGGCACAAGGACTCAAATTCCTTAAACAAGTTCGGCAATGAAATTTTAACTCATATAAAGTTAACATGTCGTAAAGCTTCCAATACTCCAAAGCAACTAATTAAAAACTAAATCCAATGTCCTTTTTATGACAGCATGAAATGAAGTACCAGGGATGCCAAGTTACAAATTCTGAACGGATATTTGTTTTACAAACTTGCAAAATTCAAAGATATTAGTATTTTTATATCATTTAAAATGAAAACTATATTATAATTTGTTAATCTATCGCAGTGTTTCATTTCTATTGAATTTTTGTTTGATTCTATGATATCTATGATAATCTATGTATGTTTTTAAATTTCATGTTGCTAAATAATTTTCTAGTTTTTTTTTTTTTTAACGAGTAGCAACTCTTTCACCTGTTGATTTTAATTTGTATCATTCACAATAGCAGCATATGGTGAATGGTTTTTGATTAGCCAGACTTTAAACAAGTTGTTTTTGGTCTTTTGAATGCCAACGGAAGCTGCAATAAACACTTAAATGTGCTAAACCGATTTTCTATCATTTCCACAATATGAGATGGTTGAAAGGGAAGCTTAGGGAGGGGAATTTTTCACTTACGCAAATTTATAAAAACGTAATATTTCGTAGACAGATGAACCAATCTCATTTTATTAATATCGATGCCCTAACATCGCCTGCTGATATTAAAATGACAATATCTTATCAATTTCATCAATATAATACATTGGCAATGCGCTTTCATTTAAAAAACTATCTTGACATATATTGGGTTGCCCAAAAAGTAATTGCGGATTTTTTAAAAGAAAGTAAATGCATTTTTAATAAAACTTAGAATGAACTTTAATCAAATATACTTTTTTTACACTTTTTTTCTAAAGCAAGCTAAAAGTAACAGCTGATAACTGACAGAAGAAAGAATGCAATTACGAGTCACAAGCTGTGAAAGAATTTGTCAACGCCGACTATATGAAAAATCCGCAATTACTTTTTGGGCGACCCAATATTTAATAATCTACAAGTTGTTAATATTGTTTATGTCACTAGAAATTTTTTTTTTATTATTTATTGCCTTTATATATTATTTTTACACTTTATATATTTATCTGTGTTGAACTGCGTTCAATTTCATTGATATCTCACATACTGTAATAATAAAATCTTTAATATCTTGTATGTGAAAACAAACAAATATATCCACTCATACGTTAAACAGTCTCCAATACAAAAAGCCATCGAATTCGCTTATTTGCTAAATAATTATTCGCATTTATTATTAACATAACTTATAGTAATAAACAAATTTGTATAAATAATAACGAGTTTCGACTTTATTTATGATTTTAAATGTAGTTTATAAATTTACCATAATTTTTTAGTAATTTAATGACAGCATCAGTATTATTAGAGGTAGTTGTTCGTAGAAGCTCAGCTCAGAAGCATTATTTACCAAAGATTGTAAATTGGGCTCCCAGTTGTAAATGATATGGTTTTACATGTATTTAATACCTCCACATGATCATTTCCATCCATTTCAGCTTCGTCATATTCTTTAAAATCTTTTGCCTGAGTTTCCAAAGACGATAGTTTGTTAAGATTTTGAAGTGGTTTCCAAATCTGTTGCCTGTCTTCAAGGCTATCCTATGACTTTGTATTTTTACATATTTTAATCCTTAATTCCTCTTCATCTATTTCAGCGTCTGTAACATAATGGCTTATCTTTAGGTGGTGTACCATACTTTTGAAATATTTATAAATTTTTTGACAATATGGACATGAATACTGTGCACTTTCATGGAATCTTTTCAAATGATTTTTATAGCCTTTGGATGTGCTAAAATACAGAAGGCATGTCTTACAATGAGTATCCAAAGCAGTATCAATTGGACGATCTTCAAATTCTTCAGTGCTATCTAAACCATTATCGAGTTTCAATAATTTATTACTTGGTGAGTATTGGTCTTGTGTGGCATCCGAACTTTTACTTTTGTCTATAAGCTTATCGTAAAGTTGAACTTGTGGTTTTGTGCGACTTTTATATTTAGGATGTATGTTTTTGGATAATGGATAGTGTTTGAGGGGTTTCGCTACAAGCTTGCCTATATCATCCTCCAAACATTTTGACTGTTTAGTGTTTGTATAAGGCAACTGTTCATTTGGCTCTTCGTTTGCCAGTACAGTAAACTTTCTAAATGTTGCATCTTTAAGTTTATCCGATATTGGTTCATATATCACAGTGTTTTGTTTAGCTACAATAGGGTGGAAAGTAATCGATATACTTTTGGTTGTAGGTAAATTTGCCGGTTTTTTGCCTTGGACTATTCTCTTATAGTTAGTAGAAATATTAACATTTTTAGATTTCTTTAGCTGTATATCATCTTTAACAGGTATAGTAGGAGTTGACGGAATTAAAACTTGTTCGAATTCTAATAGATTTTCCTGGACTTCATATATATCGCTAGGTTCGGTAAATTTGCACTCAGTTACTTCCTGGGCTTGCACAAAATTTGTTTTCTGAAAAAATAAGAAGAAAAAAGATTTATTATGATAAAAAATTACAAATAAAAAAGATTAAAAATTGTTTTACACAAATTGTTAATAAATAGCGGTTACCCTATAAAGGTTATTCCTACGGCAGCGGGAGCCGATGGATTTGCCATCATGCAGTTTGGAACTTTGAGCTCCGACCTTTGTGGCATTCATCGTTATTATGAGAACTTAGTTGAGAGCTATTGGTAGCGTACACAGATTGCGGATAGTAGAATGCTCCATGGAAACACTGAGTAGTGGACAATCGACTGCAATTGCAGATACCTCTTATTTCTATCGATAGAAGAGACTCAGTATCGAGACTGAGTGCAAGGCCGGGTGGCATTGGCTCTTGCCTAAAAACTGGGTGCCTATGATACTCGGCATGAAAAGGGGAGTTATTACCGGGCCCTCAGTCTACAACACCACAACAACTGGGTCCTTGGACCGTTACATCCTTTCTCCCCAGAGGTAGATTGCCAAGTACACTACATCCACATGAAATTTGTCGTTGTTGTAGCAGTATTTTAAACACTGAGGCGGCAGCCCTTGTCGATGAAGAAATCCATCGGGTCAATCCGGAACGTACAACCGGCTGCCATGGTATTGTTCACATGAAAGTTGTTGTTGTAGTAGCAGTTTATTGTGTTCTATCTTTCGTCTGCTTGATTCTGTTGAGTGTCAAGACCCAGAAACTCTGCGACTAAGATTGCGTGCGTCCACAGGGATCTGGGTTTGAGTCGAGTGGGTCTGGCTGGGCAGTTAAACAGGTGACGTGTATTGTGCGGTTCCTGGTTACAATCGGGACATACATCTTGCACGTCGGCATCAATCCTTGCTCTGTAGGATTTGAGGCGGCTGCATCTGCCGGAACGTATTTGAGCCAAAACTACTCTGGTTTGCCGGGGGAGGTCAATTTCTTCAGATGCAATGGGAGGCGGTCCTACTCCAAGGACTACATTCACCCGGTAGCCATTTACCGCATCTGCATGAATGTTGTCTAGACCTGCTTGATATGTTCCTTGATCTAGAGGTTCTCTCTCGGTAATTTCGTCGCAGATGTCAACAATGGGTGGGGGCCTGGTGCCACGATCGTACAATCGTCCGGATATGATAATGGAGGATAGGTAGAGGTTAAACAGTGCCGGAGATATCACCCCACCTTGGGCAACTCCATGTTTCACTAAATTTCACAAATGACTGGCGATCACATAGATAGTTCGGCGGCCACATAGATAATTCGCGATCCAGCGGCCTGGCTGGAGGGACGTGTTGGTGATGTCCTCAAATAATTTGGCATGGCTGACCGTGTCGAATGCCTTTGATAGGTCCAGTGAATGGACCTATCTACTACGAGGCGAGAATGGAAATTCTACGAGGCTCGGCGGAAGTAATGCCTCAAGCGTCTTGGCTACTGGCGAGAGAGGAGAGATCGGTCTGTACGACTCCCCAAACTCGGGTCCTTTCCAGGCTTCAGTAGCGGGATCACTCTGCCCATTTTCCAGACATCGGGAACTATAAGAGTGTTCAAAGACAGGTTGAAGACAGTAGTAAGGTACTCAACTCCAGGTGAATCCAAATTCTTCAACATCAATATAGAAATTCCGTTGGGGCCCAACGCCTTAGATAATTTGGCGCCACGTATGACATTCATAACCTTGCCCACGGTAAATTAAAACCTAAAGTCAATGAGATAATTGGGCCCTATCAATGCGGCTTTAGGCCTGGTAAATCCACACTGGACCAGATATTCACGCTGCGCCAATAATTGGAGATAAAACGAAATGGATGGTATCAACTCCCAAAACGCCCTGTACAACCAATAAGAAAGGAAAATGAAGAACGCTGGGTACCACAAATTTGAGATAGTCAGCTGATGAGGCAGTGCTTGGAGTATTTGAGAGAAATTTTTTTCGTAAAATATATGGATCAGTTTGCTATAATGGAGAAGCTGTATGAGCTGTATGACGACGATAGCATAGTTACACGCATCAAAATACAACGGCAATAAAAGTAATTAGGCATAATTAATTCTAGTGTAATATGATGGCGCGATTGTGTTGGTGCGGAAAGTTTGCGGTAAATATGTTTAAGTAAAATACGTTAAGTTGAAGTTTTTCACAACAGAGTACTCTACTTTACAAAAAGCCTATTTTTTTACTTACAAGTATATGTCTCACAGCATCATCGTTCTTGAGTGCTAGCTCGCAGTGCGAAGATATACAGCGGTCAAAAAAAGTATTCATCATTCAATGTTTTTTTTTTAATAAGTCTACAAAAGACAATTGGAATAAAAACATATTAAACTAATGATGCAGTAGTGCTTGTGTGATATATATGTACACAATTTCATTGTTTTTAAAGAAAAAAATAGTATTTTTTGGAACAAAAAGGGCCATTTTACAGCTGAACACAAAAAATTAAACAAAAAAAGTATTCATCATTGCAAAAAAACAAAAAAATAAATAACATAATTTAAAAAAATTAATACTTTGTTATTCGACCACCGCGTCTTATTACTTCTTTTAAACGGTTTGACATCGATTGGACTAATTTAGCGGTTATATTTTGGTCTATATTAGTCCATTCCTCCATTATCACCTGTTGCATTTGACTCTTGCTCGAAAAATTGCGCGTTCTCAATTTGCGTTCGAGATGTTCCCAAAAATGTTCAATTGGGTTCAAGTCGGGACTTTGAGGAGGAGTTTTAATGACTTTGGGGCAGTTATACAGCATCCACATCTTGGTATTTAAAGCAGAATGTTTGGGGTCATTATCTTGATAATATTGAAAGTTATTACCAAGCCCAAGTTTTACAGCACTATCTTTTAAATTCCTCTTTAAAATGTCAATGTAATACTTATGATCCATTACTCCATTAATAATTTCAAGATTTCCCGCTCCTGAAGCCGCCATACACCCCCAAACCATTAAACCACCTCCACCATGTTTTACAGTAGCAACTGTGTTTCGTTCTTCAAGCTCTGTATTTGGTTTTCTGTACACTATGACCTTTCCATCGCACCCAAAAAGATTAAACTTGCTCTCGTCTGCAAAAATGACTGTTTTCCAAAATGATTCGGGCTGTTTTACATACATTTTTGCGAAGTTTAGCCTTTTCACTCGGTTTATTTTATTTATAAAGGGCTTCTTACGTGCAGTTCTTCCTCTGTAACTATGCCTTTTGAGTGTATTTCGAATTGTTTGTGTAGTAACTTCCTTCCCTAAATATTCCATAGTGTTTTTACGAAGAATGGTCGCATTTGTCTCCGGAGTTTTCTGAACTTGCCGCACTAGCCAACGCACATCTCCAACTGAAAGTGCTTTTGGTCGACCAGATCTTGGTTTATTGTCAACAGTTTTCGTTTCTGTCCACTTTCTGGTGATGGATTGTATAGTAGATCGTGGTCTATTTAATATTTCACTGATAGTTTTTTGAGTTAAACCATTCCTGTGGTGTTTTATTATCAAAACTTTTACCTCATCAGAAACCTCGTTTTGCTTACGACCCATTTTGACAAAAACTATATTTTCAATGAAATTAAATATTTGCTGTCAAGGGCAAAGCCTCCTTTACTAAATAAAACAGAAAAGGGGGATTCCCAAATAATATTTGAATTTGACTTTGATGATAGCACATCAATGATGAATACTTTTTTTGTTCTGTTTTTGGTGTTATTATATAAAATTGCATTTTTTGCGCTAATTAAATTTATTTTTTGAATTTATTTTAAAACATATTACGAAAAATAAACTATTGCATAAAACTGCATTATTTGTTTACTTTAAATTTTCTTCAATTACCCAAAATAAGTGAATTTATTATCAATTTTGCTAATGATGAATACTTTTTTTGACCGCTGTATCCTGCCACTTTTTAAAACATCGGAGGCAGATATGGGTCATGTAAATATCCAAAACATCATCTTCACTAGTCTTCTTCAAACAAAGTCTCATGATTCTGTCAATAATGGGATTTGTTTTTATGGTCACTTTTGTACCCAGCCTACTAAGGCAGGTTCTACAGTGATTTTTTAAATTTTCCAAAGAAATCATGTCCGAACTTTAATGTTTCCTCATGAAAATGTTTTATTCACTTTTTTCACCACCAAAATTGAAGCTATTTCTGCTCTATTTATAAACGTCTGCCAAGCAAATGAAAATTCAAGGTTTACTAAATATATGACATTTCTGAGGTGAATTAATTTAGAGAGTGAGTTGAATGATAACAATCTCGTATGGTGAGATGTAAAAATGATGTAGGGGGTTGTTTTTTACACTGGTGAGAAAAAAATTGCATTTTGCTGTGCCAATAGACCACTTTTTCTAAGAGCGTGTGTCGAATGAAAGCAATCTACTATGGTGAGATGTAAAAATTACGTAGGGGGTTGTTTTTTACACTGGTGAGAAAAAAATTTCATTTTGCTGTGCCAATCGAACATTTTTGCTAATACTGACAAATTTTGACGTTTGTCGAAAATCAAAAAAAAAAAAATTAGATGTAGATTATAATACAGGAAAAAGCCAGAAAATAATAATTATTTGCGTAATGAATATTTTTCAAAACTATTTTCCATTACTGGTAGCAGTTGTATTTCAAATGCGAACGTTGCAATTTGGAGATGTTTACATGAAAATGATCATGACATATTTGCAGGTAGTGTACCGTAAGCAGCCGAGTACAATTTTTTCTCGCGAAGTGCACTATCTGTCAACGAGTTTTGGTTGTGTGTGTGCATTCTAGTTAAGAACTATAACACACACAAACAACGAAAAATGGCACGAATTAGTAACATACTCATCACTGAATTTGACAGATAGTGCATTCAATATTTTGTTGTTGGACAACTGCCACTACCTGTAAATGAACATATCTTGGAAAATGATAAACGAAACTCATGCCAAATAAACAAACTATTGACGACGGTATAGAAAAGTCACTAAATTTTACAAATAAATTACATTTTTTTTCGTGAATTGCACTATCTGTCAACGAGTTATTGTTGTGTGTGTGTATCGTAGTTAAGAACTATTGCACACACTAACAACGAAAAATGGCGCGAACAAGTAACATACATAAAATCAGAGAGACTGATTTTGACAGATAGTGCACTCAATATTTTGTTGTTGGGCAACTGCCACTATCTGTAAATAAATATATCTTAGTAAGGGGATAACCACAGCTGAAAAATTGTTCTGATGTTCACGCCAGGATTTGTACCCGTGTTTGGCCCCAGTGTTTTATCATGCTTACTGTGAATGAGACCTTGTGTGGGCATTCAAATTGTATGTGGTTTATTTAATTAATTACAACACTTTTCTTAACACTGACAAATAAAATTAACTGCCGACCCCAACCAAACAATAACGCTGTTTAACAACTTATTAGACATCAACAACAACAAAGAAAAAGGAGAAGTAAAGAAAACGAGACAATTTTTGTGAATTATAATGCAAATTGTTTTGGCTCTGCATTAAGTCGTAATATAGGGCTCCCCCTTAGCCCCCTCAGCTTTAACATATATGTAAATGACATTTTTTATGATTTGGACATGGAAATTTTGGGATACGCTGATGATCTAGTCATCTTCTCCCACCAGTCGATTGACGTGGTCATTATGAAGATACAGTCGGCGCTAGATGTTATCATAGAAAGGCTAGACAATATACAACTCCATCTTTCGGCACAGAAGGTTAAGTGTCTGATATTTAAACCCCCACCCAGAAATATATCGTGTGATACTCATTTGCAGATTAACGGAGATAATGTCAAATACGTGAGAGAATTTAACTTTCTAGGATACACTTCGAACCACACCTGAAAGTCAAACCGCACATAGTGAATGTGAAAAGAAGTGCTTCGGTTTTATCAATATAGACTCGATATGTACACTAGCATCGATCCATATACCATGAACTTCCTGATGTCAATACCGGAGGTTTGCAAACCCAAGATTGTGTCGCTGGCAACATTATTCACTGGTCAAAAAACAAACTTAAGAAATCGAAATTCATATCCCCACATGTTGCTAAGGATACCAAATTCGAAACTTTGGTATCTCTTCAAAATGACTAAGACTTTAATTCGCATTCGTGCTAAGACAATTTTGTAAATTTTAAAATTTATTAAATATACAGATATATTCATACAAACTAATTTAAAAAGTATTCAAACTATTTTCAAAATCGGCCAAGTTTTTTGATGTACTAGTACTACTATTACTACTGAGTTGTTCCTGTTGTTTTGAGCTAACTTTTAATGTCTTACTAATATGAGTTTTGGCATGAGTTTTCATGGCAGTATGTTGTCGGAAGCCCTGACCACAAACATTGCACTTATATGGTTTTTCACCTGTATGTATGTAACGATGATGTCGAAGAGTGGCTTTTATACCGAATGCTTCGCCGCATATATCACAAATGTGCTGCTTGACTTTAAGGTGGACCAGGCGCGTGTGCCGCTTTTTCGCATCGGCATTTAAAAAGCGCACATCACAGCCCTCAAAGTCGCATTTAATGCGTTCGGTATAATTAATATGGGTTAGTTTGTGCTTTGTCAAACCATTTCTTCGCGTGAATGCCATATCACATTCTGTGCATTTAAAAGGTTTAATTTTCACCTCACTGTGATGTATCATGGTGTGATGTTTCAAGTAGTATCTGCATTTAAACACTTTAGGACACATATCACATTTGAATTGTTCTGCTTCAGTGTGTATATTTTTAATGTGAGCTGCCAATGATTCGGGGCTTGCAGCAAGGAATCCACATTGTTCGCACATAACGCGTCTGCTGTTGATTGAACTATCACCATCATCTGGATGTTTAATTTTCATGTGATTCTTTAGTGTTGTGGATGTCTTGAACTCCTTATTGCACAATTCACAAAAACGTGGTTTTTGTGGCTTATCCGAATGATTGTCTGATATGTGCTCGGTGAGGTTTTTGTAAAATTTGTAGGCCTTGCCACAATGATTGCACTGGAAAGCCTTTTTAATACCCTCATGTACCAGTTTGATATGCCCCTCATACCGGTTGATTTCATAGAAATATTTTTTACATGGATCACATCGATAAAGTGCCTTTTTGTTTATACTAATCTTGCTGGAAGCAGCCTTTAATGTATCTTGTCGACTTTTTTTATTTGCATTCCGCCTAGTGTATTTTCTTTTGATCTGTGATGCTTTTGAACGTCCTCTGTGTGGTTTATTTTTGGTAGTTTTTTTGTCATCTTTATCTTCGGCGGCAAAACTAGAGCTTTCATCCAACACAGGATCTGGCAGGAGGGTTAGCAGGGAGTTGTTATCTAGTCGCGAATTATCACCAACAAAGTCTTCTGTATTTTGAATTGATTCTTGGTTTGAACTACAATCCTGATAAAATGGTGAGCTAGTCTCGTATTTCTCAATTTCGTATAGCTCTGCAGTGGCTGATGTTTCAATAAATATTTTATTTGGCTGAAACGGAACAAAGGAGGGAATATTAGAAATGATATTTAATTTAATTTTTACAGACAAGTGGAACTTAGGCAAAGCGATATGACTTTCCTTGGCGGTTTAAAAAGACTTTAAATCAAGTAGTGTACCAAGCAAGCGGTAAACAGCAACAGAAAAATATACTTGGATATTATCCTCCTCCCAATAGAATCAGATTATTCTTGGCAAAATGAATCATATTAGTGTGAGATTGCCACTAACGTGTTGTGTGTGTCCCGCTAATATGCAAAACATGTCTCTTCATCTACCCAGCGTACAAGTACACCTGAAGAGCAGGATGGGAATGGATCGCTGTTAGGGGCAGATAGTGTAACAGATTTGTTAATTCTTGGTGAGGTGAACGTCTTCTATGTTGTCGACGCGATATGTAACAGGATGTCACTTATCCTTGTCCTGAGGAATCATGACCTCGGACTGGTGATAGGAATCCTAACTAGTCATCGAAACGTCAGGTCTTTGAGACGGGGAGAATTGGAGATTGTCGACGGGGTGTGATGATTGGAGATTGTTGAGTATCTAAAGAAGATTGCCATCTAGGTTGCTAGCCGCTTGCCCTTTAACTCAACCTACCACACAAAATTCCTGAACGTCAAAGTTGTAACGTGACTTACCTCTCCATTGCTATCGGAAGTACTGCAAGCGATGTCGTTGGAGAGCAGCTTTTTTAATTTGGCGTTATTTCTTAATAGTAATTGGTAATGTTGCTCAAAATCTAGCCATTTCACAAAACAAATACGGCACATATACGGTAGGATATAGCCATCTGCATCAGTGTCACCACAAGAGCTATTGGTGTCTGTTTGTGGCAATGTCCGGTTCCCTAGCAAACATAATTGTATCAATTGTTCTAGATTGGGATATTTTGAGAGTTCTATGTATTTCTCTTGTTGACTTTCCAAATGTTGATCATCTGGCTCAATTTTTATGAGGCAGGCACGACAAAAATTAGCTTTGTGTGAAGGATGCATTCTATTTGTTTTTATTATTTTGCCAAACCCCAGATCGTAATTTTATCAAAATGTAAACAAATTTAATCGCCAACTACCAAACCATTCACAATAAACTAAACAGCTGTTAAATATGTCAAATATGTGTGTGTATAGCTCCAAGCCCATTGTCATTCTATTACTTGTGACTGAGTCGATAGAGTAGCTAGTTGTAGCAATGAATTTTTTGTTTAATATTAATGTGTGTCGTGTTTGTATGCAAAATGAGCAATCTTCGGATTTATGCAGCGATAAAGATTTGTTGGAAAAGTTTATATTTACAACCAGACTAACGGTAAGTCGATTAATTTAAATTTATTCATTCTATTACAAGATTAATGTTTTGTAGTAGTTTTGTTTGGTGTTATTTTGCAATTTTTTATAAGGGTTGCCAATTAATCTTAAAAATGCATATAGTGCTCAAAGACTTGTTTGGGTAAATATTCAAGCAAAACGTTGGTGATAGACTGGAACAATTAAAAGCTTACAGATCTTTCTATCGGTTACAATAGATTTACCAAAAATATACAGTGGTCTTAGCCTGTTAAATCTATTTTAGGACATATTAAAATTGATGTGGAAGGGCATAAGTGAACTTCATGTTCCAAACTTTCAACTCAAATAAAGTTGAGGCTTCTAGGAAAACAAGGATTTGAAACGAGCATGGGCTTATATGAGGGATGGTTAAATTTTAAGGGCCAATGCTGAATGTGAACCACCTCTAGTAGTCAAGTTTTTTTCTGCATTTCATTTGAAACTTAGCAATTTCAGACCCTATCTGATCCATTGATACAAAATGCAATGCCCTAATGTTATTTGAAATCAACATCGGCCCCTAAAACTTGACCAAAATAAGGGATTTTTTCCTTTGAACGCTGTCGTGTGGTTGCAACAGTGAAACGCTTTTTCATCCTTATGTTAAGTTAGAGGGAATGCCATTAACTTCACTCGGAGATCTTAATTCCATCATGTTCGCCCTAGAAGAAGATGAGTGAACCCATATAGATATTTTAGCACGATTTGCTTTCCATTCCTGACCAAGTCGTCGGCCCATACATTGATAATCGGGATCTAACAAAACCTGACAACATTCCCTATGGTTCAAAGAAGCTTTTCGCATCTTCTAACATGTCCCTGAAGACTATGGCACTTCACAGCCACCTGACTGTTCTCTGTATATATATCTTGACAGTCCGATCCCGCATTGCCATCGTCTTCAGTTCCTTTAGAACTGCGGAAACTTCCGGTTGAAAGACGCTACATCCTTCCAAAATCCCGTATGACTCCGATTCCAAAGTGCTCATTAAAGTCTCCAACCGCTTAGTCGCGCCAATTATTTGTTTTCTGATTTTTCTTATTTATTTTAGTGATTACCATAGTAAAACCTCTCAAATAAAGCTGTATGACAGACTCTCTTAACATCAAATTCGGTTCCAAGAGTTTCTTTATCTTTTATTATTACAAAATTTGCTTGCGTATTTATGTAAAGGTTCTGAGTTTACAAATGTTTATTATTTTTTATTTACAATATTCGATCATGAAGAAAGGTTGTTGAATGTACAAAACTATAACCTAAATCTCATTGTGTATGAACTTTATTTACTTCTTCTCTGGCACAGATTCTGCCAACCATTTCATATATGGCAAATTTCCTTTCTCTATGGGTAATGTTATGACCTCTGCCACACTGTAGGGATGATTGTCGCGAACCCATTTCGTTAGTTCCTCCACATGTGTTGTTTGAGTCTTTATCATCATCAGATATTCATTGTCCTCGTTTACCTTGCCCTCCCACATATAAATGGATTGTATGTTGGGTATGATGTTGATACATGCTGCTAATTTTTGCTCCACCAAACCGTGGGCTAGTTTCTTGGCAATTTTCTCATCTGGTGCAGTTACAAAAGCTACAGAACTTTTGCCCGATTCATACTTAAATTCTCCACTATCCATGATACTATTTGCTGAAATGTTATCGGCGTTTGAAACTTTGGTACAGAAGGCTGCTGCAGTTACACCAAAAGTTGAGAGCACAGTACTGACACTAATATGTTTTGCAGCAAGAGAAGTCAAATTGTCAGCCAACAGTAGATACGACGTGGTATAAAATAATTTTCGTAAAAAATGCATCAAAATTGTCTTCCGATGCCGGTATTGAGATAAAATTAAGGACCTAGCAACAAAATCTTTTGACATATGTTTTTATTTCTATAGGTGTTGCCACTTAATTTCCGTATATGGCCTTTTTATGGGATTATTAAAAGCAAATTAAGGGAAGTTTTTGTCGTAATTTTGTATGCAATTCATCTCTACCTGCATAAGAGGTTCTTCAATTTCAAAATTCTCGCTCAATAGATAAATGAATAATTCGCAGGGATAATCCCTGTTTATCCAGATCAACATCTTGTAACTACTGCCCAGAAACTTCTGGTTCTATACTGGACCAGTGAACAGTGCTACCAGGTGTTTTTCGCAAAAAAATCGTCAAAGTTGAGAAAAAAAGTGGCAAATCGTTAAAATATTTCGAAAAAATCTCAAAATCTTCACTATCTTTAATTAGTCTAAATCAATAAAATGGTGCAATTTTCGAAGGGTGGAAGGCAAATAGAATGTTTTTTTTTTACTTCAATAATGTTGAAGGTTCATACATTTTTTCGGAATACAATATGATTGGAAGGCTTATAATGTTTCAATGGTTTTTAAATGTTAACGAATTGCTACAAAAAGCATCTTTTTTGGGAACTTGATATATTAAAATTTGTATACAGGGCTAAAAAAAAGATTCGCCGTGACATTTAAAATTTACGACGGATTTGCTTCAACCAATCAGAGCAAGAAGAAATAAGTTTATTAGTATTTCAGTGTTAAGCAAGAAAAAACTAATTTAAAAATGTTCAAAATTCCCATTAATTTCAGAGATTTTACCCATAAAACTACCAAGATGGCAGGTAATATAAATATTGGGTTGCCCAAAAAGTAATTGCGGATTTTTTAAAAGAAAGTAAATGCAATTTTAATAAAGCTTAGAATGAACTTTAATCAAATATACTTTTTTTACACTTTTTTTTTAAAACAAACTAAAAGTCACAGCTGATAACTGACAGAAGAAATAATGCAATTACAGAGTCACAAGCTGTGAAAAAATTTATCAACGACTATATGAAAAATCCGCAATTACTTTTTGGGCAACCCAATAGGTTATGGTAGCGATAATATAGCTACTAAGTGCAGACCAGAATAGTTCTGCCTCAATTCCAATTTGGATGACATTTTTTCCAACTTCGTAGGCGTGTGTCTCGATTTTAACCAGGAACTACACATCACATGCGTCAAATGTATGACTCTCTGGTGAACATGAGGATTCCTCGTGAATTGAGTTCATACTATTTTGATGAGCAGGATAATAAGCCTACCACTAGCAAAGGTCTCAAATATGAATATTGTGATTGGAGCTCAATCACCACAAGAACTGTTTTTGTACCCCTTTTTAGGGCTCTTGTATATTTGTGGGATTTTCAGATCATTTGAAAAGGGATTACATTTTGTTGGCTACGATGATGACGTTTTTAATCTGCTGCCAAGATTGGCCAATGGGCTTGGCATAAACCGCCGAAAGATACAGTTGGTGTTATTCACCAATACATGTGGTGGAGCTGCCGCTCTCACTACTGATGGGGGTCCTTACAATGATGATGAGGATGAGGAGGAGTTATAGACAGTTGAGCACCTATTGTGGCACTGCCCTGAAATTGCGGGAGTAGGCGCAGGACTATGGTTAAATGAACACCTTTTTTGTGTCCAAATTATTTCCAGTCACATAGCTTTTCGCCATTCTTGACTACAATAGGGGCTTGAAACGGCAGATAGGAGGCGACTTCACCAACCCGCCTGGCTTCCATTAATATCATGCATGTTGGCTTCTTATTTTCCTTCATTCTAATGTCTGGCATTGCACTGCCAAATTTTGTAAATTTTGTCTATGTTCTTCTGCGCTTTTGAAATCTTTTTCTTGGGCGACACAATGAACCAGTTTCCTGAGTGACGCTGATAACGATTAATGTTGTTAGACGCGTTGTATTATATAACCTACGTTTAAAAACCATAACTGCAGCCAACACAAAAATCAATTCAGAGAATTTTTATTTGAAGCTTATATTGGGTTGCCCAAAAAGTAATTGCGGATTTTTCATATAGTCGGCGTTGACAAATTTTTTCACAGCTTGTGACTCTGTAATTGCATTCTTTCTTCTGTCAGTTATCAGCTGTTACTTTTAGCTTGCTTTAGAAAAAAAGTGTAAAAAAATATTTGATTAAAGTTCATTCTAAGCTTTATTAAAAATGCATTTACTTTCTTTTAAAAAATCCGCAATTACTTTTTGGGCAACCCATTATATCATTTTTGCAGCTGAATTGCAACGGTTGTTACGGATACAATGTGGTACGTAAAGATCGCTTAAAGAATGGAGGTAGAGGATCGGCCTTCGTAATACCCCATTCCGTGCAGTATAGATCTATCTCGCCTGCGCCTGGCGCTAGTGACCTCTACATGGAGTGCATGGGGATAGCAGTCGGGTCCGGTACTGCCGACATAGAGCTATACAACGTGTACATACCGCCGGTTAGCGCGACATAAGTGGGCTACTATCTGACCATAAGGTTCAAGGAGACTTTAATGCTCATCACGTTTCATGGCATTCTCACCAAGATGCGGTAAATAGCTACCGGGTGAATGTAGTCCTTGAAGAACGACCGCCTTCCGTTGCACCTGATAAAATTGACCTCCCCTGGCAAATGAGTAGCTCTTTCTCTCGGTTGACGCAACCGCCTCAACTTCTACAGAGCAAGGATTGATGACGATGTGCAAGATGTATGTCCCAATTGTGACCAGGGACCATACGAAACATGTCACCTGTTAAACTGCCCCGCCCATCTTAGTCGCAGATTTCCTGGATCTGGACACTTAACAGAATCAAGCAGACGAAAGATAGAACACAACTGGTATTTTTCGAATTATGGCCATATTTCTGCGCGATCACGGCGCGACAGAGTATATGCCAGGGAAGTCCTTTTTTGTTGACGGTGGAAAGGTTAAGGACGGGGTAAGCAGTGGACCTTTTGGGGTAATTAGCTGCGGGCGGACAGTTTGGCTATCATTACCTCAGTCATATCCCCAATGTAAAATAATTTCTTCCAATTTTATTTATTTTCTATACCCTCCACTATAGGATGCAAAATGCAAACATAGGGCATCAACAAGCTCTATCCATCTAGTTATATCTATCCGAATTCAAGCCTTAAGAAGTCAATAGGCACTTAGTCGCACAACACCTTGACAATAGGGAAGAAAAATCTTTTGAATTCACTTCTCATGTGAGAGGATGAACTTAACACCTCGCTATTTTTTAACAGTCAGTTCAGAGCTTAAAGCTCTTCCAACATGGGATACCCATGCGCATATGTATTCAAAGTTCGCGCCCGACAAATATAAAAATATCATTTTTGTTTGGATTTTCATGATCAAATTCTGTTTTAATTTTTTAGGTATCGCAGGAGGATAATCTACCAAAAGAAATATGTTCCAAATGCATTATTCGCCTCAAGGTGGCGCACTCTTTTATACTAACTGCTCACGAATCCGAGAAAAATCTAAAGGCGTTCCTGACGAAAATCAGTGATGAGTTTCGAGAAGTGACCCAAAACAATAAAAGTGGCAAAACTACAAGTAATTTCCACTGTGCTTTGAATTCTCAGCAGAATCTCACCGAAGATGAAATGCTAACACTAATTGGGGAATCTGAAACGCCAGTTAAGAGTACTTCACCTAAAAGTAAGCATAGCAAAAATGAGGATAGGCGCTGTGAAAAACGAAAACTGTCACCACTCAAAGGACCTTTAAGCAAAGTATCGAAAGAGGACAGTGGCGGTACCACTTCAAGTGGAGATTTGGTTTTAAGGCCAAGAGTGACAATCAAGCAACCAACTGCCAGCACGAGTGAAAACAAAAGTCGTAAAACTGTGTCCTTACATTCCACCTATGTGCGTGATGAGGAGATTTTGTTCATTCATTCGCCACTTAATGAAATTAAATTTGAAAATGATGATGAATTAGCAGCATTGTGCCAAGAAGAAGATGAACCGAACTCCAAGGAAGAACAAAGTTTGGAAAGTGTAACGTCGAATGGTGAAAGACTGCGGCCACAACCAATGGAAGAGGTAGAAAATGACAATGATGCTGAAGAAGATGTTGAGCATTACCAGGAAGAACACGTTAATGAGGAAGAGGAAGACGAAGAAGACGATTTGGATGATAAAAAGACCGTGAAAGATGAAACGGAGAGTAGTATTTTCAAGAACAACAACACCCAAGATTTTGGCATCAATAATGAATTGTCCCAATCATCTTCGGCTGAATTGAATGACCTCAATTTGGAATCCAATGACACTCTGCATACATCGCCGCTTGCAGGTGTTGGCGATGAGAGCATTGGTATTATGGTGTCAGAAGAGGCAGATGGTTATTTGCGTGAATACGAAACAATGCTTAACAATCAGTACAACACCGCTGAATACATTGACGATGACTCAGTCGAGGAAAATCCCTTAAGAAATGATGAAGCCGATATGTATAATCGAAACGAGTTCGAACACAATGATGAGATATCTTTAGCTCAAGACAACGAAGTTGAAGAAGAAGGCGAAGATGAAAACGAAGACCAAGATGAAGAAAATGCCACAGCCAAAAATCCTAATTCCTTAGATATAAATGCAAAATCCATTGCCAAGGTACAACCAAATAAAGCTAATAACAAATCACCCATTCGCCTTAGGGATCTACAGCCGAAACTTACACGTTTCTATTGCAAGAAGTGTAATCGTGACTTCAGCACCAAGACCAACTTGAATCGTCACATGCAATCGCATGAGGGCAAAAAACCCTATGTATGTACCGAATGTTCGAAAAGTTTTTCACAAAAGGCCACACTTAAACAGCATATGTACACTCATACCGGAGAAAAACCCTATGTGTGCGATATTTGTACTCGCGGTTTTACCCAATGTAAAAGTCTTATATTTCACATGCGGAGACATACCGGGGAGAAACCGTTTCAATGCGAATACTGTTTGATATTGTTCCGGCAAAAGGATGCTCTGAGGGTGAGTTAGAAAAATTACAAAAAAATAAAATATTGGGTTGCCCAAAAAGTAATTGCGGATTTTTCATATAGTCGGCGTTGACAAATTTTTTCACAGCTTGTTACACTATAATTGCATTCTTTCTTCTGTCAGTTATCAGCTGTTACTTTTAGCCTGCTTTAGAAACAAAGTGTAAAAAAAGTATATTTGATTAAAGTTCATTCAAAGTTTTATTAAAAATGCATTTACTTTCTTTTAAAAAATCCGCAATTACTTTTTGGGCAACCCAATAATAACAACTTTGGATACCCACCACCTCCGGTATATATGAAAACCCTCTTTCGTCATAATCCGGTGAAAATTGGATAACTTATGCACCCAAATTCGGCACGGACATTGAGTGGTCTAATAAATATAAGTCACTGTTGAATTTTGCATTTCAAATTTCAAAAAAATCGGGTAATAAATAAAGCTTTTATGAGCTTCAGACCATTAATCGGCATATCGGTCTATATGACATCTATATCCAAATACAGTTCGATCTTTACCATATTTAGGTCAGACCTAAAACTTCTTACTGTTTCAAATTTCAGCGAAATCGAATAAAAAATAAAGCTTTTATGGGCTTCATACTCTTTATCGGGAGAACGGTCTGTGTGGCCACTATAACTAAACATAGTCCGATCCGAACCATATTTGGGAAAGATGTCAGGAGACCTAAAACTGCCCACTGTTTCAAATTTCAGCGAAATCGGATGAAAAGCTTCAGAACCTTTATCGGCAGATTGGTCTATATGGCAGCTATATCTAAATATAGTCCGACCACAACCATATTTAGCTCGGATATTGGGAGGCTCAAAAAAACTGTTTTAAATTTCAGCGTAATCGGGCAATAAATAAAGATTTTATGGGCTTCAGACCCTTTATCTGGGGATCGGGCTATATGACAGCTATATCTAAATATAGTCCGAACTGAACCATATTTTGGTCAGATGTCGGGAGGTTTAAATTAACCCACTGTTTAAAATTTCATCGAAATCAGGTAATTAATAAAGCTTTTATCGGCAGATCGGTATATAAGGCAGCTATATATAAATATAGTACGATCTGAACCATATTTGGGTCAGATGTCGGGAAGCCTTAAGCTACACAGTGTTTCAAATTTCAGCGAAAGTGGAGAAAAAATAAAGCATTTATGGGCTTCAGACCCTTTATCGGCAGATTGATCTATATAGCAGCTATATCCAAATATGGTCCGATTTGGCCCGTTCAAGAGTTTACCCAGCGTGTATCAAAAATATCTATGTATATTTGCCAAATTTTAGCTTAATATCTCAATTTTTGAAGGCTGTAGAATGATTACAACAGACGGACGGACAGACACACATACACACGGACTCCGTAAATCGTGTTAGAAATAGACGATCCCAAATATATATACTTTCTGGGATCGGAAATTAACATTTAGATAGGTTGCAAACGGAATGACTAAATGAATATACCCTCTATCCTACGGTGGTGGGTATAAAAAACGAATAACAAGTATAACGATTGGGTCGAACTTTGGATCCCCACAACCTCAGATATACATTAAGGAACAGGGGCAAGCTTCTCGCATATCTATGAGTGCGGTCCGATTCAAGTTTAAGCTCAATGGTAAGAGGCCTCCCTATAGACGAGTCCGAATGGCCTCTTTGGTGAAAAGTTTTTACATGGGGAGAAGTTTTTACATTGCAAACTACCTCAAAATGTTTCCAGCATTGTGTGCAAACGGAATGACAAATTGAATGTACCCTCGTCCTTCGGTGGGGATATAAAAATAATGAACATTTCATTGAGAAATAGCAGCACTCTTACCAATGAGTATTCCCGATTCAAGTTACAGCTCAATTATTTTACAGCATACGCTTCGCTACAATCTAAAATGATTTTAATACCAACCACCATAGGATGGGAGTATACTAATCTAGTCATTCCGTTTGTAACACCTCGAAATATTCGTCTAAGACCCCACATTCTGACGTCCGTCCGTCAGTCGAAATCACGATAGCGATCGAACGCGTAAAGCTAGCCGCTTGAAATTTTGCACAGATACTTAATATTGATGTAAAACATTGGGTATTGCAAATGGGCCATATCGGTTCAGATTTAGATATAGCTTCCATATAAACCGATCTTCTGATTTGTCTTCTTGAGCCCCTGGAAGCCCCAAGTCTGATTTGGCTGAAATTTTGCATATGCTGTTCTGTAATGACTTCAAACAACTGTGCCAAGTACGGTGCGTATCGGTCTATACTCTGATATAGCTCCCATGTTAACTGATCTCCCGATTTTACTTCTTGAGCCCTTACAAGCCGAAATTTTTGTCCGATTTGGCTGAAATTTTACATTTAGTGTTCCGTTATGACTTCAAACAAGTGTTCCAAGTACGTTCCAAATCGGTCTTCAACCTGATATAGCTCCCATATAACCCGATCTCCCAGTTCTACTTCTTGAGCCCTCATTTGGCTGAAATTTTGCATGTAGTGTTCTGTTAAGACTTCCAACAACTGTCCCATGTACGGTCCAAATCGGTATTTAACCTGATATAGCTACAATATAGACCTATCTCCCGATTTAACTTCTTGAGTCGTTACAAGCCGCTATTTTTGACCTATTTGGCTGAAATTTTGCGTGCGGTATTCTGTTCTGAGCCATATACGGTCCAAATCAGTCTATCACCGGTCTCTCGATCATCCTTGTTCAGTTCATAGAAGCTTTAATTGTTGTTAGTTCGACAGAAGTTTGGTATGTATTGGGTTGCCCAAAAAGTAATTGCGGATTTTTTAAAAGAAAGTAAATGCATTTTTAATAAAACTTAGAATGAACTTTAATTAAATATACTTTTTTTACTCTTTTTTTCTAAAGCAAACTAAAAGTAACAGCTGATAACTGACAGAAGAAAGAATGCAATTACAGAGTCACAAGCTGTGAAAAAATTTGTTAGCGTCGACTATATGAAAAATCCGCAATTACTTTTTGGGCAACCAATAGAATAAAAGGTACCGTGATTTGGCGAGAGATGCCCTCCTTTTCCAAATATGCATTAGATTCTGAATGGATGTATTCACGCCCATTATCAGAACGCAAAGTTCTGATCTTACATCCTGTTAGATTCTCCACTTGGGCTTTGAAAATTATGAATTTTTCAAACACCTCAGACTTTGATCTCAAAAAGTATATTAGATAAAAATAACAAAATACTTTGAGTCTCCTATTGAGTTTATCCTGAAGGGCCGCATACGTCGGTATGTACTAGCTTCAATTAATCCTTCGATTTGTTTGCGATTTGGGTATTGTGGGAATCTGAAAAGAGAATTTTGCTAACCATACACGTTCTGCAATTTATTTAATCTCCATAATTGACCATTATTTGATATCAAAAAGTAAAAAAAAAAAATTCTGGGCTTATCGTCGTTAGTTAAAAGATTTTGTTAACCATTAAGACTTTTTCCACTTTACCGACGTACATATGCGGACCTTTCAGGACATGCTTAATAGGAGTCCCAAAGTATTTTGCCTCGTATTGAGCATGTCCTGAAAGGTCCGCATACGTCGGTAAAGCGGATAAAGTCTTAGCGGTTAACAAAATCTTCTAGTTGCGTTTGTCCTATGTAGATGAGGAAAAAATCCAAGTCAAGTTTTTCAAACGTGATTGCATTTTTTACTGCTGTCAATGGGGCTTCAAATCAAAGTCATTAAAATAGCAATATGTGCAGGTAGATGGAATACTAGGAAAGGGATTGGACTGCACGTCGTTCTCTCGGGTATTTACTTTTCATACATTTACATTTTCCATTGCTGGTGCCATATCTGTAAAGTGCAAAACCAAGGTATATTCATATGCAGGTAGTGACAGTTGCCCAACAATAAAATATTGAGTGCACTATCTGTCAAAATCAGTGATAAGTGGAATTCTAATTTTGTGTATGTTCCACATCTAGGCACGCCAATTGTTTGTTGTCTTCTCTTGAATTAGATCGGGAATGCACAACATGAAAATATGATTGTGTGGGAGACAAGCAAGATATTTTGTTTTTGCATTCAGTGGTGCATGCGTACAAGGTCAATTTGCACTTCTATTCACATAACATGTGTGTTTTTTTTTTAATTCGTCCAATTAAAAATTTGTTCAACATTAGTCTTTTGTACGAACAGGGCTGCCACACGTGACGACTTTTCGGCATTTTGACGATTTTTTGTCCACTCTGACGCTTGATTATTTTTACTTTGAATCCCTTTATAAGTTGACGATTTTTTTCTAGATTTACTTGTATTGAAATTGACCTCATATTGGGAAAAAAGATCACAATTAAAGTTATGGTTGACTTCGTTCGACAAATCCGCATAATTATTAAATTTAAAGGGGCGATATTGATTTTGAATAACTCTAACGCTTTGCTCGATAGTGTATCTTTCCATCATAAAAATTGAGTTAAGCTGAGAATGTACTTCGGTTGCAGCCAGGATGCACTAATAAGGTGAGGTCATGCAAACAGCTGAGTACAATTTTTTTATTTTTGTTTTGATTTTGCAGTAAATTTGAATGTCAAAGGCTTAATACCGCAGCTGTGATATGAGAATGTACTTCGGTTGCAGCCAGGATGCACTAATAAGGTGAGGTCATGCAAACAGCTGAGTACAATTTTTTTATTTTTGTTTTGATTTTGCAGTAAATTTGAATGTCAAAGGCTTAATACCGCAGCTGTGATATTTTTTTAATATCATAAAAAATCCTCTATTTGATCCGATAAGCAACAAAGCAGTGTTATAATGATGAAAATACAAATATAAAACACATTTGAAGAAGATAAGTTGTAAAATAAAGTTTATTTCTAAAACCAGTTTGACATTTCAATTTACGGCATTTGCCACTCAAGGTATTTTCGTTTTTCGTAGATTTTTGATGTTGCGCCAATGACATTACCTCCTAATTGTACCATGACAGGTACGCAACTCAAATGAATTTTTTTTTGCGTAACAGGTATTTTGTTGCTTATGTGTGGAATATCGGATCAAATAGAATTTTTAGATTTAGAAAAAGTCAAATTTGTGTTATCAAGCCTTTGACATTTAAATTAGTTACAAAATCATTATGACCTCACCTTATAAGTGCATCCTGCTTACTTGCAAGCGAAATTTACGGTAACGATACCGGTAATGAAAACGCTAGAGGTGCATACTTCGCTTTAAGTCTGCAATTGAGAAATGTCCAATGAAATACAGAAAAAGCTTGACGTTTACAACATCTAGCCTTAAAATAAAACTTTAAAATGTTATTAGCTCTCCAATCATATTAAAGTCGGAACTCCATATCTTTTGTTATAATTTGTTTTGTTTTTACAATAAAAATTATATCCATATTATATTGTGGAATACGTTGGATTTGAATAAGGAATGTAAGATTTTCCTTGTTTTCTATTGCGCTTTGTGCACCAAGTCGTCTTTAAGAGTCCTGTCCAAATTCAGATGTGTGCTTTACAACCTACTCTAGTTGGGATGGTATGTAACCCCATGATCCATTCGACATTGTCCGCAGATGATATTTCTTGGTCGAAATTAAAATAATTTTGAAGTAAAGTTATTGATAAAGATTATATTGGTCTTCCATCCTTAGAAAATTGCACTACTTTAAAATGTTTGTCAAAATTTTTGACGATTTTTGTTCTTTCTTAATTTTGACGATTTTTGCGAAAAAGAGCTGCCAGCACTGCTTACCAATCGCAAGTCATGGTCCAATGGAAAATAGAATTTTAAAGTCAAAAATTATCAAAGCAATTAATCACTTTGTTAAAATTGTTTTGTTTTTAATCAATACCATGTTTAATTGTTCAAATTAAAGTCAATATTTTTTCTGTGTAGATATAGTACCACAGTTGTGGTATGAGTTATAAGAAGCATATATTCTCAGTTAGTTTTTGGACGGAATCCAGCTTTTGTGATTTGTTTCGAATTAATATATTTTTCTTCTTATTTAAGATCCATATCCTGAAGTATCACGTGGTCGTCGAAAAAACCTCAACTGGAAAAGAAATCTTCACTTGCATTATATGCCAAAAGAAATTTTGTTCTAAAAACAAATTCAAAATACATATGAAAATTCACACGACCACAACGGAGCAACAAACGGAAAATCAATTTGACATACACCAGCCTATATTTCAAAATAGTAAAGCAGCAACTTCTACTGCTTCCAGCCAAAGATCATTCCCACACGGAGAGACATTGGATACAGCTGTAATGAAGGTATCGGCATCGTCGGCATCAGAGCCCCAAAGAGCAAAGAAATTTCAGTGTCGCAAATGTTTTAAATGTTTCGCTTTAAAGTAAGTACATTGAAATCTGAAATATTTTGTCCATTCCCTGATTATTTATCTCTCTCCCCCACCCTCTGTTCAGAAAAAGTCTTGTACGTCATATGTCAATTCATTACACTAACACCGAAGAGGAGATGACTGAATGTTCCGATTGTGATATGCAATTCGCAAATTCTGCGGAATATCAGGATCATTTGACCCAGTGCCATCAGTTTGCTTGTTCAGCCTGTCCCGAAATGATTTTTAAGACAATAGAATATCTAAAACTCCACATGTTGGAACATGACTTGAATCAGTAAGTGAAAGTTTAAAAGTTTATTTGTAGTTCATCTTAACTTATTTACAATATTGGAAAATTTATTGTAACATTTTAATTTCAAACAGTATTTTGGGGTCCGCTTAGCTATTTAGAATAATCCTTACTCGGAGACGTTTACTTAAGATAATACAAACATTTTAAGTTATTTTCAGCGAGATGTATATAACAAATCCGGATATTCAACAGAACAAGCTAACATATTAAGCAAATTTGGGCTACTGCTCTACAAAGGCCATTCATTTGAGGTGCTACAAATATTTTAAGTTATTTTCATCAGGAATTTATACAATAGATCTTAATATTTAACCCTAGAACTCAGATCTCCAACTCGTTGTTGTTCTTGTGAGAGTGTGTTCTGTCTTCATTTTAAGTGTATTAGCTATGGCTAAGTTTGATAAACACTAGAAAGACCAAGTGGCCTTATTTACACATTTTTTGCTTTATTCACCATATGAATTCTGAATCTGAAAATAAACAGGGTAGTCAACGAACATAAGCGGACTTTGTGACTGGAACACTTGGAGCAATGTAACTTAGGCAACGGTTTAGGCAAGCTGTGGTCTACTGCTAAGTCAATCTTGAACCCCGGTAGACGGGATGACAGGACTTCAATCACTTTTGGCGAAGTAACCGTGACTGATCCGAAGAGATGCGCAGGTTGTTCAACTGTCAATTTATTGTACATCCCGAGAGTAACATTCGCCGTATCCGTGGTCTCCGAGCCGATGGACAGCCATCATTGGCCGAAGTTACGAATGTCATCCGTAGCGCCAAATTATCCAATGCGTAGGCCCCGACGAAATCTCTACATTGATGTTGAAGAATCTGGATTTACCTGGAGTTGAATACCTTACTACTGTCCTCAACCTGTCTTTGAACACTCTTATAGTTCCCGATGAAGCACCGTAGAGAGAAACAGTGAGTTCCCCAAGGTGGGGTGATATCTCCGGCACTGTTGAACCTCTACCAATCCTCCATTCCACCTCATCCAGACGGCATAGAGATCTATCATATGCGGACGTTTATACAATCATGGTATCTGGCTCCACACCCATTGTTAATATCTGCGATGGGTTGAACGTCTACCTCAACGAACTTTCCTCATATTTCGCTGCAAGAAATCTACGACCAAATCTTCAGCCACATTGTTGACTACAAATACGCGTAAGGTGAATACCCAGCTGACTGTGATGGTCGATGGAGAAATGATTCAGACCATAAAGTGTCCCAAAATACTTAGCATCACATTTGACGGCTCTTACACATTCTCCCCACATGCCACAGCAATTTGCGATAAAGTCAAAAGTAGAAACAAGGTCCTCAAGTCACTTGGCGGCAGCACTTGGGGGTGCAGACAAAAAAAACCTTTTTGACCACGTACAAAGCAATTGGCCGATCTGTGGTAAGTTATGCAGCACCAGTGTGGTCTCATCAGCTATGTGACACGCAGTGGTATAGTATTCACATCTGTCAGAATGCCGCCCTCCGAACGGGCTGTCACCTTAGTTCTCATGTGGACCACCTCCATCAGGAGACAAAGTTCCTACCAGTGCGAAGACATAACTACATGCGTTTAAGCAATACCTTGTGGTCTGTTATCGCAGAGACCATCCAAATCATCATCTTGTGGATTGATATCCACCACCCAGAAGCCTTAAGGTAGATCTACATGATCTAGAGCGTGAGGTTCAGCATTATAAGAGAGAACCTCTACATCAAGTGGCATATCAAGAGGGTCTAGACAACATTCATGAAGAGATGGTAGCAAATGCGGTAAAATGCTAACGGGTGAATGTAGTCCTTCGAGAGCGACCGCCAACCATTGCACCTGAAGAAATTGACCTCCCCCGGCAAACCAGAGTAGTTCTGGCTCAATTACGTTCCGACAGATGCAGCCGTCTCAACTCCTACAGAGCAAGGACTGATGCCGACGTGAAAGATGTATGTCCCGATTGTAACCAGGAACCACACGATATACGTCACCTGTTTAACTGCCCGGCCAGACCCACTCGTCTCAGACCCAGATCCCTGTGGATGCACCCCACCTTAGTCGCAGAGTTTCTGGGTCTTGACACTCAACAGAATCAAACAGATGAAAGATAGAACACAAAAAACTGCTACAACAACGAGAAGCTCAGCTGAGAGTTACAGGGCGCGTTGCGGAATGGGGAAAGCTCCGTATATGGAGTGGCTGCTGCTGCAGTCTCAGTGAGAGGCTCGGCGGCAACGGTAATTGGCTAAATACTGTTTGCCTGTGAAACTCGATAGGAATGTCGTCTTTAAGTAACCAATTGGTCATTACGTTTCGGAAGCTATAGGTTCTTTGAACTGGAACAAGCTTGCTTATCTATTGAGCTTGACGAGGGTCGCTACCACAACATACAAATGGAGTTACAACAATAATTTTATAAATGTAGTGTTTCTGACCCATGTTTTTATATGGGAAATATGGGTTATCTACCATCTGACATGATATTTTTTACACCATAAGCAGCAACAAATTAAATAAAATTTAAATTTCTAACAAATAGATTTAGAGAATAACATGTTTTCCAGTGATCAGATCAGATAAACATTTAATTTCTATTGTTAAGATTTATTATAAAATAGCCAGTTTAGCAGCTAGCGCTAGTAGTGAGTTGAGGATTTCTCTAAAAAATTAAAACAATTTTAAATGTGGAAAATATTCAAATTATTATTACTTCAGTTTGCTTGGCAGTGCCTTCAGGTAACAGATCTTAGATTTATAATTTTTGAACTCTTATGTCTACTACATTTCCTTCGCCTGTGTATATTTAAGGCAGCAGACTATGCCATAATTGGTGACGATCAGACCTTCTTTCAAGCCTGCGATGCTCATGATGATGGTGGTACAACAAATTTAAAGGAGCTGGTCGAGTTTAATATGATCAATGAGTATGCGGATGACATGGAGACGATTATAACCAATGGCAATGTAACCATCTTAGTTGATATTGATCCTCAGGTTCCTATATCCGTAAGTTGTTCAAATTGCCTGTGTTTTCCGGCCTCCGTTGTGAGAAAGTCGCAATTATGTCAACTAAAGAGGCAGAAGTTTTACAAAATTTCTATAAGAGGAAATATTGTCATATCCTTATAATTTTTAGCTAGAAGTCGAGATATATAAATGGGAGCGTGGTACTTGGGTAGATTCAATTTTTTCAATTAGACGTTCAAATTTTTGTGCCACCGCCTTTAGTCCCAAAGAATTCTGGTATCCTTTTATCAAGCAATTTCCTGAAGAGAATCGTGTCTGTCCCCCAAAAAAAGGAGTAAAATATTGATGTATTTTAAATTAGACTATTTGATTAAATTTTTTCTTTCTTTTTAGCATGTTTATCAATTCAAAGATATCAAAAATCGCATGGATTTTTTCAACGTTTCTATGAGCCATGACTATTCGGGCAAATATAAGGCTATAATTTATTTTATAGTCGACCAATATTCCTTGTGCCTTTCGTCGGTTGTCGATGTATGGAGCTCTTGAACAACATGTGAATGATGAGGAATAGAATGCTTTAATAAACAAAAATTGTAAAAGAAAGCAAAAATGTTTTTTACGAAATTTTATTTTTATAGCAAAGTTTAAATGTTAGTTATGTAGTGTGCGGCCTAATGTACATACCCAGCGCCACCTTAATGACTCTAATATGACTCCAGCGACACCTGCTGGCTATGTTTGGCTCCCATCAGGGAGAGAGAGAGAGAGATAACCAGCTGACACCAAACTGTCATTATGGCTGCCCATATGTTTTGTTAGAGCCGGCTGGAAGACGTACTTCATGATGGAGGTCAACCAAAGCCAAGCTGGCTAGAGCCCTCGCAATAAAGCGTCCTTTTTTGGTTTGGACTCGGCAGGTGGAATTGGCATCTACACAACCCAGAAAAAAGGAAAAACGAGCATCAAAGTGTAGAAGTTTTTTTATTAGACTTTTGGTAGTTCAATGTGTGAGAAGAAAAAGGCTTCAAATTACTTAAAAGGAAATTTTATTGCAATGTTAAAGAATAAAAATTTAAAGAATTTGAAAACCTTGAAAGTCCAAGGTCTAAAAATATGGTGTTTGCCTGCCTAGCCGCTTTATTATTAATAAAGCGGCTAGGCAGGCAAACACAATATATTTTCTTTAGTTTTTTAAACGACGCGAGAGTTAATAGGCGTTGTGATGAGTCGTCCCCCAAGCACTTGGTCACACATTTGGATATCAGATACGTTTCTACTCCCCATTTCCTTTTATTTAAGTTCCATATTGCCATGACCAGTAAATAATTTCGGGGATGTTTTGGGGATTGTGGGGGACCGCGAGAAACTTGGTCCTGAAAGGCCCTGAAAAAATATTAGCATAGTGTTCTACTCTCAAATATAATTTGTTTGAACCATTTTTTGCCATTGGTTTAATTGCAATAATCCCTCTTATTGCAATAGTCAGTAAATATGTCCGGTTTGGGAGGTGGACCCTAAACAATTAACATCGTGCTCCACTCTCTTTGAGCCGCAAATTGTCATGGTAAGCAAATACGTTCTATTTGGGGATTGTTATAGGGGTGGGACGCCCCCTAGACAGACAACAGATTCGTTCTCTACACCCAAATACTACCATTGAACCCCATATTTCAGATGTCGGCAAACATGTCCGTTTTGGGTGGTGGGGGTGTTTTGGGGGTTGGACAGTCATCAGATTCGTACTCTACTTTCAAATAACTTTGAGTCCCATATTTCTGTAGTTGGCAAACATATCCGTTTTAGGGATTGGGGAGGCCACTCGGTGACTTGGTCCTGAAAATTTATGTTAGATATACTACTCTAAAAAATATTTTATTGGAGTTCCATATTTCCATGGACGGTAAATTTGTCCACTTTAAGGGAGGGACGGTCCTATAGACACTTTTTACCGAATGTTGATATCTGATTCGAGTTCTACACCCTTTTATTTGCTACGGTCGGTAAATTTGTCCTATTTCGGGGTTATATGGGGGAGGGGTGATCGGATTTAAATTGCAACCTGTAGTTTGTACACAAATTAACATGAAAAGACAAATGGACATACATAGCTAAATCGAATCAGAAAGTGATTCTGAGTCGATTGGTGTGCTGCTGGGTGTTACAAACAAATGCACTATGTTATAATAACCTGTACCACAGTGGTGGTGTAGGGTATAATAGCTGATTTTTATTTTAGTACTATATAGTGCAGTGCAATGAAATTTGTATGAAAATTACATCGATCCAGGACAACGAAATTCTGGATAAATTACCAGTGCAGGCTTATGTAGAACATCTGTTGTCAGGATTGCCATGATATGTTTTTCACACCTAAGTGTGGCCACCCGCAGAAATCCCCTATTGTGAATGGCAAAATAAAATTAAAATCAATTATTTATACAAATGCGTGCACAAATCTTAATAAATTTTATTTGATAGCTCAGCCCACACATGTTTTGCGTATTAAAGTGGCAAATTTTAAAAAAACATTTGCAATTTTTTTCTCGTCTTGTTTTGACAGGTTGGTAAATGGCGTTACCACCTCAAGGCAAACAAACAGACTTGCTTGTTGCGTTTTATATTTACCCTTTACGGCTTATCCATGGTTGAATAAGAAACATACCCAAAATGTACATTTGCAAAATTTGCCCACTAGAAACAGGGGCAAACTTACCCAGCTGATGGAATTGTCCAACTCCAAAGTTGTTTCCCAATGCTTTTTTTAGATTTTAAAATTTTTGTACATTTTGTTCCTTTTTTCACATTTTAATTGTTTTAATTTATTATTTACACATTTCTAATCATAAATCTTTTGATCTTGTGGCTGCTACACATGATAATGCAAATAAAAACTAGAATGTCAATTAGGAAGTGTCTAGAAATTGTTGTTGGACAAGTTAGCCAACCTTGTTAATTCAATCATGCCAAAATCTGACATCATAAAACTGTATAACCTGGCCAGTTGTTAACAGCTGTTCGCGTGAGACCACCATTTTAAATCCGTCACAACCATAGCCAATCAATTAAAGGTGGTCTCATTTGTACAACAACCACAAATTATATGGTGCTATCCGCCATCCTTCCATCAAGCTGATCGAAGCTTTGTCAACACACACAAAGAAATTTGTGTGCGTGTGTGTATATGTGTGCGTACATGAGCCGGTAATATGCGGGAAAGGAGATGACAACAAAGAGAATGTAAACAAAAATCTGACATTTTAATACCGTCAAACCATGGCGATACAATTAAGGGTGGTCTCATTTGTACAACAACCACAAATCATGTTGCAATCCGCTATCTTGCCATCAAGCTGATCGACGTTTTGTCAACACACACAAAAAATGTGTGTGCTTGTGTATATACATGTGCGTACATTAGCAGAGAAAATGCGAGAAAGAAGATAACAAAACAGAGAATGCAAACAAAAGTCTGTCATCTTTATACCGTCAAAACTGACCGGCTGCTAACAGCTATTCGCGTGAGACCACCTTCTTAAATCCACCTTGCCATCAAATCTTGCCGGCTGTTAACAGCTTTTCGCGTGATACCACCTTTTTAAATCAGACTTGGTTCTCACGCACTATTCCACTTTCTTCTGCTGGCAAATATAGTACGCGAACGATATACAGTAATAATTTGGGCAAATTTTTGAGTACGCGAACACTCGTATTTATTTTATAGTACTTTTTTTAGTTTTTGCTACAGGTGTTTTGGGGTAACACTGTTGTTCAACTACTGTTTAAAGCATACCCTGCGCGCCAAATTTGTATTTTTTTATGACGCCGTTTGTTATATTTTTTCCTGAGCTCTGAACTTCAGTTTGTTTACAAATTTTAAGCAGTGGTCGTTGCTTCTAGGGGAATTGTTTTTAACAAAATGTCTTTGGAATTATGCCGAATATGCGGCAATAATCAAAATCTAATAAATATTTTTAGTGGGGGTCTGGAAATGCGAGATAAACTACTCAAATGTGCAAATATCGAGGTAAGTTGGCTGGTATTCAACACTCTGGGATGATGTGATACATTTGTTGTTGTTCTCTGGAGTAGATAAAGCACAATGATGTCTTGCCCAAAGTTATTTGTGGTCAATGTGATGCCAGACTGGACATGTCCTATACGCTGCGCAAGCAAAGCGAGGAAATGCAAAAGCATCTTGAAAGCGAAATGAAAAAGAGGCGTTCTCAAAACTCTGAAGAAGGCCAGCCGATGGTTCAAGAACTGAAAGAAGAGGCCGAGGTACATTATATATCCGACGAAGAGCCTATCAAGGAGGAATGTGCAATCCAGAATAACAAACACTATACTAATGCCAGCAATGTTGATAATTTCCTACAAAGTGAAGAGATTGTGGTGACAGTCGAACCCGACAATTTGGACACTCATAGTGAGTCGACGCTGATGGCATCGGAGACCGAAGCAATTGATAATTTAGAAATAAACTACGACTATCATATACCGGTGACTGCAATGGCAGAAAGGGGTGGTGTGCCCTCTAATTTGGTAGATGACATCGACTCAAGCGAAAGTTTTAGTGCGGCTGCAGATACTGACAGCATGAGGCTACTCCAAACACACGCAGCAATGGCCTTCAATGAATATGAAAGCGGGGCGGTTGATGTGGATGGCTACAACAATGGTGAAGGCGTGCCCTCCGATTCTAGTTCCAATTTGCTGCAACCTCAAGATTTTTTAAGCATAGATGTAAGGTCTAATTCAGAGTCACCTGCACCATTAGAGCTTGACCAAAATGACACGGAATATTTTCCCAATACTACAAAGACGTATAAATGTGCCACTTGTTCTGAATGCTTTCCGAGAAAAAAAGACTACCAGCTGCATATTGTGCAGCATGGGCTGACACGTTTCCAATGTTTGCAGTGTTTAGAAAGGTTTCCCTCACGCTATCGTTTGTTGCAACATGAAAAAGAGCATCCCAATGGCCAAGGGTTTCAGTGTAAAATATGCAATCGTCAATATGAAAAGGCCCACTATTTGCGCAAGCATATGGAAAATTGCGACGCTGACCAGTCCAGGCTTCAATGCAACATTTGCAATATGACCTTTAGCAGAGCGGATGCAGTGAAACGACACCAAAGGACGGTGCATCCCACGGGAGAACAGGCCCCTAATTCACTAAATAAAAAATGGCATTGCAAGTTATGTGGCAAAAGGTAAAGGAGGCTTGGAGACATATGTATGTGAACAAGTGTTGAAGATTTCTTTTTTGTTTTTTCAGTTTTCGTTCTCAAGTTGTTTTTGAGACTCACAAGATACAACAGTCATGCACTCGGCCAGGTCGGGGAGAACTTGCAAATATTTCGGTGCCGCCAGACCTAATAATGCTGTGTCCGGATCAAAGATACAAGTGTGCAGTTTGTAATAGGAAATTTAAAAACATCTCCATATTGAGAACTCATTTTCTAATACACAAAGACATCAAGCCTTTTCCCTGCACAAAGTGTCCCAAGAGATTCCGCACCCGCTATGCTGTGATAAATCATGAACGCATACACAACGGCGAAAGACCGTATGTTTGTGAGGTTTGTAACCAGGGATTCCGTCAAATTACCCATATGAAACATCATTTAATGACCAAACACAATCTGGACAAGCCGGTGAAATGTCCCGAGTGCAAAGAGGGCTTTATAACCAAGTGGAAGCTAAGAGAACACTTGCGCAAAGAACACTATACGATAAAGGCTTTCAAATGTGCTGAATGCCCCGAGGAATTTTTCCTAAAATACGATTTAAAGCGACATGCCAGAGTAGTGCACTTAAGATCGGTGGACATTGTGGATTCGGATAATGAGGGTGTCAAAAGTACTACACTGATGGCAGCAGAGGGTACCACGGATTCAGATGGTGGGGAAAATAATGCAGATGCAACGTTGGGGGAAGAACATTACAATGATATCGCAACACTTTACCAGACTGAAGAGCAGGTGATAAACGCAGCACAAGCCGAGGAGATTATTGCTATCGATGAGGATACAAATAATGAAATGGTGCCTAATGGAAATGATACGCATGTCCATAATGATGATGATGATGATGATATTCAGATTGTTGAAGATACTGCTCTACAGTTGGACCCTAACAATCTAGAGCTAGACATGGACGATGCTTCACCCACTAATGTATATTTCTTGAATGATCTCGACTCACCTCCTCCTTCACCACCCACCAGCCAACCTGCTACAGTAGCCCCCACAGAATCTGGTGTAACTCATACCATCAGCACTGAAGACATAATGGATTGCATACAATTGGATGATTCTTCGGACTCTTGTAAATTGCCGACTAGGCAAGAAAATGCAAATGATAGTTATTTCGAACAAGAGGATGAAATCCATATAACAGAGGAACGAATTGAAACGTACACAACTAGTAGTTCGAGTTTTTACAACATCAATAATATACGTTCATAGAAAGGTACACATTCATTGTGCTAAACATATTCAGGTATGTTTTCGAAAATAACCAACAAGTTCCTCACAAATGCATAGACTTTTTCCATATGAATCTACTCCACCTGATTTAAGTTCTAGGTCTTGTTATAAGGGATCTTCTTTTTGTTGATCAAGCGAGAACTCTGTGTGGGAAAGTTACACAAGGTCAAAGGCCTCATGATATCGTCAGCACTAGTAAAGGTTTATCCATGAACACCTTACTGACAAAGAAAGGAAATATTTTTCCTCTATTTGAAATAAGCTCAACGACAAGCTGAGATTAGCTTGTGACCAAATTTTGCCAAAATTTTCTACAAAAATAAAAATTTGCCTAGATACATCATGGCTTCATCTTGTCACTGCTGAATTCAATGACGTATCTGTCGAATCGCAAAGCCTGGGCCTCTGTGCTTTGCATCAAGTTTCCTAGATATCCCAGTGCTCGGCATTGCACTCTCAATCAAAACTAGATCACCTTCGTTGTACTGGAAAGGTGGTTTATATTTCACGTCAAACCTGGCCTTCCACACCTCTCTCGCTGCTGAGCTATTATTCATGGCATTCTCTCGGTGTTCGCTTGGAGTCGTCATTTCGTTGTCATCGGCAACCGCAGACAAATGTTTGTTACCACTGATGTCTCGTAGTTAAAAATCAAAAATAAGATCAATAAGTGAATACTTATACGACCTAGCATTGACCTAGCATTGACCGACGTATTGATCTTCCATTGGACATGTCTGAGTTCGTTGTCCCAGTTCTTGGAATTCAGTGAAGGCCTCGGGAAAGACAAAATAGTTTGGTTCACCCGTTCGGCCAACCCATTCGGTCGGGGTGTCCATACTGCAACCTTGATGTGTTGAATATCGTTCTCTTTACAATAATCAGCAAACATCGACAATGTGAAAGATGTCTCGATCAGTCACTATTCGTCTTGGCAAATCAAAGTTTAGCCTCAGCTGGTTAGCGGGAGAAGGCCACTGTGGCGCAGAGGTTTGCAAATCCCGACGTGAACATCAACAAAATTGTGAGCGGTGTTTATCTCCTTTCTAATGCTGGCTACATTTGTAAGGTATCCTTTTTTTACTTTAATTGGCTATGACAGAACCTTTGTTTTATTAGCCGAACGTAGAATAGCGTTCCAAGCGTCTCGATTTTCTGCGCTCATTCTAAAACCTCTGACATCAAATTTCGAGGTGTCTCGCACCACTTGATCTTTCTATCGGCCTTTTGGTTGTTGTTGTTGTTGTTGTAGCAGTTTATTGTGTACTATCTTTCGTCTGCTTGATTCTGTTGAGTGTCAAGACCCAGGAACTCCGCGACTAAGATGGGGTGCGTCCACAGGGATCTGGGTCTGAGTCGAGTGGGTCTGGCCGGGCAGTTAAACAGGTGACGTGTATCGTGCGGTCCCTGGTTACAGTCGGGACATACATCTTGCACGTCGGCATCAATCCTAGCTCTGTGGGAATTGAGGCGGCTGCATCTGCCGGAACGTAATTGAGCCAGAATCACTCTGGTTTGCCGGGGGAGGTCGATTTCTTCGGGTGCAATGGGTGGCGGTCGTACTCCAAGGACTACATTCACCCGGTAGCCAGTTAACGCGTCTGCTACCGTGTCTGCATGAATGTTGTTCAGACCCGCTTGATATGCCGCTTGATCTAGAGGTTCTCTCTTGTAGCGCTGGACCTCACGCTCTAGATCATGTAGATCTACCTTAAGGCTTCTGGGCGGTGGGTATCTATCCACAAGATGATGATTTGGATGATTTCTGCGATAACAGCCCAAAAGGTATTGCTTAGACAGCATGTAGTTATGTCTTCGCACTGGTAGGATCTTTGTCTCCTGGTGGAGGTGCTCCACATGAGAACTAAGGAGGCAGCCCGTCGCAGTTCGGAGGGCGGCATTCTGACAGATCTGAATATTATTCCACTGCGTGTCACAAAGCTGACGTGACCACACTGGCGCTGCATAACTTACCACAGACCGGCCAATTGCTTTGTACGTGGTCAACAAGGTTTCTTTGTCTGCACCCCAAGTGCTGCCAGCGAGTGACTTGAGGACCTTGTTTCTACTTTTGACTTTATTGCAGATTGCTGTGGCATGTGGGGAGAAAGTGTAGGAGCTGTCAAATGTGACGCCAAGTATTTTGGGACACTTGATGGTCGGAATCAATTCTCCATCGACCATCACAGTCAGCTCAGAATTCACCTCACGCGTATTTGTAGTGAACAGTGTGGCTGAAGATTTGGTGGCGGATATCTTCAGATTTCTTGCAGCGAAATATGAGGCAAGCTCGTTGAGGTAGACGTTCAACCTATCGCAGATGTCATCAATGGGTGGGGGGCCTGATGCCAAGATCGTACAGTCGTCCGCATATGATACGATCTCTATGCCGTCTGGAGGAGGTGGGATGGAGGAAAGGTAGAGGTTAAACAGAGCCGGAGATATCACCCCGCCTTGGGGAACTCCCTGTTTCACTCTACGGTGTTTTGACTTCTTATCCCTAAATTCCACAAATGACTGGCGGCCACACAGATAATTCGCGACCCAACGTTTAAGGCCTGGCTGGAGGGACGTGTTGGCGATGTCCTCAAATAATTTGGCATGGCTGACCGTGTCGAATGCCTTCGATAGGTCCAATGCCACGAGGACCGTCCTATCACATGGCCTGGGTTGATTGAAGCCACGGCAAATGTGTGTGGTGATGGCATGCAAAGCTGTTGTTGTGCTGTGCAGTCTCCGAAATCCGTGTTGATGCTCGGCGAATGGAAATTCTCCTACGAGGCTCGGGAGGAGTAATGCCTCAAGCGTCTTAGCCACTGGTGAGAGAAGGGAGATCGGTCTGTACGACTCCCCCAAACTCGGGTCTTTACCAGGCTTCAGTAGCGGGATCACTCTGCCCATTTTCCAGACATCGGGAACTATAAGAGTGTTCAATGACAGGTTAAGGACAGTGGTAAGGTACTCAACTCCAGGTAAATCCAGATTCTTCAGCATCAATGTAGAGATTCCGTCGGGGCCCAACGCCTTGGAAGATTTGGCGCCACGGATGACATTCGTAACTTCGCCCACGGTAAATTGTGATGGCTGTTCATCGGCTCGGAGACCACGGATACGGCGAATGGCTCTCCTCCTTGCCCTGTCTTCCTGGTTTGCATGTGCCTTCGTTTTTGCCTTCAAAAGACTTTTTTGCTGGAGCTTCTTCATCCATTCTGACAACGTGACCTAGCCAACGCAGCCGTTGTATTTTGATGCGTGTAACTATGCTATCGTCGTTGTTCATACGTCGCCCATATTCACCATTAACGCAAACTGGTCCATATATTTTACGAAAAATCTATCCTGCCATGTTAAAAAAACTTCTCTACCAAGTGGTGTCGCAATGCGGCACGCCGTTCAGACTTGGCGTAAAAAAGGAGGGCCCTTATCATTGAGCTGACAATTTAATCAGACTGCACTCATTGATATGAGAGAATTATCCACTGTTCCTAAATGGAATGTTTATGGGGAATTTAGTATTTTGATTAGCGCGTCCAGACTGGTTTCGTCTTCTTTGATCGAACAGGTATATTCGCAGAGTAACGAGTCTTTGCATCAACACTCACCAATATATGCTCATTTGCACGTCGACTTTTGATGAAAGGACTCAAGTGCTCCACTTGAATCACTTTAAATGGCACCCGTGGAACATCCATACCATAAAGCTGGCATTCCTTCTTCCTCAGTGCTCGACTAAAACAGCAGTCGACACACGATTTCATGTGGCCTTACACATTGTTCCTTATTCGTCTGAACCATAAATGTTGCCCTACCTTCCTTTTAGGTACCATCTGCTTCTGGGTGTCAAACTTCGACTTCAGCTTAGTCTTCTTTGATTGGACAGGAATTGTCGCAAGTAACGAGTCTTTGCATCAACAATCACCAATATATGCTAATTTCCACTTCGACTTTTAATGAAAGGGCACTAATGCTCACTTCAAACGGCACCCGTGGGACATCCATCCTATAAAACTGGCATTTCTTCTTCCTCGGTTCTCGGCTAAAACAGCAGTCGACACACGATTTCATGTAGCCTTTCTTATAGTTCCTTATTCGTCCGAACCAGAAATGTTGCCCTACCTTCCTAATGGTACCATCTACTCCTATGTGTCCAACTTCATCATGGCGTTGTAAAACAATTCTCCATCGCAAACCATTTGGAGTGACCAACAGATTATTCTCCTCGCTGGTTTGTCTTCTTTTGCACGGTCTATGTGATTTAATCAGAAACTCCTTACAGTAATGCGTCCGCTGAGATGACTCAACTTCACCTCTCATTATGACTGGATCTGGAGGTTCTCTCTTGTAGCGTTAAACCCCAAGTTTGTCAACAAGGTTTCTTTGTCAGCACCCCGAGTGCTTTTTGACCTTACGGCAAATTGTTGTGGCATGTGGGAAGAATGTCTCTATGTCGTCTGGGGGATGCAATGGAGAAAATATAGAGGTTAAATAGTGCCGGAGATGTCACTCTGCGTTGGGGAACTCCCTGTTTCACTCTACGGTGCTTCGACTTCTTATCCTTAAATTCCTCAAATGACTGGTTCCTGGTTGGAGGGACGTGTTGGCTAATGTCCTCAAATAGTTTGGCATGGTTGAGCGTTTCGAATGCCTTCGATAGGTTCAGGACATCCTATCACATGGCCTGGGCAGTGACTTCAATTACGTTCCGAATGGGATCATTACTTGATAGCTCCAATAGCATAGCTATTCTTTACTTTTGTCCTTTGTTTGGCTAAAAAGAGATACCGGGGAAAGAACTCGACAAATGCGATCCATGGTGGAGGGTATATAAGATTCGGCCCGACCTAACTTAGCACGTTTTTACTTGTTCTCTTTATTCACACACACACTTGATCTCGTAGACGAAAACTATATCAACTTGTTACAAAAACTGCATTCTATTTATCTTACTCACTGAATAGTGTAAAACGACCAAAATGATACTTTCAGTTTTAACTGTGAACGACTTTAGTGCAGAAACCCTCCAAACTGCGTTGAGTTCTTGTCTTATACGGACAATTGTACTCTCAAGACTTCAGGCTTCCACGTTGTTGATACCTGCGATAGTTTAAACGTCTATATGGTCGATCTTGGTGCTTACATCTAAAGATAACTGCTAACGGATACGTGAAATTGGGTCTGCAATTTCGACCAACTACCAGATCCACCTAAACGCACCCCACACAAAATCCTAGTTTTCCAGATCTAGATATTTAGAAGAAACTAGCAAATGAATTAAGATTGATGACACGTTCTTACCGAACTGCGATGGATAGTCTCCTCAGTTTTCATACGTACCACTTTCATCAGGAAAATAATATTCCACCTGTTCGAAGTCACAACTTAATGTTGTTGAAGTGCTAATGTGCTGTTATGGCAGTGATTAGTCATGCATGCACCGCATCCAAGTTGCAGAGTTCCTAAATCTGTAAATTTAACAGAATCTAACCAGCAAATAAATGGTGAAGACACAACAAACTGTTGCAGCAACAACAACAACTTTAGAATGCTAATGATATTCGTGAGTTTTAAAGCCATTCAAAACTTGTCTACAAGAAATAAAGTTCTGCCCACCACAGTTAAAGTTGAGGTCTTTAATGTTTCACCACAAACTTGAATCGAGCAGATGATTTCATTATTCGGCTTATACTCATTAAAAGAAAAAAAACTTACTACAAGTTAAGATATACAAGCCAGACAGAAATTACTTTCTTTTTATAACCTCTTAAAAAGTTCAATCCATGTATGCAAGGATTTCTTATTTCTAATTAGAGTGCTATGTCTGCCCTAAAGTTGTTGGGGAATTAAAGGACCTTAGGTCTTTGGCTAAAAAAAAGAGTCCTTGTTTGTTAATTTTGCCATATATTCAAGCATTTAGAATATATTTATGATATATGTAAATAAAATTTTAAAATAAGTTGTTATACTCTTACGGCCGTATTCACAAAATCAAATCTACACAAAATCAAATCTACATGAAGTTTTAGATTGGCTACAATCCAATTTTTAACTTTCCAATTTATCTTATTTTATCGCTATTTTCTTCTTTTTACCTTTTTTTTGTTTAATTTTAATTGTCCTTTTTTATGTTTTATATTCTAATTTCCATTAGTTCACGCCATTTCATTAATTTTATTTAAATAATTTTCTATTTTATAGGTTTTCAAATTAAGAATGTAAATACAAAAAATCACAGTTTGTAAAAAACTCGGAATAACAAGAAAGTAAAATTAAAATAAAAAGAAAAAAGATGACCCAACATCAACAGATGAACATCATAAGAACAACTATGAGAACCACCCACAACAGTGAAACTACATGTGGTGAAATATCAATCTCACCCCACCTACACTTACATACATATCAACCTTATATCCAACACAGAAATTTAATACAAGAATATATACCAGCATTAACAGATTAACATCATCATCATCATAACACAACAACAATGGCAATCACCCACAATAGGCAAAGTGTTTGATACAAAATCTCTCTTCACTTCATATCACCACCGCTAAATAACACAACTGCCGTCTACAAGTAAGTATACAGAGGTAGTCAAAATTATTTACACATGGTGTATTTTTATACCCACCGCCGTAGGATAGGAGTATATTTATTTTGTCATTCCATTTGCCATACATCGAAATATCCATTTGCGACCCTTTTAAGTATATATATTCTTGGTCGTCGTAAAAATCTACGACGATCTAGCCATGTCCGTCCGTCTGTCTGTTGAAACTACGCTGATACTTTAACAGATTCTTTTTTTTTTAAAGGTTCCAGGATGGGCTGTTTGGACTTGATATAGCCTCCATATAGAGCGATCTGCTAATTTAAGGTATTAGAGCCATTAAAGCCATATGCCCATAAATCCCGCCATACGTATCTTCTGTTATCTCTGTTCTTACTCCTATGTCCTCTACTAACGTTTCATTTCGGACACATGGGAAGGAAAAGACAGTACTTTAGTACTATTTTCAGTTCTTATTCCACCAATGGAGAACCGTTGCACCCCTGCGACCGATGAGTATCTTTTTAGGACACTATGGTATTCACGAAACTTAATGCATCGTAAAATAGGTTCATTTGACAGATTTTCTTTATAGAACGGAAAAATAAACCTATTTTAAGACTTCATAAAGCTTTGTAAATACGGCCTTAAAAATTTTTCTAATAACCTGGAGGTTTTTCGAGCCTTTTTTTATACCCACCATCAAGAGATGGGGGTATATTCATTTTGTCATTCCATTGGCAAAACATCGAAATATCCATTTGCGACCCTATTAAGTATATATATATTCGTGGTCGTCCTAAAAATCTAAGACGATCTAGCCATGTCCGTCCGCCTGTCTGTTGAAATTACGCTAGTCTTTAAAAATAGAGATATGTGGCTGATACTTTGCACAGATTCTTTTTTTTGTCCATAGGCAGGTTAAATTCGATAATAAATGTGGACCCACAAAAGCCACATTTATTATCGATATTTGGGACAGTGAGTTATGTAGGGCCTTCGACGTTCTTCTTCAATTTGGCCCTGATCGGTTTAGATTTGGATATAGCCGCCACATAGACCGATCTCTCGATTTAAAGTCTTGGTCCCATAAAAGGCGCATTTATAATCCGATTTCGCAGATAGTTGACATATTGACTTATGTTAGGCTTTTCGGCAACCGTGTCGTATATGGTTCAGATCGGTCTATATTTGGATATAACTACCACAAAGACCAATATTTTATTCTACAGAATTGAACGATGACTCGTACTTACTACACCACTCTGTGCCGGATTTTGTCCAAATCGGACCATTTTTTGCTAAAGCTGCTATGGGGTCATAAATTATGAATTTTTCACCGGTGGTTTACATATATACCCGAGGTGGTGGGTATCTAAAGTTCGGCCCGGCCGAACTTAACGCCTTTTTATACCCACCACAATAGGATGCCGGTATACTAACCTAGTCCATCCGTTTTTAACATCTCGAAATATTGATCTGCGACCCATGTCCGTCCCTCCGTTTGTCGAAATCATGATAGCGGTCGAACGCGTGAAGCTAGCCGCTTGAAACTTTGCAAACATATTTAATATTGATGTACGTCGTTGGGGATTGCAAATGGTCCATATCGGTTCAGATTTAGATATAGTTTTCATATAAACCGATCTCCCGATTTATCTTCTTGAGCCCCTGGAAGCCACCAATTTCGTACGATTTGGCTGAAATTTTGCACGTAGTATTCTGTTGTGACTTCCAACAACTGTGTCAAGCCCCTGGAAGCCACAAATTTCGTGCGATTTGGCCGAAATGTTGGACGTAGTATTCTCTTGTGACTTCCAACAGCTGCGCCAAGTATGGTCGGAATCGGGCTATAACCTGATATAGCTCCCATTCAAACCGATCTTCCGATTTGACTTCTTGAGTCAAGTAAGGTCTAAAACGGTCTATAACCTGAAATAGCTCCCATATAAACCGATTTCCCGATTTGACTTCTTGAGTCTCTAGAAGCCGCAATTTTTGTCCGATTTGGCTGAAATTGAGCATGCTGTGTTTTATTTTGACATCCAACAACTGTGCCAAATACGATCCAAATCAGTTTATAACCTGTATAGCTGCCATTTGAACGTACGGTCTCTCGATTTTACATCTTTAACCCCTGAAAGACGCAATTTTCGTCCGATTTCGTCAAAATGTTGCACATTCATTATGACCTTTAACAACTGTGTCAAGTACGGTCCAAATCGGTCTATAACCTGATATAGCTCCCATATAAACCGATCTTCCCATTTGACTTCTGGAGCCCCTGGAAGCCACACATTATTATTTGAACTTTTGCACGTAGTGTTCTGTTATGACTTTCAACAACTGCGCCAAGTATGGTCCAAATAGGTATATAACCTGATATAGCTCCCTTATAAACCGATCTCCCGATTTGACTTCTTGAGGCCCTGAAAGCCACAAATTTCGTGCGATTTGGCGTAGTATTCTCTTGTGACTTCCAACAGCTGTGCCAAATATGGTCGGAATCGGGCTATAACCGATATAGCTCCCATATAAATCGATTTCCCGATTTGACTTCTTGAGCCCTTACTATCCGTAATTTGTTCCGATTTGGCTGAAATTTCGCATGCGGTGTTCTGTGACGACTTCCAACAACCGTGCCAAATACGGGCCAAATCAGTCTAACCGGATAAAGCTCCCATATAAACCGGTCTCTCGATTATCCTTTTTCCGTTCCTAGAAGCATTAATTTTTTATGCCCTTCATCTAAATATTGTTTGTATAAATTTATGCTATACAAAAAAGTAATTTTTCTGTCCAAAAGTACCTTCTTAGTATGATTTTTGTTGGACATTATTTTGAGAGAAACTTTTTCATCTTGACAGCGTTTTTAACGCTATCGATATGTTCGTAGAAAAGCTTCTACGACGAACGTTTTGGCGACAAAACTGTGACTGACCCGAATAGATGCGCCAGGTTGTTCAATCGTCAATTTATTGAGCACCCGAGAGTGTGAAGGGTAGGAGGAGAGCCATTCGTCGTATCCGTGATCTTCGAGCCGATGGACAGCCATCACAATTTACCGTGAATGAATTTACGAATGTAATCCGTGGCTCCAAGTAATAAAAGGCGTTGGACCCCGACGGAATCTCTACATTGATTCTGAAGACTCTGGATCTACCTGGAGTCGAGTACTTACAACTTTCCTTTACCTGTCTTTGAACTCTCTTATGGTACCCTAAGAGATACCGCTACAGAAGCCCAGAAACGACCCGCGTAAGGGGGGTTTTACAGACTGATCTGCCTTCTCTGAACAGTAGCCAAGGCGCTTTAGGGACTACTCCTCCTTAGCTTCGTTGAAGAACTTCCATTCGCCAAGCATCAGCATGGATTTTGAAGTCTGTATAGCATAACAACTGCTTTGTATGCCATCACCGCACACACATTTGCCTTGAGTTCAATCATCCCAGGCCATGTAATACAACGGTAAGCGTGACAATCCCATGGCATCCAGTTGTACGTACCGGATTGACCTGAGGAAGTCCTTCATCGTCAAGTGCTGCCGCCTTAGTGTAAAACACACTACTAAAACAACGACAACGGTCCTTGTGGCACTGGACCTATCGAAGGCATTCGACACCTATGCCAAACTATTTGAGGATATCGTCAACACGTCCCTCCATCCTGGGTCGCGAATTATCGGTGTGGTCACCAGTCATTTGTGGAATTTAGGGGTAAAAAGTCGAAACACCATAGAGTGAAACAGGGAGTTCTCCAAGGCAGAGTGATATCTTTGGCTCTGTTTAACCTCTACCTATCCTCCATTCCACGTCCTCCAGATGGCATAGAGATCGTATCATATGCGGACGATTGTTCGATCAAGGCATCAGGCCCCACCCAAAGTTGACATCTACGATAGTTAAACATCTACATCAACGAACTTACCACTTACCACTCGCCGCAAAAGATATCTGCCACCAAATCTTCAGGCACATTGTCCACTACAAATACGCGTGAGGTGAATTATATGCTGAATGTGAAACGATTCGGATAACGGAAAATCTAGATCATCTCACTGCTCTAAATTTCAGTAAAATAGGAAATAATGGATTTTTATGGACTTAAGACCCTAAATCGGTAGATCAGTCTATATGACAGCTATATTAAAATTTGGTCCTATCTGAACCATGTTTAGTTCCGACAATGAAAGGCCCAGTGCAACCCATTCTTTCAAATTTCATCGAATCGAGTAACAAATGGGGCTTTTATGGGCTAAAACTCTATTCCGGCAGATCGGTCTATAACTCAGCTATATCTTAATATGGTCCGATCTCGACTAAATTCAGGTCTGCCAATGAGAGGCATAGTGTACTTAATAGTTCCAAAATTCAATCAAATCAGATAACAAATGGGGCTTTTATGGGTTTATGACTCTTTATTGGCAGATCGGTCTATATGGTAGCTATATCTTATTATATTTCGATCTGGACCAAACTCGATGCGGATGTCGACAGGGTGTCATTCCTTTAAGTTTCACTAAAATGGGGTGATAAATGCACTTTTAAATCGGTGGGTCGGTCTATATGGCAGCTTGATTATGGCTCGATTTGGATATCGGATGCCTTAGTACAACTCACGGTTTATAATTAATCCAATTTAATGTGACTTTTATGGGCTTAAGACTCTAAACCGGCAGATCGGCCTATATGACAGCTATATCTAAAATTGAACTGATTTTGCTCGTTCAAGAACTTATCCTGGGTATAGACAAAGTACGTACTGTGGCAAACTTTACCTCAATATCTCAATTCTTGAAGGTTGACTAATTTATATTGGTGCTATTATTTTGAACGCAGCTGAACATAAGGAAAGACTTGAGAATACAAAAAGTGAGAAACCATGGCGTGTAATAGCAAATTAAAAAAGGTTGCAGTATAAAAAGAAACCGGTCAAAAAACTTCACAAATGGGATCCATGGTGGAGGGTATAAAGGTTTCAGCCCGGCACTCTATTACTTTATGGGCTTAAGACCCTTAACAGGGAGATCGGTCTATATGACAGCTATAATAAAATATGAACCGATTTTGTTCGTTCAAGAACTTATCCTGCGTATAGACAAAGTACGAATCTGTGCCAAACTTTAGCTCAATATCTCAATTTTTGAAGGTTGACAAATTTATATTGGTGCTATTATTTTGCTCGCAGCTGTACATAAAGACTTGAGAATACAGAAAGTGAGAAACCATAAGACTAAAACATGTCGTGTAATAGCACGTTAAGGGTTGCAGTATAAAGAGAAACCGTGGTCCGTAGTAGAGGGTATAAAGGATTAGGCCTGACTGAAGTTCTGCGTTTTGTTCTTTTGTACAAGGTTGGATTATCGCCCAAAGCCTTCACAACAAGTTGATTTCGTTTAGCTTGTAAATAATTTTGACTTTCACTGTATATTCGAGTTTTTAATTTGGCGCCAAAAATAAATTAAAGCAATCTTTCTTACATTTTTTCTAGGCGCAGGCGTTGTTCTCTGTTAACAAGTAAACACTGGCATTGAAGAAAATGCCGCTAACACTAAGTGGTAGAGATGAGAGCGAGAGTAAAAAGTGAGAGAGAGAGGGAAAAACATAAAACAGCTGTTTCGGTAAGTTTGTTTTGGGTATAATTTTGCATTATTTTGGGATTTTTTACATTTGTTTGGGAATCTTTTAGCTCTCTGCAGGGGGCGAAGGGGAGAATTGAGGATGGCATAGGGAATTTTTGTTATTGTATTTTGTGTTGGATTGTTTGTCTGCTGACTGACTGGATGGGGATGTATGTATGCTTGGCTGGTTGAATGTATGGATATTACCAAAAAGTGCGTGCATTTTGCATTTGGCGCTTAGTTAGAAACGAGAATTCGTGAACAACGGATGAATTCGGTTTGTCTTTTTTATTTAGTTCGGTTTCCGTTTTTCAAACGAAAATAAATATAAGAACGGCGCGTAAAATACAAGAAAGAAAAAAATACACCATAACGCATGCATGAACTTGTAGACGAGCAAAGTATTAACAACAAATTAATCATTGCGAAGCTTTAAACAAAAATTGTTTAATTTTAAAGTTGAAAAAGGCAAAAAAAAATAACAAAACGAAACGCAATGAAAATAAATCAAATTATTTCGGTTTCCTAATACAAAGGGGAGATTAAAGTGTTCCTGCCTTGTTTCTAAAAATAATATCCAAGAAAAAAATACAAATAATCAAATCGGCATTCTTTTCTTTGTTTTCACATTACTCTTTTTGTGAGTGGCCCCTTTTTGATTAGTTGGAGAAAAGAAAAGAAATTGTATATAATTTGCGTGTGTTTTTTTTTTTAATTTGCTTATCACGCCTAAAGAAAGTGTTGGCATACAAATATCTGAGGAAAATCTTCAAAGCAAAGCAAAAAAAAAAATCCAAATGATAATTATAAAGTGCCGTATAATAACAACATATGTTTAAGTGAAATCAAGTGAAGGGGAAAATACCAATCTACAAAACAAAAAAAAAGTAATTAAATTTAAATCACAATTTTAGATATGGACATTTTCATTAGAGCCACCACAAATACCATCATTATCATTTTTGTTGCCTATCCTAAGCCATTGGGCCTCCCTTTGGAAAATTACCTTGTTTAAAATTTCATTAAACCAACCTCCTGCAGTTGTGATGAGAGACAAAAAACGCAATACCACCACAGTTGTTGTTTATTACTTTTCAACTTCATTACATATTTATATACCCCTTGCCATAGTCCCTAGTTTAGGTGTTTGGTTAATCATCTTTAAGAGTTCATTACCCTCCGCGCCGTTTTGCCTTTTGTCATTTATCTGCAATCAAAATATTTGGAAAGGCTTCTTTCATTTTGCACAGTGTGGCAGTATTGATATTGATTTGAAGGGAACAAGAATGGCGAAGAGATATGATATACTTGTAGACAAATTTCAAATATTTTTGGTGCTCAATATTTGTACAGAAGAATATAGGGAAATTAATTGTACTTAGGTTAGGTTGAAAAGAGGGTGCATATATTAATCTGCCCCATGCCACTATGGACATACACCTCAGCCAGTAATCGGCTTGTTGTGCGCTCTAAAAAATGTTAAGTTAGAATACTTACTTACGCCTCAGTAGTTTGGTGGACCGGTATGGAGAAAAAGTGCAACATAAGGATCATACAAAAGGTTCCGAGACCATGTTGTCTTGGCATAGGCAGAGCGAGGAGGACCACGCCCACTAGGGCACTGGATACTATTCTAGATATCCGACCACTGCGACTATGAGACATAAGGCGTTGGGAGAATGGTTTGAGGATGGGAGCAGCTCATGCAGCTCGTCTCATCATCTTCCCCACATGCCCTACACATGCTATCACTTGCCGCACCCATTTTGCATAAGTGAGCTTGTAGTCCTATGTGTCCCGTTATGACCCCAAAAGCTATACTGACCTCAGTCTTACTTCCTTTCAGTCATAGCCTCGTCCCCTAACGATCCGGATCATCCCATAGGTTATTCGCCGTTCTACCGACTGTTTCGCTTTTCCACAGTGTTACATGCGCGTTTGTCGTCCACGTCCTTTAATCGGACTGCATCGAACTGAATGGCTTGGGGTTAACCAAGTTTATCCATGGCAGTTCTCTTGGCTTCACTGTCAAATCGTTTGCTATTCCATTCCCCCTTACTCCGTTATGGCCCGGCACTCAAACGATGCGGATTGTGCCATACTCAGAGAAGGCGTTAACATTCTTCTTACCCTACACGACTGTTCGTGACCTTACCCTCCTGGTTCTTATTGCCCTCATGGCCATTTTACTAACCGTAAATATGTTCACACTCGACGTTCTCGCGTTAGTACCATACTACCTCACGCATTCCGTGATCGCCCGGATCTCCGCCAGCAGAACAGTAGGCAGGCAGTCTAAAACAGATCTCAGTCCCTGGGTTCTCAATGTAGACCCCTGCGTTCTCAAGGTAGACCCATGGGTTCTAAACGTAGATCCCTGGGTTCTCAATGTAGATCCCTGGGTTCTCAATGTAGACCCCCAGGCCCACTCTGTCTCCTAGCTTTGATCCATCCGTGTAACATGATCTTTTAGACGGCAATACCTGGGTTCCGTCAATCCAAGACTGTGCCGCTGGCAGCAGTACCTCGCACTCTTCATGTGTCGTCTCAGGTATTCGACCGGAAACCTCTTTCCTTCCTTCCAGGTCTCCTATCGTCACTTCGATTATATCGCGATGGTATGAGCTGCTCCCACCCTTAATTTATTGTACTTACTTCAAAAAAGTGGTCCCAGCTCACACTCGGGACACATATTCCACACGTTGGCATCAATCCCAGTTCTGTAGCAGTACAGGCTGCTGCATCTGCTGGAACGGAATTGAGCCATAACCTTTGCGCTACGATGGCCCCAACATGGCCCCAACGCTATTTCCACATTTTCATGTGGAAATAGCGATCCTCGTCACTCTCCTGAAGGTGACCAAACTCGTTCCGGTCCAAAGGACCGATCCCCGCGGGAACAGCGATGGTATTGGTTATTAATAGGCGCCAATAACCCGCCATGTCATATCAAGTATCACAGGCACTCAGTGTTTGTGCAAGAGCCGGTGCCGTCCGGCCTCTCACTGAGACTCTTCGCTCAAGACCGCTGATTGTCCGCGACTGCCGTTGCAGTAGGCTCCATTTGGAGCATTCCACTATTCGCACCCTGTGGACGCGCCCGGTAGCTTGCAGCTAAGCTTGAACACAACAGCAATTAACTCCATAAGGTTTGGACCTCAATGTTCCACCCTGTGTGGCGCTCACAGCTATCCCGTGCCGGGGCAGGATAGCTCACAAATGTTCCAAGCATTAGTAAAAGGATCGCCATCTCTGAAAATGTATTTGATATTCAAGCCAGGATGGAACCCAGACATTAATTCTTACCTCTGCGGTGTCCTCCAATCTAATCACATCTGCAACTTGTATAATCTTCCTCAGCAGTAGATTAAAGATATCACGCGATAAGCTTTCTCCTTGTCTGAAACCTCGTTTTACTGAACAAAGTGTCGCAGCAAGCTCCATGCTGCAGAATTTCATCAGTTGTGCAGGGACTCGAAACTCAGACATGGGTTGTAGAAAGCGGCTTTGTAGTCGACGAAGAGATGGTAAGTGTTTTCCTGTCCTTCTTGGGGGTTTTCCCGATTTCGCTGAAATTCGGCATAGTGAGCTGTGTTAGGCTCTCCAATATATTTGGGCTAGATATTTCTATATTTCGATATAGCTGCCATATAGCCCGATCTCCCGATTTATGGCCTTTTGCTCATAAAAGGCGCACTTATAACACGATTTCGCTCACACTGTGAGCTATGTTATGCTTCCCGACATTCGCGCCCTATATGGTTTCCGATCGGTTTACATTGGGACATAGCTGCCACATATACTGATCTCCCGATTTTACTCCTTGGGCCTATAAGCATTGATTACCCGATTTTGCTGATATATTGTACAGTGATCTGTGTTAGGCCTGCGACATACGCGTTCAATATGGCCCCCATTGGTCTATATTGGATATAACTGCCATAGAGACCGATTTAAGGTCTTGAGCCCATAAAAGGCGCACTTATTATCCGATTTCGCTGAAATTTGGCATAGTGACCAATGTTACACTTTTCTACATCCGTGCTATATATGGCTGGCCTAGTTCGGTCTATATTTGAATATTTGGTGCAGATATTAATCCGCCCTAGCCACTATGGACATACACCTAAGCCAGTAATCGGCTTACCACCTCGGGTATATATGTAAACCCCATTTCGTCACAATTCGATGAAAATTGGATAACTTAAGCACGCAAATTCGGCACGGACGTTAAGTGGTCTAATATATATGTCGCTATTAAATTTTGTAAAACAAAATATTGTTCTTTTTGGCAGATATATCCAATTATAAACCGATCTATATTCGGATATCGTGAGGTTCAGAAAAATTCACTGTTTCAAATTTTAACGAAATCGGAAAATAAATAAAGCTTTTATGGGCTTCAGTCCCCTTATCGGCAGATCGGTCTATATGGAAGCTATACCTAATTATAGTCTGATCAGAACCATATTTAGGTCGGATGTTGGAAGGTCTTGACCTACTCACTGTTTCAAATTTCAGCGAAATCGGGTAATAAATAAAGCGTTAATTGCCTTCAGACCCTTTATCGGGAGATCGGTCTATATGGTAGCTATATCTAAATATAGTTCGATCTAAACCATGTTTGTGTCAGTTATCGGGAAGCCTTAAACTACTCCCTGTTTCAAATTTCAGCAAAATCGGATGAAAAAAAAGGTTTTATGGGCATTAGACCCTTTATCGGAAAATCGGTCTATATAGCAGCTATATCCAAATATTGTCCGATTTGGCCCGTTCAAGAACTAGCATGCATCAATAAGAAGTGTCTGTGACAAATTTCAGCTCAATATCTCAATTTTTGAAGGCTCTAGAGTGATTACAACAGGCGGATGGATAGACGGACAGAAAGACAGACACACGGACATCGTTTAATCGTCTTAGAATTTTACGACAATCCGAAATATATTGGGTTGCCCAAAAAGTAATTGCGGATTTTTTAAAAGAAAGTAAATGCATTTTTAATAAGACTTAGAATAAACTTTAATCAAATATACTTTTTTTACACTTTTTTTCTAAAGCAAGCTAAAAGTAACGGCTGATAACTGACAGAAGAAAGAATGTAATTACAGAGTCACAAGCTGTGAAAAAATTTGTCAACGCCGACTATATGAAAAATCCGCAATTACTTTTTGGGCAACCCAATACATACTTTGTAGGGTCGGAAATTGATATTTCGATGTGTTGCAAACGGAATGACTAAATGAATATACCCCCTATCCTACGGTGGTGGGTATAAAAACGCGCTTTAATACATAAAGACCAAAATTCTGTTTTACAAAGTTGAACAGTGAATTGTATTTATTAGACCCGAGCCGAGTTTGGTCCAAATCGGACCATATTTCGATGTAGCTGCTATGGGTTCATAAATTATGAATTTCTCATCAGATAATGACGAAAGGTGGTTAGCATATATACCCGAGGTGGTGGGTATCGGCCCTGCCGAACTTAAAGCCTTTTTAAATACTTGTAAATGCAAGTTTTTCCCATGAACATTCCACTAAGGAATAGGGGCAAACTTCTCACATATCAATGAGTGCAGTACGATTCAAATTTAAGCTCAATGATATGGGGCCTACTTTTTATAGCCAAGTCCGAACGGCGTGCCGCAGTGAGACACCTCTTTGGAGAGAAGTTTTACACGGCAAAGTACCTCACATAAGGTTCCAGCATAAGAAGGGGGGGATTTTTTCTGATGGTCTCGCCAGGATTCGAACGCAGGCGTTCAGCGTCATAGGCGGGCATGCTAACCTCTGCGCTATGGTAGCCTTTTTACTTATTTAACTTCAAATTAATACAACTTCAACTTATTCATCCCAATATTTGTTCAACTTCAAATATTGGGATGAAGCCTCTTCATCTCAATATTATTTATTTACACTACAATCAGTCTTTAATGAAATATCTAAAACTATGCCCTTGCCATCCTTCACATTCACACCACAAATACCCCTGTAACCTACATACTAACCTAAAATAACATGCGTGCAGACATCTCATAAGAAGTACAAAGTTTAATTTATGTTTTTCCTTTCTTTTGATTCTTTTCCGCTATACCACAATTCAAACCAATCTGGGCTACCGTATATTTGGTCTTTGCTGCATCTACATCCCTTAAAATCGACATCATTTAACAAATTTAGATTTAATATTAAAATAACAACAATAACAAAAGAATCATTTGGTCGTTACCGCCATCACGAACCTGCCACAACTGCTGTTGCTGCTGCTGCTACGATTGCTGCTGTTGGATTTTATTTCTACTTTTTCTTCATACATCATTTCCTTCTTGATTTATATTATTTATAAAGGTAAGTTTGAAATGTTTCACTTTTCTCTGTATGCGTCTACTCTATAGATGGTTAACACTGAGAAAAAAGATTTTTAAAAAGAGCAGTTTAAAAAAGTTGCTAAAGAAGTTCTATAAAAATTTTATTTTTATAGAAACTTTTGTCAAAATGTTATTTGTATAGAAAACTAACCGAACGGACCCGCTCCTCGTCGCCTTTTTTAACGCTCTTATACCTGTTATTTGAGCTCCATATTGCAATGGTCGATGTATAAGTCCTGTTTTGTAAGAATTTTAAGATGGATATCGAATTCGTGTCATTGAAGAGCAGACTTAAGCAAGTCTGCCTTTGATAGTAAACTCATGGGTTCAAATACTAGCGAGAACATTGCTGGTTATGCCCTCCTAATGTTGCCGACATTTGTGCCAATCATAGAAGTCATGTCTTCCCATAGAGGTGCCACACTGCGGGACGCCATTGGGAGGTCATTGAGCATAAAATTGAATCGTACAGAACTCATTGACGTGTGAGAAGTTGGCCCCTGTTCTTAAATGAAATGTTTATGGGAAAATGTTTGTTGTACTCCGTTTTACCTTTCTTTGGACTCCTATATTGTAGTGGGTAAAAAATATGTCCAGTTTGGGGTGTATTTTGGGATTAAGGTGGTATACTCTCAAAAAAATTTTCATGAGCCCCATATAACCATAGTCGGTTGTTGTTGTTGTTGTAGCAGTGTGATGTACACTGAGGCGTCAGCCCTTGCCGATGAAGGACTTCATCGGGTCAATCCGGTACGTACAACCGGCTGCCTTGGGATTGCCATAGTCGGTAAAAAGGTTCTGTTTCTTTTCTGCCCTATATTTCATTTCTCCCATAATTACGGCAGAAGAGTGCTTTTTGGGGATGGGATAATACCTCAGACATTCCGCCCACATATGGAAGTCTAATTCGTGCTGTACTTCCAAATACTTTTCATTAAAGCCCAAAGTTGTCATGGTCGATAAATACTTACGGATTGGGGGGCGTTTTGGGGCTGGGTCTGGCACTCCGACACTATATCCAACAAATCGGTATCAAATTCGCCTTTACCCTCAAAAACCTTTCATTTTAGCCCCATATTCATATGCTTGGGAAATAACACTTGGCCCCAAAACTGGAGACCTTTTCTACTCTCAAATACTTTTCATATGAGTCCCATATTGTCATGAAAGGTCAAATAACGTATTTAAGGGGCTAGTAACCTATTTGAGGTGTTTTAAGGAGGTTAAGCGCCTCCTTAATACCCTTAGCAAAAATTTTAATGTCATTTTCTTAATCTACTCCCTAATTGCTTTCATTTGAGTCCCATATAGTCATGAAATCCATTTGGGGTTTTTTGGGTGTGGAAGCACACCTCCCATCACACGGACTTAAATTTTTGCCATATGCGCAATCTACCCCCGAATACCCTATATTTGAGTCCCATATTGATATTAACGTCCAATATGTCTGTTGGGGGAAGTTTTGAGGTTGGGTGACCCCCTGAGTACCTAGACTCAAATTTTAAGCCCATATTTGTATTCGTATTCTACTCTACAATACCTTTCATCTGATACCCATATTGTTCCGATCGGTCCACTTTTGATTTTGGGTGGTGTTTTTGGCGACCCCTTTCGATATCGAAATATTATATAGCATATGTTTCTTTCCAGACCAACCCACACAATCTGTGAAAATTTCGAGAAAATCGGTGCAGCTGTTTTTGAGTCTATACGAAACAAACAAACAAACCGAGTCCCATGTAGTCGTAATTGGCTAATATGGCCATTTGGGGTGTTTTTGGGGGGTGGGGTGACCCTTTATACATCGATCTGATTTTTAATGCCATATTCGTTATCTACTCCCGAATATAGTTCATTTGAGCCCCATATTGATTATAACGTTCAATTTGTCTGCTTGGAGGAGTTGTGGGGTTAGGGCGACTTTCTGGGTACTTGGACCCAATTTCTAACACCATATTCGTATTCCACTCTTTAATACCTTTCAGCGTCCGCCCCCTTCTGATATCAACAAATTATAAAGCTCCAAAAAATCTTTTAGGGGGTTTTGGGGTTGGGGCTGCCCCCCCTTTACTTGGACTCAATTTTTAGTATGAAATTCGTACTCTACTCCTGAATTCCTTTCATTAAACTCCCATATTGACTGCTGACCGGTAAACTTTTATTTTTGGTTAGTACTTTTGGGGTAAGGGGGAAGGTCCGCCCTCCTTCCGATATCAGAAAATTATATAGTCTATGTTTCCTTCCGGGCCAACCTACATAATTTACAATGATCGGAGATGCAAATGGAAAAGGAAAGCCAAAAATAGCAACACACACCAACCACTATGGGACGCGTTTCGTCTTTGTTTATAAGACTTTTCAACCATATTAGGTGTGATGGCTTCAAGGGCCGTGCGTTGGTATGTTATATTTGAATCGTACTAATAGCGAAAACGCATTTACGCAATTACCACATTAACCACGCTCGACAACCCTGTCTATTAGCTGTACTTTTTCCCAATGCATGTATTTTTGTGTAATGACAGACATTCTTTCTGCGGCAAATTACATTTCTTCCGTACTACACATGATTTTGTGCATCTGTTGGAAGTTGTACTGATGGCTTCGAACGCTAAGACAACGGCAATGGCTCTCGCTGTTGTTCCGTGTGCCCAGGTTCGAATCCCGGTCGGGCTCTGCCGAATTTTTCATTTTTCAAGTTTTTTGCCTTTTAGGGTGAAGATAATTATACTTTACAATCTGTGTTTGTTTCTCTTTCGAGACGAGCTCCAAGATCGGAGATGCAAATGGAAAAGGAAAGCCAAGTTTTGTAAAAATTTAATTTCTACAGAAAATTTTGTCAAAATTTTATTTCTATAGAAAATTTTTTGTCAAAATTTTATTTCTATAGAAAATTTTGTCAAAATTTTATTTCTATAGAAAATTTTGTCAAAATTTTATTTCTATAGAAAATTTTGTCAAAATTTTATTTCTATAGAAAATTTTGTCAAAATTTTATTTCTATAGAAAATTTCTCCAAATTTTATTTTTATAGGAAATTATGCCAAATTTTATTTTTAAAGAAAATTTGTGAAAATTTTATTTTTATAGAAAATTTTATGAAAATTTCATATCTATAGGAAATTTTATGAAAATTTCATATCTATAGGAAATTTTATTTCTATAGAAAATTTTGTCAAAATTTTATTTCTATAGAAAATTTTGTCAAAATTTTATTTCTATAGAAAATTTTGTCAAAATTTTATTTCTGTTGAAAATTTTGTCAAAATTTTATTTCTGTTGAAAATTTTATCAAAATTTTTTTCTATAGAAAATTTTATCAACATTTTTTTCTATAGAAAATTTTGTCAATGTTTTATTTGTATAGAAAATTTTGTCAAAATTTTATTTCTATAGAAAATTTTGTCAAAATTTTGTCAAAATTTTATGTCTATAGAAAATTTTGTCAAAATTTTATTTCTATAGAAAATTTTGTCAAAATTTTATTTCTATAGAAAATTTTGTCAAAATTTTATTTCTATAGAAAATTTTGTCAAAATTTTATTTCTATATATCATTTTATCAAAATTTTATTTCTATAGAAAATTTTGTCAAAATTTTTTTCTATAGAAAAATTTGTCAACATTTTTTTCTATAGAAAATATTATCCAAATTTTTTTACAGTATTTTATCACTATTTAATGCTAAGGACTTCTTTATGTAGTTGCAGTCCATGATTTTCTTTGTTATAGCTATTCTATTCCAGAAAAAACAATGTGTCCGTTCCATGGCTCGCATGAGTAATATTTAATTCATTTCGTAAGGCAGACCACTAAACGTATACGTGATATTTGTTAATCTTTTTAATACGCCACCCATGTCAAAATAACAAACCTAATCTGTTTGTGGTCTTTCACTGGTTTTTGGCTTTTATACACTTGGAAGCTATCTGATATTAGTAGCAGGTGTATTAAAAACACATATAAATGCTGTGGTTATGAGAAGGTGGATTTGGTTAAAAAGCTCCCATGGGGAAATATTTTAGGTCAAAAATGTGAAAATTAAAATTTATTATATTTCGATTTTAATTCTTGTATTTTTAAAAATAGCAAACAATTCATAAAAGTTTTAACCACATTTATTATACTTTGAGAATTTAAATTGAGAAAACTACGAAAAAATTATTTTAAATTTGTTGATGCCGTTACCGTTGAAGGTACATTTTCGTAAAAAAATTATTTTCATAGAAAATTTCTTATTTAGAAAATTTGACCTCAGTGTTATGTATTTGACATATTTTTGTGGAGCTAATATGATGATTTTAACTTAAGAGTTGTACTTTGTTTTTGTTGTTGTAGCAGGGTATTGTATACTGAGGCAGCAGTCCTTGCCGATAAAGGACTTCATCGGGTCAATCTGGTACGTACAACCGGCTGCCATAGGATTGGTTGTTGTAGAGTTCGTACGTCATCATGGTCTGACAAAAATTGCCTAAACAGAAGTTGTTCTTTTCAGCAGCAAATACACGTTGCCCACGTGGCACCTGTGTCCTTGGAAGCAAATCATGTTCCATTTACTGAAAGCGCAAAATACCTACGAGTTTTGCCAGACAGAAAATTTAAACCAAGATTTTGAAACACAAAAGTCAAGATACGAAATCGGTTTATATGGAAGCTATGCCTAAATATGATCTCCCGATTTTACTATATAGCCAAACCTTGAGCCTCAAGAGGGCGTAATTCGTATCCGATTTAGCTGAAATTTTGCCCAGTGACTTCTTCTATGTCCTCTAATATATTTGCCGAATATAGTCTGTATAGGTCCATAACCTGATATATCTCCCATGTAAACCGATCTCCCCATTTTACTTTTTAAGTCCCTCTAGAGCGCAATTCTTCTCCGATTTGGTTTTGCACAATGGAATCTTCCATTGTCTTTAACATCCAAGGCAAGTATGGCCCAAATCGGTTTATAACCGGACATAGCTCTAAAGAACCGGGCTCCGGGCAAAAAAACTTGAGAAATGTGATCCATGGTGGAGGGTATATAAGCCTGGCCAAACATAGCACGCACTTACTTGTTTCAGTAAATAACTTTGTATTTTTGTGTTGGAAATCCAACCAAAAACTAAGGTCAGCCTACCGACCTACCAAGAAAACAAAAAACCTACCAAAAACGGCAACACTGGCTGTGACACTTTCCCCATTCCATCACACTTCCTGTAGGTCTGTAATATCTGCTTGTACTTTTCCAATACATCTGCGAGTGCGTATAATGTATCTTCTCTATAAAGAGTCCGGAGTTTGCATGTCGCAATTTTTGGACGTGCCTGGTAGCTTTAAGCTAAGCTTCTCGTGATAACGACGAATACCACACAAATCGGAGCTCAAAGTTCCAGCCTGTATGCTGCTCCAAGTAATTCCGTTTTCCAGCAATCCATTCATTTTAAATTTCTTATTTGCAATAGGAAATCAATTTGCTATTGCCATTCTGAAGGCTTCCACTTCAAAGTGTTTTCTGCAATTGTTCATTTGATGTGTTTATAGTTTCAAGGCGTATCTTCTTCATCCTGTTGCATTTGTCCTTTGACAATAACGGTCAGTCGCCGCAGTAAGAAGGAAATTGAAATTGATTACATTTGTAGTGCCAATGTCGCTTTAAAATAATAAACCTACTCTTGCACCCTCTCTCTCTCTCTCTGTCTCTCTCTCCACTCATATCTGTCTCTCTCTATCTCTTCACCAAGTAAATTAGTCTTGCAAGAGATGCCTACGCGTTGCTGCATACAAACAACAAATGACACATTACTACTACTGCTGCCCACATTTATGCGAATGTCAAATAATAATAATAACAACAACAACAACAACAACAACAACAATTATCTATAACTTGAAGGCTAAACTAAGACAGTCTCTGTACAAAGACTAAGACTGCGCTGTGCTATGCCAAGAACTCAAGCAGAAATGAAATATGTATATGTGTAATACTAGAAAGCGTAATGCAAATTTTATTGCCTTAGCTGCAACATTAGAACGATGAACGTAAGAACCGACGCATGGATAAGAGGGCAGACAGAGTGTATTTGTCACAGATATACAGACTATTTAACATGATGATGGTGACTCAAGTGCTTTGTATTGTATTATAAAAATAAGGAAAGAAAGGAAAATTGTAAGGAAACAAAGGGAGAGCAGACATTTAAAGAAAACAAGGAGAAAGTTCATTTTGCATGCAAGATAAATTATCAAGGGAAACAAAAATTAGACAATTTTGTCAAAATGTTTTCTTTGTAAGAAAATTTTGTTAAAATTTTATTTTTTAAAAAATATTTTGTCAAAATTTTATGGCCGGGCCGGATCTTGGGTACCCACCACCATGGCTTCCGCTAAATATGTACCTTATTAGCTGAGTTTGTATTTGAATGATTTTGGTCTCAATAAGTCTTATCGGGATATTGGCACTTAGGAGGGCCAATATCACCATATTGCCCGATTCGAAAAAGACTGGGCACTGATGTTGTAAGTCATAGGATAGGTTTTTGGCCCAAATTGCAGCCAAATCAGGTAAAAATGCAGGCTTCTAAGAGCTGAAGAAGTCATATACGGGGATCGGTTTGTATGGGGGCTATATCTGTTTATAGACCGATTCGGATCATACTTGGCATGGATGTTGGAAGTCATAGCTCAAGTCTTTGTTCAAAATCGGATGAAAATTTTGACTTCTAAGGGCTCAAGAAGTCAAATCCGGGGATCAGTTTATATGGGGGCTATACCTGTTTATAGATCAATTCGCATCATACTTGGCATTGATGTTGGAAGTCATAGCTCAAGTCTTTGTTTGAAATTTCAGCCAAATCGGATGAAAATTGAGACTTCTAAGGGCTCAAGAAGTCAAATTCAGCGATCGGTTTATATGGGGGCTATTTCTGTTTACAGACCATTTAGGAGCATACTTGACATGCTTGTTGGAAGTCATAAGTACAGTCTTTGTTCCAAATTTTAGCCAATTCGAATGAAAATTTGGGGTTCTAGCGGCTCAAGGAGTCATATCCGGGGATCAGTTCATATGGTGGCTATACCTGTTTATAGACCAATTCGCATCATACTTGGCATGGGTGTTGGAAGTCACAGCTCAAGTCTTTGTTCCAAATTTCAGCCAAATCGGAGGAAACTTGAGGCTTCCAAAGGCTCAAGAAGTCAAATCAGGGGATAGTTTTATATGGGGGCTATATCTGTGTACAGACCATTTAGGAGCATACTTGACATGCTTGTTGGAAGTCATAACTACAGTCTTAGTTCCAAATTTTAGCCAATTCGAATGAAAATTTGGGGTTCTAGCGGCTCAAGGAGTCATATCCGGAGATCAGTTTATATGGTGGCTATACCTGTTTATAGACCGATTCGCATCATACTTGGCATGGGTGTTGGAAGTCACAGCTCAAGTCTTTGTTCCAAATTTCAGCCAATTCAGATGAAAATTGGGTTTCTGGGGGCTCAAGAAGTCATTTCCGGGGATCAGTTTATATGGGGGCTATATCTGTTTACAGACCGATTCGGAGCATACTTGACATGTTTGTTGAAAGTCATAACCCAAGTCTTTGTTCCAAATTTCAGCCAAATCGGATGAAAATTGATGCTTCCAAGGGCTCAAGAAGTCAAATCAGGGGATCGGTTTATATGGGGGCTATATCTGTTTACAGACCGATTCGGAGCATACTTGACATGTTTGTTGAAAGTCATAACCCAAGTCTTTATTCCGAATTTCAGCAAAATAGGATGAAAGTTGAAGCTTCTGAGGGCTCAAGAGTTCAATTCCGAGGTTTGATTCATATGGCGGCTACACCTGTTTATAGACCGATTCGGAGCATACTTGACATTTTTGTTGAAAGTCATAGATCATGTCTTTATTCCGAATTTCAGCGAAATAGGATGAAAGTTGAGGCTTCTGAGGGCTCAAGAGTTCAATTCCGAGGTTTGGTTCATATGGCGGCTACAACTGTTTATAGACCGATTCGGATCATACTTGGCATGGATGTTGAAAGTCATACCCCAAGTCTTTCAGCGAAATCGGATGAAAGTTGAGACCTCTGGGAGCTCAAAAATTCAAATCAGGGGATCGTTTTATATGAGGGCTATATCTCATATGAACCGATACGGCCAATTTGCAATTCCCAACGACCTACATCAACAAAAAGTATCTGTGCAAAATTTCAAGTCTTAATCCAAGTCTTTGTTCCAAATTTCAGCGAAATCGGATGAAAGATGAGGCTTCTAAGAGCTCAAAAATTCAAATCAGGGGATCGGTTTATATGAAGGCTATATTCAAATCTGAACCGATACGGCCCATTTGCAATTCCCAACGACCTACATCAATAAAAAGTATCTGTGCAAAATTTCAAGCTTAGCTTAACGCATTCGGCTTCTATCGTGATTTCGACAGACGGACGGACATGGCTAGTTCGACTCAGAATGTCGAAACGATCCAGAATATATATATATATATATACTTTGTGGGGTCGCAGATCAAAATTTCGAGGTGCTACAAACGGAATGACTAGATTAGGATACTCCCATTCTATGGTGGGTAGAACAATTTCAAATTTTTTTTTTTCAAAAACTTTTGTAAATTTTTATACCCACCACCATAGGATAGGGGTATACTAATTTTGACATTCTTTTTGTAACACCTCCAAATATGCGTCTAAGACCCCATAACGTATATATATTCATGATCGTTATGTCACTTTAAGTAGATCTAGCCATGTCCGTCCGTCTGTCCCTTCGTCCGTCTATCCCTTCGTCCGTCTGTCCCTTCGTCCTTCAGTCCCTTCGTCCGTCTGTCCCTTCGTCCGTCTGTCCCTTCGTCCGTCTGTCCCTTCGTCCGTCTGTCCCTTCGTCCGTCTGTCCCTTAGTCCGTCTGTCCGTTCGTCCGTCTGTCCCTTCGTCCGTCTGTCTCTTCGTCCGTCTGTCCCTCCGTCCGTCTGTCCTTCCGTCCGTCTGTTCCTCCGTCCCTCCGTCTGTCGAAAGCACGTTATCTTTCGAAGCGTTCTTATTAGTGTAGGTCGGTTGAAATTGTAAATGGGCCATATCGGTCCGAGTTTTGTTATAGCTTCCATACTTATTGAGTATTTTTGCCGGGAGAAGACGTGTTTTTTATCGAGCTCCAGAAACTGCTTGGCTTACCAGTGGAAGTCGTCCTTATTTCATCTTAAACTGTGACGAGTATTGGGCTTTGCTGACTGCGATTCATCTCAGGTCAGTGACTCGATCAGTTGATTGGAGTTTTTTGAAGAAAATTCATTTTAAAAACTCTAAATTATGCACAATTTAACTGGAAAGCTAAACACAAAACAAATCACTCAATTGTAAAAGGAGTATCAACAATCAGGTGTAGCAGTCACAGCTGTTATTTCTTTCTGCCAAATAATGGTAAAGTGGATATAGCTGCCGTATCAGTTCAAAAAACATTAGTAGGGTGTTATCACCGATGATTGGATACAAAGAAGAAGCATACGGAAGCGCCTAAAAATATACCTTAAATCTAGTTTGTCGAGTCTTGAACAGTTTACCAACCACAAGACAATAACAAATATGTGGGAGTCCCCTGCTCATAGTAAAAATACTCCTACTGGCACAGTGGGAGTCGATGAACAAAAAGCAAAGCGTAAACTCGCAGAAACATCTCCGGAAATTGCTACGGTAGGAAATATGTCCACAGCAGCCTTAATGAAATTAATGAACGATACGATGTCAATGTTACTAGATAAAAAAATTGCTAACTTACCAACCAAATCTGACATTATGGAAATAAAAAATAACATTGAGGGAGTAAAGGAGGAGGTCACACGTTTATCGGAGGAAAATAAAACAATGAAGGCGGAAATTAAACTCTTGAAAGAAATCAATGATGCCAATGAACGAAAATTAGAGAGACTTGATGTACAATCAAGAAGGAGAAATATCATCGTGAGAGGGTTACCACTCAAAAGTTCTCTATACGGAGCGGTAAAAGATTTTTTCAGGAATAAATTAAAAATTAACATGGATGTGGAGATAGAATATGTCAAAAAATTGAAACAGGCCAATGACAAAATGACGGTTCTGATAGAGCTTAAATCTGGAAAAATGATAGCCGATATATTCAAAAACACGAAGCACCTTGCTGGATCCACAATATTTGTGGAAAGAGATTTGTGCGGAATTCGGCTAGAAAGGAAAAAGATTATGATGCAGCTGAAGAAGGAAATTCTGCAAGTTGACAAGAGCAAGAAAATTGGAATTCGTGGAGACCAACTAGTAGTTGGTGGAAAGATCTTCTTCTGGACGGGAAATGATGAGCTGATGTGTGGTCAACGAAAAGGCAAGGAAGTCCTTGCAGAGGAATATGGTGTTGTAGCTCAAAATATACTCTTAGATTATAATAACTTATGGAGTAAATATAATTCAAAAAACTAATAGACTATGATAAATGTAAAACGAATAGCACCATAGATAGAAAGCCAATTGAAAACAAGAAATTTATTTTGAATTTAGTATCATATAATGTACATGGGCTGGGAGGAAAATATCTTCACCACGATTTTTTTAAATATTTAGAGGATTTTCATGTATTTATCCTGCTAGAGACACATGTCGAAGAGAGTCAAAAAAGTAAATATGAAAGTAGATTTAAAAATTATTTGTTGTATTGGAAAGCCGCTACTAGAATCAGTAATAGGGGAAGAGCAATAGGTGGGCACGTTTGTGGCATAAGAAAAGATTTACAATCTGTCGGATTCAGACATAAGTTGATTCAAATTGGAGGTATAGATATTATACAATGTCGGCTAAATCAGATGACTTTTGAAATAGTTCCTGTGTATCTAAGAGGAGCAAACTGGATGCAAGACTTCGGGAGTTTAAAAGAGGCTGTGGAAATGTCAAATTTGCCAAAAATTGTTATAGGCGACCACAATGCCAGAATTGGAGAAGAACAGCAAATTTGGGAAGAGTCAGTAGAAGAATTCATCGCATGCAGCAAAATAAGGAGATCGAAGGATAAAACTGTAAACTCATGCGGAAGAAAGTATGTTGAGTTTTGCAACAATAACGGGCTAATAATTCTTAATGGAAGAATCACAGGGGATGCAGAAGGAAATTTCACCTTCGCAAACCAAAACGGCAGTTCGGTTATTGATTTGTGTGCAGTCTCACATGACATGGTTGCGAATGTTAGTAACTTTAATGTTGAAAATCAAGTGTGGTCGGATCACTGGCCCATAACATTAAAATTGGAATGTAATAACGATTTAAAGTCAGACACTGAAAAATTGCACCAATTGCCGAGATTATACTGGAAAAATACCAATAAAGCAACTTATCAGCAAAAACTAAATGCAAATGTAACCACTGTATTATCCGACTACGCATGTTTAGCAGATTTTATAAGCCTCATTTCAAGCTCTTACCCTAAAAGTACAATAAGCAGGAAAGTAGAGTACAAAAACAAATGGTTCGACACTGAATGTTTTCGGGCAAGAGAGAAATCTATGAGGTTGCTAAATATATATAGATCTACAGATCTGATACAAGACAGAAAAGCCTATAGTGTGCAAAGAAAGGAATATCATCTCATTTGTAAGCGAAAACAATGCGAGTACAATATAAATCTAACCAGAAGATTGGACACGGTTAGCGATAGTAAAACATGGTGGGCATTAGCAAAGGAAATTAGACAACATGAAAATCCGATTGGATGCGAAATAACTGCCGAAACATTAAAGAATTATTTTGAAATTCTACTCAACCCTACTGATAACTCGAAACCTATCTACTTTGCCCCACCACTTTTGGAGGAAGTTCTTCTAGACAGTGACTTTACTTTAGAAGAAATAAGGGAGCAGCTGAGTAAGTTAAAGGAAAGGAAGGCCCCAGGTGAAGACGGTATTCCATACGAGTTTTTTATCAACGCTACGGATGACTTTCTCTCAGCTTTATGTCAAACTTATACAAAAATTTTCAATGGTAGCCAAGACTTCGATACTTTCCGCACCAGCGTTATATTCCCCATACATAAAAAAGGTGATATTAATGCAGTCGGAAATTATAGAGGAATAAGTTTTATGAACTGCATAGCAAAGCTTTTGTTGGGCATGATAAATAACAGAATAACTGAGTGGACGAATAGACTGCAGGTGTTAAATGAGTTTCAAGCTGGTTTTAGAAAAGGATATTCGACAATTGACAATGTTTTTAACCTAGTGTCAATTATAAATCTAAAGCTTGCTGAAAGAAAAAAAGTTTACTCATTTTTTGTCGACTTCAAAGCAGCGTTCGACAGGGTTCCAAGACAGCAACTTATATACAAAATGCACACAATAGGGCTCTCATCAAAAATTGTGGATTTTATTGCTAAAGTATATAAGAATACAAAATCAACGATATGGAACGGTAAGGAGTTGTCTGGATATTTTGAAACAAAATGTGGAGTGAAACAAGGTTGCCTGCTATCGCCCTTACTCTTTGCCCTTTATTTAAATGATCTGCACGATGCTTTAGGAGGTGGTCTATACATAGACAATTTGAATGTCCGTCTTTTGATGTATGCAGATGATATTGTTTTAATATCAGATGATAAAGATATACTACAAAAAATGATAAACAATCTGGCAGAGTATTGTGATCTCTGGGGAATGGAAGTAAACAAAGACAAGTCAGAAGTGATGGTATTCAGAAAAGGAGGGAGAATTGCTGACGTTGAAACATGGAAATATAAGGGAGAAAGTCTGAGGGTTGTAAATGAATATCAGTACCTTGGCATAACTTTGACACCAAAGCTTTCTTTCGCTAAACATATTGAGAATAAAAATAATGCATCCAAAATTTGTCTGAATGTAACATGGAAGGATTTCACAGGAAAACCGAATATTTCACTAACTGCTAAGTGGAAAATGTTTCTGTCAGTTTGTAGAGCGATCCAGAGTTATGGTTCACAAATATGGGGAAATGCTTATTTTGAGGACGTGGAAAAATTATACAGATATTTTATTAAACGTATACTGAAGCTACCAGAAAATACGCCCAATTACTTATTGGCTTTGGAAACAAGCTACGAGGAAGGATATGTGTACACTTATTCAATGCACTTAAAGTACTTGCAAAAAGTGATATTTGAAATGCAAGGGCATCGATTGCCAAATAAACTTTCTCTGAAAGTTATAGAAAGAAATATTTCTTGGTACAATGATTTAAAATTAATGCTATCAAAATACCAAATCCAAAGTGCTGATATTGGCGAAAGCAAGGAAACATGGAATAATGCATGCTATCAACTTATTGAAGGAATAAAAATGCGTAGCCTAAGGGATCACATGACCAAAGCCCGTGAGAGTGCTCACAGAATCTACAAATACCTTAATTATGAAGTAGGACCAATATACTGCAACAACAGTTTTAAACTAAGTCAAATATCATGCATTATACGAGCCAGAGGAGATATTTTGCCTTTAAACGGATCTATCTACCGAAATAACATTAGTCGTATATGCTCTATTTGTAATATGGGAGAAGAGGAATCAGTATGTCACTTCGTGGGCAGATGCCCAATATTTTCCAATTACAGACTAAAATTTTTTAACAAAACTTTTCTTGATGAAAATGAGGTTATCTTTCAGTTAGATGGAGGTGAAGATATGTCCTGGTCTACTTTATATAATTACCTTAGAGAAGCCCTTAAATACAGAGATTTATTGATAAATGAATTTAATTATTAATTTTAACGTAAATTTTTAAACTCAATTTTCCAGCAGACGGTTTAAGAAAAACCATGCTGAATATTCTTTATAGATAATAAATAAAACATATAGTATTATATATTTTTATAACGTTTAATAAAATAAAATAAAGAATGAATACAATACAAAAAATATAAACCGATCTTGGGCAAATGGCCATATTGGTCTGTGTTTTGTTATAGCTTTCATATAAACCGATCTTGGGTCTTGACTTCTTGTGCTTCTAGAGGGCGCAATTCTTATCCAATTTGACTGAAATTCTGCTTAAAATTTCCTGGTATGACTCCCAACTGTGCCAACTATGGTCTAAATCGGTCTATAACCTGAAAAAGCCCCAATATAAACCGATATCCTGGTTAGACTTCTTGAGCCTCTGAGGGCGCAATTCCTGTCCGATTTGGCTGAAATTATGCATGCCTTGTTTCGTTATGAATTCCAACAGCTGTGCTAAGAATGGTTCACATCGGTCTATAACCTGATATAGTTGCCATGTAAGCCGATCTTGGGTCTTGACTTCTAGAGCTTCTGGAGGGCGCAATTCTTATCCGATTTTGCAGAAATTTGGCATGAGGTGTTTTGTTATGATTTTCAACAACTGTTCTAAGTATGGTTCAAATAGGTCCATAACCGGATATAGCCGCCATATAAACCGATCTCCCGATTAGACTTCTTGGGCTTCTAGAGGGCACAATTCTTATCCGATTTGGCTGAAATTTGAATGAAGTGTTTTTTTTGACTTTCAACAACTGTGTCAAGTATTGTCTAAATCTGTCCATATTCAGATGTAGCCGCCATATCAACCGATCTCCCGATTAGACTTCTTGAGCCTCTAGAGGGCGCAATTCTTATCCAATATGTTTGAAATTTTGCATATGTCGTTGTGGTATGACTTCCAACAACTGTTCCAAGTATGGTCTAAATCAGTATTTAACCTGATATAGCTGCCATATAAACCGATCTCCCAGTTTGACTTTTAATCTAAAATTTTGCAGGTCGTGTTTTTCTATGATTGGTGTTTTTCTAAAGAACTTGACAAATGCGATCCATGGTGGAGGGTAAGATTCGCCCCGGCCGAATTTAGCACGATTTTACTTGTTATATATAAGGTTTATCGCAAAAACGCCTCTATGATATAAATATCACATAACCCACGCTCGACAACCCTATCTGCTGGCTGTTCCTTTTCCCAATGCATGTGTTTGGGTAATGGCATATTTTTTGCCTACACAATTACATAACTCCCATGGTATACACATGATTCTGTGCATCTTTTGGAAGTTGCATTGACGGCTTCGAACGCTAGACAATAGCAATGGCTCTCGCTGTTGCTCCGTGTGCCCAGGTTCGAATACCGGCCGGACTCTGCTGAATTTTCATTTTCAAGTTTTTTTTACCTGTTAGGGCGAAGATCATTTTATTTTTACAATTTTCGTTGTTTCTCTTTCAAGACGAGCTCAATGTTGGGAGTTTTTTTTTGCAGTGGAAAGGAAATCCAGAAGAGCCAGAGCCATTTTTTCAAAACTATCCATAAAAATAAAGAATTTAAATTTTCAGTAAGATCTCTAAAAGAAACTCCTTGAATTTGTAATAATTCTTCAATCATTTCCCATATCATCTCCACCCCTCCCATTCAAATCTTTTCGTTTTTTCGAATCCATTTACCACAAATTGAAAATTGCTTGATATTCCCCCACTCTTACCCTCCAAAACCCCAGGCGAACTGTTCATGTCCATGTTTCACCCTATGAGTCTGTACACTACCGATGCTAAATAAAAATGTTGTAAACAATTCCAATTAAGAATATTAACAATGCAATCAAACATCAACGCGAGAATATTTAAAATTCTTCTAAAAGGGTTCTAAGCTGCTAACAAAGTGTTTGTGTATCTAAAGGCAAACATTTCCCTAAACAAACTTTCTAAATTTAGTAGCAGTTGACCGTTTGTAAATTAGAGCGAACATTCGTGCATGCAGCTTCAATGCTGCCTGCCTATCGTTAGGCATTAGGCGATGTCTGCTGCCACCGCCGCCATCGGGTTAAATATTCTTGAATGCCACAAAACTGCCACTAACAACACCGCCAACGGCAGTATTTCCCACCCAAACTTATAAACTGACTAGCCAGAAATATCGTGGGGCAGCATCATGAAAATGAAGAAAATTTATGCGAACATATTTTTGAGGCGAAAATTAAACATAGCAAATTATTGTCGTATTCATGGCATGGAAGGCACGCCAACTCGGTCACTGCACGATTTACACCATTTCCCCGTTAGCCTAAGAGAAAAAAGTTGCTGTTATAAATTTCTTTGTAAAAAAAATTGCTATTTATAGTAAATTTTCCGAAAATTAGATATTTATGGTAAACTAGCTGGAAAATGCCCCCTCCGCTGCGACTTCTTTGCAAATTTGCCCCTGAACATTTCAACTTCTAACATATTAATGAGTGCTGTCCGATTCAAAGTTTTAAGCTCAAGGATAAAAGGCCTCCTTTTTATAGCCGAGTCCGAACGGCGTGCCTCAGTGCGACACCACTGGATGAAGAAATTTTAAGTCGATAACCACCTCTGAAAATTGTGTTGACATTCACGCCGGGATTTGAACCCAGGCGTTTGGCGTCATAGACAGACCTGTTAACCTCTGCGCCACAGTTGCCTTATATTGCTATGGTCGGTAAACATGTCCGGTATGGGTGTATTTTTGGGGGTGAGGCGGACCTCCAAATAGCAGATTCGTGCTCTAGTCTCAAATATCTTTCATTTGAGCCCCATATTGTCATTATTGGTCTATATTTCCATTTGGCGGGCTCTGGAGGTGGGGCGGCCACCCCTAGATATCCCATCCTTAATTAGGATATTGAATTTCAGTTTTTTTGCTTAATCCGTCCCCACAACTTTGAGATTTGGTCTTTATAAAATAGGGTAAGGGGAGGGTCCGCCCATTAAAGTTTGGATTTTAGATCTCCTTCATTCTCTTGGTTTTAGTGGTGGATTGGAGTAGCCAAATCTTTTACCCCGAAAGTGGATATCAGATTCATACTCAACTCCCAAAAATCACATTTGGGCTGCATATTGCTATAGTCGGTACATATGTTTGGTTTAGGGGGAGTTTATGAGGTGAGGCGTCCCTGAAACACTTGGTCCTAGAAAAGACATCAGATTTGAGCCTCTTTTTACCATAGTCCACAAATATGTCTAGTTTGAGGGGTATGTATTGTGGGGCGGTCACCTACGTATTGGCCCTGAAAAAACATCAGCATCGTGGTCTACTCTCAAATTCCTTTTATTTGAGCTCCAATTACCATTGGTTCAGGGGGAGTTTGTGCCATAGTAGTAAAATTTGGCCGGTTTGAAGGGAGGGCGGTCACCTACGTATTGGCCCTGAAAAAACATCAGCATCGTGGTCTACTCTCAAATTCCTTTTAGTAGAGCCCTAACTGTCATTGGTTCAGGGGGAGTTTGTGCCATAGTAGTCAAATTTGGCCGGTTTGAAGGGAGTCTAATTAAAGGATCCTGAAATAATCAGCATCGTGCTAGAGGACGATTTTGTTAGAGCCTCAAAATGTCGAGACCATAAAATACGTTCGATTAGGTGGGTGTCATGGTAGTGAGGCGGCGCCTACACATTTGGTTACGAATATTGATATCAGATTCGTGCTCTACTCCCATATTGCCATAGTCGGGGTATTTAGAGTGAGTCTTGACCCTGAAAAAATATCAGATGCGTGTTCTACTCTGACATACCATTCATTTAAGCTCCATATTGCCATGGTCGGTAAATTCGTACGATTTGGGGGTTTTTAAGGCATGGGGCGGTGTGGTGGGTCCCAATAACTTATTTCCAAAATTGGATACCTGATTCGTTTTCTACTCCGTAATATCTTTGATGATTGGTCTATATACATATTTCGTGGATTTCAGGGTATGGCGGTCCCCGTAGGCACCCGATATGGCCTTTAAGGCTATAGTGGCCACAACTTAGATCCTATCGTAAGAAAATCTTACAAGGTTCAATCCGATATTTCACTTGGTATGCTAAATTAAAGTCTGACTAGATTTCGACGCAGGTTCTATGTATTAAAAGTGGCACATAAACTGTAAGGTGTCATATAGACGGCTCCGCCCGACTTTTGTCTTTCCTTACTGGTTTATACAAGAGCTGTACTTTACTTCCAAATACTTGTCATTTGATACCCATATTGTCCCAATTTGTAAATATATCCGGTTGAGGATTTTTGGGGAATGGTATGACCCCGATATACTTGAGGCAAACATTTTATATCACATTCTTACTCTAATTCCAAATACCTTTCACTTGATACCCATATTGCCTCAATCGGTAAATATGCCATTTTTGGGTAAAAAAAAGAAATTATCAGAAAATTTGCTATTTTTAAAAATTTTTCTGAAAATTAGCCTGGGATTAGGCCCCAAATGTTTATACCAGTTTCATATTCTAGTCTCAAGTCACTTGCGTTTGAATCCCATGTTATCCTGATCGGCCTATTTGTCGGTTTGGGTGTGGTCTTTGGAGTGAGGCGGCCCCCCCCTGAGATATGACCGCAAATTTTCAAATAAGTTTCGTATTCTACTTCCAATTACCTTTCATTTAATACCCATATTACCCTAATCGGTAATCATGTCATATTTGGGCGGTTTTTTAGGGTGGACGGGACCTCCACACTTGGGGTCAAATTGTTATAAAGGGTGATTTTTTTGAGGTTAGGATTTTCATGCATTAGTATTTGACAGATCACGTGGGATTTCAGACATGGTGTCAAAGAGAAAGATGCTCAGTATGCTTTGACTTTTCATCATGAATAGACTTACTAACGAGCAACGCTTGCAAATCATTGAATTTTATTACCAAAATCAGTGTTCGGTTCGAAATGTGTTCATTCACCGTAACGTTGCGTCCAACAGCATCTTTGAAAAAATACGGTCCAATGATTCCACCAGCGTACAAACCACACCAAACAGTGCATTTTTCGGGATGCATGGGCAGTTCTTGAACGGCTTCTGGTTGCTCTTCACTCCAAATGCGGCAATTTTGCTTATTTACGTAGCCATTCAACCAGAAATGAGCCTCATCGCTGAACAAAATTTGTCAAAATTTGAACACATTTCGAACCGAACACTGATTTTGGTAATAAAATTCAATGATTTGCAAGCGTTGCTCATTAGTAAGTCTATTCATGATGAAATGTCAAAGCATACTGAGCATCTTTCTCTTTGACACCATGTCTGAAATCCCACGTGATCTGTCAAATACTAATGCATGAAAATCCTAACCTCAAAAAAATCACCCTTTATTAAAACCCCAAAATTTGATACCCATATTGTCCCAATCGTTAAACATGTCCGTTTGGTTGGGTTATGGGGTGGGGCGTTCCCCCAGAATGTTTGACCTGTATACTAATTTGGTATTTTTAGGTTACCATAAGAGCCCATCCATCTCCGAAATCAGGCGTTTTTGGAAATTCCAATGAGGGGGAGGGTCCGCTCCCCTTTCGGACATAAAAAAGTCGGTTATCTTATATCTATCAGGGGGTCAAACTCTATCATTTCATGAAAATCGGGTCAGCCGTTTTTATACCCACCATTATAGGATGGGGGTGTACTAATCTAGTCACTCCGTTTGTAACACCTCGAAATATTGATCTGTGATCCCATAATGTATATATATTCTGGATGGTCTGGACATTCTGAGTTCAACTAGCCATGTCCGTCCGTCTGTCGAAATCACGATAGAGGTCGAACGCGGAGAGCTAGCCTCTAGCAAGTACTTCTTATTGATGCAGGTCGTTAGAGATTGCAAATGGGCCATATCGGTTCAGATTTGTATACAGCGACCATATAAACCGATCTTCTGATTTGAGATGTTGAGCCCCTAGAAGCCTCAATTTTCATCCGATTTGGCTGAAATTTGGAACAAAGACTTAAGTTATGACTTTCAACATTCAAGCTTAGAATGGTTCAAATCGGTCTATAAACAGATATAGCCCCCATATAAACCGATCCCCGGAATTGAATTCGTAAGCCCTTAGAAGCCTCAATTTTCATTCGATCTGCTTGAAATTTGGAACAAAGACTTGAGTTATGATTTCCTACATCCATGTCAAGTATGATCCAAATCGGTCTTTAAACAGATAGAGTCTACATATAAACCGATCCCCGGATTTGACTTCTTGGGCCGTCGAAGCCTCAATTTTTATCTGATTTGTCTGAAATTTGGAAAAAAATTTTGAGTTATGACTTTCACCCTCCATGCCTAGTATGATCCGAATCGGTCTACAAATAGATATAGCCCCCATATAAACCGAACAAAGACTTGAGTAATGACTTTTAACATCAATGTATAGTAAGATCCGAATCGGTCTATAAACAGATAAAGATTGGAAATGGTTCATATAGGTTCAGATTTGTATATAGACCCCATATAAACCGATCCCCGGATTTGAATTCTTGAGCCCTTAGAAGCCTCAATTATCATTCGATTTGGCTGAAATTTGGAACAAGTGTTTGAGTTATAACTTCGAACATCCCGGCCAAGTATAATCCGAATCGGTCTATGAACAGATATAGCGCCCATATAAACCGATCCCCGCATTTGACTTCTTGAGCCTTAAGAATCCTAAGTTTTCGCCTGATTGGACTGAAATTTGACCCAAAACCCTATCTTATGATTTACAAAATCAGTGCCAAGTTTTATCCTAATCGGTCAATATGGTGATCTTGAAATCTAAATAATTCCTATACAAACTCAGTTAATAAGGGTAAATTTTTAGCTGTATCCATGGTGGCCAAGATTTGGCCCGCCCGAACTTAGCACGCTTTCACTTGTTTAGTCTATAGCTAGGTTACGTTAGGTTGGGTTTACTACCATCAGGCTCAGGAAATTTTGTCAAAATTCGGTATTTATTGGAAATTTTGACAAAATTTGGTTTTGATAGGAAATTTTGTAAAAATTTGGTTTTTATAGGAAATTTTGTCAAAATTTGCTATTTATTGGAGTTTTCTCAAAATTTGTTATTTATGGGAAATTTTGTTAAATTTGCTATTAATAGGAAATTTTGTCAAGATTTACTTTTAATAGGAAATTTTGTCAAGATTTACTTTTTATAGGAAATTTTGTCAAGATTTACTTTTTATAGGAAATTTTGTCAAAATTTGCTATTTATAGGAAATTTTGTCAAAATTTGTTTTTTATAGAAAATTTTGTCAAAATTTGGTCTTATAGGAAATTTTGACAAAATTTACTTTTCATAGGAAATATTGTCAAGATTTACTATTTATAGGAAATTTTGTCAAAATTTGCTACTTATAGGAAATTTGCTATTTATAGGAAATGTTGTCAAAATTTGGTATTTATAGGAAATGCTAGTTATAGGAAATGTTGTCAAAATTTGCTATTTATAGTAAATTTTGTCAAAATTTGCTATTTAAAGGAAATTTTGTCAAAATTTGCTATTTATAGGAATTTTGTCAAAATTTGCTAGTTATAGGAAATGTTGTCAAAATTTGCTATTAATAGGAATTTTGTCAAAATTTGCTATTTATAGGAAATTTTGTCAAAATTTGCTATTTATAGGAAATTTTGTTATAATTTGCTATTTATAGGAAATTTTGTCAAAATTTGGTTTTTATAGGAAATTTTGACATAATTTGGTATTTATAGGAAATTTTGACAAAATTTGCTATTTATAGGAAATTTTTTCAAAATTTGCTATTATAGGACATTTTGTCAAAATTTGCTATTTATTTATAAAAATTTTCAAGAAATTTTGACAAAACTTTGTTGTAAATTGAATTGGAGTCAAACACGTGTGACTTCGTTTAAACAAGTATGACGAACAAGTGGCGTGATTTTTATTTAAAGAAACAGAAAAACAACTATACAACAACAAGTGACATAACATAAAAGATACACTAATAAGTAAAGCCTAGTAAAGAACAAAGCATAGATTGTAAAACAGATGACAGCCAACTAAACATTGCTCGATCATACAACACTTTGTATGCACAGTAGTTCCAACAAACACCTCCTCAATGTTTATCCGCTGTCGAAAATAATCCATTATATTCTTAAAATACGTTCATCTTAAATTTACAATTATATATTTGCATATATAGAAAGTTTGAAAACAAAACAAATTTTTTAAACAAATTTTAATTTTAACAATATACACATTTTCTCATGAGTTTGTTTCGACAAAGATTTTGTAAAAATATCAGCAATATTTTTATCTGTTGGTACATATGATAAAGATATTTCGTTCGAATTGTATTTATCTTTGATATAATGAATCCTTATATCGATATGTTTACTCCGCTTCAAAGTCATATGGCTCTTCGTTAAATATTGGGCACCTTGGTTGTCACAAAACAAAGTTGTTGGCTGCTTATGTACATTTTCAATGTCCAACTCAAACAGTAGGCTGCGATGAAACGAAATTTCTTTGACTGCTTGGCACATAGCGATATACTCGGCCTCCATAGAGCTTAAAGCGACAATATCTTGTTTCTTGGACTCCCAAGCAATTGGTCCACCTGCGAAAAATAGAACATAACCGCTATAAGATTTACGATCAATAACATTTGATCCCCAATCCGCATCGGAATAGCAGGATAGGCCACTGTCATCATCAAACGTGAGAGAAAATCTATGTGATTTTAAATACCGCAATACATGCTTAGCTGCACTCATGTGCTCACGATGTGGGTGCGAATTAAATTGGCTTAGCTGTGAAATTGCATGAGCAATATCAGGTCGTGAAATCGTTGCTAAGTACATCAAACTTCCAATGAGTGACTGGTACGTTTTTACATCCTCCATTTCACTGCAGTTCTCCACATTGCATTTTGTTAGAACAGTACCTGAGGCAATTGGTGTACTAGCGGGCTTACAATTTTCCATATTCCATTCCATTAGCAATTCATTTATAAAAGCGTTCTGGTGTATTTCTATTTTGCCTCTCGGGTCATGTCTCACAATCTCCATTCCAAGGTAATAGTCGACTGGACCTCGATCTATAATATTTATAAATTCACATAAATTCTTGAGAATTTCATCCATTGATTTGGTGGAAGTACAGGCTAATAAAAGGTCATCTACATACAGGGCGATTATATTAATTTCATTATTTTTCCTTTTGATGAAAACACAGCTATCAGTCTTACATTGTATGAAATTCATATTGAGCAATATTTCATTAATTTTATGATTCCACTGCCGTCCAGCCTGCTTAAGACCATACAGTGACTTCTTAAGTTTACATACCTTGTCTTCTTCACCTTTTACGACAAACATTTCAGGCTGTTTCATGTAGACATCATTTTCGAGTTCACCATTCAGATAGGCTGAAACCACATCAATGTGTTTCACCAACAATTTGTATCTGACAGCTAAGGCTAAAATAAGTCGAATTGTAGGCTGCCTTATCACTGGGGCATATGTCTCTGAATAATCCAAATTATACCGCTGAAAACATCCTTGGGCAACCAAACGAGCTTTGTACTTTTCAATAGTACCATCTGCAAGACGTTTCCTAGTAAAAACCCATTTGCACCCAATAACGTTTGCATCTTTTGGTTTTTGTACTAACTGCCAAGTTTCATTGCTTAATAGGGTGTCGTATTCGGCCGTCATTGCAGATTTCCAATTCTCCCACTCACTGCTGCGTACAGCTTCATCAATTGTTGTTGGGTCAGCATTAAACTCTTTTATAACATTGATCTCTTCAATGCCAGTACCAGTGCTATACTTTTTACGTGGCCTGCCTACAGTGCCTGTTCTGACGATGGACGGTCTGCCTCGTTTTCTCTTACCATGTTCATTCGTCAGCTCTTCATAAAGAGATTTGTTTTCGTTGTTGTCATCCAGATGTTGATCATTGCCGTTGCTGTTGTTGTGTGGCTGATTAATTTGTGTCATAGGCTCATCATCACTAGATACAATTGATTGATTGGTTGTAACCGGTTCTTCGGGAATGTTTTCTAATGGAGCAGATACATTATTTGATTTTCGAATATTTTCATCCTGAACTCTCCCACTGCAAAATTCGAAAATATTTCCATAATCTTCAGTTTGGCATAAGCTTGTATCAAACTGATTTTCAAAAAATTTTACATCTCGAGATACAATTAATTTTCTAGTTTTAATATTATACAACCTGTATCCTTTAGTGTGGGGCTCGTATCCAACGAAAACAAAAACGTCTCCTTTTGCATCTAATTTCGATCGGCCTAGCTTTTTGTCAAGTACCACAGCTTTACATCCAAAAGTTTTAAAATATGAAACAGATGGTTTTCTACCAGTCCATCGTTCCAATGGGGTTACATTTCCTAATACTTTTGTTGGTGAACGATTTTTAATAAAAACACTGGTGTTTACCGCCTCTGCCCACAAATATTTGGGCATTTTGGATTCTTCCAACAAACAACGAGTCATCTCCATTATAGTTCGGTTTGCTCGCTCGGACACTCCGTTTTGTTGGGGAGTGTATGCTACGGTTGTTTCATGAACTATTCCTCTTTGCGCTAAGAAATTTTTAAATTCATTATTTAAATATTCGGTTCCATTATCGCTTCTTAACCGTTTTAAATCATAGCCAGTTTGTCTTTCCATTTCAAACAAATAAGACTTAAAGGCAGTAAGAGCATCAGATTTTGCTTTTAGAAAGTAAATGGAAATATATCTGCTATAGTCATCGATAAATGTTATAAAATATTTGGCACCTCCTTGAGACTCAATCCGCATTGGACCGCAAACATCTGTATGGACCAATTCTAGTGGCTTACTTGTCACAGTGGTTCCAATGGGTTTAAATGGACGGACGGACATCTTGCACAATGAGCATGTAACACAAGAGTTGCAATTATCAAAATTACCTTCTAAGCCTCGAACCATTTTATTTGCTTCCAATTTCTTTAAATCGTTAAAATTCAAGTGTCCAAATCGTTTGTGCCACAGAAGTTCCTTTTCATTTTCGGTCGTCAACATAGCGTAGTTAGTATTAGCGTTTATTTGGTAAATGCCATCCATTAAATTCGCATTGAATTGAAATTTTCCGAATCGATCAAAAATTTCGGCCCTTTCTTTAGAAAATTTAACAGTAAATCCATGCTCAGTCATTTTGCTAACTGAAAGAAAGTTAGATTTCAATTGGGGAACATACAAAACATTTTGAAGCTTATACGATTTGTTCCAAAACTTTATATTTACTTCCCCAATGGCTTCAATTTTAAAATATTGACCAGATGCAAGCATTACCTCGTGGTTGTATTCCTTCATACCTACAAATAATCGTTTGTCTCGACAAACGTGGGATGAGGCACCACTATCCAGTATCCAAATCGATGAGCTTAATTGAGATATTGTTGCATTTATGACACACATTGCCGTATGCTCTTTATTGGACTGGAACTTGCAATCCGCCTTAATATGACCTCTCTTTCCGCAGTTATAGCATTTGACATTTTTATACTTATCTTGCTCGAATTTTTTATTGGGACTCTCTTTGTTAAATTTATTTTGCCTATGGCGCATTCCAAATACCTGCTCGTTTGCAGCATCATTTTTCTCGGACCTTCTTTGTTCCTCCTCCAAAATTTTACTTTTAAGAATATCTAAAGTGGGCAATATATCCCGGCTCTCGATTGCCACTACAAAATTTTCCATCTCCGGTGGTAGACTGCATAAAAGAAAAATACTTAACAATTCCTCAGGAATTTTTACATCGACGTCCTTCAAATCGTCTGCCAATGAACAAAAATTATTTATTTGTGGGGCATACTTCTCACCATATTGAAATTTAAATCGCACGAATTGTTTGAATAAATGTACTTTCCTGGCTGGATCTTTGCCTTTATAAACCTTCTCCAATTTCAACCAAGCTTCTCTCGCCGTTTTGCAGCTTTTGATGTGTATCAACTCACATGGACGTACCGACAGCATAATTGTAGCTAGTGCCTTTTTATCTTTGCCAATCCAAACCTCTTTTTCTTCGGCCGTTGCAGAAACACTCGGGAACGATTCCACTACATCCCAGTAGTCCTGAGTAATCAGAAGACTCCGCATCTGGACAGACCATGATGCATAATTTTCAGGATGCAATTTATCGATTTGAAAATTTGAACTCATATTTTCAAAATTTATTTTCAAATCAATCGTTATTAATTTTATACTTTGTTTTTACAATTTATTTAACTTTGAACATAGACCAACTATTATTCGAAAGTTATAACCTCTTTTCAACAGATTACGCAATGGGTCCCTTACGCAGTTCTGGGCCCATAACCTTTGTTGTAAATTGAATTGGAGTCAAACACGTGTGACTTCGTTTAAACAAGTATGACGAACAAGTGGCGTGATTTTTATTTAAAGAAACAGAAAAACAACTATACAACAACAAGTGACATAACATAAAAGATACACTAATAAGTAAAGCCTAGTAAAGAACAAAGCATAGATTGTAAAAATTTCTTGAAAATTTTTAAAAATTTTGTTTTTATAGCAATTTTGTCATGATTAACTATTTATAGGAAATTTTGTCAAAATTTGTTAGTTATAGTAAATTTTGTTAAAATTTGCTATTTATTGGAAATTTTGTCAAAATTTGCTATTAATAGGAAATTTTGTCAAAATTTGCTATTTATAGGAAATATTGTCAAGATTTGTTATTTATAGGAAATTTTGTCAAAATTTGCTATTTATAGGAAATTTTGTCAAAATTTGATATTTGTAGGAAATTTGGTCAAAATTTGTTTTTTATAGGAAATTTTGTTAAAATTTGATATTTATAGGAAATTTGCTCAAAATTTGTTTTTTATAGGAAATTTTGTCAAAATTTGCTATTTATAGGAAATTTTGTCAAAATTTGCTATTTATAGGAAATTTTATCAAAATTTGCTATTTATTGGAAATTTTATCAAAATTTGCTATTTATTGGAAATTTTGTCAAAATTTGCTATTTATAGGAAATTTTGTCAAAATTTGCTATTTATAGGAAATTTTGTCAAAATTTGCTATTTATAGGAAATTTTGTCAAAATTTGCTATTTATAGGAAATTTTGGTAAAATTTGCTATTTATTGGAAAATTTTGTCAAGATTTGTTTTTTATAGGAAATTTTGTCAAAATTTGGTTTTTATAGGAAATTTTGTCAAAATTTGCTATTTGTAGGAAATTTTGTCAAAATTTGGTTTTTATAAGAAATTTTGTCAAAATTTGGTTTTTATAGGAAATTTTGTCAAAATTTGCTATTTATAGGAAATTTTGTCAAAATTTGCTATTTATAGGAAATTTTGTCAAAATTTGCTATTTATAGGAAATTTTGGTAAAATTTGCTATTTATTGGAAAATTTTGTCAAGATTTGTTTTTTATAGGAAATTTTGTCAAAATTTGGTTTTTATAGGAAATTTTGTCAAAATTTGCTATTTGTAGGAAATTTTGTCAAAATTTGGTTTTTATAAGAAATTTTGTCAAAATTTGGTTTTTATAGGAAATTTTGTCAAAATTTGATATTTATAGGAAATTTTTGTCAAAATTTGCTATTTATAGGAAATTTTGTCAAAATTTGGTTTTTATAGGAAATTTTGTCAAAATTTGCTATTTATAGGAAATTTTGTCAAAATTTGCTATTTATAGAAAATTTTGTCAAAATTTGCTATTTATAGAAAATTTTGTCAAAATTGGTTTTTTTAGGAAATTTTGTCAAAATTTGTTAGTTATAGGAAAAGTTGTCAAAATTTGCTTTTTATAGGAAATTTTGTCAAAATTTGATATTTGTAGGAAATTTGGTCAAAATTTGTTTTTTATAGGAAATTTTGTCAAAATTTGATATTTATAGGAAATTTGCTCAACATTTGTTTTTTATAGGAAATTTTGTCAAAATTTGCTATTTATAGGAAATTTTGTCAAAATTTGCTATTTATAGGAAATTTTATCAAAATTTGCTATTAATTGGAAATTTTATCAAAATTTGCTATTTATTGGAAATTTTGTCAAAATTTGCTATTTATAGGAAATTTTGTCAAAATTTGCTATTTATAGGAAATTTTGTCAAAATTTGCTATTTATAGGAAATTTTGGTAAAATTTGCTATTTATTGGAAAATTTTGTCAAGATTTGTTTTTTATAGGAAATTTTGTCAAAATTTGGTTTTTATAGGAAATTTTGTCAAAATTTGCTATTTGTAGGAAATTTTGTCAAAATTTGGTTTTTATAAGAAATTTTGTCAAAATTTGGTTTTTATAGGAAATTTTGTCAAAATTTGATATTTATAGGAAATTTTTGTCAAAATTTGCTATTTATAGGAAATTTTGTCAAAATTTGGTTTTTATAGGAAATTTTGTCAAAATTTGCTATTTATAGGAAATTTTGTCAAAATTTGCTATTTATAGAAAATTTTGTCAAAATTTGCTATTTATAGAAAATTTTGTCAAAATTGGTTTTTTTAGGAAATTTTGTCAAAATTTGTTAGTTATAGGAAAAGTTGTCAAAATTTGCTTTTTATAGGAAATTTTGTCAAAATTTGATATTTGTAGGAAATTTGGTCAAAATTTGTTTTTTATAGGAAATTTTGTCAAAATTTGATATTTATAGGAAATTTGCTCAACATTTGTTTTTTATAGGAAATTTTGTCAAAATTTGCTATTTATAGGAAATTTTGTCAAAATTTGCTATTTATAGGAAATTTTATCAAAATTTGCTATTAATTGGAAATTTTATCAAAATTTGCTATTTATTGGAAATTTTGTCAAAATTTGCTATTTATAGGAAATTTTGTCAAAATTTGCTATTTATAGGAAATTTTGTCAAAATTTGCTATTTATAGGAAATTTTGGTAAAATTTGCTATTTATTGGAAAATTTTGTCAAGATTTGTTTTTTATAGGAAATTTTGTCAAAATTTGGTTTTTATAGGAAATTTTGTCAAAATTTGCTATTTGTAGGAAATTTTGTCAAAATTTGGTTTTTATAAGAAATTTTGTCAAAATTTGGTTTTTATAGGAAATTTTGTCAAAATTTGATATTTATAGGAAATTTTTGTCAAAATTTGCTATTTATAGGAAATTTTGTCAAAATTTGCTATTTATAGGAAATTTTGTCAAAATTTGGTTTTTATAGGAAATTTTGTCAAAATTTGCTATTTATAGGAAATTTTGTCAAAATTAGCTATTTATAGAAAATTTTGTCAAAATTTGCTATTTATAGAAAATTTTGTCAAAATTTGCTATTTATAGAAAATTTTGTCAAAATTGTTTTTTTTAGGAAATTTTGTCAAAATTTGTTAGTTATAGGAAAAGTTGTCAATATTTGCTTTTTATAGGAAATTTTGTCAAAATTTGCTATTTATAGGAAAATAAGTCAAAATTTGCTTTTTATAGGAAATTTTGTCAAAATTTGGTTTTATAGGGAATTTTGTCAAGATTTACTTTTATAGGAAATTTTGTCAAAATTTGTTAGTTTTAGGAAAAGTTGTCAAAATTTGCTATTTATTGGAAATTTTGTCAAAATTTGCTATTTATAGGAAAATTGGTCAAAATTTGCTATTTATAGGAAATTTTGTCAAAATTTGGTTTTATAGGGAATTTTGTCAAGATTTACTTTTTATAGGAAATTTTGTCAAAATTTGCTGTTTATAGGAAATTTTGTCAACATTTACTTTTTATAGGAAATTTTGTCAAGATTTACTTTTTATAGGAAATTTTGTCAAGATTTACTTTTTATAGGAAATTTTGTCAAAATTTGCTAGTTATAGGAAATTTTTTCAAAATTTTCTAGTTATAGGAAATTTTTTCAAAATTTGCTATTTCCTTGAAATTTTGTCCAAATTTGGTTTTTATAAGAAATTTTGTCAAAATTTGGTATTTATAGGAAATTTTGTCAAAATTTGTTTTTTATAGGAAATGTTGTCAACATTTTTTCTATTTAACTAAGTTATCACAAAATTTTGTTATTATTAAGAACTTTGCTGAAAATTTGTTATTCATTTAAAAATTTTGCATTTTTACAAAATTTTCTTTAAATTTCCCACGATAATTCATTCCAATTTCTGCTCTCTGGGAAACGGTGTATTACACCAGCCAGACACCGGCATCGTTATGCGAATCTTATTTTTCATCACGATTTTATGCGTATTTTCATAGGATTTTTATTCGAGGAAAATTTTCCCATTGCAAAAACAAAACGAAAGTAGCGCAGTGAGCGTTATGGCCGCATGAAAGCGGCTGCCATAGCTGAGTGTGGCTGTGAGGACCATTTGGAACACCTCGTATTAAGTGGCCATTAAATAGAGGGCATCATCATCATCGTCTTCATATTTTTGCCTCTGTTATTGTTTGTTTTTTGGTATTTGAGTTGTGTTTCTTCAATTTTTTGGTGGTAGTTGGGATGGTTTTCCCCACGCCTTTGTAAGTCCCATTGGGAATAGTGTTTTCTCTCTCTCTCTCTCTCTCTCTCTAATTTAGGGGGTATTTTTGTTTTATGTTCATAAAAATATAATAAAATACAATGTAATGAGCGCAAGAAAAAACAATTTCTCTTAAAAAAAGATTATTTTGTGCCCTTCATAAAGTGACTTTTGATAGGTGGTCTCTTAATAAACGATGATGGTCATTAGGGTCCTCAGAAGGAAAAAGAAATGGGGAAAAATGAGGAACCTTTTTATCATTCATTACTAAGGCAAATGAAATATATTTATTTCGTTTTTTTAACACAAGCAGACTACATGAATGTGTTTTTGGGTCATTTAAATATTCTGATAAAATATTTAATGGATCTTTTGAACTCTCATGGACTTTACTGAGACTAAATAAAACTGAAGAGATGAATTTGGGAAAAAAATGGTTTTAGTATAGAAAAACTTATTGTGATAGCCATAAATTAAAGGATTTTCTAGCAACGAAGGAATGCTTTTTTTTTAGAAAAAATTAAAGCGTTTTTGATGTGGGTCAGTGATTTTTGTATGGCTGTGGAAGAAAAGATAATTTCTGAAATGTTCTTTTGGAATATTCATACAAACCCTTTTATTTGGGGATTTGTGACATCTGGATAGGTCAAAGTCATATAAAATGTATTTTTTTTTATTTATAGTAAACTAGCCGGTCCTTCCGACATGGTTCAAATTTGAATATAATTTATATTCGTATTTAACTTTCAAATAACTTTCATTAGAATCCCATATTGTCTCGTTTGGTATACATGTCCATTTGAGGCGACCCGGAGAGTTGACTCAAATTTTTATGTATGTTTCGTATTTTACTCTCAAATACCTTTCGTTGGAGTTCCATATAGTCCCGTTCGGTGGGTCATAATTTTGGGGTGGAACGACCCGCCTGGGTATATACCACAAAATTTTATACAAGTTTCGTATTCAACTCTCATTTAACTTTCCTTTGAATCCCATATTGTCCCGATCGCACTACATGCCCCTGTGGGAGTGGTTTTTGGGGGTGGGGTGGCACCCCTGAGACTTCACAACAAATTTGTACATAAGTTTCGTATTCTACTTCCAATTACCTTTCATTTGATACCCATATTGCCCCAATCGGTAAACATGTCATATTTTTGAGGTTTTTTGGGGTGGGGCTGGCCCCCTGACACTTGGGGTTAAATTGTTATATCAAGACTAAACTCTACACTTAAATACCTTTCATTTGATACCCATATTGTCCTAATCGGTAAACATGTCCGTTTGGTTGGGTTTTGGGGTGGGGCGCTCCCCCCGAATTGTTTGACCCCAAAGTTGTATACCAATTTCGTGCTTTTGGGTTACTATTATAATGCAAACCAATCTCGCTTAAATGGGTACTCCCAGGTCTGGCGTTTTTGAAAATTAGAATAAGGGGGAGGGAACGCTCCCTCTTCGGACATTAAAAAATAGAGTGCCCTATATCCATCAGGGGGTCAAACTCTTCCATCTATGATAATTTCATGAAAATCGGTTTAGCCGTTTTTTAGTGTATAGGTAACATACAAAATAAACTTACAAACAAACAAAGCGCCTTACCAATGTGGATATCATATTGGTGCTTTATTCCCAAATACTTTTAATTTGAGCCCTATATTGCTATGGTAGGTATATATGTCCGTTGTGGGGATATTTTTGGGGTTTGAGGTGGACTCCCATACATCAGATTCCTGCTTATCTCAAATACCTTTCATTTGAGCTCCATATTGTCATTATTGGTCTACATTTCTTTTTGGCGGGCTTTGGAGGTGGGGCGTCCCCCCAACTATCCCACCCTAAATAAGGATACCAATTTTCTGTTTTTGAGCTTTAAAATCAAACTAAATTTCGCTTAAATCGCCACACCCATCTCCGAGATCTGGCGTTTTTAAAAATAGGGTAAGGAGAGAGTCCGCCCAATATAATTTGGATGTAAGATCTACTTCGTTCTCTTGCGGGTGGATTGGAGTAGACAAACCCTTTGCCCCGAGGGTGGATATCAGATTCATAATCTAATCTCACTTCTTCATATTGATGTAGGTCTTTGGGAATTGCAAAGGGTTCGTTGATATAATTCGATCTCCCGATTTGACTTCTTGAGCCCCTGGAAGCCGCAATTTTCATACGATTTGGCTGAAATTTTGCTGATAGAATTCTGTTATAACCTCCAACAACTGTATCGAGTACGGTCCAAATTGGTATATAACCTTATATAGCTCCCATACAAAACGATCTCCCGTTTTGACTTCTTGAGCCCTTGGAAGCCACAATTTTCACCCGATTTGGCTTAAATTTTGCACATGGAGTTCTCTTATGACTTTTAACAACTGTGCCAAGTAAGGTCCAAATCGGTCTATAATCTGATAAATCATAAATCCCATATAAACCGATCTCCTGATTTAACTTCTTGAGCCCCTGGAAGCAAAAATTTTTGTCCGATTTGTCTTAAATTTTGCAACTAGTGGTCTGCTAATACATCCAACAACTTGGCAAGTACGGTCTAAATCGATCTGTAACCTGATATAGCTCCCATATAAACCGATCTCCCCATTTGACTCCTGGAAGCAACAATTTTCGTCCGAGTTAGCCAAAATTTTGCACATAGTGTTTCGTTATGACTTCCATTAACCAAGTGCCAAGTACGGTCCAAATCGATCTATTGGTTGCCCAAAAAGTAATTGCGGATTTTTCATATAGTCGGCGTTGACAAATTTTTTCACAGCTTGTGACTCTGTAATTGCATTATTTCTTCTGTCAGTTATCAGCTGTTACTTTTAGCTTGCTTTAGAAAAAAAAGTGTTAAAAAAAGTATATTTGATTAGAGTTCATTCTAAGTTTTATTAAAAATGCGTTTACTTTCTTTTAAAAAAATCCGCAATTACTTTTTGGGCAACCCTATTACCAGTGCACCAGTGCGTTTACTGCGCCTTATTTATAAAGAGTGCGTTCATTCCAGGTGCAGATATGCAAATCATGATCCTTAAAACATATGCAGGGGTCGCCATCCGTTATAAATCTTCTTCGTTTTTTTTTTCAAAGTAATCTCCTCAAGTTTCCCGGGTGATGGGCTACTAACCCCACTAACGGACCACTCCATCTTTTTATGGACTACTAATGGGCTACTAACCCGATGCCCCACTCCATATCTACAAATGAACCCAAAAACTCTCAAAATGTGCTAAGTATGGGAAACTTTCTAAAAAATTTCTATTGGGTTGCCCAAAAAGTAATTGCGGATTTTTTAAAAGAAAGTAAATGTATTTTTAATTAAGCTTAGAATGAACTTTAATCAAATATACTTTTTTTACACTTTTTTTCTAAATCAAGCTAAAAGTAACAGCTGATAACTGACAGAAGAAAGAAAGCAATTACAGAGTCACAAGCTGTGAAAAAATTTGTCAACGCCGACTATATGAAAAATCCGCAATTACTTTTTGGGCAACCCAATATTTATAGACGCCACCACCAAAGTTTTTCTTCATTTAGATTTTCACTCTGTGTGGTTTAAATGTTCATTCATTTACTTTCAAATCTACCCTTTATAAATTTTTCACAGAATTTAATATTCCAACTGAGGCAAGTGAAATTCCCATTGCGGTAGATTTTTCTATTGGCAATGCCCCAGCCAAACAAATTCCAGCACATATTTTACTGCATTCTGGCGTCAAAAAAAAGAACGCAATTTTGTGTTTCTTGGAAACTGCAGAAAAACAAAAACCTTAGAGTCCCATCTCTTGCCAAGTGGTTGCCCTTTCACGCATTTGTATTTTTCATATATTCAATATTCAATTTAAGCGCAGTAATAAATGAGGGGAGCATAAAGATGGGGGCAAATATTCCTATTCATTAATTGGATTATGTGGTGGTACAAATTTTGTCAATGAGCAATGTCCAAGCAAAGCAAGGGGCGAAACAGTTGACAGGAAACGGAAATTGAGGGTGACATTAACGGAAATCAAAGAAACCAAATACAAACACAAATATAAGTGCAAACAATAACTGCTCACAGCAGTAATCAGTCTTGTCATTACTACCGCATTATAGGGAAAAGTTTTGATGCTAATAATTTCCTATTATCCGCAATTAAAGTAAACTTGACTTTATTTGGCCAAAATTTTTATTAATGGATATGAGAGAAAAATAAAAATATTGTACTACAAATACTGCTAATGAAACAATAAAGCCTTAATTCGTACTGAATAAATTGTAGGCTATTTTCCTGTGACATTTAAGCTGTCATGTAAAGAAAACACCTAAAAGTGTTGACATTTCTAACGGCCTGTTATTTGGAAAGCATTACTTTGGAATATGTGTGTAAAATGGGAAGAAAAAGACATATTTAGTTTACCATTAGAAGTTGTTTTTAGAAATGTTAGTAGAACCCCCATCAGGGTAAAATATTGCCATCTTTGAGCCCAAGTTTTGATGTGGGAAAATGACTCATAGGTCAAGGATAACAAAGGATGGAGGAGCCAAGAGCAAAAATATAAAACCATTATACAAGGCATTCTATTCAAATGCGTTGGGATGATTTTAAACTATACTAGGATAAAGCCTAAGATGAAGGGGAATGGGAAAACAATTTTTTAAATTTCTACACAGAAAAAAATATCTCTTAGATAAATCCAAATTTCAAATTTGTATAAGAAACTTTAAATTCTCAACGAAGTTTAGCATTGAATCGAAGACATTATTCGTTGAAGTATGTAAGTAAGTCTATACAAGAGCCATGACAGACAAAATTATTGAAATTTTATTGAATTTCAACAAATTCTTTAGTTGAGGTAGTTTTAAAAATAGGCTTACTACCATGTAGAGCACAAAACTCCCATGCCATTTAAGACTTGCATATCCAAGGTTCGAGTCCCCCCTGGTTGGCCAAAAAAATCTTAATTTTTTTTCACTAAGCTTTTTTTTTTGAAAATTTGGCATAAAAAAATGTAAATTTTGTTTTCAGAAAAAAAAATTTTTTGAATGGTTTTTACCTTATTTTTTAATTTACCACCACTCGAAGCAAAGCACATGCATAGGCTTGTTAGATGGTTTTTTGCCTTGCTTATGGATATATTGTTGTTGTTGTTGTTATATGTTGGCTTGCAAAGAGTGCCTTTCAACAAAAAATTTGTTCTTTGGGTCGATGAGATTCAAAATAAATTGTTGCAGGAAAATTAACAACTTTCGTCGTTGACTTTTCGACCAAAATTGTTGTTTTTCAAAATTTTTCTTATCTGTGTATATAAAAAAGAGAAAGCCCAAACAAAACGGCTAAAGCTAGAATTATGAAACTTTGCACGAATGTTGGTATTGGGTCGGAGGCGCGAGATAAGGCCGGGTTTGGTGATATTTGTACGTTAACTTATTATTATTATCTTTTTGGCACCACTGGTTTAAACAGCTCACGCACGTTTTGTGTTTTGTTTCACTGTCAAACATCTTCAGTTTGGTCTATAATTTAACCATGAATCGTTTTACAAACGAACAATGCTTGCAAATGATTGAATTTTATTATCAACGACTTTGGGTCGTTGAGATTCAAAATAAATTGTTGCAGGAAAATTAACAATTTTCGTCGTCAACTTTTCGACCAAAATTGTTGTTTTTCAAAATTTGTCTTATCTGTGTATATATAAAAGAGACTGCCCAACCCAAACGGCTAGAATTATGAAATTTTGCACGAATGTTGGTATTGGGTCGGAGGCGCGAGATAAAGGTACTATTATTATATTTTTGGCAACACTGGTTTAAACAGCTCACGCACGTTTTGTGTTTTGTTTCACTGTCAAACATCTTCAGTTTGGTCTATATTTAACCATGAATCGTTTTACAAACGAGCAATGCTTGCAAACTATTGAATTTTATTATTAAAATGAGTGATCTGTTAAGAAAGTTCATCGCGCTTTTGTTCTTCTTGAGCGACGAAGCTCATTTTTGGCTCATTGGGTATGTAAATAAGCAAAATTGTCGATTTTGGAGTGAATATAAGCCAGAAGCATTGCAAGAGCTACAAATGCATCTAGCAAAACGTCACAGTTTGGTGCGGTTTATGGGTTAGAGGCATCATTGGACCGTACTTCTTCAAAGATGATACGAATCGTAACGTAACTGTGAATGGTGAGCACTACTGTGAGATGATATTCAACTTTTTTTTTGCCCAAAATGCAAGATCTTGACTTGCATGACATGTGGTTTCAACAAGACGGTGCCACATGACACACAGCACGCGTAACAATGGACTTATTGAGAAGCGAGTTCGGTGAATATTTTATTTGACGTTCGGGACCAGTCAATTGGCCGCCTAGATAGTGTGATGTAACTCCTTTAGACTATTTTTCGTGGGGCTATAATAAAGCCTATGTCTGTACAGACAAGCCCGCTTCAATTGAAACATTAGAAGACAACATTGAAGCATTTATTCGTGAGATATAGGCCGAAATGTTGGAAAGAGAATGCCTAAGAGTATGGACTAAGCGGCCGGGCCATTTGAGGACGGATCATAATCTTGAACATTAAATTATATGATCCGTACTATCGATTTAAATGAAGATTTCATGAATATTTCTGAATTTTTATGTGTTTTTTTTCGAAAAACTTTCCTATAGCTCTTAAAAAATCTCCCTTTAGTACCAAATCGTATGAAAATGGTGAACGGATAGGACTAGGAGAATGTACAATACTTGGGCTCGAATTAAAGAGCGTCTCGAAAAAATAAGTCTTGTAGAAAAAAATTTTGAAAAATCGTACGGGAAGTGGGAGAATTAGTGCCGAAATTTGTACTTTTTCACGGATTGAGCTAGAGGTCTACATTTTGGATAGGGCTAGGAGAATGTTCTTGGGCTCGAATTAAAGAGCGTTTCGAAAAAATGATGATATAATGGAGCAGTGGAAAAACATTGCCAACTCCGTGGAAAATGCCGCGAAATGCGTACTTGGGTACCGGAAGCCTCTCCCAAGAAACTCATGGTACGACCAAGAGTGTCGAAAAAAATGTTGGAAAATCGTACGGGAAGTGGGAGAAATAGTCGAATTAAAGAGCGTCTCGAAAAAAATAAAATGGAAAATCGTATGGAATGTGGGAAAATTAGTGCCGAAATTTGTACTTTTTCACGGATTGAGTTAGAGGTCTGAATTTTGGATGGGGCTAGGAGAATGTACTTGGGCTTGAATTAAAGAGCGTATCGAAAAAATGATGATATAATGGAGCAGTGGAAAAACATTGCCAACTCCGTGGAAAATGCCGCGAAATGCGTACTTGGGTACCGGAAGCCTCTCCCAAGAAACTCATGGTACGACCAAGAGTGTCGAAAAAAATGTTGGCAAATCGTACGGGAAGTGGGAAAAAGAGAACGTTTAGTGGCGAAATTTGTACTTTTTCACAGATTGAGCTAGAGGTCTGAACTTTGGTATTTAGGTAACCAATGGTAACCTAAGTAAAGAGAGGTCAAATGAGGTCTAGGAAATTTGTACATTTTGATGCTAAAAAAAGTACCAACAAGTAAAAGCGTGCTAAGTTCGGCCGGGCCGAATCTTGGGAACCCACCACCATGAATACTGCTAAAATATGGGAGCTATATCTGGTTATAGACTGATTTGGACCATACTTGGCCCAGTTGTTGAGAGTCATAAAAAAACACTATAAGCAAAATTTCAGCAAAATCGGAAGAAAATTGCGGCTTCCAGGGGCTCAAGAAGTCAAATAGGGAGATCGGTTTATATAGCAGCCTAACAGGTTATTAACCGATTTGAACCATACTCAGCTCAGTAGTTGAAAGTCATAACGGAAAAAGTCATGCAACATTGCAGCCAAATCGGATGAGAATCGGGCCCTCTAGAGGCTCAAGAAGTTAAGACCCCAGATCGGTTTATATGGCGGCTATATCAGGTTATGGACCGATTTCAACCATACATAACATATTTGTTGGAAATCGTAAAAAAACACCTCATGCAAAATTTCAGCTAAATCGAATAAGAATTGCGCCCTCTAGTGGCTCAAGAAGTCAAGATCCAAAATCGGTTTTTATGGCAGATATATCAAAACATATATATAGCCCATTCACAATACCAACCGACCTACACTAATAGAAAGTATTCGTGCAATATTTCATCGTATGGTACATGGTATAATGAAAGGTATTGAAGAGAAGAGTACAAAGTCAGACCCCAAGATTCGCAGCCCCAAGATTCACCCACCCCCAAAAAAACCGCCCAAAAATTACATGTTTGTCGATTGGGGTATTATGGGTATCAAATGAAAGGTAATTGGATGTATAACACGAAATTTGTATAAAAATTTTGGGGCCAAGTACCAGGGGGGCGCCCCAGCCCATAAACCACCCCCAAACGAAGTTGTAGGTCGTTCAAGATAATATATGATTCAAAAGAGAGATACTTGAGAGTAGAATACGAAACTTATATAAAAATTTGGGTCAATTCCCGGGGGGTCGCCTCACACAAAAATGGTGCCCCAGATGAATATGTATATCAAACGGTACATAATGTGACTCAAACGGACGATTTGGGGGTAAATTACGAAACGGATATAAAAATTTGGGTCAATGCCCGGGGGTTCGCCACACACCAAAATGATGCTCCAGATGGACATATATACCAAACGGGACAGTGTGGGATTCTAATGAAAGGTATTTGAGATTTAATTTCCAATATAAATTATTATTTTGTTCGTAAAGATTAATTTGAATATAACTTAGCCAAGACACAAACCTGAGATTTTAATAGAGATATGTTAAGTGATTAAGAGACCACTGTTAACTGATTTTCGTTTCTATTTTAAATAAAAAAAATTATTTTTAGCAATTTCTTACCTAAAATTTTCTAAAATCATTATGTAAAGAATATATCTTTTACTATAAACTGCTTAATAGTAATCAAAGCCTCAAACCTGTATACAAAAAATATATCATGACAACCGATATGACCCATTTTTAAAACGGCATATCAGTGAACTCGTCATAAATAGGTGATACAAGCTAATACCAATATAAGCTCCTGCCAGGGGACTTCTGATTGTAAAATCTCCGCGCTTTTCACAGACAGACAGACGGACGGACATGGTTAAATCGACTTAAAATTTATGGGGTCTTGGACCAATATTTCGATGTGATACAAACGAAATGACGATGTTAGTATACTCCCTTCCTATGGTGGAGGGTATACAAATTAATTTGATGTTTGTTTCTTAGTTTGTTTCCCATAGACTGAAATCGATTTGCTTGAAATTTTCACAAATTTGGTCAGTTCCCTACGGTAAATATGTAGTCAATTGCCCTAAATATACCTGCCCTAAATTGGAGAATTAGTTACCTGTCACAGCACATATCCTACAAGGAATGAAAAGTTTCAATTGTCTTAATTAATTTTTAAAAAGTCGCAAAATTATTGTTAAAAATTTCTTTTCCGTTAAATATATTTGCTAACTAATGTTATCTCCCTTAAAAATACTTGCAAAGTATACCCATCCTCATTTCAAACTGTCCCAGGACCTATCCTACGATGTTAGAATGGTGGCAATTCGTCACCTCGAGCGACAAATCCTTATAAAAGTGATAGGTTTTTTCCATGTAAGGGGACAAGAATTGGGAGCGGTCCCTATCACCAGAGGACCTATCCTGCGACAGGTGTGGGACCTGTTCCATTTCCCGTAGGAATGGTCTAGAAGGAACAATGGGCTATGATATGGGAAGGGTGTGCGGCTTACCCCAAAAGCATCACCCAAATATAAAAATGAACCGATCGGAACATATGGAACTCAAATGAAAGGGATTTAGGAGTAGATTACGAATTTGGTATTAAAAATTGGGTTCAAGTACCTAAGGGGCCGCCCCGATGCCAAAACCCACTCAAATAGGCATATAGAACAATCATGATAATATGGGACTTAAGTGATAGATATTTGGGAGTAGAGATGTACGCGTGAGTGAGTTCAGGTACGTTTACGAAAAAAAATATTACATACGACTTTTTTATGTCGACAGACGTTCACGCACGCTCACGACACAAAAATTTTACTCACGCACGAGTGCCTCGTGAGTGTCTCGTGAGTCGTGAGTGTCCCCTGAGCCGTGAGTTTTTCGTGAGTCGTGATTTTCTCGTAAGTCGTGATTAGTGTTGTGACCATGATTTCACTCACTCACGCACGATGAATTTTAATTCAATCACGCCACGTATAATCACGTGATTAGATTTGGATCTCATTCACGAATCACGTTACTCGCATGTGATTCACCCGTGACACGACAATTGACGACTCAGGTGCACACCTCTTTACGGGAGTAGATTACCAATATGGTGTGCAATAATTTGTTGATATTAGAAGCGGGGCGGACGCTCCCCCCTTGACCCAAAAAATATCACCGAAAATCAAAAGTGGACCGGTCAGAGCAAAATGGGTATCAAATTAATGGTATTGGAGATTGGATATGAATTTGGTGCTAAAAATTTGATCCAAGTATGCAAGGGGCTGCCCCAACCCCAAAACTCGCTCACGAATCATGTGACTCACGTGTGATTCACGCGTGACACGACCATTGACGACTCATGCGCAAACCTCTATTCAGGAGTAGATTGCGAATATGGTGTGCAATGAGCAATAGGCTATAATTTGTTTTTATCAAAAACGGGGCGGACCCTCCCCCCTGGACCCCAAAAATACAACCGAAAATCAAAAGTGGACCGATCAGGGCAAAATGGGTATCAAATTAATGGTATTGGAGATTGGATATGAATTTGATGTTAAAAATTGGATCCAAGTATCATAGGGCCTGCCCCAACCCCAAAACTTCCCCTAAACAAACGTAATGGATGTATTTATCAATATGAGATTCAAATGAAAGGTACGAAATGATGTTAAAGTGAAAGGGGATCGCCCCACCCTCGAAAACTGCCAAATGAGCATTTTAGCCCATCATGGCAATATGTGATTCAAACGTAAGGTATTTGGTAGTAGATTACGAATATAGGGTGGAAGGACCAATAGGCTATTTAAATTGTTGATATCGGAAGGGCGGGGGCGGACCCTTCCTCTTTGACGCCAAAAATACCATCCATAATCAAAAGTTGACCGTTAAGGGCAAAATAGTTATCTAAGGAAAGATATTGGAGACTAGAATACGAATTTGACATTAAAAATTGGTTCCAAGTTTACAGAGGGCTGCCCCAACCCCAAAATTCCTCCAAATAGACATATTGGACGTATATATCAATATGGGACTCAAATGAAAGGTATTCTGGAGTAGATTAGGAATATGGTATTAAAAATGATTTTTAAGTGACCCTCGAAATCTTCGCAAATGAAAATTTAAACTCATCATGGCTATTTGTTATTCAAACCTTTTAGTATGTTACAAATATGGTCTGGTAGCCGTCCCCCGCGGACCATCCCGCGTTGACCCTTTAAACTCATCATGACTATATGTTATTCAAACGTAAGCTATTGGGTAGTATGCTACGTTGACCCTAAAAGGAAAAGAAATGTATTGAAGAGTAGAATACGAATTTGGTATTCAAAGTTGGGTCCAAGTACTCAGGAAGGCACCGCAACCCCGAAACGTTCATTACAATATGGGACTCAAATGAAAGGCATTTAAGAGTGGAGAACGAATCTAATCATCCATATTTGGGACCAACGGAACTTATTTTCCGACCATGGCACTATAAAGTTTAAATGAAAGGTATTTGGGAGAAAAGAACGGGTTCGATATCTTTTTTCAGGGCAAAGTGTCGGGGTGACCACCCTAGCCCCATAATACCGCCGAAATCGTACATATTTACCGACCATGAAAATATGTGGCTCAAATGAAAGCTATTTAGGAATAGAGCAGAAATTTGATATCTATATTTGGGGTGGAATGTCTGAAGAGTCATCCCCCAAAAAGCACTTTCCTTTATCCTAATTTTCAAATGTTGCACTCTTTTAGTAGTCTTAAAACAAAAATTTGGTATCCTTTGTCGGCCCGAAACCTGCCAAATAGATGTATAGACCAATTACAACAATATGGGACTCACATTAAAGGTATCTGATATCCAATTGAAGGCCATGTACTTGGGGGGCCGCCCCACCTTCAAAACTCCTCCCAAATTGGACATATTTACCGTACTATGACAATATGTGACTCAAACTAAAGCTATTTGTGGGTAGATCATAAAAATGGGTACTCACTTTCGGGCAAGGCCTCTGAGGTTCCACCCCCAAACACCCCTAAACAGGACATATTTATCGGCCATGGTAACAAGGGGCTTATATAAAAAGTATTGGAAATTAGAGCAGAATTTTTTATAAAATTTATATTTCGAAAATTTTTTTATGAAAATAAAATTGTGACGAAATTTTTTATGAAAAAGAATGTGAACGAAATTACAGCAATCAAATTTGGTCGAAAATTCCTATAAAAGTCAAATCTCGACGATTTTCTTATGAAAATTAAATATTACGAAATTTAGCCGTAGTGAAAAAAGTTCGCCTCCCCCTTACTCTAATTTCGTCAGATTTCGGAAATAGGTAACCTGATTATAGCGAAATTTTGTGTGGATTATTATAGTAACCTTAAGACAAAAATTTCGTATACGATTTGGCATAAGGAACGTGGAGGGGCCACCCCACACCAAACCCAAAAATATACCGATCAGCACAATACGGAACTAAAATGAAAGGCAATTGAGATTAGAAAACGATTTAGATATCCACTTTAGTATTATGGGGGACGTCCAACCTTCAAAATAACCCTCTCAAATGGGACTTATTTTGCAAATTTGCCCATGAACATTGCATTAAGGAACAGAGGCAAACTTCTCACATGTCAATAAGTGCAGTCCGATTCAAGTTTTAAGCTCAATGATAAGGGGCCTCCTTTTTATAACCGAAAAGTCCGAACGGCGTGCCGCAGTGTGACAACTCTTTTGAGGAGAAGTTTTTACATGGCATAGTACCTCACAAATGTCGCCAGCATTAGGAGGGGATAACCACCGGTGACAATTTTATGATGGTCTCACCAGGATTCAGACCCAGGCGTTCAGCGTCATAGGCGGACATGCTAATTTCTACGCTATGGTGGCCCATTATTTACAAACCACAACAATCTTGGGCTTAAAAAAATCCTTTTTGGATGTAGAGTAAAATATTGATATGCTCGTTCGAGACCAATTGTCTGGGGTCCACTAAGCCCTTTTAAAAATGTTCATAAAACAAAATGAGCAGCACTCTATGAAAAGTAGTTTCCATAAAATTAGCTTGACAACCAAATTGAAAGGGCATTTTTTAAAACAATCTCATTTTGGAGAAAATTTCTATTAATTTTATTATTAAATATCAAAATATTTTCTAACGCACTGCCAAATGATTAATTACTGATGGAAATCATCAAAATAATGGATATTTATTTTCTCAAAATCATTTCAATATAAATATTTTTTTAACATTTTCTACAGTTGCCATCTCGATGATTGATAGATATTTGATTAACAAAACTAACAAATCAAATTAAACACAATAACAAAGAAAAAAAGAACGAAAAAAAAGAAAAACATGAACAGAAAGCATTGATGGCATATAGATGATAATGATGGAGGAGGTTTTCTTTTGTATTTTCCATTTCCTTTGTTGATTGGTGTTTTCAAACGAAGGATTGATTGCAATGCCAGCAAAGTAAATATTTACCGTAAAATAAACTAAATAATAACAACAACAACAAAAACGAAATGAAATAAACCCAAAAAAAATCGGTGATTTATTTAAACAAACATGAATGCCAGCACCACTTAAGACGCCTAAAATCATGCTACCATTTGTTGTGGGATTTGTAGTGTTTTTTTTATTCGTTAGGGTATGCTGGTATTCTTTCCTTGTTTGTCATTTTGTGGGGAAGAGGTGGCCTTAGGGGATTTACTTCAACAATTTTCTTTGCTTCTTCTCTTTTTTGATTGATTTGAGCTTAGAGTGGACTTTTCGTCTCAATAGCCTTAATGCGTACACAAACACAATGTTAGTGGGGGGGAGTGGGCACCTCTTGAAAATTACACGCATTGCAAGAGTCGTCTCTCACACTCACACCACTGCCATACGCAGCTAAGATAAGAAAACAAACACACATTTGTTTATTATTATTTTTGTTGTTATTATCTCTAGAGGCGGGAGGCTTTTGCTTATTTCTTGAGTTTGTATATCTATGATGTAGTGTATTTTTATTTCGTTTGGTAGAAATGGAATAGAGGGTGTTTTTGAGGGTGTGTGTGCGAGTGTGCGTAAGTGTGTCAATGAATATCAAAAGTAGCAATGATCCCCCTGTGTCACTCAATGCATTTTGAAGTGTAGAAGTGTATGAACTGTTTTTTTTTGGAGGCCAGTGTTGCCATAGGGATTAATTAAAAAAAAAAAAATCAGGAAAAATGGTCAAAATTTCATGGAAACTTTATTTCCATAAAAACTATTAAAGAAATTTGATTTTCTGATCACATTTTAGGGAAATTTATTTTTCATAGAAAATTTCGTGAAAATTCATAGAATAATTTTTTCCTCCATGGAAAATTGCATAGAAATTTGAAAATTTTATAGAATTTTTTATAATCAAAGAAATTTTTTTAAATTAAATTTTTACAGATTTTCTGATCACATTTCGGGAAAATTTATTTTTCATAGAATATTTAGTAAAAATTCGTAGAATATTTTTTTCGAATTTTGAAAATTTGTATATCAGGTTTACCCCCCAATGGCCTTTAGATTTTTTATTGTTTTTATAGAATTTTTTTGAAGTTCATCATTAAATACCGACTAGGCTACTCTACTCATGATTATTCTCCCTCTGATATTAACAATATCCCTTTGAAGAGCTCATGAGAGGGTTATTGCGAGAGAGAAAGCATCAGTGTGACACACATTTTTGATAAGACTCTAAGTGCGTTGCTGTGGTCCAATACACTGAAGTGAAATGATTTTTTCTCGTTGTTTTTTTTTTTTTCTCATCTCTTGTTATGTGTCACCTTTTGCAGTGCTGGTGTGTGACAGTGTCAACAGCTGTGGTGGTTATATTGGCTGTGCCAAAAAATTGAAAGCAAATATTCGTTTTTTTCTAAGATTTTTTTTTTGTGAAAAACATTTTCAACTGATCTCTTTAATTAATGTGTTGCTTTCAAGTTTTGTTTTCTTTTTATTTTGGTTTTTTGGCCTAGGGCCTACATTTATTTAGTTTAGAGGATTTCATTGTTGACTTTTGATGACTTTTTATGTCAATGGGATTATGTCAGTTTAGGCCAGATGTGTTTCTTCACATTCCATGAAACAGGAAGGATTTTCTAGGGGGTGTGAGAGATGGTGACGAAATACAATACAAAGAGTTCAAAAATAGACAGGTTCAGGGTTCTATCTGTGATTGAGATATTGGATGGAAATAAAGATTTTGAAAATTTATGATGTCACGTAGAGGGATTTTTAAGTAGAACTGATATGTATTTAAAATTTTTGTGTAATAAAAGAAATGAGGTTTAAGAAACAAAAACTTTTTATTACATTTTTTTTTGAGAAAAATTTTTCAAAAATCTATGTCTACAGAAAATTTTGCCCAATATGTTATCTCGAGTTTTTTCGAACATTTCCAGCTCGAGATCATTTCAATGCTTTCTATTCATAGAATAGCATTGGAAAAGAACTTTAAAAGTTGCGCAAGTATGTGTTGTCATTCAAAACACTTTATCTGGCATGGTGGATCACGATTTCTTATACACCATTGTAATGTGGTTTTGTTTTCGGTTGAGATAAACCAGCAGTCGTCCTGGATTTTACCTTAAGGACCCACAAACCTTAAATAATGACAGACTTAAATACACAATCTCGGTTTTATCGATAATATACGCCTATGGTGTACTAAGCTCTTAGTTGCAGTGTGTTGATTGGTGTCAGTCAGTGCGGCGCTTCGGCCAGTAGGTGTTTATTTCGAGAGATGAGTCACTAGGTCGGGTCGTCTTGGTATTCGGTAGATTTCTTCGGTTTTTGGATGGATGCAAATGCACATTTTGCCCATGAACATTCCATTAAGAAACAGGGGCAAACTTCTCATATATCAATGAGTGCAGCCCGATTCAAGTTTAAGCTCAATGATAAGGGCCCTCCTTTTTATAGCCGAGTCCGGACGGCTTGCCGTAGTGCCATACCACCTTGGGAGAAAAGTTTTACATGGCATAGTACCGCACAAATGTTGCCAGCTTTAGGAGGGGAAAACCACTACTAAAAATTTTTTCTGATGGTTTCGCCAGGATTCGAACCCAGGCGTTCAGTGTCATAGGCGGACATGCTTACCTCTGCGCTACGGTACCCTTCCACCGTATCGCAAGAACCAACGGACGGATGGTTCTTGGGATATTTCGACTGGTACTCGGTTAACTTCTAACTTTGGGCTGATTCGTGGCTCGGATATGGCTTGGGCGTGTACCTCGTGGAGCACTACTATTCTGGCTGGGCACTGTAAAGATAAGAGCAAAGTTAGGACGGAAGTGAACGAGTAGCGTTAGGAAGCGAACGGATCGCGTTAGGAAGCGAACGAGTCGCGTAAGGAAGCGAACGGATAGCGTTAGGAAGCGAACAAATCTCGTTACGCAGCGATCGAGTCGCGTTACGAAACGAACGACTTGCGTTGGAAAGCGAACGGATCGCTTGACGAAGCGAACGAGTCGCATAGGGAAGGGAACGAATCGCGTTAGCTGATGGGATCTCAAGGGCTTCTAAGTGTTGCCCAGCAGCATATCGTTTGGTCTTATCTATCGATGAGCTAAAAATGATTGCAATCTTAAAGTTAAGGTTTGCAATTCCTCCTGTTACGCTAAGCGTCACAATTTTGGGAGTTTGGCCGCCTACATTTATTTGTGTTCCCACACATTAATTAAATCACACAGTGTCCTGTTAGGCCATTATGATTGTTCCAATGTGAGGTGGAAGAGCAGAATAAAGTCAACAGATTCTCAGTCCACAACCTTATACCTTTACCTTTATTAAACCCTATATTGTCATGATTGGCGTATACATCCGTTTGATGGAGGGCGTCTATTGTGCGCCACATTCCAGCTGCCACTTGAGCACAAATTTGAATGACGCACTCTACTCAAAAAAATCTATCACTTGATTTCTCATTGTTTTAAAAGGTCAAATAATCTATTGGAGGCGGTTTTGGGAGGTAAAGCACCACCTAGATTCTTGGACTCAAAGATTGATATTCGTAGTCTGTTCCCAAATAACTCTCATTTGAGTCTCATCTAGTTATGATCAAATAATATTCCCATTTGGGGGCTTTTGGGGTTTGGGACGACCCTCAATTATTGAGCCTCATTTTCACAGTCAACTCCTGAATACCTTTCATTTGAGTCCCATATTGATATGTATATCCAATATGTCTGCTTGGGGCAGTTTTTGGAACTAAGGGACCCCTTGGATACTTGAATTCTTAATATCATATTCATTTTCTACTCTCCATTTTTTTTAATTTGATAGCCATATTGTCACTTTCGGTTCACTTTTGATTTTGGGTGGTTTTTTTTTGGGTAACGGGGGAGGGTCCGCCCCTTCCAATATCACCAAATTATAAAGCCTATACCTCCTTCCTGACCAGATTCGTAATCTACTCCCGAATAGCTTTCATTCGAGTCCCATATTGTCATTATCGTCCAATAAACCTATTTTAGAGGGTTGTGGGGTCGGGGCGGCCTCCCAGTTACTTGGACCCATTTTTTGATATATAATTCGTACTCTACTCCTGATTGCCTTTCATTTGAGTCCCATTTTGTAACATCGGCCCGCTATTATTTTTGGATCGTACTTTTAGGGTAAGGGGGAGGGTCCGCCCGCGTTCCGATATAAACAAATTATAATGCCTATATCTCCTTGCTGACCCTATTCGTAATCTACTCCCAAATACTTTTCATTCGAGTCCCATATTGTCAATATCGTCCAATAAACGTATTTTTGGTGGGTTTTGGGGTCGGGGCGGCTCCCATTTACTTGGACACCATTTTTAATATGAAATTCGGACTCTACTCCTGAATACCTTTCATTTAAGTCCCATATTGTTCCGATCGATCTTTTTTATTTTTGGGTGGTGCTTTTGGGGTGAGGGGGAGGGTCGGCCCCCTTCTGATATCGAAAAATTATATAGCCTATGTTTCCTTTCAGACCAAACTACACTAATTGGGGAAATTTCAAGAAAATCGGTTCAGCCGTTTTCGAGTCTATTCAGAAAAAAGAAACAAACCGAGTCCCATGTAGTCATGATGGGTCATATGCCCATTTGGAGCGGTTTCTGGGGGGGTGGGATGACCCCCTATATTTCGATCTGATTTTGTATGCCAGATTCGTAATATTCTCCCAAATACCTTCCATTTGAGCCCCATATTCACATGAACTTCCAATATGTTTGTTTGGGGGAGTTTTGGGGTTTTGCGCGACCCGATGGGTACTTAGACCCAACATTTAATACCATATTCGTATTCTACTCTCTAATACCTTTTATTTGATATCCATATTGTCCCGATCGGTCTACTTTTGATTTTGGGTGGTGTTTTTGGCATAAGGGGGAGGGTCCGCCCCCTCTCCGATATCAAAAAATTATATGGCCTATGTTTCCTTCCAGTTTTTTTTTTATAAAATTTTCAATGCAATTTGCTTATTATCCATGCAGTGCGTTTAATTTGTTTTTGTTGACTTAAAAATTAGTTTGAAACAAAAAAATGCAGTCTATCCGACATACCTCGTCCTCATGCTCTCCTACAAAGCGGAGAACATTTTGATAGACACCAGTTTTTGACACTTTCTTTTATTTTTTATATTTTTTTTTTTGGCTGGTAACAAAACAAATATCCAGAGACTATGACTCGGCCAAAGATACAAACAAACTGTCAAAGATGAGGACAGACGTATATGGGGCCAATAGACACACCGTTCGGTTGAAAATTCCATTTGAAGGTCAATGTTATGAGAAACAACAATGGAAAATTGAAAAATAAACCAGAAACGAATGAGACATTTTGACAAAGGCATTTAAAAACCGAGAATAGAATGCAACAAACCAGAAAAGGAAAAAAAAACAACACGTCCAAATTTTGGAAAATGACAAATTGTTTATGCTTAGTGGTGAACATTTCAAGATGGTCTGGAAATTCTAATATTGTGGCTATTATTGCTGCCATTTAGTTTGTGGTGTGCTTGTGCTATATATGTGTGACAAGATGTCCTTTTAAGCATTCTCTTTGTGGGAGAACTTTTGCTATGTATAGTTTGGTATCTTTTTTTGGAATACTTTACAATTTTAGTATGTTCCCCCCCCACACTTGCAAGCGGATCATAAAAATATATGCTTCCCTTTGAATTCTCCCCTGAGTGTTTTTTTACTGGACTTATTAAGTAGGGCCGTTATAGAATATTTTTGTCGTAGTCAGAAACCCAAACACAATTCTACATAGATACAGTAAGGGGCAAAAGTTTGCCAACACATTTAATAAACATAAAAATTTTAACAGAAAATATGCCTTGCTATCTGAATGGGAACGGACCCTACCCCTAACCCCAAAAGTACTACCCAAAAATAAAAGTGTACCGATCGGGACAAAATGGGACTCAAATGAAAGGTATTCAAGAGTAGAATACGAATTTCATATTAAAAATTGGGTCTAAGTAACTGGACGGCCGCCCCAACCCTACACAGCTTTAAATTTTGTCCGATGTTCTCGCTAGGATGTTCCAACACCGGCGTTCAGCGTCATAGGTGAACATAGGCTACAGTTGCACGAATTTGATATCCACATTCAGAGTGAAGTGTCGCCACCCTGAAAAGATATTAGAGAGTTAAAGAAGGCGCAGCGGAACGGGCCCTGTTCGGCTAGTTTACTATCAATAGCAAATTTTTGAAAATTTTAAATTTGTATTTTTTACATTTTTGCCCTATAGTGTAATTTGTATTCGCTACAGTAGAGACATACCACGTAACATAAATGTCCATAACAACATCGTTGAGAACGAAAGAAATCTGAGAAAATTGTAGTGGTTATTGGATAAGTTCATGCTTGTTACTGCTGGTAATGAACTTTCATGCAATGCTAACCAACCATGACCTCATGGGGAGAAGGTGTAGGGGTGCAGCGTTGTTGAGATTGCAGGATGTTGGTTTGTGGTGAATGTGACTGTGGTCTGGTGTTGAAGGTGGCGCAGATGAAAGATACACATTTAGTTGGTGCTACACAAGGACATTTTAATAACTTTATGTTGCAACAAACAGCAACTGTCAATGGACTAAGCCTCTCTGTACAATTTGATTGGTATCAAAGACAGTGGGACACATTGCTGGCATGGGTTTTTTGTAGGAAGCTTGTAGTATTCAATTATGACTGTTTCAGATTCCATTTTTAGCGCTATATCAATCAAAAACATGTACAGGCGTGCTATGTTCGGCCGGGCCGAATCTTGGGAAGCCACCACCATGGTTTCTGCTAAGAATTTATTCTAAATTAGTTGGAGGGCATAATTGCATTCTACATACCAAACTTCTGTAAACCGAAAAATTAAAACTTCTGGGAACCGAACAAGGATGATCGAGAGAACGGTTCGGACAAAAACTGCGGCTTGTAAGGGCTCAAGAAGTCAAATCGGAAGATCGGTTTATATGGGAGCTATATCAGGTTATAGACCGATTTGGAACGTACTCCGCACAGTTGTTGGAAGACATAAAGGAGCACCACATGCAAAATTTCAGCCAAATCGGGCTGCGACTTGTAAGAATTAAAAGTCAAATCGGGGGATCGGTTTATTTGGGGGCTATATCAGGTTATAGACCGATTTGACTCTTACTAGGCACATTTGTTGGAAGTCATAACAGAACATCACATGCAAAATTTTAACCAAATCGGATAAAAATTGGGGGTTGTAAGGGCTCAAGAAGTCAAATCGGGAGATCGGTTTATATGGGAGCTATATCCGGTTATAGACCGATTTGACTCTTACTAGGCACATTTGTTGGAAGTCATAACAGAACATCACATGCAAAATTTCAACCAAATCGGATAAAAATTGGGGCTTGTAAGGGCTCAAGAAGTCAAATCGGGAGATCGGTTTATATGGGAGCTATATACGGATATAGACCAATTCGGACTGAATTTGGAACAGTTGTTGAAAGTCATAAATGAACACCACATGCAAAATTTCAGCCACATCGGACAAAAATTAAGGCTTGTAAGAGATTAAGAAGTCAAATCGGGAGATCGGTTTATATAGGAGCTATATCAGGTTATAGACCAATTCGAACTGCACTTTACACAGTTGTTGGAAGTTATAAAGAAACACCACGTGCAAAATTTCAGCCAAATCCGACAAAAATTGCGGCTTGTAAGGGTTCAAGAAGTAAAATCGGGAGATTGGTTTATATGGGAGTTATATCAGGTTATAGGCCGATTTAGTTTGTATTTGGCGCAGCTCTTGAAAATCGTAACAGAACACTGGATGCAAAATTTCAGCCAAATGGGAAAAAATGCGGTTTCCAAGGTCTTAAGCCCTTAGTCAAATCGAGAGATCGACTCATTCGATGCCTTCGGGATCTGGTTGATCTTTATGACTATATCCTTCGCAGTTTCCACTTCCTTTTCTGGTCTAGAGGGGATAACGTACAGAATTTGTGCCGAAATGTATCCCTCGACTGGTGGAGCGGCAGCCGACGGATCCTAAGGCTCTCACTAATATGGAGAGAGACTCCCTAATTTTGCTCGGGGATACGCTACTCCAACCTACCCCAAAGACTACATGTCCAGATTCGGAAACTGCAACGCAGTCAGCCCAAAGACTGCGGCCACCTGAATGGCATCGCATGCCTTAAAGAATTAGGGCCGAACAATAGTAAGATGGGTCCAAAAACCTTTGCTAATGTTGCTGGGGACATTTTGTGATGGCAGTTATCGACAAGGGAGAATAACAAGGCTGCATACCTAGGAATAATTGGAGTAGGATAGTCAATGGACTGTCATCAGTATACTCCAAATTTCCTGGGTCTCCTCCAGTTTGTGATGACACAGGCTGATATTAGGGCCGATACTGACAAATTGCCTTCGGGGATCAACGCTCAATTGAAATGTATCGTTGTGCGCTAAAAAAAGATTGGTGAAATCTGGCCAGTTGCAGCACTAGATTTAGTCAAGAAGAAAGATATTCCTTCTCGATCAATGGCGCATGCTTGGATACCAAGGATTCCCTCAGATCCTGAATCCATACTTGGAAGACTAAGGGAATGCAATCCCCATCTTTCAACCACCGACTAGAAGATTGGTAGATTGAATAAAGCTAATGGTGACCGGAGACATGCAGTGTTCGTACTAAACTCCGACTGTCTCGCAGACCTCAACAAGTCTGAGCAGGTTGTAACCTACGGATTCCACAAGTTGACACTGAAGGTCTATGGAGGCGGTGGGGTTGGGGAATCAGTAGACGACTCAGCAGTAGTTGCTGAACACTTGCCTGAGTAACTATCGACCACATCGCTAATGTCTGGCGGATTGCAGGATGCTGGAAATCCCCCTGCCACAATCGTGATAGGAGGGTATGGCATCGAAACGGGACCCGACAAGAACTGTGAGGGTGGGTCATTTCGTTGGACTGGGTTCAATGGTGCGCCAGTGGGGATGGACCGATCTCAAAAAGTACTTCGAACGCAGCAGTTAGTGAAGCATCGTCCACACCGCAAGTGTCCAGTATCCTGAAGGTCTATAGAAGCGATGGGGTTGGGGAATCAGTAGACGACTCAGCAGTTGTTGCTGAACACTTGCCTGAGTAACTATCGACCACATCGCTAATGTCTGGAGGATTGTAGGGGACTGGAAATCCCCTTGCCATAATCGTGATAGGCGGGGAAGGCTTTTAAACGGGACCCGACAAGCTCTATTGGGGCTGGAAGGGAAGGGCCGATCTCAGACAGTACTTCGACAGCAGCAGCTAGTGAAGCATCTAAGGAGGAATCGGCATTTCATTTCTCTGCATAATTTACGAATTTTTCTGTATAATTGTCTCATAATGTTTCCCCACTGTGCCCAATTCGTGAGCCTCATGACCTCAACATTGAAATGACAATTTCCCCTGTGCAAATACCTCGAGAAAACGAAAAAAAAAAACGAAAAGTAAGAAATGATAATAGCATTTAATACTGAACTTACACAACGCGTTACACATTCATATGAATATCTCTCAGGGCATAACCAATACGACAAAGTGATTGTCAACCTTTAGGACAGAGTAATGACGGCAAAGACGACATGCACATTCAGGTAATTCGTGTTCATGTTCTTTAATATTAAATTGGTTTGTAGCAATCATGGAAAACACAGAACAACACATGAAATGACCCACTCTCAAATATTCGAAAGATTCTTTGGGAGGATAAGAGACTTACAGATGCTCCCTCTCTCTCTCTCACACACACACTTTTTTGTAATGAACAGAACCTTTCTTCTCTTTCTTTCGAATCAGCTACTGAGGTATGTATGCTTGTGTATGATGGCCGTTTTTGTTTACACAAGGTTAACTGAGATTCATGCAAGTGACAAGACCCCTCCATATTAGCATTGCCATCAGAGCAGGGTATTTCGGATATTTCCTTGTTAACTGTGAATTGTCAGTGGCAGTTAGTAGCAATGCCAATGACAACAGCATAACCAGTAACAAATAATAAGGCTTACTCCCTTGCTCACCAATACAGGTGCACAGACATGCTGCTGGGATTCTTCTTGAATACGAATTGCTAATGGCGTGTATAATTCAAATGTAACAAGGAATATCAATGGTTATGGAGCATACGCGTTATTACCCGGCCTATTAAAGGGAAAGAAATGTGAGCTAAGAACAGGGAGAAATAGCATCGAATTTTTTATAAAAATTTCCAAGAAATTTTCTCCAAAGACAAAATTGCCAAGAAATTTTCTCTAAAGACAAAATTTTCTCTTAAGAGAAAATTTGCAAGAAATCTTCTCTAAACCCAAAATTTCCAAGAAATTTTCTCTAAAGACAAAATTTCCAAGAAATGTTCTCTAAAGACAAAATTTCCAAGAAATTTTCTCTAAAGACAAAATTTCCAAGAAATTTTCTCTAAAGACAAAATTTCCAAGAAATTTTCTCTAAAGACAAAATTTCCCAGAAATTTTCTCTAAAGACAAAATTTCCCAAAAATTTTCTCTAAAGACAAAATTTCCCAGAAATTTTCTCTAAAGACAAAATTTCCAAGAAATTTTCTCTAAAGACAAAATTTCCAAGAAATTTTCTCTAAAGACAAAATTTCCAAGAAATTTTCTCTAAAGACAAAATTTGCAAGAAATTTTCTCTGAAGACAAAATTTCCAAGAAATTTTCTCTAAAGACAAAATTTCCAAGAAATTTTCTCTAAAGACAAAATTTCCAAGAAATTTTCTCTAAAGACAAAATTTCCAAGAAATTTTCTCTAATGACAAAATTTCCAAGAAATTTTCTCTAAAGACAAAATTTGCAAGAAATTTTCTCTAAAGACAAAATTTCCAAGAAATTTTCTCTAAAGACAAAATTTCCAAGAAATTTTCTCTAAAGACAAAAATCAACTCTGTGAGTGACGGATTATGTGCCTGGAAAGTCTGTCCTTTTTGACGAGGGGATCTCTGTGCCGGGGGTACCCCGTCCTTCCCATGTCCTGAGGGAGTCGGAAACATTGGAACGTAGGCGACAGGCCATATCCGAGTGAGGGATAACGTGTCAGGAAAGTCTTTCCTTGTTGACGAAGGGATCTCTGTGCCAGGGTTCCCCGCTCTTCCCATGTCCGTCTGCATACTGAGGGAGTCGGGAACTTCGGAACTAAGGCGGCAGGCCATATGCGGGTTAGGGATAATGTGTCAGGAAAGTATTATCTTGTTGACGAAGGTTCTCTGTGCCGGGGGTACCCCGTCCTTCCCATATCCGTCTGTATATTGAGGAAGGCGGGAACCTGAGAGCCTGAGCTGCAGGTCATATGCAGGTAACGGATTACGTGTCAGGATAGTCTTTCCTTGTTGACGAAGTCTTTCCTTTCTATGTTAGAGTCGGGAATCTGAGAGATTAAGCGAAAGGCCATGTGCGGATAACGGATTATGTGCCAGGAAAGTCTGTCCTTGTTGCAAGGTGATCCCTGTGCGGGGGTTATCGCATCCTTTCCATGTCCGTCTGTATATTGAGAGAGTCGGAAAAATGCGAACGTAGGCGACAGGCCATATCTTAGTGAGGAATAATGTGTCAGGAAAGTCTTTCATTGTTGACGAAGAGATCTCTGTGCCGGGGTACTCCGTCCTTCCCATGTCCGTCTGCATACTGAGGGAGCGGAAATTTCGGAACAGGCGGCAGGCCATATGCGGGTGTGGGAAAATGTGCCAGGAAAGTATTTCCTTGTTGACGAAAGCATCTCTGTGCCCCGCCCTTCCCATGTCCGTCTGTTTTTTGAGGGAGTTTGGAACCTGAGAGCATGGGCGGCAGGCCATATACGGGTAATGGCGTGCTTTGCGCCATGGGAGGTCGAAACTGATTTGAAGATAGTTTTTATACCCTACACCACCACTGTGGAACAGGGTATTATAACTTAGTGAATTAGTTTGTAACACCCAAAAGAGAGAAAGACCCATTGATAAGTATACCGATCGACTCAGAATCATTATTTTGATTCGATTTCGTCCGTCTGTCCATCTCTCTGTCCGTCTGTCCATGTTAATTTGAGTACAAAGTACAGGTCGTAGTTTTTATTCGATCGTCTTCAAATTTGGTACAGACATGTTTTTCGGCCTAGAGACGAAGCCTATTGAAATTGAAAAAAATCAGTTCAGATCTGGATATAGCTCCCATATATATGTTCGTCCGTTTTTCAGTAATAATGCAATAAAATGGTAATTTGTAAACCGATTCTCTCGAAATTTGGCAGGAAGGATTTTTTACGACTGTCGACATTACTGGTGAATTTAATGTAAATCGGTTCAGATTTAGATATAGCTCTTATATATATGTTCGTCCGATTTCCAGTAATATTGCTATAAAATTGTCTTTTGTTAACCAATTTTCTTGAAATTCGGCAGGAGGGATTTTCTCTTGACTCTCAAAATTACAGGTGAATTTCATGGAAATCGGTTCAGATTTAGATATGGCTCTCATATATATGTTCGTCTGATTTAGAAAAATATTGCAACAAAGTGATCATTTGTCATCCGATTCTTTCGAAATTTTGCAGGAAGGATTGTCTTATGGCTCTCAATATTACTGGTGAATTTCATAGAAATCGTCCCAGATTTAGATATAGCTGACATATATGTATATCGCCAGATTTTCATCCCAAAAACCACTGCAAGCGCATTGGTCGACCAATCTTGACAAAATTTTGCACAACGCTTTCTTCGACGTCTACCACATTATCTGAGAAGATTGCTCGGAATCAGTTCAGAATTATTGGGTTGCCCAAAAAGTAATTGCGGATTTTTTAAAAGAAAGTAAATGCATTTTTAATAAAACTTAGAATGAACTTTAATCAAATATACTTTTTTTACACTTTTTTCTAAAGCAAACTAAAAGTAACAGCTGATAACTGACAGAAGAAAGAATGAAATTACAGAGTCACAAGCTGTGAAAAAATTTGTCAACGCCGACTATATGAAAAATCCGCAATTACTTTTTGGGCAACCCATAGATATAGCTCCCATATATACGTTCGTCAGATTTTGGGTTAGTTGCCATAATGTTGTCATTTGTCAACCGTTGTTTTTACGGTTTGAACATATTTTCTCGCGTAAGTCCATCAAAATTGGTTCAGAATTGGATATAGGTCCCACATTGTACTAATAGGGTAGGTGTAGGGTATTATACAGTCGGCACCGCCCGACTTTTGCCCTTTCTTACTAGTTTATTAACGAGTTTGAGACTTTGCTGGATCCTGGGCCATCAAGGAATGACATGAAACGAGGCGGCCGGCCTCAAGATGAAGAAATCGAGGGATCAGTAAGCGCTATATCCAAATCTAAACCAATATGGCCCATTTGCAATCCCCTACGACCTACATCAATAAGAAGTATATGTGCCAAATTTCAAGCGGCTGTCTTTACGTGTTCGATCGCTATCGTGATTTCGACAGACGGACGCCATGTCCATGTAGATCGGCTCAGAATGGCGAGACGATCCAGAATATATGCACTTTATGGGGTCTTTGATCAATGTTTCGAGCTGTTATAAACGGAATGACTAGATTAGTGTACCCCCATCCTATTGTGGTGGGTATAAAAACTATCGATTTCTTTCCCTTTACTACTGATTTCCTTCCCTTAAGTTTTGAAATTTTACAGCTATTCCCTCTCGATTTTTACGAATTGCTTTTTACACATTTATGCTTGTAACTGCATTGTGTGAATAATTTTCGTTTCACCCTTGAGCTTTTCACCAAACTCATATATCCCCCAAGCATCCCTTTAGCCATTTTTTGAGGGTTTACTTGTTATAGTGCTTGGGCATCTGCACCAAGTTAGGTAGTGTGTAATATTTTCATTATCATCATCACCATCATCATATTTGGCAACCTTCCATACCCGTATTCTAAGAAACTTTTGTTTATGTGCCTTGAACCGTAACACAACGCTTAGGTTTAGTCAACTTTAATAGACCACATACTCATTCATGTGCACAACAAATTTAATGCAAATCATAAAAAAGTGAAAACAAAAACCAAGTTGGCAAAAAAAAACCATCCTCCCCAATTTTAAGAGGCTTGCGAAAAGTATGTCCTACATTTGGCGTTAACATCTTAAAATTTGTTCAGCATGTAGTCAAGTTATTAAGTTTTTGAGGCAACATTCTCACTATGCCTAGAAGATGTTGACACTTGTGTATGTACATCGTCTGTATGAGTATTTAATTATTTAACATTTATTATATTTTTGCTAAAAATTTAAAAATAGTTTAACCAACAAAAATCTAAGAAAAAAAAATTGTTTAACAAGTGACACCGAGGTTTTCATGTGCGATCCATTCCACTTAACCCATGCGGTTTGGACCCTGGGCTAGTAACCCGCACACGAAAATCTAAAAAGATTACTACGAGACACAAAAGAATAGTAAAAATGGACTCCCCTAATATTGACGAACCACGCAAACGAAAACAAGTAAGAGCGTGCTAAGTTCGGCCGGGCCGAATCTTATATACCCTCCACCATGGAGCGGATTTGTCGAGTTCTATGGGCGGTTTCTCTTTTTAGGCAAAGAACGGATATTAAATAAGAACTGTTATGCTATTGGAGCTATATAAAGTTATAGTCCATAAATGAATGCTGAACATTGTAGAAGTCATTGTGTTGTATTTCAGTTCAATCGGATAAGAATTGCGCCTTGTAGGGGCTCAAGAATCAACATCGGGTGGTCGGTTTATATGGGAGCTGTAACAAGCTGTGGATCGATTCACACCATATTGGACACGTATGTTTAAGGTCATGGGAGATGCGGTTGTACAAAATTTTTGTCAAATCGGATGAGAATTGCGCCCTCTAGGGGCTCAAGAAGTCAAGATCCCAGATCGGTTCATATGGCAGCTATATCAGGTTCTATATCGATTTATGCCATACTTAGCACAGTTATTGGAAGTCATAACAAAACACCTTATGCAAAATTTCAGCCAAATCGGATGAGAATTGCGCGCTCTATTGGCTCTTGAAGTCACGATTCAAGATTGGTTTATATGACAGCTATACTTGATTATGAACCGATTTGAATCATACTTAACACAAATGTTGGAAGTGATACCAAAACATCAAGTGCAAAATTTCAGTCAAATCGGACGAGAATTGTGCCCTCTAGAGGCTCAAGAAGTCAAGACCCAAGATCGGTTTATATGACAGTTATATTAAAACATGGACCGATTTGAACCATACTAAGCGCTGTTATTGGAAGTGATACCAAAACATCAAGTGCAAAATTTCAGTCAAATCGGACGAGAATTGTGGCCTCTAGAGGCTGAGGAAGTCAAGACCCAAGATCGGTTTATATGGCAGCTATATCAAAACATGGACCGATTTGAACCATACTTAGCACAGTTGCTGAAAGTGATACCAAAACACTACGTGCAAAATTTCCGTCTGTCTGTCGAAAGCACGCTAACTTTCGAAGGAGTTAAGCTAGCCACTTGAAATTTTGCACATATACTTCTTATTAGTGTAGGTCGGTTGAGATTGTAAATGGGCTATATCGGTCCACGTTTTGATATAGCTGCCATATAAACCGATCTGGGATCTTGAGCAGCTAGAGGGCACAATTCCTTTCCGATTTGGCCGAAATTTTGCATGAGGTGTATTATTATGACTTCCAACAACTGTGCCGAGTATGGTTAAAATCGGTCCATAACCTGATACAGCTGCCATATAAACCTATCTGGGGTCTTGACTTCTTGAGCGTCTAGAGTGCGTAATTCTTATCCAATATGGCTGAAATTTTGCATGAGGTGGTTTGTTATTACTTCCAACAGCTATGTTAAGAATAGTTTAAATCGGTCTATAACCTGACATAGCTGCCATATAAACCGATCTGGGGTCTTGACTTCTTGAGCTACTAGAGGGCACAAATATTATCCGATTTACCTTAAATTTTGCATGAGGTGGTTTGTTATGACTTTTAAGTGATATGCTAAGTATGGTTCAAATCGGTCCATGTTTTGATATAGCTGCCTTATAAACCGATCTTGGGTCTTGACTTCTTGAGCCTCTAGAGGGCGCAATTCTCTTCCGAATTAACTGAAATTTTGCACGAAGTGTTTTGTTATGACTTCCAATCACTGTGCTAAGTATGGCGCAAATCGGTACATAACCTGTTATAGCTGCCATATAAACCGATCTAGGATCTTGACTTCTTGAGCCTCTAGAGGGTGCAATTCTCATTCGATTTGGCAGAAATTTTGTACAACTTCTTCTCTCATGACCTTCAACATACGTGTCTAATATTGTCTGAATCGATCAATATCTTGATACAGCTCCCATATAAACTTATCTCCCAATGTGGCTTATTGAGCCCCTACAGGGCGCAATTTTTATCCGAATGAACTGAAATATAATACAATGACTTCTACAATGTTCAGCATTCACCTATGGCCCGAATCGGACTATAACATGATGTAGCTCCAATAGCATAACAGTTCTTATTCAATATTCTTTGTTTGCCTAAAAAGAGATACCGCGCATAGAACTCGACAATTGCGATCCATGGTGGAGGGTATATAAGATTCGGCCCGGCCAAACTTAGCACGCTCTTTCTTGTTTCTTATAAGGTAGGTGTAGTGTATTATAAAGTCGGCACCGCCCAACTTCAGGTTTGTGCGGTGCCCACTCCTTACTCGTTTTTTTTGGGTAATTATAAGGATGCAAGAAGAAACTTCGTTAGCATGAGTGTCCATATGTATGATATAGGGCTTTTAAATCCCTTTTGATATAGAAAACCTATTATTTATACTTTTTTTGTTTTTTTTTTTTAGGTAAGTGAGAATAATGACATTTGAATTGGTATGTATGGTTTATTTTTTTTACTTTAGTTACTATAAACATTCAAAAACCCAGACAATATATTGGATTGCCCAAAAAGTAATTGCGGATTTTTTAAAAGAAAGTAAACGCATTTTTAATAAAACTTAGAATGAACTTTAATCAAATATACTTTTTTTACACTTTTTTTCTAAAGCAAGCTAAAAGTAAATGCTAATAACTGACAGAAAAAAGAATGCAATTACAGAGTCACAAGCTGTGAAAAAATTTGTCAACGCCGACTATATGAAAAATCCGCAATTACTTTTTGGGCAACCAATATTAATTTTATTAAAATGTTTATAGAAAAATATTTGGTTGCCCATTTTTCCATGCAAAATATTAGCCACTTGGTTAATAAATCTTCCTACTCTTCCTTTGATAGCCCTTAATGGTGGCATTTAACCTAAATAGCAAATGACCCATATTTTAGTAACTCAATTTAATTGAATTCAATGGTAATGCGGGTCACAATGAACCTTTACGAGTTACACATGAATTGTATTCCATAATAAAGACTACCCTGAACCGCTATAGTCCCCCAATAAAACTGCTATTCTTTTGCTCTGCAAACATTCACATAAGGCTACTGACAATAAACCGCAAACCAAATTCACTCATCTACCAGCAAAGATGAACAACAGTCAGAAAAAGGTTTCATGTCAAATTCCAATAATTGCTGAAACTAACAAAGTCTGGTCTGATGATGGTGGAGTGCCATGATGTTTTATATTATTGGGACATTATTGTTTTACTAACATCATCATTATTATCCTCACCATCATCGTAGTCGTCATATCATAATAATTGTAATAATTTAATTAAGCCACACAATACAACCAACGAATAGGCAAACAAAAGAGATTATACTGGGCCAAATTTGTTGGCATACGTTCTACACATTACCATAGCCGATTATTGTTTTTGAGCGAGCAAAAGCAAGGGACATACCACATTCCGGTAACATCTTTGTTATGGCTATCCTACTCATGGCTTAACCCATCAACATTTTAGGCAGTTGATGTTGTGTACTGTGAAGATTGCCTGACTTTGAATTTCTTTCACAACCTAACCATCATATTTGCTTAACCACTAACAAAAGGAAGCCCCAAAAAGCCCAAGGAAGCTTCTAACCTGGATTATGGCCTAATATTTCAATGTCAGTAGAGGTAGGTAGCTTGATGACATGGACTTTATATTGCTTTGTTAATTTAGACACAGCAACAATGCTCAAGGATATACTTTTAATTAATTCTTAAAATTCTTTCACAAGCACTTGATGGACTGAGTGGAGAGGCATTCTCTAAGGCTTAGATATGAAGAAAATTGTGATTTCTAAATGGTTTTTCCATTGCCATAATCTCAAGTCCATTGTCTTCTGTATGGGGCAACATAATTTCAAAGGACAAGGGAATTACAATTCTCCTTTGTTAATCTCTTGAAACTATCAGGCAATTGGAGTTTTATACAATGAGCCGAATGCTGTATAAGTTAACCACCATTGCGATATCAATTCTCCCACTCTGTATTTAATCTGCCCATGTTCTGCGTATGAGAGCAGTGCAAATACCGAATGGTGAGTTTCAGATTCACACACTGGCTTATTAGAACTGCAGAGCGACTGCTGACTGATGGTTGAACTGAGCATTTATTCATGCTGCATTCTTGGCTTGGCGGTGTTGTGTTGTGGAGCCGTTCCCGAGCCATGGCACTTCCTGTAATGTCTGCCGTGTACTTCTTTAATACATCGCGTACACTGCATCCTCTTCGTTTTTATAGCCACCACCGAAGGATGGGGGTATATTCATTTCGTCACTCCATTTGCAACACATCGAAATATCAATTTCCGACCCTATAAAGTATATATATTTTTGATCAGCGTAAAAATCTGAGACGATCTAGCCATGTCCGTCCGTCTGTCTGTTGAAATCACGCTACAGTCTTTAAAAATAGAGATATTGAGTTGAAACTTTGCACAGATTTTTTTTTTCCATAAGCAGGTTACGTTCGAAAATGGGCTATATCGGACTTTATCTTTATATAGCCCCCATATAGACCGATTCACCGATTTAGGGTCTTAGGCCCATAAAAGCCACATTTATTATCCGATTTTGCTGAAATTTCGGACAGCGAGTTGTGTTAGGGCCTTCGAAATTCTTCTTCGATTTGGACCAGATCGCTTCAGATTTGAATAAAGTTGCCATATAGACCGATCTCTCGATTTAAGGTTTAAGGTGAGTTGTGTTAGGGCGTTCGCAATCCTTCTTCAATTTCGCCCAGATCGGTTCAGATTTGGATATAGTTGACATATAGACCGATCTCTCGATTTAAGGTTTTGGGCCCATAAAAGACGCATTTATAGCCCAATGTCGCCGAAATTTGGGACAGTGAGTAAACTAAAGTCCTTCGACATACTTCTGCAATATGGCACAGATCGGTTCAGATTTGGATATAGCTGTCATGTAAACCGATAAGGTTTTGGGCCCATAAAAGACGCACTTATTGTCCGATGTCGCCAAAATTTGGGACAGTGTGTTGTTTTAGGCCCTTCGACATTTCTCTTCAATTTGGCCCAGATCGGTTTAGATTTGGATATAGCTGCCATATATAGCAATCCGCCGATTTAGGGTCTTAGGCCCATAAAAGCCACATTTATTATCCGATGTTGCTGAAATTTGGGACAGTGAGTTGTTTAGGACCTTCGAAATCCTTCTTCAATTTGGCCCAAATCGGTCCATATTTGAATATAGCTGCCATATAAACCGATCTCTCATTAAAGGTTTTGGGTCCATAAAAAAAGCACTTATTGTCCGATGTCGCCGAAATTTGGGACAGTGAGTTATGTTAAGCCCCTTGACGCATTTCACCGGATTTTGACGAAATGTGGTTTACATATATTACCGAGGTGGTGGGTATCCAAAGTTCGGCCCGGCCGAACTTAATGCCTTTTTGCGAATGCAAATTTTGCCCGTCAACATTCAGGGGCAAACTTCTCACCTATCAATGAGTGCAGTCCGATTCAAGTTTGAGCTCAATGATTATTGAGACAGAATATGTACGCAATGGAATTTAAATGTGTGTGCTTTATTTAAATTCAGTATACAGAGTGATATGGAAAATGAAAATTATTTTTTCAATACACAACAATTAATACTAAGGTAACTTAATCAAATTAATTATGTTGAACTAAAGTAGAATAACATAAAGTATTTTCAACATGCCTCCTCAACATTATTAATTTAACAATTAAGTTTAATGCCCATATTATTAGAACAATAAATATGTTTTGGTTTCGGTACTGGTTTTGTTAGAACATCCGCCAACATATCTTGTGTAGGCAAGTACCGCAGCTCAACAACTCCATTTTGTATTGTGTCCTTAATATAATGATACTTGTAGTGGATATGTTTTGTTCGAGAATGATGAGAACCGAACTCTGCCATCTTTTGCGCACTTTGAGAATCAGTATGTATTTTTATTGGTTTGCCATTGAATAATCCAAGTTCTTCAAGTATGTAACTTAAATATGAGGCTTCTTTAGCTGATTCAGTCAAAGCTATATATTCCGCTTCAGCACTAGAATGTGCAACCACCTTTTGTTTTTTGGATTCCCAGGTGACCGCTCCACCTGCTAGGAGAAAACAGAACCCAGTTTGAGATTTCCTATCATTGATATCTTGAGCCCAATTGGCGTCACAGAATCCCATGAGAGGTGCCGAATTCTTTTTATATATTATTGCTGCATTCCTTGTTGTACTCAAGTACCTTATTACTTGCAAAGCAGCATTATAATGTTGTTTCCGGGGGTCTTTTGAAAATTGCGATAATATGTTAACTGCACATGCAATATCTGGTCTACTATGCAATGCTACGTACAATAAATAACCAATTAATTCTTGATAGACTTTTTCATCCACTTTTTCCCTTTCTTCTTCATTGTTTGAGTCCTTTTCTAGTTTCACATTTGCAGACATAGGAATTTTCACAGGTTTGCAGTTTTCTAGCCCGTATTTCTTTACTAACTGCTTTATATATCCTGACTGCGAAATCGATACTTCATTTGGCTTTACATTTACTTCAAGACCAATACAATGTTGTGGTACGCCTAAGTCTTGAATATCAAATTTAGATTGCAGTGCCTTCACAAATTTTTTGGTCATCATTTGGTTATTACTTGCGATTACTATATCGTCTACATATAGTGCAACAATCATAAGTGTATCTTCACTTTGGACATAATAAATGCAATGGTCATAGTTTGATCGATGTAATCCAAACTCTAAAATTATAGCATCAATGCATTTGAACCATTGTCGTCCTGATTGTTTGAGTCCATAGATGGCTTTTTGCAATTTACACACTTTATGTTTTGTTGCCTCCTGAACAAACATCTCTGGTTGTTCCATGTATATTTCTTCGTCCAGTGTGCCATTTAGAAAAGCAGTTGATACATCCAATTGTCTTAATTGAAGATTATGCTCCACTGACAAAGCATAAATCAATCGCAATGAAGTTTGCCTTACAACTGGGGCAAATGTATCAACGTAGTCTAAGCCCATGACTTGAGTATAGCCTTTTGCTACAAGTCTCGCTTTTCGTTTTTCAACTGTCCCGTCGGGTTTTATTTTCGACTTGAAAACCCATTTGCAACCGACAGCTTTTCTTCCTTCAGGCAAGTTTGTCAAAGTCCAGGTATTATTCTTCATCAATGACGCGTATTCTGATTCAATTGCTTTACGCCATTCATCTGCACGAATTGATGATAAAGCCTCATTTATTGATCTTGGGTCCATACATTTTTCATCAACCATATTAGACGACTCATCTTTTTTTTTAAACGTCCACGATCTAAGCCTCTGCTTTATGGATTCAAACTGGTATTGGTTATTACTTCCAGCATCTCTGACATTCTCGTTTGGAATTTCATTGGAACTCTCACCACTTTGACAGTCTTCATTTGAAAATTCCGAGTTGTCACACTCAGAAAACTCGTCATCCGTCTCATGGTCAACATCATCGGATGACCGATCATCATCGAATCGTTGATCCACTTTATCAATTTTTGGAGATTTGATTTCAAATTCATAAAACAATTCTTTGTTTGTTTTGTTCACATTCTTGTACAATTCATTCTCAATGAATCTTACGTCACGACTTTTTACAACTTGTTTAGTGCCTGGTCTCCATAATCGATATGCCTTTGATTCAACGGAATAGCCCACTAATATATGTTCATCAATCCTGGCTTCCCATTTGAATTTGGACTTCTTGTTTAAAACGAAAGCCTTACATCCTATTTGGCGTAAATGTTTCACGCAAGGTTTCTTACCAGTCCATATTTCTTCAGGAGTTTTTTCATTGTTTAGATTTGTCGGACATCTGTTTCTTATATACACTGACGTGTTAATCAATTCCGCCCACAAGGAAGTTGGTAAATCAGCATCTAACATACAGGAACGACCCATTTCCACCAAAGTACGATTCATACGTTCGGAAACGCCGTTCTGTTGAGGGGTGTACTCCGCTGTTAGCTGACGTTTAATTCCATTTTTCTTCAAAAAATTCGAAAAATCTGCCCCAACCAAATCTTTTGCATTGTCACTTCGAAGTATTTTTATCCTTTTTCCAGTTTCATTTTCAACAGCCTGTTTAAATTCTTTAAATTTCTCTAAATATTCGTTCTTTTGTCTCAGAAAATAGACATACACTTTACGAGAGAAATCGTCAATGAAAGTTGCAAAATAAATACTTCGTCCCATAGACTCACACTTCATAGGACCACATAAGTCTGTGTGAATAAGTTGCAATATTTCCGTGGAAGATTTTTCATTTTTATGTGGGAAGGATAATCTAGTCTGCTTTCCACGAATACAAGCTTCGCAATCAATTTGCATCGCATTCAAATTTGGCAATCCATTTACCATAGAAAAAGACGAAAGTCGGCTTAAGTCCTTACAATTTAAGTGCCCATATCGCCGATGCCACAAATTAAAATTCTTTTCGTTGCTTTGATGCACTGTATTTGCAGCCTTTTTATCTTCAAACAAATTGACGAAATATACATTGTTTCTCTTGTGGCCTTCAATCAAAATTTCATTTTTTCTCAAAATTAAAGCCTTTTTGCCCTCCATGGTTACTTTACAACCGGAGTCTGTAGCTTTACTGGCCGACACAAGGTTACATTTCAAATGTGGTACATATAGTGCGTTATCAAAGTGTATGGTCTTCTTTTTTCCTTGTACATTTACAAAAATCGAAACTTTACCAATACCTTTGATGCATACCTCTTTGTCGTCTGCCAGTTTTACTTTACCATTATAGCCTTTGTTGAGTTGGATAAATAGAGATTCCTCATTACACATATGGGAAGTCGCTCCACTATCTATTATCCATTCGCGATTAGATTTCACGATCATAGCAGTTTCTGTTGCACCCATGCATTTTGCTTTTTCCTCAACACCGCGAGAGTTTTCCTCAAATGACAATTTTTCTCTACATTTGCTGGCTTTATGTCCTTTCTTTTTACAACGAAAACATTTAAAAGTCTTTTTGAACATACCTTCAGCTTGAGTTTTGTTGTAATTTGAACCATATTGATGTTGCTTTCTTGCGTAATGTTTAGCTTTCATTGCAGAATCTTGATCTAACGCATTTTTATCACCAATTTCCAACAAACGCGCCTTCAACACCTCAACTTTCGGAAATTCGTTTGCAGTATCCACGGCAGCCTTAATAGCTGAAAATTTCTCTGGCAATGCATCTACAATTATAACCGCAAGAAGGTCTTCATCCAATTCAACACCCATTTCACGAATCGAAGCAGCACAAACGTCGAATTCAATTAAAAATTCCGACACGCTCTGGTTTTCAGACATTTTGAAGTTTAGCAGCTTCCTGTAGCACTCTATCTTCTTTCTGATAGTCTTTCGATCAAAAGTATCTTCCAGATGTTTCCACATTTCACTTGATGACTTGATATGTCTCACCATACTCACTATGTTTGCTTCCAAGGATATCAAAATTTCGGCTCTTGCATCCATATCCTTTTCCTTGAATTTTTTCAGGGTCTCCATCTTGGTTTCAAATTGAGTTCTCTGCTCACTCGTTGCATTTTGAGGTAAAATTGGAACTTTCGGACATTTTTCTTCACCCATCACAATATTCAGCAATCTATTTTTATGCAAAATAGCCTCCATTTGCGTTTTCCATGTCAAAAAATTGTTGCCGTTGAACAACGGAATGCGTCCATTAAACGTAGACATTTTTCAACAGATCAGGATACACAGCTTACCAATTCCAAAAAATTTTTCTGACCTACAGAAAATTTCAGCCTTTGAATCGCTTTTCCAGGTATACACAGATTCCCAATTTAACAATTTTTCTGTCCAACAGAAAATTTCACCTTTTGAATTTCTGTTCCCGGTACACAAAGCTCACCAATTCAATATTTTTCTGACCAACAGAAACAACGGCCTTTGAATTACTAGTCCAGATTATGAAGTTTGAATTATTCTTATTTGCTCAAAATTCGCGTTATGAGTTCTGGGCCCATAACCTATTGAGACAGAATATGTACGCAATGGAATTTAAATGTGTGTGCTTTATTTAAATTCAGTATACAGAGTGATATGGAAAATGAAAATTATTTTTTCAATACACAACAATTAATACTAAGGTAACTTAATCAAATTAATTATGTTGAACTAAAGTAGAATAACATAAAGTATTTTCAACAATGATAAGGGGCCTCCTTTTTATAGTCGAGTCCGAACGGCGTGCCGCAGAGCTACACCTCTTTGGGGGAAAGTTTTTACATGGCAATGTACCTCACAAATGTCGCCAGCACTAGGAGGGGATGACCACCGCTGAAAAATGTTCTGATGTTCCTGCGAGAATTCGAACCCTGGCGTTCAGCGTCATAGGCGGACATGCTACCTCTGCGCTACGGTGACCTCCAAAAGGGATAACCACCGATGAACATTTTGTTGATGTTCGCGCTGGTATTTGAACCCAGTCGCTTGGGGTCATAGGCGGACATGCAAACCTTTGCGCCACGGTGGCCTCCGAATTGTGAATAGTTGATTTTAATACGCTTAAACATCGTGTCAACCCAATTCAGCATGGGGTGGTGAAAGGGGTGGTTTGTTATGAGTTATGTGTTGATAATTGTGTCCAAACGCCACCTGTGAAGGAGAAAAGTGTATTTTATACTCTGCCATTTCATCATAGAGATAAATAAGGTGAAAAGTATTCATTATACTCTGCCATTTCATCAAAGAGATAAATAAGTATTAAAAACCATTGACATTTTTTTATCAAAATTCGTGCTTTTCTAACACAGGCGACTAAAAATTTATCAATATTTTTAAGCATTAGTGTTGTTATTTTCATTTTTAAATATTCTTTTATTGTAACAATATTATTATAGTGGGTTGCCCAAAAAGTAATTGCGGATTTTTCATATAGTCGGCGTTGTCAAATTTGTTCACAGCTTGAGACTCTGTAATTGCATTCTTTCTTCTGTCAGTTATCAGCTGTTACTTTTGGCTTACTTTAGAAAAAAGTGTAAACAAAGTATATTTGATTAAAGTTCATTCTAAGTTTTATTAAAAATACATTTACTTTCTTTTAAAAAATCCGCAATTACTTTTTGGGCAACCCAATATATATGACCTTTGCATAAAATATGATATTTTATATTGGATTGTATTCAATCCCACTTCTTTTCCAATATCTCAAAATGCAAGCCATATTTGCCGCTACGAAATTCATCCAAAAGTTGAGTTTTAGCAAAAGCATAACCAGGTGGTAAAACACCTCCACTGTGAACACAAAACAAAAAGACAATATAAATTTAAAATGAAAAATATTTATTTTATTTTTGTTTCGCTATTCACAATACTCACTTTCCTGGCATTTTATCTTGCTCCTGTAAAATGGTTTTGGCACATGCCAATAATGCTTTGCTGGTTATGCCATAGTAATGATCTTTACCCGAAACTCTTGTAATTAGTTGCGCTGTGGGATGTGGTGCATGTGGGCTACTTCTATACCAACCCTTGGCCTTGAGGGTGTAGCTGAATTCCATGGCTTTGCGATTCACTTCAAGTGGACCCTTCTGCGCCACATAGCCTAGGGAGAATATTTTGGGATATTGTAGCAATAACTTTCGTGTAAAGCCAAAATGGGTCATAATGAAACCGAAAACCAATATTAGTGGCACCAATAGAGCCCACCAAAATGAACTGTGAATGAGATAGGCAGAGAAAGAAACAAAAATTTAATAAGGAATATAAAAATAACAGGTAAAAGCAATTCCATGACAGCCGGATTGACCTGATGAAGTCCTTTATCGGCAAGGGCTGCCGCCTCAGTGTACAAAACAGTGCTACAACAACAACAAAAATTAGAAGCGTGCTAAGTGCTGCCGAGCCGAATTTTATATACCCTTCACCTTAGACCGTACTATTGATTCAAATACAGATTTCATGCTTCCATCGTCCGGCTTAAATGTGGTCCCCATCGGGCCTTAGTTAGATAAAGCTGCCATATACTACGATCTACCAATTAAGTTTCTGAAGCCCATAACAGCTTCATTTAGTATCCGATTTCGCTAATATTTGAAATAAGCTTCCCGAAATCCGAACCAAATAAGGTCCACATCGGACGATATTTAGAACATTAACGTTTGAGTGTTTGGTAAACTCTATTCTTTAAAGTCTTTATATCAGCCCGATATGGTCATGATGTCCGATTTTCAGGGTGTGGTGGTCCCCTAGACACTTGAGCCTGAAAATAATTTTCCCGAATATTGATATTAGATTCGTGCTTTACTTCCAAAGACCGTTCATTTGAGCCCCATATTGCTATGGTCGTAAATTTGTCCCCATTGGGGGATGTTTTTGGGGAGAGGCGGCCCCCCCAAACACTTGGTCCCATATTTTGATATCAGATTCGAATTGTACACTCAAATACCTTTTATTTAAGCCCCATATTCCCGTGGTCAGTAAATAAGTCCTATTTGGGGGTGTTTTGGGGAAGGGGTGGACCCCCAGAAACGTGGTCCCACATTTGGATATCAGATTCGTGGTCTACTCCCATATACCTTTCATTTGAGCCCCATACTTCCATAGTCTTACACATGACCGGTTTGGGGAGTGTTTTGGGGAATGGGTTCGCCGTTCTGATTTCCCTGAAATCTTAAGCAACAAGACTTCTTTCATACGATCAGAATATGGCCCAAATCAGACCATATTTAGACATGGCTGTCATTAGATCGATCTTCTAATAAAGTGTCTTTAGCGGATTATTTGCCCGATTTCGCTGAAACTGTGGCTTGTATAGGACTTCTCGGACATATTTGCATATAACTATGTATGCGGTATTGGAGCTGTAATAATATGGGCTGACGAATATACCCGCGATGGTGGGTATCAAAATTTCGGCTTGGCCAAATTTAACACTTTTTGACTTCTAAATATGTCTAAAGCTTCTTTTCATGAAATTTTAAATCCAATACTCACTGAAATCCAATGTAAGTTCCGTATTGGACTGGTCTCTTTTCTTCATTCAGGAATAGCAAACGTTGAGATCTGTGGACTATATAGCGGGAGGGTGTAGGTATTTCCAGAAAATAAGTTTTCAAGCCCTTTGTCTTATGAATACCATATCTGTGGGCGGGAAAAGTAAATTTTGTTTTAAAATACGTTTTTTCCATTCCCCAGTTATTTAATGTTTGACAATACCTTATTTTTAATTTCGGCTTAAAATTTGGCATGACTTCATAGTTAAGTTGCTTTTGCAAACTGGCAATTTCTTTGTAATTTTGCATATAATAGATAATGCTATCCCATGAGCCGCGGCTTAGTATTGCCTTGGAAGATTTATCCTGCTGATTTAAATTAGTTTCATAATATGATTCAATTGAATTTAGGAGTCCTGCAGAGAAATAAGCAAATATTTAAATTAAAATTTCAATTGAAAATTCTCTAAAATGTTTAAGAAATTTGTGGACTAACATAATATAGGTACCATGTACTAATTGCCTTAGCTGATTCAAAACGTTTACGTACAGTGAAATTTTATTTTATTTAGGTTTTTTTTATACATTTTACCTGGATAATTTCTTTCTGTATACAATACCGCCATTTCAGCACAAATACTTTCGAACCCACAACTGGGTATTATGTATGACCCCCTGGTTTGGGCCAGCTCATGATATTTAATTTGTATGCCATCAGAAAATTGTGGTTCGGCATTAATGTCTATATGATGGGTGCCAGCATCGATGCAGGCCTTCACAACCGCTTCGCCATATAGGCGAAAGGGACCGCAACAGTTTAAAACAATCTGAAGTTATACAGACAATTTTTTTGTTTAATTAAATAACAGTTGGATTATTTTTTATCCCGTATAGTCGTAAGATACTCACCTTGCATTTTTTAGCCATCTCTTCTAAAGATTTCTGTTCGGCAACATTAGCAATAATTATGGGCACCTGACTTAGGTCTTGTCCAACACGATTGGCGACTATTTGCAATACTGATAGTAGTTTTGACTGCAACAGAAAAAATTATGATCAGTTTTAGCTATGAAGCTTAGAGCTTAGAGTTCAAATCCAGCAAAAAAAAATTTATAAAATTTTTTTCTTAGACAAATTTTCTATAAAAACGAATTTTAATTCAAGTTTTTCCTAATCAAGTTAATCAAGTTTTTCCTAAAAACACAATTTTAATGAATATTTTTCTTACGACAAAATTTCAATGACATCTTTTATATAAAAATTAAAGTTAGGCGGTTTGGCTTTTTGTTCTGAGTGGACTCAAAAACGGCTGAGCCGGGCGGACCCTCCCCTTTACCTCAATTTTCAAAAATGGCAGATCTGGGAGATGTGTGCACCGATTTCAGCGAAATTTTGCATGCCACCTTGTGGTACCACAAAACGCGAAATTGGTATAAAATTTTGGGGTCAAATAACCTGGGGGGACGCCCTCCCAAAAACCCTACCGAACGGACATGTTTGCCGATTGTGAAAATATGGGTATCAAATGAAAGGTATCGAAGAGTAGCGTACGAACTTGGCATACAAATTTCGCTCATACATCTGTTATAGGAATTTGGTCCAAGGTATCTACGGAGACTCCCCACCCCCAAAAACTCCCAAAACGGACATGACTGTCCAACGTCACAAAATGAGTATCAAATGAAAGGTCTTTGGGAGTTGACTACGAATCTGGTATACATATTTGGGATGGAGTCTGGGACCGGCCCACCCACTCAGAGAAAGGTCTATGCCAGCAGAGTTCGAGTCTTATGTTGATATAAGGATTCAAGTATCTGGGTCACGTCCTGCCGTTCAGCAGGACATGTAGATCGCGACAATAAATTACTTAAATAAATTGTCTTTTGAGTCTTAGCGTCGGGGGGCCGCCCTACTACGTACCCTTCAAACTGGACATATTTGTGGGCTATAACGAAAGGGAGCTCAAATCTGATATCTGTTTCATGACCAAGTGTTTAGGGGACGCCTCACCTCATAAACTCCTTTTTAACCACACATATATACCGACTATAAAAATATGTAGCTCAAATGTGGTTTTTGGAAGTAGAGTATGAATCTGGTATCCACTTTCGGGGCAAAGGGTTTGGCTACTTCAATCCACCACCAAAACCAAGAGAATGCAGTAGGTCTAACATCAAAGCTTTCATGGGCGAACACTCCTCAAATACGTCAGATTTCGGAGATGGGTGGGGCAAAATTTTGTTTGTTGATAATAACTCAAAATCAGAATTGTGGTATTTTTATTTAGGGTGGGATATCTCGAGGGCCGCAGCACCGCCAAATGGAAATATAAACAAATAATGAGAATATGGGGATCAAATGAAAAAAGTGGAAGTGTAGCGCTTTGTTTGTCTATTTTTTTTTGTTCCGAGTAGGCTCAAACACGGCTAAACCGATTTTCATGAAATGTTCACACAAAGTAGAGTTTGGCCTCCCGATGAAAATAGGGTACTTCATTTTGTGATATCTGTGAGGGGCCGGACCCTTCCCCTAACCACAATTTTAAAAAACGCCAGATCTCGGAGTTGGCTGCATCGATTTGTATGCCCCTTAAGGTAGCCCTAAAACTAAAAATTGGTATAAAAATTGGGGTTAAGTTACCGTGGGGGACGCCCTACCGCAAAATATATAATAATTGCGCCCTATAGCGGCTCAAAAGTCCAGCTCGAAGATCGGTTAATATGGGGGCTAAATCAAGTTATGAACCGAAGTAGCCCATACTTGGCACACATAATGAAAGTCATAGCAAAATACTTAATGCAGAATCTTAGCCAAATCAGATAATAATTGCGCCCTCTAGGGGCTCAGGAAGTCATGTTCTGGGATCGGTTTATATGGGATCTGAATCAGATTATTAGCCGATTTGGACCATATTTAACATAGTTTTTAGAAGTCAGAACAAAATACTTCATGGAAAATTTCAGCCAAATAGGATAATAATTGGGCCCTCTAGAGGCTCAAGAAGTCAAGATCCGATTCGGTTTATATGGGACCTGTATCGGGTTTTAAACCGATTTAGACCATACGTGGCACACTTGTTAGAAGCGATAACAAAACACTTATTGAAAATGTCAACCAAATTGGATAATAATTGCGCCCTTTAGAAGATCAAGAAGTCAAGATCCGAAATCGGTTTATATGGCAGCTATATCAGGTTTTGAGCCGATTCCGACCATATTTGGCTCTAAAAGTCAAGATCCAATGGGAGCTATATCAGGTTTCGAACCGATTTGGACTACAGTTGGCACAGTTGTTGGAAGTTAAAACAAAATACTTCATGGAAAATTTCCGCCCAATCGGATAAAAGTTGCGCCATCTGGGGACTCAAAAAATCAAGTTCCAAAATTGGTTTATATGGGAGCTACATTAGGTTGTGAACTGTTTAAGACCATACTTAGCACTGTAGTTGAAAGATAAAACAAAACACTTCATGCGAAATTTCAGGCAAATTCGATAATAATAACGCCCTCTAGCGGCTGAAGAAGTCAAGATCCGAAATCGATTTATTTGGGAGCTATATCAGGTTATGAGCCGATCGGGGCCATACTTGGCACAATAGTTGGAAGTTGCAATAAAACACTCCTTGCAAAATTTCAGCAAAATCGGATAAGAAGCTCAAGAAGTCAAAATCTAGGATCGGTTTATATGGGAGCTATTGTATATAAGGTTTTGAACCGATTTGGACCACACATGGCACAGTTATTAGAACTAAAACAAAACACTTCATGCTAAATTTCAACCAAATCGGATTAGAATTGCACCCTCTAGTGGATCAAGAAGTTAAGATCCAAGATCAGTTTATCCGGCAGCTATATAAAAACCTGGACCGATATAGCCCATTTACAATACTGACCGACCTACACTTACAGAAAGTATTCGTGCAATATTTCATCGTATGGTACAGGGTATAATGACAAGTATTGAAGAGGAGCGTACAAACTTGATTAAAAAAATTTTAGCCCATGAGTCGGAGGACCGCCCACCCCAAAAAACCGCCCATAAATGACATGTTTATCGATTGGGGCATTATGGGTATCAAATGAAAGGTAATTGGAAGTAGAACACGAAATTTATATAAACATTTGGGGTCAAGTACAAGGGGGGCGCCCCACCCCATAAACCACCCTCAAACAGACATGTAGGCCGTTCAAGCTAATATATTTTTCAAAAGAGAGATACTTGAGAGTAGAATACGAAACTAATATAAAAATTTGGGTCATTTCCTGGGGGTTCGCCACACACCAAAATGATGCTCCAGATGGACATATATACCAAACGGGACAATATGGGATTCTAATGAAAGGTATTTGAGAGTTAATTTCGAATATGAATTATTATTATGTCCGCAAAGATAAATTTGAATATAACTTAGCCAAGACACAAACCTGAGATTTTAATAGAGATATGTTAAGTGATTAAGAGACCACTGTTAACTGATTTTCTATTCTATTTTAAATAAAAAAAATATTTTTAACAATTTCTTACCTAAAATTTTCTAAAATCACTATGTAAAGAATATATCTATAACTATAAACTGCTTAATAGTAACCAAAGCCTCAAACCTGTATACAAAAAATATATCATGACAACCTATATGACCCATTTTTAAAACCGCATATCAGTGAACTCGTCATAAATAGGTGATACAAGCTAATACCAATATAAGCTCCTGCCAGGGGGGACTTCTGATTCTAAAATCTCCTAGTAGGAGCTAATCCAGATATCAGTTTGTATCACCTATCTACGACCAGTCCAACACAATGGACCATTATGTTTAATTCAAATATAACTTTAATTGCCAAATATCTCCAATCTTTCAAGGCAAAAATTCAATAATTTTTCTCTAAATACAAAATTTAATTTAAAATTTCTTTTAACGGCAAGTTTGAAGAAAATCCCCTACCACATTCTTACCTCATTTCTGCCAGCGATACCCCATTTGAAATCCTTCAAAAATTCAATGGCATCTTCTACTACAATTTGGCCGGTGTATCCTGTAGCTCCAAATATAATTACATCCAATTTGTCCTCTGCCATTTTATAACTAAGAGTAGGAGTGTCGTACAAGATGATCTTATCCGAATGACAGCCCGATTTAAACTAAAGAAAATTTAGATTTTCAAACGGAAGATGCGTTCTTCTTGTTCTGATAACAAGTACTCCATTGCTATTCAGGGTTGAATAACAATGGAGTACTTGAATATCAAAATGTGGGGATTGTGACTTTGAACATCGCATCCGATTATTATTCACTTTCAGTTTGTTTAAATGAAGATGACTGGGTGTTTTTACGTAGATGTTAATGGAATATTTTTCTAGTGTTGATCGCATTGAGAACGAAGAGGATCAATATTGACAAATTGATATGAAGTATATTTATGAGGTGATTTTTGTGCCAACATTTATTTGCATATTGGCATAAAATAGCCAAGGCACTGTGGAGATGCCATTGCATAGTGGGATAAAATCGTAAAAAACTAGTAAAACATAGGTCATTAGAGAACAGACAGATATAATTCTTTGAACTTGAAAATGCTTTGAGCTCAGGTGTTATCGAGAATATGTCTCTTCCAAACCCATTAAAAAAATGGTTTGCACCAAACAATACAGAAAATGTCGATTTGAAAACCATCTTTGCCAAATTGGGCATTTTGGGGATTTTTGTGAAGAAATTCAGGCAGAATTTATTTTTAGTTTTTTAATGACACTTATATCTGCAAAAGTCAGAAAGAATTATAAAGACATCTCTGTTTGTTCTTTCTTAAAATTTTTCTAATTGAGTTTTTGTACTTTTTTGTAGGGATTTTTGAGGACTATCCAGCAAAAAAAATTTTCGAAATTGGACCACAAATGAAGATTCGATTGGAGAAAACTCTTTGAAATTTGAAATGGTTAGAGTTGAGGTTTTTTCGAGATCATGTGCAAAATTTCAAGGCCCAAGGTGGTTCGGACCGGTCCAATTTCGAAAATTCTTTTGAGCACTATCCAGCTCAAAGAATTTTCGAAATTGGACCACAAATGAAGATTTGGCAGCCCGAACAATTTTTCGACATACCGAGGTGACCAAATTTAGGGCCCTGACAAGAGGAGTCCGGACCACCTAAGGCCTTGAAATTTTGCACATGGAGTTTTCTCTAACCGTTCTCAAATAGCATATTTGTTATTATTTTTTTTTCGATTCTATCCCACTGTGCAACGGCATCTCTTGAACCAAAATATTTGAAAAATTTTTGTTCATAACGAATTTTTTAAAGTTTGTAATTTTTTTTTTAAATATCTACAAAAATTGTTGTAGAAATTTGCTGTTTTTCCAGCTCAAAGAATTTTCGAAATTGGACCACAAAAATTAAGATTTGGCAGCCCGAACAATTTTTCGAAATACTTAGGTGACCAAATTGAGGGCCCTGACAAGAGGTGTCCGGACCACCTAAGGCCTTGAAATTTTGCACATGATCTCAAAGGAGTTATAGCATATTTGTTATAAGTTTTTTCGATTCTATCCCACTGTGCAACGGCATCTCTTAAACCAAAATATTTGAAAAATTGCTGTTCATAACGAATTTTTTAAAGTTTGTTATTTTTTAAAGAAATCTACAAAAACTGTTGTAGAAATTTGCTATTTCTAATAAAATTTCTGAAAGTTTGCTATTCTTGTAAATTTTCTGAACATTCGCTTTTTTTAGTAAATTTTTTGAAAATTCGATATTGATTCCTCTGGACGCTTCCAGCGTATCCCTCTGGGTTATCTAGAGGGATGCGCTCTTTTCGCCAGCCTTTAAGTAAAGGTGGTGTTTCCGATTCAAATTGAGGCAGCGACAGTGTTAACGAATCGTTTATCGCTGGCGAATCGAGAGATGAGGTCAGCGAGATGGCGTCAGTAGTGGGCGAAGGCTTTGCTAATCTCACAAGAAGACCGACACAGTATTTTCTGGACACGACGAAGAAGCCTGAGTAGTATGCACCGTCCGCGCAATCGGGCCAAGGTGCAGGATGCTCTTGGTGATAGAACTGACATTCTAAGCACTTCTACGAAAGCTGGTAAGAGAATCAGCGCTTCCGAAGAGCAGAGTACTTTAAAACGGTTTAAAAAGTAATTCCCTCTTTTTAGTACTCCGCGAAGACCAAACCAGCTCTCTTCAATGGAAACTCCAGACAGTATCCCTCTATGGAGACTCCAGACAGTACGGAGAGAGACAGATTCGGAAAAGGTACAAAGTAAATGCGCCCGACTCCTGAGTCTTTTTGGAGGATTGTGTCTTCCAAAAGGACGCCACAGCCATCAAGGAAGGGGAAGATGGTTAAAAAAGGTAAACAAACCGCCCTCTTAAGTCAGAGTGGCCAGGAAGTACAACAGAGACGAGCTGGCGTATGCAGTCACTGATATCAGCAGTGCATCCGTTATTATTTCTCAAGATCATCGATCTGGTTAAGGAGTGGATTTTGGAACATATTTTGAACTCTAAAAAGGGTCCTCCCATACAAATTATTGTATAAGCTGCGAATATAGAGGGGATATCTTGTTGCTACACATTGCGTTGCCTCAGATACTTCGACTCAAAAATGGATATCAAAATCGTGGCTCACTGCAAAATCCCTTTAATTTGAGTCCCATATTGCCATGGTCGGTAAATCTGAACCGTTTGGAGGGTGTTTTGAGGCTGGGGCCCCCAGCCGAATTTGAATTTGAAAATAGATATCAAATTCGTTCTTTACTTTCAAATACCTACCGTTGATTTGAGCTCCATATTGCCATAGTCGGAAATGAAATTCGGTTTAGGGGGTGCTTTGGGTCGTACCTCCCAACACTTGGCTCCAAAATTGGATACCAAATTTGTTTTCTACTCTAAAATACCTTTCATTCGAGTCCCATATTGTCATAAGGGGTCAATGAAGCAATTTGACGCATTTTTAGGAGAAAAAGCATCACCTAGACTTGAACGCAAATTTAAAAGTCATATTCGTAATCTACTCCCAAATACCTTGCATTTGAGTCCCATGTAGCTATGGTTGGGAAATATGCCTATTTGGAGGTATTTGTGTGTGGGCCGACCTCCCATTACTTGGACGTAATTTTGTATGCCATGTTTGTAATCTATTGCCGAATTCCTTTCCTTTTGATTCCAATATTGACATTTAGGCCGAATATATCTGTTTAGAGGAGTTTTGGTGTTGGGGCGGCCCGGTGAGCATTTGGACTCACATTTTAGTACGATGTTCGTTTTCTAGTCTCCAAAACATTTCATTTGATACCCATATTGTGCCTAGCGGTCTACTTTTGGTTTTAGGTGGCGTTTTTAAGAGATGGGGGAGGGTCCGCCCCCATCCGGTATGCAAAAATTATATAGCCTATGTTTTTTTTCCAAACAAACCAGCGCAATCTCTGAATATTTTAAGAAAACCGAATCGGTGGGTGACCCCCTTTACTTTGATTTGATTTTCGCAATTTCCCGAATATCTTTCATATGCGCCCCAATATTGATATGAAAATTCAATTTGTCTGCTTGGAGGAGTTTTTTTGTTAGGGCGACTTCCTGGGTAATTGGACCCAATTTTTAATGCCATATTCACATTCTACTCTTCAATAACTTTTATTAGATACCTTTAATACCATTTATTGTCATCATCGGTACCCTTTCGATTTTGGATGGTGTTTTTGGGGAAATGGGGGAGGGTCCGCTCCCTACCGATATCAACAAATTATAAAGCCTGTACCTCCCTCCTGCCCATATCCTCAATCTACTCCCGAATACCATTCATTTGAGTCCTATATTGCAATTTGGTCCCGATCGGACTGATCTCTCGATTTAAGGTTTTGGGCCCATGAAGGGCACATTTGTTACCCGATTTTGCCGAAATTTGGGACAGTGAGTTGTGTTAGGCCTTTAGACATCCTTCTTCAATTTGGCACAGATCGGTTTAGATTTGGATACAGCTGCCATTTAGACCGATCTATCGTGTTAAGATTTTGGGCCCATAACAGGCGCATTTATTGTCCTATGTCGCTGAAATTCGGTACAGTTTGTTAAGTTAGGCCCCTCCAAATCTTTCTGCAATATGGCCCAGATCGGTACACATTTGGATATACCTGCCATATATACCGATTTCTCGATTCAAAGTCTTGGCCCCAAAAAAGGCACATTTATAATCCGATTTCGCTGAAATTTGGGACAGTGAGTTATGTTAGGCTCCTCGACATCTTTCTGCAATATGGTTCAGATCGGTCCAGATTTGGATATAGCTGCCATATAGACCGATCTATCGTAATAAGATTTTGGGCCCATAACAGGCGCATTTATTGTCCTATGTCGCTGAAATTCGGTACAGTTTGTTAAGTTAGGCCCCTCCAAATCTTTCTGCAATATGGCCCAGATCGGTCCAGATTTGGATATACCTGCCATATAGACCGAGATTTGGGACAGTGAGTTGTGTTAGGCCTTTAGACATCCCTCTTGAATTTGGCCCAGATCGGTTCAGATTTGGATAAAGCTGCCATAAAGTCTTGGCCCCATAAAGTCCACATTTATAATCTGATTTCGCTGAAATTTGACATAGTGACTTATGTTACGCTGTTTGACATCGCTGTCGTATATTTTTTGAAGAATTGCTATCTATAGGTAACTAGCTGAACCGAGCCCGCTCCGCTGCACCTTCTTTAACTCTCTAACATTTTTTTAGGGTGGGGACCCTTCGCCCTGAATGTAAATATCGATTCGTGCCATTGTAGGCTATGTCCGCCTATGACTCTGAACCCCTGCGTTCTAATCCTAGAGAGAACATCGGATAAAATTTAAAGCAGTGGTTACATAAAAAGGTCCCATATCATTGGGTTTAAACTTGATTCGGAAAGCACCCATTGAGAAGTTTGCCCCTGGTTTGTTCCTCGGCAAATGTTTACTCTACTCCCAAATGCATTTTATGAGTCCGTTTTAAACTCTAAATTGTCGTGTTGTCGTGGCCGCCGAGGCACCAGATTACAATACTAGAAACCATGTTTTGTTTTTGGTGACTGTAAGAGTGTAGAAAATGTCGAACGAATCGCATCACCAATCTCCGAGATCTGGTGTTTTTAAAAATTAGAGTAAAGAGAAGTGCTTTTTAGGGGAGGGATGAAACCTCAGACATTTGTACGCTATATTACCATGGTCGGTAAATATGAACTGTTTGGAGGGTGTTTTGGAGCTGGAGTGGCCACGGGTACTTTGGCCAGAAAATAGATATCGAATTCGTTCTTTACCATAGTCTGATATGAAGTGCAGTTTAGGGGGTGCTTTAGAGCGTACCCCCAAATACTTGGCTCCAAGTTCGTATATCAAATTCGTTTTTTACTCTCAAATACCTTTCATTTGAGTCCCATATTGTCATAATGGCTCAATTATCCCATTTGACGTACTTTAAGGTGGCAAAACGCCATCTGGACTTGAACGCTAATTTTAATATCATATTGGTAATCTACTCCCAAATACCTTTCATTTGAGTCCCATACAGCCATTGTGCGCCTAATATGCCCGTTTGGGGTTGGGGCGACCTCCCATTACTTGGACCTGATTTTGTATGCCATATTTGTAATCTAATGCCGAATACTGTTCACTTGAGTCCCATAATGACGTGAACGTCTAATATGTCTGTTTGGGAGACATTCGGGGTTGGGGCGGCCCGATGGGTACTTATAATCAAATTTTAATACAATATTCGTATTCAGCTTTCCAATACCTTTCATTTGGTACCCATATTGTTCTTATTGGTCCACTTTTGATTTTGGGTGGTGTTTTTGGTGTAACGGGGAGCGTCCGCCCCCTTCCCATATCAATAATTTATAAAGCCTATTCCTCCCCCCTAACCATATTCGTAATCTACTCCCAAATACCTTTCATTTGAGTCCCATATTCTCATGATCGTCAAATAAACTTATTTTAAGGGGGGTTTGGGGCTCGGGCGGCCCCTCCAGTTACTTGGACTTAGTTTTTATTATTCGTACTCCATCGGTCCACCTTTATTTTTGGATAGTACTTTTGGGGTCTGCCCCCACCCCGATATCAAAAAATTTTATAGCCTATGTTTCCTTCCTAACCAACTTAAACAATGTCCGAAAATGCCAAGGTAATGGGTTCAGCCGTTTTTGAGCCTATACGGAACAAACAAACAAACCCAAACACAAACACAAATTCATTTTTTTATATTGACTTTCTTTTAAAAAATCCACAATTACTTTTTGGGCAACCCAATATATCAGATTTTCGAAAAAATTGCTGTTTATAATAAATTTTCCGAAAATTGCCTTTTTTCTGAAAATTAGTTTTTTATAGCCAATTTTCTGATAATTTTCTATTTTTAAAAAATTTTCTGAAAATTTGCTCGGTATAGTACATTTTTTATTTCCCCCCTCCTTAGTGTGTTTACAGGTTTCAGTTTCATCTGTCTTATGGTTTCTAGTTGAATATTTATCTCAATTTTTTTCTCCTAAATGCAAATCATGTGGATATCACAAAATTGAATTGGAATCCAAAATGATTTTCAGAGTAGTTCAGTGACATGCAAATCACTTAAAAAATTGAAATGTAAAAATTTAGAGCAGCCAAAGGAGAAAAACATCACCAAACACTGACTCTAAAAGCAAAATTTTTAAATCTTCTCAACATGTCAGAAATAAACAAATTCAACTTGTTACTAAAAATGGCAACGAAACAACCATACCGGAGATGCATAATTTGAAGGTTGAATTATACAAATGTGTGGCCACATAGGAGAACATATATTGCGTTGATGGCAAAGTGAGCTAAGTCGACAACCCACATATGATGAATGAGTCTACAACCATTACCTTAAAAATCATCAATTATTAATCCTTCTACCCTAAACAATCCCTTTGTTGCTCTTAATCCTGACTGAAGGTCAACTGATGTAAATACTTCTCAAATTGCAGAGTTCACTTTCATTCATGTGTTGTTTTTATTATTTTTATAAATGGTCACACGTTCATGGTCATCCGTATACAAGCCCTGTCTTTTATTGCTTTAAGGTGGCCCAATAAAATGTTCTAATAGCTTTCGATCAATTTTGTGCCATTGTTATGGTAGACGAGCAACAAGGATGCTATGCGGCTAATTAATAATGGCACCATGCCATAATTTCGTGGTACCAAAAAAACCCGACCACTGAAATGTACCACGTGCACGTGTGCTATAGTATCGGAGCGAAAACTGTTCGGTGGCACCACGTATCCGCAGAACCCTATTAACACGTCCAACTGACTACCTGCTTGCCATGAAACATGATGCAAAGCAAGTGTGTCCTTTGTGGAAATCCCTTTGGGCTACCTGAATGCGGTGAATTGTAGAACAAAAAAAAAAAAAAACGCACTACATGTTATAATTAGCTGATGACAGGGGAATTTTCCACTTCATAGTTTAAATTGATGACATAATAAAAATAACTTCAGTTTACAGTGTTTCAGAGCTAAATTGTTGTAGAATCAAATTTTCAAAATTATCTTATCTGCGGAGAAACATAGACAAGAGCGAGAGTGATCTTAAAAAAAGTGTGACCAGATGGACACCGCAGTGAGGGGTTTTATCTCCCCTCTTTAGGATCCTGGTTATCAATGGGATTCTCACATCTCTTGAGGAGGATAGATTGAAGGTGCTTGCCTATGCTGATGACTTTCTAATTTTAAAATCCCATGGCAGCCGGTTGTACGCACCGGATTGACCGGATGGAATCCTTCATCGACAAGGACTAACGCTTCAGTGTACGTGTTCGTCCTTTTTTCGACATGAAAGCGGCACATCTCGGAGTGCCTTCTCCGCACGCTTCTGGTCCGTGCCGGGATTGAAAAGAACCCCGGACCCTAGATCTGTTCGGTTTGCCAGAACCGCCTCAATCATCGGTTGGTGTCGGTGAGATGTAACCGGTGCATGGAGTGGGTACATTTACGATCTTGCTCTGGCCTTACATCACTGAATTTGTTGCAAGGTGCTGTGGGATAATAGACAGCAGTGGGTCCAAAGCGTCGCCTTCTGCGTCCTCTTCGACTTCTGCGCTCTCATCCCCTTCTGCGTCCTCACCGCCTTCTGCGTCCTCACAGCTTTCTGCGTCCTCATCGCCTTCTGCGACCTCGTTGCCTTCTGCGACCTCGTCGCCTTCAGCGTCCTCTTCGCCCTCTGCGTCCTCATCACATTCTGCGTCCTCATCACCTTCTGCGTCCTCGTCGCCTTCTGCGTCCTCGTCGCCTTCTACGTCCTCGTCGCCTTCTACGTCCTTGTCGCCTTCTGCGTCCTCATCGCCTTCTGCGTCCTCTTCGCCTTCTGCGTCCTCTTCGCCTTCTGCGTCCTCTTCGCCTTCTGCTTCCTCTTCGCCTTCTGCGTCCTCATCGCCTTCTGCGTCCTCGTCGCCTTCTGCGTCCTCTTCGCCTTCTGCGTCCTCGTCGCCTTTTGCGTCCTCGTCGCCTACTGCGTCCTCTTCGCCTTCTGCGTCCTCGTCGCCATCTGCGTCCTTGTCGCCTTCTGCGTCCTCATCGCCTTCTGCGTCCTCGTCGCCTTCTGCGTCCTCGTCGCCTTCTGCGTCCTCGTCGCTTTCTGCGTCCTCGTCGCCTTCTGCGTCCTCTTCGCCTTCTGCGTCCTCGTCGCCTTCTGCGTCCTCGTCGCTTTCTGCGTCCTCTTCGCCTTATGCGTCCTCGTCTCCTTCTGCGTCCTCGTCGCCTTCTGCGTCCTCGTTGCCTTCTGCGTGCTCGTCGCCTTCTGCGTCCTCGCCGACATCTGCGTCCTTGTCGCCTTCTGCGTCCTTGTCCCCTTCTGCGTCCTCGTCGCCTTCTGCGTCCTCGTTGCCTTCTGCGTCCTCGTCGCCTTCTGGAGATTGCACAGTTGTCACGGATACAATGGGCTACGTAAGGATCGCTCAAGGAATGGAGGTGAGGGATTGGCCTTCGTGATACACCATTCCGTGAAATATGGACTCATCTCGCCTGCCCCTGGTATAGTGACCCCTACATGGAGTGCATTGGGATAGCAGTCAGGTCCAGTTCTGCCGAGATAGAGCTATACAACGTGTGCATACCGTCGGTTGGTAGTTGTGTTCCAATTAATGGCCAAGCTTACAACACCGACATAAGTCGGTTACTATCTGGCCATAATCGTCTGGTTCTAGAGGACTTTAATGCGCATTACAATTCAGCGTGGCAAAGTTTAGCCAGAGTAGATTGAAGGCCCCACGTTTTCCACGTTGAATGAGGATTACGAAGATTGAGGAGGTGTAGCAGCTCGCCAGACATTTCCATTGCATCCCCTGATGTCCTGAGTGACGTATCCTGGCAAACCGTCATCTCTTTGGGGTCAGAACTCCTCCCCATGATTCGACTGACCACCTGACTTCATAACCTCTGAGCGCCGGACGTTTATCAATCAGAAGAAGGCCGATTGATCTGGCTTCAGAGAGTACACCAATCGCCGCTTCAGTGAACTGGCGCCTCCTCGGATGTGCTAATTGCCGAGAGGAAATTCCGAGATATCATTAACGCAGCAGCCGCTCGCTTTATACCAGCCGGTCAAATACCCTAAGTGCGGCCCAATTTCTCGGCGCATGCAATGGTACTCGGAGACGAGCATGATGGGATTCGTTGTACGGACCCCACTAGCCCTAGAATCAGCGAGCTGAATCTGGAAATAAACATAGGCGGAATTTGTGGTTGGAACACTTGGAGCAATGTAACTTAGGCACCGGTTTAGGCAAGCTGTGGCCTACTGTTAAGTCATTCTCGAACCCCGGTGGTGGAGATGGTAGGTGGCTGACACTTTTGCGACGTAACCGTGACTGATCCGAAGAGATGCGCCAGGTTGTTCAACCGTTTATTGTGCATCCCGAGAGTGACAGGGCAAGAAGGAGAGCCATTCGCCGTATCTGTATTCTTCGAGCCGATGGACAGCCATCACAATTTATCTTGGGCGAAGTTACGGGGCGCCAAATCATCCCATGTGATGGGCCCCGTCGGAATCTCTACACTGATGCTGAAGAATCTGGGAGAATTCGGGAGGCTTAATTCCTGAGCGTTATTCTTAACCAGAAACTGAACTGAAGAAGAAACGTTGGCAGAGAGTCAAGCGGGGGTTGAATACACTCTACTCTTGTTGCAACACGATGGCTAGGAGTTGGGGACTTAGACCAGGGGCGGCTTACTGGATGAACAATGCGGTGGTTAGAGCGATTCCCACATAAAGGAGCCTGGTGTAGAATTGGCTCTTGGAGGTGGTGAGTCTTCGCGAGTTGATAAAAAAGGAACAGGGTATCACATCGTTGTTGTTATCGGAGGCAAGGAGCAATGCTCGAAGGGACGCCTTGGGTGCGATACTTGATCTGAGAATTCTACACTTATATGAGGACATGGAGTTCATCGGATTTCGGGCGTTCCTCTTTTCTGCGAAAGGCCGCTGGCAAAGAAGGAGTCATTCCAACGGACTATATATAAGTACGTGTGACATGGGAAGTATCACAATCGGAACGTACAGAGAAGCCTATGTACAATAGATGGGCCTTAGGCTTGAAATGGGGCCTGAATCCGAGGATAGTCTACTGGGTCCACAGGAGTGTGATTAAACCAATATCTACTTACGCCTCAATAGTTTGGCGAACTGCGATAGGAAAAAGTGCAACAAAGGGCATATGTGGGGCGATGAGAACTACGCCCACTAGGGCACTGGAGACTATTATAGACATCCGACCCATAGAAATGCAGATTAAGTGTGAGACAGGAAGTGCGACTATGAGACTTAATGGGATGAGAGAATGAAAAGAGGATTGGACGACGCACAGTGGGCCAAATGGCAAAAAAATTGGAAATAAGTCTACAACTTTTTATCTGTTGATTTTAGCCATACAAAATGTTCTAGACATTTGTAGAGGAGGACATAGGCTTTCAGAAAAGTGCTGTTGTTGGTCCATATCTTTAATACAGGGTGAGCTACAGGGTGTCAAAGTTGACCACTTTTGACTTCTCCAAGCTTCTGGGGGCCATAACTTTTGATCTACTCAACCGATTTACATGATTTAGGACTCTAGAGAAAGAGCTTGACAAGATCTAAAAAACTTATGCATAAAGTACCATGCCATCGTGTACTGTTAAGGAGTTATGAATTGTTTAATTTTAAAATATGAAAATTTGGCCTTGGTTTTTTTCAGTGTTTTTTAAATAACTCCGTCAATTTTAAAGCTATAAACTTCATACTTCACACAAATTATGCCAGCATATGTGTGCATAAAATACAAAAGGAATCACGTGAATATCTTTGGCGGTTTAAAAATGGCATCGTTTTCAATATGAAAAATATTTTTTTTGTCAAAAAATTGCAAAATTTTTCAAAAAAGATACTCCCATTTCCTTTAAGTTTTCGCAAACTTTGGCCGTCAAAGCATTATCATTTCTTTCCATTTTCACAAAGTCGAGGTATTAAGAAAAGTTTTAAGTGCTAATTTGGCTAATTTCGATATCAAACAACACCGTTATCTTAAGACCAAAATGGCCAATTTTTTTACTAAACTTCAAAAGTTTCTCACTGGAAAAAAAGTTCCACGGGGATTTTTTCGCTTTTTTTGAACTTAAATGAAAGCTTAAAATGTTCCCAACATTTTAAGGTATGTCTCGCCATATCCTAGCCATAAATGAGATCGTAGCGATCAAAATACTGAAAAAAGTCAATTTTCAAGTAGTGCTATATTCATTGCTAAAAAACAAGTATTACGTCACATTTTATTGCAAAGATGTTAAATAAACTTTTATTTGGTAACACTTCTTCTACAAAACACAAAAAGAATCATGGAAATATCTCTATTCTATTCCATTTTATGGAACCGGCAATAAAAAAGTCAATTTTTCAAAAAAGTCGAATTTCCCAAATTTTGTTTTTGTTGTCCTAATTGCACATGACACACTATAGCCATATTTACGCAACATACCTTATCGTAAAGGAAATTTTCATACCTTTCCAACAATGTATAAAACATTTCTCAACTCGGATTCTATCTACTCTAAAATTCATTTACACTTCATTAAACTCTATATAAAAATGTCTATTTGTGAAATGGAACCTTATATGGGGCCTACACTAAAACATTGATAGATTTGCCCAGGGTTTACAATACAAATGTGTTAGAATAAAAAAAGGTCTCCTGCCAAAGTTTAAAAAAATTGGAATAAAAATATGTGTTTTAGAGCGAAAACACTTCGCATCGGCGTGCGTTTATATGTATATTAGCTACTCCCAAAATAAAAAAGCATTTTAGTTTTGTATTATTTGATTTTATTCTCTACCAAATAATCTAAGGTATCAAAATTTAAAAGCTCTTTAATTTGAATGGCATCGGGATCGTCCTTATCTATATCGTCACATATTTTTGGTAGCCATTTAGTTCTGATGCTGTATAGTACCGGATCAGACGATAACAATAAATATTGAAGTAAATCATAATTTTGGTTAAATTTGGTGCTCTTTCGGGTATTGAAAAGCCGGAACTGTTTAACATCTCTATTACGGGATTCCTGAGCTTCTTCTGTAAGTTCTCCTAACGGAAGTATGTTGTATTCCACAATTTCCTTGCCATGATGTAAGACTTTATGTACTGTCGGTGTTAAAGCTTTCCACGAATATAAATCAGATAAAATGTTTTTTGTGTCATTACTATAAGCTTCAAATTTGGTTGAATTTATCATCTTTTTGCTATTGATTACAGCCAAAATCACTTTGAATCGTCTTAGCAAGTGTTCATCAAGACCGGTTATTTTAGATGTCGATACGGGGTCCTCAAAAAACCGCCTTGCCGAGTTGCCATCATTTGTGCTTCCGTATCCGTAAAGAGGTTTATCTATTATAAGTCCCTTTTGTTTAAACTCCAACTGGATTCGATTCTTCTCTTCCTGCCTCATTTTGTGAAGATCTTGGTTGTTTCTAGCAGAGACATCGCGGTTTCCAGGGCTAGTCCGATATTTAAGGTCATACGATAAATGCAAACAATACTCCATGAATCGAATTCTACAGTGCAGGGGCGAAATACCGAAATTGAGCGCATTTTCGTTTACTAAATTTTCATCAGACTTGTCCTCGAATTGCCCATTCTTCTTGCCACAAATATTGCATCTCCAATTGGACATAACGCCAGTTAATGCGTTTGCCACCTTTCCATCGATCATTGTGAGTTGTAGTTGAAACGAAACTTTTATATTTCTTCCCAATTGGTTTATAACAATCATGGGTAATGCAGCAATTTCTTCCTTTATTTCGTTCACCAAAGATCGTGTTGTGTTCCGGTCTTCCTTTGTATACTCAAACCGAATTGGGCGACATAAATATTTTGACCCAGGTGTTCTATTTATCCATATATCTTGAAATGCATTTTCTTTCGATGATGAAGATTGGTCCTTGTACAATCTCATTCTCAATGGTACTAATGATGCCATGAAAATTGATGCGAAGTTGGCATCTATTTCTGTTTGTTGCTTATATTCGGAAAATCCAGATGATCCATCACAACCCCATTTGCTGATCAAAACCACTTCGGAATTATTACATGTGTTCAACTGTTCTTCAGTAAAATTAGAAATAATTCTAACAGCTGTATTTTCAACAAGATCAGCAAGTTTCACTCTTGCTTTTAATTCGTCCACGTATATATTTGATGGCACCATTTTCGTCCTGGTGTTGTACAATTTATGTTTTGAGGGTAAACAACCCCATCCTTTTTCACGAAGAGCCTTCCTCATTGTTGAGTATTTGTTTCTTGAGAGGCCTAGGTTCAAAATCAGGGCCAGTGCATCTTCCTCCGTGAATTCTGTAGTCGATTTTGGAGTTGGAATACTTTCTACCATTCTCTTTACCCTTTTCGGAGATGCTAATGGTAAAACATCGACAATTCGTCCAACATTTTTTGGTTGTGTTTTTAACAATGCTGTTTTGAACGTATCTTTTATTAAATTTGGCGGATGTGCCGCCAATAGTTCCTCTTGTTTTTTCTTTTTGGTTTTCTCCGTAACTTCGTCGTATGCTTTGCTAGGCCGGCCGGGAATCAGCGGTTTAATTTCAATAAGTAGATCCGATTTCAGCCACTTCTCATACATCAAATCTTAACACAAATATATATATATATGCAGGTATATTTCTAGGTTACTTTTTATTCAAAAATCATCAGCTTACATTAAAAATAGATGTAGGTACTATACAAACGCACGCCGATGCGAAGTGTTTTCGCTCTAAAACACATATTTTTATTCCAATTTTTTTAAACTTTGGCAGGAGACCTTTTTTTATTCTAACACATTTGTATTGTAAACCCTGGGCAAATCTATCAATGTTTTAGTGTAGGCCCCATATAAGGTTCCATTTCACAAATAGACATTTTTATATAGAGTTTAATGAAGTGTAAATGAATTTTAGAGTAGATAGAATCCGAGTTGAGAAATGTTTTATACATTGTTGGAAAGGTATGAAAATTTCCTTTACGATAAGGTATGTTGCGTAAATATGGCTATAGTGTGTCATGTGCAATTAGGACAACAAAAACAAAATTTGGGAAATTCGACTTTTTTGAAAAATTGACTTTTTTATTGCCGGTTCCATAAAATGGAATAGAATAGAGATATTTCCATGATTCTTTTTGTGTTTTGTAGAAGAAGTGTTACCAAATAAAAGTTTATTTAACATCTTTGCAATAAAATGTGACGTAATACTTGTTTTTTAGCAATGAATATAGCACTACTTGAAAATTGACTTTTTTCAGTATTTTGATCGCTACGATCTCATTTATGGCTAGGATATGGCGAGACATACCTTAAAATGTTGGGAACATTTTAAGCTTTCATTTAAGTTCAAAAAAAGCGAAAAAATCCCCGTGGAACTTTTTTTCCAGTGAGAAACTTTTGAAGTTTAGTAAAAAAATTGGCCATTTTGGTCTTAAGATAACGGTGTTGTTTGATATCGAAATTAGCCAAATTAGCACTTAAAACTTTTCTTAATACCTCGACTTTGTGAAAATGGAAAGAAATGATAATGCTTTGACGGCCAAAGTTTGCGAAAACTTAAAGGAAATGGGAGTATCTTTTTTGAAAAATTTTGCAATTTTTTGACAAAAAAAATATTTTTCATATTGAAAACGATGCCATTTTTAAACCGCCAAAGATATTCACGTGATTCCTTTTGTATTTTATGCACACATATGCTGGCATAATTTGTGTGAAGTATGAAGTTTATAGCTTTAAAATTGACGGAGTTATTTAAAAAACACTGAAAAAAACCAAGGCCAAATTTTCATATTTTAAAATTAAACAATTCATAACTCCTTAACAGTACACGATGGCATGGTACTTTATGCATAAGTTTTTTAGATCTTGTCAAGCTCTTTCTCTAGAGTCCTAAATCATGTAAATCGGTTGAGTAGATCAAAAGTTATGGCCCCCAGAAGCTTGGAGAAGTCAAAAGTGGTCAACTTTGACACCCTGTAGCTCACCCTGTATTAAAGATATGGACCAACAACAGCACTTTTCTGAAAGCCTATGTCCTCCTCTACAAATGTCTAGAACATTTTGTATGGCTAAAATCAACAGATAAAAAGTTGTAGACTTATTTCCAATTTTTTTGCCATTTGGCCCACTGTGCGACGTCACTCCATCGCAGTACAATCGAGGCGACTATAGGAAACCTGGGGGATTGAAAAATATTTCGGATTGGATATCTGAGACGATACTGGAAGTCGAGCGCGAGGCACTGCTGCCAGTTGCACATTCTTGGATTTGACGGAACTGTGGTATTGCCGTCTAGAAGATCATGTTACACGGATCAATCAGAGCTAAGGGAGAGTTGTCCTCTCGAGTCCTTTTTTTCACACAGAAGGATTCTAGTTGGATGTTGGCACCTGTGCAAGGATATTTGTAGAGTCTCTAGAAGTTAGGCAGTCTCATTGGCTTCTAGACGGTAGCAGTGTCTTTCAGGCTGAGGTTTTTGTGATCCTCGTGACGTTGGACTTGTTTCTGGGGCAGGAACAGAGAAACTGTCAGGCTGTCGCAATATATGCGGATAGTAAGGCGGCGTTAATGGAGTTGGTTGCTGAGTTGAAAGCAGCATCACGAAAGTTGGGGGCTGCTGTCAGATTGTACTGGGTCTTGGGCCACCAAGTGGTGGTGGGAAACGAAGTGCCTGATGAACTTGCCAGGTTTGGATTGTGGGTGGATTATGCAAGTGCTACGACGATAATGAGCCACTTCCCCCTGCGCTGGCTTTTAGGGAAGGTGGTGTTGAAGGCCCTGGCTGCGTTTCTTGAGAGGTCGAGGTATGTCTTAAGCAAGGGGGGCGTCTCGGATGTTTGGGGACTGCTGTTAGATTAAAGTGAGTCTAGGGCACAAATTGGGGGCAGGAAACGAGATGCCTGACGAACTGGCCACGTTTAAAGTGGGGGTGCTACGGCACTTGCTGAATCCGGTCCTTTCGGGCCATTGCGATCTCAAGTCGCTGACATTGCGATGGGCTCGAGATGTGGAGTATTTTTTTACAGAGTCTGTGGTGCTGCGGAATGGTTAGAGACGGTTAAGCATCTGCTTCCCAATTAGTAATGAAGAGGTGTGGGAAAATGTGCGATACCCCTACTCTCCCCCTTTCCCCCACGGAGTTGGGTGGTTCGAAGTAATCGAAATTTTGTGTGCTCTTTTATAGTAACTTAGCTATATGTGGATATCTGAAGGGGGCGGACCCTCCCCCTTACCCTAATTTTCAGAAACGCCAAATCTCGGAAATGGGTGGTGCGATTTAAGCCAAATTTTGTGTCCTATCTTATAGTAACTTACAAACAAAAATTTGGTATCCCAATTTTGGATGGGGTACCTAGGGGGGCGCCCCACCCCCAAAACCTACCATATATTAATATACACCAATCACGACGATATGGGACTCAAAAAAAAGGTATTACAGATTAGAAAACGAATCTGATATCCAATTGTCGGACTAAGTGTTTGGGGGACCACCCCAACCCCCAAAACACCCCCCAATTCGGACATATTTACCGATCATGGCAATATGGGACTCAAATGAAAGGTATTTGCGAGTAAAATACGAATCTGATATGCAAATTTGGGACCAAGTTTCTGGGGGTCCAGCCCTTCCCGAAAACACCCCCCAAACAGGACTTATTTACTGACCATGGCAATATGGAGCTCAAATTAAAGGTATTTGGGAGTATAATATGAATCTGATATCCAGATATGGAACCAAGCGTTTGAGGGCCGCCCATCCCCGATTTCATCCCCCAAAGAGGACAACTTGCGGCCATAGCAATATGGGGCTCAAATGAAAGGTCTTTGGAAGCAAATCATAAATCTGATATCAATACTCTAGAAAAGTGTCTATGGGGCCACCCCATCCCCATAACATCATCCAAATAGGAAGTTTTTGTTGATCATTGCAATATGAGTCTCAAATTAGAGGTTTTTTAGAGTAGAACACTGACATACATTTTCAAGACCCTCAGTGGCCGCCCCATCCCTCAAAACACCCTTCCAAACCAGACATATTTGCCGACTATGGAAATATGAATACGAATCTCATATCAACATAAGGAACCAACTATTTAGGAGAGGTCCCACCCCCATAACAACCCCCAAGTGGTCGTAGGACAATTTCGGGCTCAAAGAGAGTGGAGCACGATGATGACAGTTTTTAGGGCCCAACCCCCAAACCGGATATATTTGCTGATTATTGCAATAAGGGGCTCAAATGAAAGGTATTTGCGATTCGACGACGAAATTGATTTCCTATTTTGAGGGCAAATGTTTGGGCCCCTTAAGCCAATGGCAATATGTCTGGGGGACCACCCCACCCTCCAATACACCCTTAAATCGGACAACATATTTATTGACCATGGCAAAATGGGGCTCAGATGAAAGGTATTTGCGAGTAAAGCACGAAATTAATAACTACTTTCGGATATTCAGATGAAAATTTTGTTCCATATAATGTAAAAGAAGGCGCAGCGGCGCCGGACCTTTTCAGTTAGTTTTCTACAAAAATAAAATTTAAACTAATTTTTCTATAAAAATAAATTATTAACATCATTTTCTATTAAAATAAACTTTGACAAAATTTTTTTCAAATATAAAATTTTGGAAAATTTTTTCATAAAAATAAAACTTTGACAAATATTAAATTTTGGAAATTTTTTTTTAAAAATAATATTTTGAAAAAAAAATTCAAAATTTGGACAAAATTTTCTATGCAAACAATAGCTTTACAATATTTTCTATAGAAAAAAAACATTTGGAAAAAATTTCAATAACAATAAAATTTTTACAAAATTTTCTATAAAAATAGAAATTTGAAAACATTTTCTACAAAAATAAAAAGTTGAGAACATTTTCTATAAAAATCAGATTTTGAAAAAATTTTCTGTAAAAACGAAATTTATACAAAACATTTCTATAAAAACTAAAATGTTGATAAAATTTTCTATTAACACCAAATTTTTACAAAATTTTCTATAGAAATAAAATTTTAACAAAATAAAAATAAAATTTTGACAAAAGTTTTTATAGAAATAAAATGTTGACAAAATTCTCTACAGAAATAAAATTTAAAAAAAAAAAAAATATTATCTATAAAAATAAAATGTTGACAAAATATTTTATAAAAGCAAAATTTAATAAAATTTTATTAAAAATTTAATTTGGAAAAAAATTTTATTAAAGACTTAAACTTTCTATAGAAATAAGATATTGATGCAATTTTTTGTACAATAAAAATTTTATATTTTTTATAGAAATAAAGTTTTGATAAAAAAATATGTAATAAATTTTCAATAAAAATGAAATTTTGAAAAAAATTTTTACAAAAATAAAATTTTTACAAATTTTGTAAATGGTTCTATGAACGTTTTCTAAATGTATAACATTTTGCTTAAATTTTCTATAAAAAAGTATTTTGACAACATTTTGTACAGAAATAAAATTTTGAAAACTTTTTTTAAGGATAATATCAAAATTTTTTTTCGATTTATTTTTAAGAAAAAAAGCTTTACCATCTTAGCTGTTTGACCTTCTGTCCCTATTTCCCTTTGGTTGATCTAACAATACACATCATTATCTTATAGTTCGATCACTGTTTTGTTGCTTTTCATAGCATCTTTTGCTAATAAATTAACAACGACTCGACCATTATAGCCTTTCATGGTGTTCTTACGAAATGGCAGGCGATTCATCTGAGAAATACCTGCCATTATGGCCAGCTCTCATTACAGAAAACAATGAAAAAACACCAAATTTGTGCAGTTCTCCCTGGACCAACCATTCATTCAATCCACTTACCGCCGAGGCCAGGGAAAATGGTTACGTTCTGGCCTTTCTTGCTTTTGTTTTCTTATTTTCATTATTGACGGCGTCAACGTCATCATTCAAGCGTCTGCCATTAAGTCTCTGTTAATTATCGGTAAAAATTAAAATGGAAAAAAATCTGGCATGGTAAGTGCCATAATCCTCCTCAGGAGGTGTTGGTCGAAGTGGTAAGCCTTAAATGTGTCGAAATTTATTATTATTATGTAAATTATCCTTGAAGCGGTGAGAGCAGGCCACTTGAACGATTGCCTGCCTATTTTGTTGTTCACAGACAGCAGGGCGTTCTGCAGATTGAGAGAAGGCAAGGGGCATACCAATGGTTATGCCTTAATACTCGTAATAAGGATAATGAAATATTTCTATATTGTTTTCTCTTCGGCACAGCAAGTCGCATTTCACTGTTTACTCTCTTTCTCGCCTGGCAGGATATAAAAATATTTGTTTAACGGATATAAAGGATAACACTTTATAAGCTTTGTGCTGTTATTTTTGCTAATAAACAAAAGAAGATGATTTATAATAGCAAAAGTATACGAATGAAAAATGATGGCCATTTTTGAGATAGATGATGCGTTTCTTAAGGACGCACTATGAAGCATTTAAAGTTTTTTCCTAAAACAGTTTATTTGTCTGTTTCTAGAGGCATTTGGCCATTCGAGAAATAGAATGTGATGGTGGAGTCATAATAAAATAAAATAAAATAAAATAAAACAAAATAAAATAAAATAAAATAAAATAAAATAAAATAAAATAAAATAAAATAAAATAAAATAAAATAAAATAAAATAAAATAAAATAAAATAAAATAAAATAAAATAAAATAAAATAAAATAAAATAAAATAAAATAAAATAAAATAAAATAAAATAAAACAAAATAAAATAAAATAAAATAAAATAAATTAAAATTAAGTGAAATGAAATGGGATGGAATAAAATAAAACAAAATAAAATAAAATAAAATAAAATAAAATAAATTAAAATTAAGTGAAATGAAATGGGATGGCATGGGATGGAATGGGATGGAATGGAATGGAATGGAATGAAATAAATTAAAATAAAAAATAAAATAAAATAAAACTGAAATAAAATAAAATAAAATAAAGTGAAATGGAATGGGATGGAATGAAATGAAATGGAGTGAAGTGAAATTAAATGCAATGAAGCGAAATGAAATGGAATGGAATGGAGTGGAATGGAATGAAATTAAATAAAATGATAGGAAATGAAATGAAATAGAATGGAGTGAAATGAAATGAAATATAGTAAAATAAAATAAAAAAAATAAAATAAAGTTAAATAAAGTAAAATGACAGTAAAAGCTATAGAAGAAACGAAAAGGAAAACATAAATAAAATAAAACAAGTAAGCGCGTGCTAAGTTCGGCCGGGCCAAATCTTATATACCCTCCACCATGGATCGCGTTTGTCGAGTTCTATGCGCGGTATCTCTTTTTAGGCAAACAAGGAATATTGAATAAGAACTGCTATGCTATTGAAGCTATATCAAGTCATAGACCGATTCGGACCATAAATGAATGCTGAATATTGTAGAAGTCATTGTGTAATATTTCAGTTTATTCGGATAAGAATTGCGCCTTGTAGGGGCTCAAGAAGCAATATCGGGAGATAGGTTTATATAGGAGCTGTATCAAGCTATTGATCGATTCAGACCATATTAGACACATATGTTGAAGGTCATGACAGAAGCCGATGTACAAAATTTCAGCCAAATCGGATGAGAATTGCGCGTTCCAGCGGCTCAAGAAGTCAAGATCCCAGATTGGTTTATATGGCAGCTATATTAGGTTATGTACCGATTTGCACCATACTTAGCACAGTTATTGAAAGTCATAATAATATAATACAACATCTCATGCAAAATTTCAGCCAAATCGGATGAGAATTGCGGCGTCCAGCGGCTCAAGAGGTCTAGATCCAAGATTGGTTTATATGGCAGCTATATCAAAATATGGACCGATTTGAATAACACTTAGCGAAGTGGTTGGAAGTGATACCAAAACACCACGTGCAAAATTTTAGTCAAATTGGACGAGAACTGCGCCCTCTAGAGGTTTAAGAAGTCAAGACCCAAGATCGGTTTATATGGCAGCTATATCAAAACATGGACCGATTTGGCCCATTAACAATCCCAACCGACCTACACTGATAAAAAATATTTGTGGAAAATTTCAAGCGGCTAGCTTTACTCCTTCGAAAGTTAGCGTGCTTTCGACAGTCAAACGGACGGACGGACAGACGGACGGACAGACGGACGGACATGATTGACATAAAATATCACGAGCGAGTAGTTACAAACAGAATGACGAAAATAGTATACCCCCATCCTATGGTGGAGGATATAATAAAATAAAGTAAAATAATATAAAGTGAAATTAAATGGAATGGGATGGGATGGGATGGAATGAAATGAAATCAAACCAAATGAAATGAAGTTAAATGAAATGGAATGGAATGGAATGAAATGGATTGAAATGATATAAAATTAAATGAAATAAAGTGAAATGAAAATAAGTGAAATGAAATGGAATGAAATGAAATAGAATGAAATGAAAATGAATGAAATGAAATGAAATGAAATGGAATGAAATGAAATGAATTGAAATGAAGTGAAGCGAAATGGAATGGAATGGAATGGAATGGAATGAAATGAAATGAAATGAGATGAAATGAGAAGAGATGCAATGAAATGAAATGAAATATAGTTAAATAAAAAATAAAATTAAATTAAATTAAATAAAATAAAATGAAAGTTAAATCTATAGAAGAAACGAAAAGGAAAACATAAGTAAAATAAAAAAAAAATAGATAGTATGCTCGAATTTAATTTTCATCCAAAAATGTCGAATAAAACATTTTTATACCCTCCACCATAGGATTAATAATTCCTCATCTAATTTTCTCATTATGTTTGTAACTCCTCGAAATATTCGTCTAAGACCCCATAAATTATATATATTCTTGATCGTCATGATATTTTAAGTCGATCTAGCCATGTCCGTCCGTCTGTCTGTCGACAGCCCGCTAACTTTCGAAGGAGTAAAGCTATCCGCTTGAAATTTTGCACAAATACTTCTTATAAGGGTAGGTCGGTTGGGATTGTAAATGCGCCATATCGGTCCATGTTTTGATATAGCTGCCATATAAACCGATCTTGGATCAGTTCAGACTTCTTGACCCACTAGAGGGCGCAATTTCTATCCCATTTGGCTGAAATTTTGCATGAGATTTTTTTATAGTTTCTAACAACTGTGCCAATTGTGATTCAAATCAGTCCATAACCTGACATAGCTGTCATATAAACCGATCTGGGGTCTTGACTTCTTGACCGACTATAGGGCGCAATTTCTATTCGATTTGGCTGAAATTTTGTATGAGGTGTTTTATTATAACTTCCAACAACTGTGACAAATATGTTTCAAATCAGTCCATAACCTGATATAGCTGCCACATTAACCGATCTGGGATCTAGACTTCTTGAGCCTCTCGAGGGTGTAATTATTATCCGAATTGACTGAAATTTAGCATGAGATTTTTTTTAAGTTTCTGACAACTGTGCCAGTTGTGGTTCAAATCGGTCCATAACCTGATATAGCTGCCATACAAACCGATCTTGGATCTTGACTTCTTGAGGCTCAAGAGGGCGTAACTATGACAGAATAATTGTTCCACTAGCCGAGCGTAGAATAGCGTTCCAAGCGCCTCGATCTTCTACGCTCATTCTAAAATCTCTGACACCAAGTTTAGAGGTGTCTCCCACAACTTGATCTTTCCATTGGGCTTTTGGTCTTTCCAGTTTGCGTGTTCCACTGTGTTTGCCTTTAAAAGCTTGCTTGCGCTGGAGTTTCTTCATCCATTCTGACAACATGACCTAGCCAACGCAGCCGTTGTATTTTAATGCATGTAACTAAGCTATCGTCGTCATAGATCTCATACAGCTCGTGGTTCATACGTCGCCTATATTCTTCATTAACGCAAACTGGTCCATATATTTTACGAAGAATCTTTCTCTCAAATACTCCAAGCACTGCCTCATCTGCTTTCACAAGTACCCATGCTTCAGGACCATATAACAACACGGGTAGTATCAGTCTCCTGACCGTCAATATACGTGTCAAATATGGTCTGAATCGTTCTTCAGCCTGATACAGCTCCCCTATAAACCGATCTGCCTATTTTACTTTTTTAAGCCCCCAAAAGGCCCAATTCTTATTCGATTTCGTTGAAATTTTACACATAGACTTCTACTGTGGTCTCCAACACTCAATTCAATTAGCATGGCAATCCTTTTCTTTTATCCTTTGTTTGTCTAAAAAGAGATACCGAGAATTAACTCGACAAATGTGATCAATGGTGAAGGGTATATAAGATTCGGCCCGGCCGAACTTGGCACACTTGTTTTTTTTATGATTTTATCGTTCTAAGATTTTTCTTCTCGCAAATTTAAATTTCATTGTATTAAGTGGTCAACATTTAAAAGTTTCCTCTCACACAAATACACCTAGTCATTAAAACCCTAAACTACAGTTGTTTAGCACCATTAAAACTATAACCACTTTTTTAAGTGCTGAAATAACATCATTAGCCAATTAAAAAGGTATAACAAGTCTTTCAATTAGAAACCATGCATCATCTTAGGTTTATGCTAAAACGAATATCACGCTCATGGAGATATGGTATCGCATTGCATGACATCAAAAGGGGATACCTTTAAAGGGTCACAATGAACTCATAATTAAATCTAATAATGTGTGTTTCATAGAGAGTGTTTGTGGGTGAATAAACCCTATTGAGTTACTTTATGTGTGCTTCTGCTTCTGTGTGTGTTAATTCTGCTGCTGTTTTGGAATGTGAAAACTATCCGCATCTCAAATATGTACAAACACTTGTAGTGACACCCACCGGAAAGCCTTACTCCATGCGGGCGCATATGATTAAGGTTAAGGATTGCCTTAAATAAGTTCTAAAATTTTATTTCTATAGAAAACTTTGTCTTTTATTTGACAAAAAATTACAAAAAAAGGAGGGATTGAGTCTTGAAGAAAAAAAATTGCCAGTTTCTCAGACAAGACAGGGCTCGTTTCGATCTCTCCTTTGGATGTTGCATTCGCTTGGTCATTAAGCTCGACTTGGAAAACAATGAAACAAAAATTGACTCGCCTTTTCACCAAACAGGTGAAAAAGACAATAGTACACCCTGAGCACGGTGAACTTAGAAAAACTGCTTTCAATATTGTTGTTTCTAAATGGAAGATGAATAGCTCGTCTCCAAAACAAAATCCACCACATGTGTGGTAGTCATGTTAATGTCGGCAGGCGGCGCTTGCCACGTTCACAAGGGAATAAAATGAATACAAAGGCCATAGAGGGCAGTTGGAGTTTGTTTGAGGAGATATTGCTCAGTGAAAAAGCTTACAGCGAACAGTCTGGTGGTAGTAGTTGAGATTTCACATAGGATTTGTGCTTATGATCTCAACTAAAAGTACTACGAACAACAGGCTGTGAACTGTAGGCCGGTCAGACGGACGGACATAGTTCACGATGGTGCCGATGAGATAATGAAACCCAATTATCGAAACGCGTCCACCAGTGCGGTGACATGTGTCCTGCCTTGTCTGAGGAACTGGCAATTTCTTTTCTTCAAGACTCATTTCACAATCTCTCCTTTGGATGTCGCATTCGCTTGGTCATTAAGCTCGACAGTGCATTGCGTTGGCGAATTTCTATAGCCATTCGACAACGCAATGCACTGGATTCATAGAGGACATCCTCTGTGTGTTGGTTGATTGGACAAAAAAAAAAATATTGATATCTTCCGGAAATAAGTTCAGTTTGGGTGCATTAGGGTTTATCCACAAACTCTTGGCCCCAAAACAGTACTCCTTTTCTACTCTCAAATGCCTTTCATCTGAGTCCCATATCGTCATGATGAGTCAAATAACCTATTTGATGTGATTTAAGGTTAAGCGCCACCTACCTTACAACAAATGCCAATGTAATTTTGGGAAAACCACCCATTGCATGAAGTTTTGTACCATATTCCGATCGGTCCACTTTGGATGATGTTTTTAGGGTAAGGGGGAGGCAGCGCCCCTTTCTAGTAGAAAAACAAGTACGAGAGTGCTAAGTTCGGCCGGGCCGAATCTTGGGAACCCACCACCATGGATTCTGCTAAAATATATTATCGACCGAATTGGACCGTACTAGGCGCAATTGTTGAGAGTCATAACAGACCCCTAAATGCAAAATTTCAGCCAAATCGGATAAAAATCGCGGCTTATAAGACTCAAGAAGTCAAATCGGGAGATGATGTTCTTGACCGATTTGAACCGTAATTGGCTCAGTTGTAAGGAGTCATAACAGAACACCACGTACAAAATTTCAGCCAAATCGTATGAAAAATGCTACTTCCAGGGGTTCAATCAAATTGGGAGATCGGTTTATATGGGAGCTGTATCGGGTTATAGACCGATTTGAACCGTATTTGGCTCCGTGGTTGGTAGTCATAACAGAACACCACGTACAAAATTTCAGCCAAATCGGATGAAAATTGCGACTTCCAGGAGCTCAAGAAGTCAAATCACGAGATCGGTTTATATGGGATCTATAACAGGTTATACACAAATTTAAACTGTACTTACCACAGTTGTTGGAAGTCAAAATAAAACTCTACGTGTAAAATTTCAGCCAAAGCGGATGAAAATTTCGGCTTCCAGGGGCCGAACTTGGCTCCGTGGTTGGGAGTCATAACATAATACTATATGCACAATTTCAGCCAAATCGGACAAAAATTTCGGCTTCCAGGGGCTCAGGAAGTCAAATGGGGGGATCGGTTTATATGAGAGCTATATCCAAATCTGAACCGATTCGGCCCATTTGCAATCCCCAACGACCTACATCAATATCAAGTATCTGTGCAAAATTCCAAGCGGCTACCTCTACGCGTTCGACTGCTATCGTGATTTCGACAGACGACCGGAACGACGGACATGGCTAGTTCGTATCAGAATTTCGAAACGATCAAGAATATATATACTTTATGGGATCCTAGATCAATATTTCGAGATGTTACAAACAGAATGACTAGATTAGTACAGCCCCATATTTTCTTACAGATCAAACTACACAATCTGTGAAGATGTCGAGAAAAACGGTTCTGCCATTTTTGAAAGAAACAAACCGAGTCCCATATAGCCGTGATTGGCTAATATGCCCATTGGGGGGTTTTGGGGGGGTGGGATGTCCTCCTTTATTTCGACCTAATTTTTTATGCCAGATTTGTAATCTACTCCCGAATACCTATCATTTTAGCCCCATATTGATATTCTTTTAGAAGTTTTGGGGTTATGGCGACTTCCTGGGTACTAGACCCAATTTTTAATGTCATACTCCTATTCTACTCTTCAATACCTTTCATTTGATATGCATATTGGCCTTATCGATCCGCTTTTGGTTTCGGGTGGTGTTTTTGGGGTAACGGGGGAGGGTCCGCCCACTTCCGATATCAACAAATTATAAAACCTATTCCTTCTTTCTGACCATATTCGTAATCTACTCCCGAATAACTATCATTTGGGTCCCATATTATCATGGTAATCCAATAGACCTATTTTAGACGTTTTTAAGATTGGGGCGGCCCCCCAGTTACTTGGACCTAATTTTTAATATGAAATTCAAAGTCAACTCTTGAATACCTTTCATTTGCGTCCCATATTGTCCTGATCGGTATACTTTTATTTTTGGGTAGTACTTTTAGGGTAAGGGGGAGGGTCCGCCCCCCTTCCGATACCAACAAATTATAAAACCTATTCCTTCTTCCTGACCATATTCGTAATCTACTCCCGAATAACTATCATTTGGGTCCCATATTATCATGCTCATCCAATAGACCAATTTTAGACGGTTTAAGGATTGGGGCGGCCCCCCAGTTACTTGGATCTAACTTTTAATATGAAATTCAAAGTCTACTCTTGAATACCTTTCATTTAAGTCCCATATTGTCCTGATCGGTACACTTTTATTTTTGGGTAGTACTTTTAGGGTAAGGGGGAGGGTCCGCCCCCTTTCCGATATCAACAAATTATAAAACCTATTCCTTCTTCCTGACCATATTCGTAATTTACTCCCGAATAACTATCATTTGGGTCCCATATTTTTATGCTCATCCAATAGACCTATTATAGGCCACAACAACAAAATTCATTTTTAGATTTTGTCAATTTCTTTTTTTATAGATATGGCAACTCTGTTTACTAGTATCACATTAACAGCAGGTGATATTATAATTAATTCTATTCCATTTTCCTCCTCTCTTCCTCTTTGGTATATTTCGTTTGAAATATTTGCTTCAGTTTGTTGGCGTTGGAATTTTAGTTTGTTTTCGCTTGAGGACTTTGAATTTGCTTCGTACTTAGTGTAATCCAATTCCTTTGTGTATTTCCCAAAAAGGCTTAAATGAAATAAATAATTCATTATTATTTTTTTGTTGTTGTTTGCTGCTTTCAGTCTGAAGGGAAACCACAACGAAGGTCAATGTGAAAACTTGGCATGAACAGTGAGAGAAAAGTCTGTTTCCTGTGATGGTCCTTTCGCTGTTAATGAACTTTAACAAGATGAACACTTTTCCCCCCAAAAACTCAGTGAGACACTTTCAGTCAAATTTAAAGAGTTCTGACCTTTTTTTGAGTAGAATAATTTCCTTTGAATCGAAGCAGAGGTTTATGGAGTATTTATTTGTTTGCCCTATATACGCTGTCAGTATAACTAGAAGCATTACCTGGATATCTTGAAGATTTGATTTATTGATCTCACAATTCATAGATTGGGACATGTTCCAGATAACTGGATATGGTGGATCTTAGACTTGAACTCTGGCTTTTTGGACATTTGGAAAAATTATTTTTCAAAGTTTTGTTAATTTGAGTTTCACCTTCAATAAAACTTAGATGTACCTCCTATTTGCCCTTTAAAGTCTTTCTAAAAAAAAATATATATATATATATGGAACACTTTATAAAACGTCCCTTAGACAGCCACCCTCTGGGGAATGTGATTGACACAAAAATATTGATTGAATTTTGCTCCTTTTCTTGAAATATGAACTTTGAACTTTTTATTGTTCGATTTCTTTTTTCTTTCTTTTAAACCAAATCAATTTCATTGCTTGCTTTAAAAGTGAGGGAAGATACCAAAAAAATACATATATTGATTGTTACTACGCATCACACAACATATGGCATATTCCTCTCTCTTCCCCCCCCCCCCACCTCCCCCATAAAACCCCAAATGCATTGAAAAAGGAATTTTGCCATTATTTGAATGATAATCAATGGTTGATATGCAACATCTGCCATCACAGCGAAAGAACCAACATGAAACCATGGATGTAGTGCTTATGAGTGGTGGCAAAAACAAGGAAAAACGGAATATCTTGTGGTCTTAGAGGGTGGTTGGCATTCCTTTGTCAAGTTGCTACCTTGTTTGAACTGCCTTTTAGTGCGTATGAAGTTATATGACACCTTAAGAGGCTTTGAGTAGGCTTTTCTTTATTAATTTTCACTTCTCCGTATTCAGTTTCAATTTCTCTTTAAGTATTGAAGAAAAACGTTTTTTTTTTCTTTAAAACAAGAGTGACGCTTTGTGTTTTTTGCGAAAATGCGAGAGGTGTTTAGAAGTTTATGGTAAAAAACTAAAAATAGCTAAGCCAATAGCCATGGCAAGCTTTAATGAGAATTATGCCAAAAATATGGTGAGGACACTTTGCCCTGAATCCGCATTCAGGGTGAATTCGTGCCATTGTAGCCTATAACGCTGAACGCGTTCGAATCCTGGCGAGAACATCGGACAAAGTGGTCATTTAAAAAATTTTTCCCAAAAGGGTGTCGCACTGCGGGACGCCATTCGGACTCGGCTATACAAAGAGTCCCTTATCATTGAGTTTAAACTTGAATCGGAAAGCACTCATTGATGTGCAATCTAAATTTGTATGCCAGATTTGAAATCTACTTCCGAATACCTTTCATTTGAGCCCCATATTGAAATGAATGTCGAATATGTGTGTATGGGGAGTTTTGGGGTTGGGGCCCGATGGGTACTTAGACTCAAATTTTAATACCATATTCGCATTCTACTCTCCAATACCTTTCATTTGATACCGATATTGTCCCCATTGGTCCACTTTTGATTTTGGGTTGTGTTTTTGGCATAAGGGGGAGGGTCCGTCCCCCTCCCGATACTGGAAAATTACATTACTTATGTTTCCTTCCAGACCAACCAACACAATATGCGAAAATTTCGAGAAAATCGGTTATGCCGTTTTTTAGTCGATACGGTACAAACAAACCGAGTTCCTCATATCCGTTATTGGGTAATGCCCCTATTTTGGGCGTTTTTGTGGGGGTGGGATGACCCCCAACACTTCGACATAAATTTGTATGCCAGATTCGTAATCTACTCCCGCATACTTTTTATTTGATACCCATATTGTCCTTATCGGTCCACTTTTGATTTTAGGTGGTGTTTTTGGGGTAACGGTGGAGGGCCCGCCCCCTTCCGTTATCAATAAATTAAAAAGCCTATTCCTACTTCCTGACCATATTCGTAATCTATTCCCGAATATCTTTCATTTGAGTCCCATATTGTCATGATCGTCCAGAAAACCTATTTTAAGGGGTTTTGGGGCTGGGGCGACCCCCAGGTACTGGGACTCAAATTTTATTATGAAATGCGTACTCTACTCTTGAATACCTTTCATTTGAATCCCGTACTGTCCCGATCGGTCAACTTTTATTTTTGGGTAGTACTTTTGGGGTAAGGGGGAGGGTCCGTCCCCTTTCGATATCAACAAATTATAAAGCCTATTTCTTTTTCCTGACTATTTTCGTAATCTACTACAGAAAACCTTTTGTTTGAGTCCCATATTGTTATACTCGTCAAATAAACCTATTTTATGGTGTTTTGAGATTGGGGCGGCCCATAGTTACATGGACTCCTGAAATCAAAAAATTATATAGCCTATATTTCCATCCAGACCAACCTACATAATCTGTGAAAATTTCAAGGTAATCGGTTCAGCTGTTTTCGAGTCTATACGGAACAATCAAACAAACCGACAAACAAAGAAACAAACAAACACAAATTCATTCATATAAGATTTTCCGAAAATTTGCTATTTTTGAGCCTGGGAATTGGACCAAATTTTTATATACTTTACTGTGAGTCCCATCTTATCCCGTTCGGTGTACATGTTCATTTGGTGCACAATTTTGGAGTGAGGGACCAGAGAATGGATACTAAATGGTCCCGATCAGCCTATATATCCGTTTGGAGGTAATTTTTGGTGATATTTGGAACTTGACCTCAAATTTGTATGTTGGTTTTAAATTCAACTTCCAATTATCTTTCATTTGCTACCCCAATGGGTAAATATTTAATTTCTGGGCGGTTTTTATGGATGGGACGGGCTCACCGTTACTTGGGGTCAAATTGTTAAATCAAATTCATTCTCTACCCTAAATAACTTTCTATTGCTACCCACATTGTCCCAATCAGTAAACATGTCCGTTAGGGTCAGTTTTGGGGTAGGGCGTCCCTCACTGTATGTATGAGTATTTGACCCTAAAATTTTATACCTGTTTTGTGTTTTTGAGTAACCGTAATGTGGCATACACAATTTTACATAAATCGATGCACCCAACTCCGAGATCTGCCATTTTTGAAAATTTTTGGTTATGGGGAAGCTCCGCCCGCCCCCTCGCGGATATCATAAAATGAAGTACCCTATTATCATCGGAGCTAAACCCAACCATCTGGTAAAATTTCATGAGAATCGGTGGAGCCGTTTTTGAGTTTATTCGGAACAAACAAAGCGCAACACTTTAATTTTTATATAATATAAGCTTAACCCCGCCCGCTCTGCTCCATTAGCACCACTCAAAAGATAAGTTTCTTAATTACTACTAAATGTATCTTCCCAGTACAATTTGTTAAATTGCTACCAAAGACCTTTCATTGAACCCCATACAGCCATGATTGACAAATATTCACATTATGGAAGGTGTTTTGAGGGGAAGGCAACTTCATAACACTTGAACTTAATTTTTAATACCATATTCGTAATCTACTCCAGAATTTTTTTTATTTGAGACGGTTTTGGTTGTGTGCCGGCCCCTTGGTTATAACACCCAATTTTTGATATTCGATGATTCGATAATCATATTTGTACTCTACTCTCCAATACCTTTCATTGGGGTTCCATGTTGTTCCGATCCGTCCATTTTTATTTTGGGCGGTACTTTTGGTGCGGTTATGGACTTGGCCGGTGCCCTAAATACTTGGATTAAATTTTTAGCATCATATTCGCATTCTACTCCCAAGTACCTTTCATTTGAGTCCCATATTGTCCCGATCGGTCCACTTTCTATTTTGGGCGGTACTCTTGGGGCGATGCCCTAGGTATTTGCATCCAATTTTGACACCTTCTCCCGAAATCCTTCCGTTTGTGTCCCATATTGTCTCGATCGGTCCACTGTGATTTCTGGCTGTACTTTTGGGGCAGTTTTGGGCTTGCGATGGCTTCCTACTCCCTTCAAATCCCAAATACCATTTATTTGAGTCCCATATTGTCCCGATCGGTCCACTTTTGGTTTTGGGCTGTTTTGTGCCTGGGGCGGCTTCCTAGGTACATGGACCCAATTTTTTAAAAACATATTCCTATTAAATTACCAAATACCTTTCATTTGAGACCTATATTGTCCCAATCGGTAAATATGTCCTACTCGGTGGTTTTGGGGGGAGGCCCCCTCAGAAACCAAGGAATACATTTTTATGTCAATTTGCACTTTACATTTAAATACCTTTCATTTGATACCATTATTGCCCAAAACGGTTGTTGTTGTTGTAGCAGTGTGTACACTGAGGCGGCAGCCCATGCCGATGAAGAACTCCATCGATACGGTACGTACATCCGGCTGGCATGGGAATACCCAAAACGATAAAAGTGTCCGTTCGGTTGGGTTTTAAAATGGGACGTCCCCCCAGTTTGGTTGATCCAAAATTTTATAACAATTTTGTGATTTATAATAAGGGGGCATAGAAAATTGCGCTTAAATCGATGCTCGCACCTACGAGATCTGGCGTGTTTGAAAATTATGGTAGGGGAATGGTCCGCCCCCTCTTGAATATAACAAAATGAAGCACCTTATTCTCACCAGGGTCAAAACTTTACCATCTGTGAAAATTGGTTCAGCCGTTATTGAGTCTATTCGGAACAAACAAAGTGGAACTCCTTCATCTAATTTATAATAGATTTGCTATTTATAGGAAATTCTTTAAAATATTATTATTTATAGAAAATTTTCTGAAAATTTGTTATTGACAGAAAATTGTTGAAAAATTAGCTATTGATAGGATTTGTGGAATACATCGGCAATTCTTTTTGCATTAAAGAATGGTAAGCAGACTGATTTATTATCTTTTTATTAACTTAAAAGTAAACAACAAATCAATGATCTATAGAATAGTCTATTTTTAAAGCATACATCTAGGCAATACATTTCATATTGAAAATTAAGCATATACTAAGGGTCCAAACCTAGCCCAGGGCCAAATTTTGTAATAGGGAGATGTTTCCAATTCTAAGCATGACATAATATGTGATCCTCGACTTTTTTATGTTATCGCATGCATTCCAAAAAACGAATTTTGACTACACACTTTTTTGAAAAAGGAAACTTTTGCCAATGTTTTTTTGCAATCTTTTATCTTTCTATTGGTTGTTAACTTATTTCTCCTTCTGGTAACTAATTAAATTGCTTCCCTTGACAGTTCTCGGTGTTGGTCTTTGTGATTCTTCTAAGCCTTGAAACCTAAAACATACCGCCATACCTTTGCAACATTGCCACGTATGGGTGACAGGCAGTATGTTACTTCTCTGGTGAAAGAACCTCAGTCAGCCACAGGGAACTAATGGGATTACTAAAATGCCTGTGTAAAATTTATGAATAACCAAGTCAATGTCTTTCTCCGGTGGCTGTGAATTGCTTTTGACGGTAACTGTGTCAACCAAATTTAAGCACAAAAAAAAGTTAAACAATATACCACCCACACAGTCTTGGGATAAGAGAATGTGAAACAAAAAGAAAGAAGTTGAAAATTTTAAACAATAAATTGAATTTGCAATAATTTCTAACTCTTAAAGCACTAAAGCACATTTTAGTACAATTTGTAATATATTAATGTAATGATTGCTACATATAAAATTTACAATAAATAGCAAATTTTTCAAAAATTTGCTATTTATAGTAAACTAGTCGAACCGGGCCCGCTCCGCTCCGCATTCTATAACTCTCTCATATCTTTTTAGGGTGGGGACACTTCGCCCTGAATGCGGATATCGAAATCGTGTCTTTTAAAGTAAATTTACTCAAAAATATCTTTTTATTATCTAATTTCGCTGAAATTTCGCCCCCTTACATTGTGACGACTTCCAACATAGCACATGTCAAGTATGTTGAAGGGTTTATCAGACCATAATGGAGGGTATAACAGATTCGGCCCCGCCATAGAATATTTTCAATTGTATTAACTGTAGAAATACTTTGAACTTGTTACATCTTTTATAACGGACCCAACTTACCTCCTAAAACTATGCTACGGAAAGTAAAACCACAAATGCCTAGCTGTTAGACCACACATGAAACACAATAGGAATTCTCTGTTACTAAATCTTAATTTCTCCTTAGCTTGCGGTCTTTGTGTAAATTCAATTACTTGTTTACTAATAAATCTATTTGCTAATAGTTTCTGTTTCGAATTAAAAGACCAAACTAGTTTGGTTTCCTTTGTTGTTTCCTTGCAAAAGGACAAAATGGAGTCATTATTTCCAATCAAGCAAAAATTTAATCCAATGCTTGTTGTGGCTTCTTATGGTCTCTTCACTTAAATCCTTAAATGAAGTGAGATTGTGATAAATGTCCCTTTTCTGGTTCTAAGATGGTATATTCTCATTTGTATTTAACAGTAGCGGGGGTGGGGCTAGGGATTTTCGTCAGCACAAGTATTTGGAAGGACATTCTGGTGAATGGTTTGTATTCATTGCAAGTGGAGGATTGAAGTGGAGATAGGGCAGATGGTATGAGAATGATTTATAGTTAAATTCAATGAACTTGGTTTAATTGCTTGGTCTTGTAATACATTTTAAATTACATTGAACAATGGATTTATCTGTTATATGATATTTCCAGTTAGTATAGCATACCCTTAGGGATTAATTAATTTTAAATTAAGTAGACTTTTGTGGACAGACATTTACCTAAATACAATTGCAAATGAGAACTTTATTGTATATTGGCAATTAACTAGAAAAATAATCAAAAACGGGTTAAAACAAGGCATTAAGAAAAAGAAAAAAAATTGAAAATAAACAAAAATTAACTAAAGTTCATATACCTACGATAAATGTTTTTAAAAACGTTATAAAGTTTACTAAACCAAATCATAATTAATTTTAAAATCTTGGCTAAAGGGATGATAAATTAGTATCAACATCCCATTATTATTTCAGTGCTATAAATTTTTATGCTCCTGAAAGCATGCTACACTTTTTCCATGAAATGAAAACCCCTTAGAAATAAATGTAAATCACTCAAAACAAAACTCTCGCACCATTTAAAAATTAATATCTACAAATGATTTAATTTTTACAAAACCTAGCAAAAACTTCGATCAAATTGGCCACTTTTCTAATAAAATTTCAATGGGCTTTATTTGGCATTTGCTCAACTAATGATGCTTGTAATGTCCCCTGAATAAAATAAAAAAAGACACATCGATTTAATTCAATTGTGCGGAAATTCCCCTGCATGCACCAAATGATTTGATATCAAAAAATAGAATAGAATTTTGTACTCTTCATTGTAAGATTGCTTAGTTTAGTTTCCTTACTTCCTCGGGGAAGGAGAAGAAAGAAATGAACATCCTTGGTTGTGTTTGGTTCTTTTTTTCATTTTTAAGCCATATTTTGGACTAGACAAAAGCTATCACTTGTAACACCAAATGTTGTTGCTGCTCCAAGAGGATATTAGCCTTAACAATTTATTAAAAACACAAAAAGCCTATGGACAAGCTCAACCCAAATGACCCAACCAATCAACCACACTGTCATTGGCATTTGGTAAACGGTCTACCCACCAAGCGAAAAGCAGACAATAGGGATTATGGAGTTATAATCAAAAAGAGCAAGACTAAGGCAGCAATGGACCACAATGAATGTCACATTAAGGGAAACAACACTGAGAAACGAAAATGTAGGCTGATGCTTTGTTGTTATGCGAACAACGACCTTTAAATGATCACAAAGAAAAACCAAAAGAATACCCAAAATGACACAATTATTATTAAATAGCTTAAAGTCTAGGGCACAGTGATTTTCACTTCGAAAAATTCAGCCTGGCCGAATAAGGTTTTCCTATGGGAAAAGTTTAATTCAGCCTGGCTGAATAAGGTTTTCCCATGGGAAAAATTTAATTCAGCCTGGCTGAAAAAGGTTTTCCCATGGGAAAACTTTAATTCAACCTGGCTGAATAAGGTTTTCCTATGGGAAAACTTTAATCCAGCCTGGCTGAATAACGTTTTCCTATGAAAAAACTGTAATTCAGCTTGACTGAATAAGGTTTACCTATGGGAAAACTTTAATTCAGCCTGGCTGAATAAGGTTTTCCTATGGGAAAACTTTAATTCAGCCTGGCTGAATAAGGTTTTCCTATGGGAAAACTTTAATTCAGCCTGGCTGAATAAGGTTTTCCTATGGGAAAACTTTAATTCAGCCTGGCTGAATAAGGTTTTCCTATGGGAAAACTTTAATTCAGCCTGGCTGAATAAGGTTTTCCTATGGGAAAACTTTAATTCAGCCTGGCTGAATAAGGTTTTTCTATGGGAAAACTTTAATTCAGCCTGGCTGAGTAAGGTTTTCCTATGGGAAAACTTTAATTCAGCCTGGCTGAATAAGGTTTTCCTATGGGAAAACTTTAATTCAGCCTGGGCGAATAAGATTTTCCTATGGGAAAACTTTAATTCAGCCTGGCTGAATAAGGTTTTCCTATGGGAAAACTTTAATTCAGCCTGGCTGAATAAGGTTTTCCTATGGGAAAACTTTAATTCAGCCTGGGCGAATAAGATTTTCCTATGGGAAAACTTTAATTCAGCCTGGCTGAATAAGGTTTTCCTATGGGAAAACTTTAATTCAGCCTGGCTGAATAAGGTTTTCCTATGGGAAAACTTTAATTCAGCCTGGCTGAATAAGGTTTTCCTATGGGAAAACTTTAATTCAGCCTGGCTGAATAAGGTTTTCCTATGGGAAAACTTTAATTCAGCCTGGCTGAATAAGGTTTTCCTATTAGAAAACTTTAATTCAGCCAGGCTGAATAAGGTTTTCCTATGGGGAAACTTTAATTCAGCCTCGCTGAATAAGGTTTTCCTATGGGAAAACTTTAATTCAGCCTGGCTGAATAAGTTTTTCCTATGGGAAAACTTTAATTCAGCCTGGCTGAATAAGGTTTTCGTATGGAAAAAAACACAAAAACCAGAAAACCACTGTTGGGTTATCATTTCCTTGAATTAAGAAGAATCTCAATCTATTTTTCCCAAGGGCAAAAAAGTAAACTTTTATGCTTGGCTAGTCAATGCCTAATGTCAGCCCTTGCCTTTAGCTACAAACCTTTTCTACCGTTTTTTGCATTTAATAAAGTGTTGCCCAACCCACAGGGAACAAAATCATAGACCCCAACATTCGACAAGAAAAAAAATATGTATAAAACCAAAGCCGTGACATTTGGTGTTAAACCCGGCCTCCCAAAGGGTTACAAATAAAAGAAAAACAAAGGCTAGACTCAAATTAAAAGAAATGCAAATAAGCCATTTTGAACGCATTATGCCTTTTTCATATGTATTTTCGAGACAAACAAAAAAAAAAAGCAATGTGAAAAACATGAGGTTTTACTGGGATTTTTATGTTAACTCTAATAAACATTCAGGATGACCATTATTTTAGGCCTTTTCGATGTTGAGCACATTTAGCTACTATGCTCCTTAATGTGAGTGTTTCTAGGGGAAAAGCGATTTTCTTATGTAAGTTTTAAGCTACTTAAGAGATTTTTGTCTACTTGACAAAACGTAAGAACTAAATTTCACTTTCGCTTTGCTGCCAGTTTTCAATGTCAAGTACTTAAATATCAATCAAGTTGAAAGAAATATTCAATAAATATGTGTAATGGAAAATAATTTTAAATATAAGCCTAAAAGTAGGCAGTAATTTTCAAATGAGGGGAACCAAACATAGAAATTTGATACTAATTCTTAGTGACACTGACATATGTCCTGCTAGGAATCGAAGCGAAATATGAGGCATACAATTCCCGAATATTCGTTTTAGATTTATCCTAAAAGTAGGCAGTACTTTCTAAAAGAAACTAAGCAAAATAGGCAATTATTCTCTTTTTCTCTGAAAATTAAGCGATTCGTAGAAGCATATGCCATGGGAAGCCAAAAGAAATATCTAAAATTTGTTTCATATCATATTAAAGAAATAAAACCATAAAATCCATAAAAAGTGTTTTAATTTAAATTTTCTATGAAAATAAATTTGGGCTCAACTAGTATTTAAGAGCAATTATGAATGCATAGAATTTCACATACAGCATTTTCAACATTTTGCCAGCACAGCACTTATTTGAATAAAGTATGAGAATATTTTAACGATTTCTAAAGCCACAAAATTTACAATTTCATTGCTCTTGTTTCTAATTAAAAAAAAAATACATATCCTTTAAGCCGCCTGTACAAATAAACTGAGAAAAAAGCTCATATTCCAATTATACATTCATGCTGATTGCCAGACACAAGTCAATCAACAAATAATGGAAAGAGGGAATGTATATGTATGCATTCTGCGGGAAAACACATTTTCAAAATAATGTTGCCTGCATGTAGGCGTTTCGTGTTTGGAGTAAGGTAATAAAAAAAGTTTGCTGAACCCTGTCTTTCATCATTTAAAATATGTCATAATTGGATGTTAAATTTAAATGACAATAGAAACAATTTGTTTAGGTACACCCAAAAGTATGCTACAGCAAATTATGTATAATAAGCCCAACAATATACTTTTTTATAAATGAAACATTTTCACAAAATTACCGATAAATAGCAAATTTTCAGAAAATTTACTATAAATGGCAAATTCGCAGAAAATTTGCTCTAAATGTCGAATTTTTAAAAAAATTTATTATAAATAGCAAATTCTCAGAAAATTTACTCTTAATAGAAAATGTTTAGAAAATGTGACGGACGAGAGTTCACACTACAGTCCCGTCCAAAGACGGGAGTCTGAACCCCGGTCACCCTGTGGCTGTCGAAGGAGGCGAAGCACCTAGGCATAGTCCTCGATTCGAGGAACACCGAGGAAAGAAGCCGTAAGGCACTTTGCGCTTTTTACTCCTGCAGGAGGAGGTTCGGTAGGAAGTGGGTGATGATTTATTGGTTGTATCTTATATCTACGCGTAAAGAGCACCAACTCCGTCTTTCCTGGGTTGGTCCTCAACCCATTTCTGGTAGCCCATCGCGACAACCTCCTCAGTGACCCTTCCATGATCTCGCTGATCGTCGACAGAAACTTGTCTCGGACCAGCAGCACGACTTTGTCCGCATAAGCGATAATCCTTGTGCCGTCCCCACCGACATTCATTAGGATTTCTTAACCACCGCTTTAAATTTTTTCTGATGTCCTCGCCAGGATTCGAAAACAGGCATTCAGCGTCATGGACGAACAAAGGCTATAGTGACACGAAATCGACATCTACATTCAGGGGGAAGTTTCCTCACCCTAAAAAGATATTAGAGAGTTAAGAAAGGCTTAGCGGAGCGAGCCCGGATCGGCTAGTTTACTAAAAATAGCTAATTTTTTTCAAAATTTGCTAAACCTAACAAATTTTCGCAAATGATGCGATAAATAGAAAAATTTTGCAAAATTTACTGTACTAAACAAATTTGTTATAATTTTTTTTAGCAATAACTAGTTTTCCTGTTTTTGTTTGTTTCTTTTTTGAGGCGAGCTCAATAATCGGAAATTTTTTTGGCAAGCCATAGAGAGCAACACACACCAACCACTATGCGACGCGTTTCGTCTTTAGTTAGAATACTTTTAGCTATATTATGTGTGATGGCTTCAAGGGCCAGGCGTTGGTATGTTGTATTTGAATTGTATTTATTGCGAAAACGCCTCTATGATACAATTACCACGCTCGACAACCCTGTCTATAAGCTGTTCTTTTTCCCAATGCATGTGTTTTTGTGTAATGACAGATTTTTTCTGCGACAATTACACTGCTTCCATGGTACACATGATTCTGTGCATCTGTTGGAAGTTGTATTGATGGCTTCGAACGCTAGACAACGGCAACAGCTCTCGCTGTTGCTCCGTGTGCCCAGACAAATTATCGATACACGCAACATTTGATATTTTTTATACAATTTCCACATTATTCACGCTCGACAACCCTGTCTATTAGCTTTACTTTTTCCCAATGCATGTGTTTTTGTGTAATGACAGACTTTTTTTCTGCGACAGTTACACTACTTCCATGGTGGACATGGTTCTGTGCATCTGTTGGAAATTGTATACATGGCTTTGAAAGCTAGACAACGGCAACCGCTCTCGCTGTTGCCCCGTGTGTCCAGGTTCCAATTCCGACCGGGCTCTGCCAAATTTTTTATATTTTCAAGTTTTTTGCTCTTTCGAGGCGAATTCAATGAATGGAGATTTTCTTTGAAAATGGAAAAGGAAAGCCAGAGATAGCAACGCACACCAACCACTATGGGATGCGTTTCGTCTTTGGTTGGTGTGCGTTGCTATCTCTGGATTTTCCTTTTTACAAAATTTTTTGAAAATTTACTGTAAATAGCTAATCTTCGAAATATTTACTAAAAAATCTATTTTATAGAGAAAAAAAGACACGAGTTTAAAATAAATCTCCAACATATGCCTGTAAATGTTTGATTTCCTTAATTTTAAATTCTTGTGTAGCAGCTTTTTTCCCCTTATACGAAAATTGTTTCAAATCTTTTGAACTTCCCATTACATGTTTGCTTTACTTTCATAAATAACATTTGTTATCGGTCAAACCTTTTATTTTGCCTTTTCAAAGTATGTCCAATTGCCACTTTTAGATTTCAGTTCACAGATTTATTGATGAGTAAGTATAACCAATGGGTACGTGCAATAGAGTATAAAAGATGCCTTATTAATTAGATTTAATCACTGGACAATAGTAGCTTTAAGAATTATTTAAGAATTATGAACATTTGGGTAAGCATATTATTCCACAGCGTAAATAGCTTCTTGCTTTTTGTTATTTATTTTTGGGTTACAAGGTAAGTATGTAGGTAGGTATATTTATATGTAGGTAAGTATATAGGTAGGTAAATAACACATGGGGTAAGTGCAATTCTAGATTAGTTTTTTCTTTTCCAGGTATTTATGTATAAATTCATTTAGTTAAGAGGTAAGTATTTTGTGTTCTTTTCTTTATTCACATGTATTTGTCTTTAACTTTTGTTTCAGGTTTTTATGTACTCTTTTTTTTGACACCACTGTATGTTTAGATTGTTTTTTGTATACACATTTGACTTGATTTCTCTACTTTTTATAAAATGTACAAAATTTCTTTTTTCTTCACTTGTCACGGTGTGGTCGAGTTAAAGGGCGCAAACATAATAAAAAATAATGACGTAGCCGTCGTCACTGCAGCCTATTCAACAGGCATATTGGCTGCATTCAGCAAAAAAACAATAACAAACTCTTGTATGCAAAAACCAATAGCTAGCGGCGGCTACACACTCATATGTACGTATGTAGGTGACATATGTGTGTATGATCGCAAACCGCTAGCTACGGCGAATTGGAATTTTTGGACTTTTGTTTTGCTATACAGTGAGTGTCAATGAGTTTAGCCCTTGGCTAAACATTCTGGCCCGCCCGTGACAAGTGTTACATCTTTTTTTTTTTTTTTTTTATAAGTTCTAGATTAGTGTCTATGCATATTTCTAATAGGGCCCACGAAGACATAGCCGAGTGTTGTCTGGAAGGCGTTGACATCTCCGATTCCGGCAAAAACATGACCATCTCTCTGAAGTCTCGGGTAAACGTCAGCGCCCAACTCTAAATCTATCGAAGTATTGGCTCTAGGGTCTGTATCTGCAAGGGTGTCCGGTGCTAGATCACGGGTCGGGTCCTCCAATAGAGGTTCTGAGTAGGGTCGAAATGGTAACGCATCTGTGATAAGGGCATTCACCTTAAGTGCCCAGTTGCTATTTGGTCTGCGGTGCATTAACCGGAAGGTTGTGATGTCGTACCTCACAGCGACGGCAGCCTGCTGCAGACTGGCAATCGGGAGCGAGATGACTACGAGCCAAGCAATTGCGGCAATACCCGCGACGCTCCACCGTCTCATACCGCTGGTATGGGGTCTGGTCCCGGAATCGGCGGCATGTACTTAACGCGTGATCGTCTTGGCAGAGACCGCAAGAGTACTGCCAGGTTGTGGGTCTTCCGCGCCGATCTACATGCTCGCGATCGTGATCACGATTCCGAGACTGATTTCGTTGGGGCCGGGGTTCCGCTCTTCGGTCATTTCGATCCCGTCCCTCTCTGCCTTGTTGGCGCTCGTCTTCGGGCCAGGGCAAATATGCTGCCATTCCTGAAAATAAAAGATTTGGAGGAGTACTTTGTTTTTGGTTAGAGGCGCAACAGCCTAGTCAGGCGGAAAAAAGTTTGACCAGTTTAGTTATGGGTCTACTCAATGTACCGTGAGGGGTTCTAATGTCGACGACACGTGTATTTTGGTCGGTTCCAGGATGAGTTTTTTCAACGCGCCCCATTACCCACTCAGTGGGAGGGAACCTGTCGTCCCTGATAACGACTAAGTCATTTTCTTTAAGATTGTCTTGTTGGTACTTCCATTTTGTTCTACGGTGAAGTTCTTTGAGATACTCGGACTTCCAGCGCATACAAAAATATTGAGAAACGATCTTGAGTCGTTTCCATCTATTTACAAGGGTCAAATCTTGGTCAGAGACATTGGGTTCAGCCAGCGCAAGAATAGGTGTGCCGATAAGAAAATGACCAGGAGTAAGTGGAGACAAGTCGTTTGGGTCGTCACTCGCTACGCTCAAGGGTCTTGAATTCAAACAAGATTCTATGCGCGCTAATATTGTACAAAGTTCCTCAAATGTGAAGTTCATCTTTGGGATGAATTTACGAAGATGGGTCTTGAGAGACTTGACGCCCGCCTCCCACAGGCCGCCCATATGAGGGGCGCCCGGAGGTATGAATTTCCAGACAAAGTTTTGATAAGCATTTTGCTGTGAGACTTGATTCCGAAGACTCTTAAAAAGTTCGAGGCGATCCTTTCTCAGAATTTCTGAGGCCCCTACAAAATTCTTCCCGTTGTCAGAATATAGGCAAGCAGGACAACCTCTTCGACCGATGAATCGCGAAAAGGCAGCTAGAAAAGATTGTGAGGATAAATCTGTTGTTGCTTCTAAGTGAACGGCTTTTGTTGCGAAGCACACAAAAATGCAGATGTATCCCTTCGTAATGACACAAGCACGGCCGGAATAACTTTTAATGTTGAAGGGTCCGGCAAAGTCTACTCCAGTATTCGTAAAGGGTCTAGAAAGGAATGTGCGCTCAGGTGGCAAGGCTGCCATAATCTGAGATTGAGTGTGTTCCTTGTATAAGATGCAAGTTTTGCAATTATGGATAACCTTTTTCACCAACGGTTTTAGTCTGAATATCCAGAATTCAGATCGTAATACCCTGGTCATGAGTTGGTTACCACCGTGAATAGTTATCTTGTGAGCGAATTCTACTAGGAGCTGCGTAAGTCTTGCCTCGTATGGCAAAATAATCGGGTGTCTCTCGTCGTAAGTCAGCACAGGAGACTGAACTAAGCGGCCGTTGGCTCGCATGACTCCCTTGGAGTCTAAAAACGGATTCAATGTTAGCAAACTGCTACTGGGAGAAATTCTAACATTGTTCTGTAGATCACGGTATTCAGGGGCAAAGTAACTCCCTTGGGTCAGTATAATTAAGCGTCGTTTGACATCTTGAATCTCTTCTGCAGTAACTTCAATTGATGTAATCCTTAGATGAGAACGACCTGCACCAGTGTTACGCCAATAACGCAGAACATAGCTTATAACCCTATACGCCCTCGACAGGGATGAGAATCTCACCAAAGGATCCTCGAAAGTTGAGGTGGCAAAAACTTTCAATGCTTTTGCTTCAAGATTTGTGTCTGAAGGGTCTTGGAAAGTCGGCCATCTATCTTTGGGAAATTTTAACCATTGTGGACCATGCCACCATAAACAGTGTTCCTTTAAATCTGAAGGTGTGCATCCTCTACTAGCAATGTCCGCAGGGTTGCTCTCCGAGTCTACGTGGCGCCAGTTTTCATTGCCCACGTTCTCTAAAATTTCTGACACTCGGTTTCCAACGAAGGTACTCCATGCACAGGCCGGTTTTTTTAGCCATGATAAAACAATTGTGGAATCCGTCCAAAACTGGGTCTTAAAATTCGAAATCTGAAGATTGGTTGTGGTTGCTGAAGCTAATTTTGATAGAAGCACTGCTCCACAGAGTTCGAGTCTCGGCAAGGAAATCTTTTTTATCGGGGCAACACGGGTCTTGGCCGCTAATAGGAAAGTATCGGTTTGGTGGTTGTCATGTTCCACCCTAATATACAATGCTGCACCATATGCACTTTCGGAGGCATCACAGAAACCGTGTACTTCAACTTGCGAGCCAGGCGTGAAATGTATCCACCGTGGAACTTTAACCGATTCTATAGCCTTTGTGTGTTTTACAAAGTTTTGCCAGTTTATCAAGGTTATTGGCTTAAGCGCGTCATCCCAGTCGATTTTATCCAGCCATACTTGCTGCATGACTAGCTTTGCCACGACAACTATTGGGGCCAACCACCCGCAAGGGTCAAACAATTTCGCTATGGCCGATAAAACTTCTCTTTTCGTGTATGACTGTCTGATTTCGAGTAACGGTTGGGTGAAAGTGAAAAAATCCCCCGAAATATTCCACCGGATGCCAAGAGTCTTGGTCGAGGAGTCTTCAGAAAGCTCTAGCCAATTTACTGGAAGAAGTTGTTCTGCCGGTAAATCTTGAATAATTTTGTGATCATTTGATGTCCATTTCATAAGTTGAAATCCAGCAGAGTCCAAGGCCGAAATTAACTCTTTTCGGGATTTGATGGCTTCTTCAACTGTATGAGCTCCGGCAAGAACATCATCAACATATAGATTCTCTCGAATGATCTTTGACGCAAGGGGGTATGTGTCCGTCACGTCTTCCGCAAGTTGAAGAAGTGTCCGGATTGCAAGGAAAGGCGCGCAATTCACTCCAAATGTGACGGTCAAGAGTTCGAAATCCTCGACTGGGTCTTTTGAAGATTTTCTAAAGAGAATTCGTTGGAACTGAGTCTGGCTAGGGTCAAGAAGAATCTGCCTGTACATTTTTGTCACGTCCGCATTAAATACGTATTTAAAGAAACGCCACTTCAAAATTTGTAATACGAGATCCTGTTGAAGAATGGGTCCCGAAAACAAGCTATCATTGAGGCTCTTCTTGTTTGACGACGGACTTGAAGCGATGAAGACTACCCTAAGCTTGGTAGTGAGCCGGTCTGGCTTAATGACGGCGTGATGCGGCAAATAGTAATTAGGAGCTTTTGTTATCTCCTGTGCCGAAATTTTCCTCATATGTCCCAATTTCAGATATTCGAGAATGGCATTATCGTACTGCTCCTTGATTTCCGGGGTTTTTTGAAGCTTTCTTTCCATTCTGTAGAATTGTGCCATTGCGATATTCCTCGAGTTTCCCAACTCTTCACAATTTTTAAAAGGGAGGGTCACAATATATCTTCCCTTAGAGTTACGCCTTACAGTGTCTTTAAAGCTTTGTTCGCAAAACATGTCTTCTTCAGACCTCAAAATCTTTTTGGGGGTCTCCTCCACCTCCCAAAATCGCGTAAGGACTTTCTCTATTGATACTGTACTATGTAAAGAAATTCGGCTGTTGTCCGTTGCTTCATGTGCGATGGGTCCTCCCACTATCCATCCAAAAACAGTGTTTTGAGCCAAGAGTGAGCTGATTGTCCTCATAGGGGATCCAATTTCAAAGATAAGGGGTCCTATGTCCATTCCAATCAATAGGTCCACTGGCTGGCTAATGTAGAACTTCGGGTCTGCCAATTCAAGGTTGGCAACATCACGAAGTTGTGCTAGGTCTAAGTTGTGCGGTGGTAAGTTAGAAGGTAGGGTCTTTAAAACGGGTGCCCAAACCTCTAATTCAAATCTAGGGTCTAAACGAGTACGCAAGGTGAAAAGACAAGCCTTATTTGAAGTCTCAGCTACAATTTGGCTAAGTCCCGTAACGTGTACTAAGTTCCGTTTAGTTGGAAGACTCAACTTGTTCTTGAGTTTTTCCGTAATGAAAGTGGACTGCGATCCAGAGTCAATAATCGCCCTGGCATCGAATAGCTGTCCTCTAGATTCTATTTGCACTATAGCAGTGAAAAGTAAGGTTCCCCCCGGATGATGCTCCCAAATTCGATTATCCTGAAGGGTCAAAGTTGTAATGTTATTCTGTTGTGTGTCTGGTGTGGACTGTATACGAGTTGTAAGAGCTGCAGCACTAGAACTAGGTTGTACTGCATCTCTAGCTGAGTCTTGATTACGAGGTTGGGTCTCTTGTCCCTTATGTAGCATTGTATGATGTCGCAAGTTGCATTCGCGGCATGTAAACTTGCTTTTGCATTCCTTAACCCCATGGTTCGATGAAAGACAATTGTAACACAAATGCGAAATCTTCACAATGTGAATTCTATCATTAATGTTCTTTTTGATAAACTTTGGGCAATCTCGAATAAAATGTGTCGCCTTACAAATTTGGCAACTTTGACCATTTTGGTTTCGAGTCATTGAGGATTGACTCTGGTTATAATTATTCTTTACCCCAGATGATTTGATATTTTGTAAAGTGTTGGTGTGAAAACTATTTACGTATTTATCCTTTCTGAAATTTTCTTGCCTATTACTGTGCTTGCTATACGTTGATTTAATGTTGCTCACAGATTCGAGTGTCTTAAACTTATGGGACAGGAATTTGTTAAATTCCTCCCATTTTGGGAGAATCTTACAATCCTCCAGAGAATTTTCAAATTCCCCCAAAAAGGGTCTTGGCAATTTTGCAGAGCATAAGTAAATTAACATTGGGTCCCACTGTTCAACTTCTACTCCCAGTGTTTCCAGGGTCTGTATGCAACTATTCACTGTCCGTTGCAGTTTTTGAACTGAATAAGAACAATCTACCGTGACGTCCGGCAAATTAAACAATACTTTCAATTGTTCATTGACTTGCATCCTTTTGTTTTCATATCGGTTAGTTAAACTTGACCAAGCTAGTTTAAAGCCATCGTTCGTCAGAGGCACGTTGCTTATGATCTCTCTCGCTTCCCCTGTAGTCTTTTGGGTAAGATGAAAAAGTTTTTCGACATTGCTTAATTTGGAATTTTTTATATAAATGGCGGTGAAGAGGTCCCTAAAAGTTGGCCAAGCTGTGTATCCTCCCTTAAATGTGTCTGTATCACACGGTGGGAGTCTTGAAACTGGCGCAAAATCTACATCTTCGGGTCTGGCTTGTTGCATCGATTCTCCTTCTATTTTCTCCTGGGTCGCTTGATCCTTCAATGCGTTAATATCCGAATTCAACGAACCTACAACACGCATGTAGCTTAGTCGAGCATCTTTGTAATGAGATCGAAGCTTGTTCTTATCTATGGCGGTCTCTTCCGCCGCGGTGATATGATCGCGACAGTCTAAGTACGATTTCTTGACGTTGTCCCACAATGAATCTAACTCCACCCTTAGAGCCTCAAGACTATGTATATTATCATCAGACTTTGCAGCTGCAAATGTGTTGTCGAAATCTACCAAATCGTTGACGCTATTCGCAAACCTGTCACTCTTAAACTTTGCCTTCTCCATTTTGTTTAAAATCTCTTCCTTCAAACTTTATTTTTATCCAAACCAAAGAATGAGAAGACAAAACAAAATGTTAATCACAGTCGGTGTATGACCACTATTCAGAAATTTACTTTTTGAAGGGTCAGATCCCGATTTCTAGGCGCAAAAATTGGAAAAATTTATTCAATTTTCGTCTTGGTGGGTTAGAAGTAGGCTTTGGAAAACGTATCAGGTATTCTACTTCACAATGTACAAAAACAGAAGATGTAAAACCAGAGTGTCAGCAATCACATCAAACAATCAGAAGAATGATTTCGGTAGAAAGGGTCACATAAACACCTATTCCAAAAATTCCGCACAGGAAACGAAAAAGGTTCCTCAGATTTGCAATTCGCAACAAAACCACAACAAAAACCGACGCCTTTGTGCTTTGGTACTTGGTACCCTGTGGGGACGTGATACAATAAAAATGTTTAACTTGGGTCACTTTGGAGAATAACAGACGTAGCAAATAATCGTAGGGTATCAAGGAAGGATCAGTTTGCAGTGTATGTTCGGTAGCAAATTTCCTAAAAAATTTTTTCCAAAATCCGCCAAATCCAAAACGGTTTATTAAGCTTTCCGACAAAACGTTGTGTGATCTTTCAAAAAAAAAAATTTTTGTAAAACAAAATTCAATCGTGTAACGTTTGTCCACGATAAAAACAAATGTTCTCTTTCTTTTTTTTTTTTGACTAAAACCGCTTAATGCCGCACTCGCAACAGTCTAATAAAATGATCAAAGGATCCAACTAAAGGGTTCGCAATGGACTTAGTTTCATTTGCTTCTTTATACACTGATTTACTTAAATGTTGACTTGAGTCATTTTGTCATATATCACAAGGCAAGTGCATACGTGGGGTCGTTATAGAGTTCGTTCACGAAGGTTTGTTATAAAATTTCCAAAAAATGATCTTTATCTTTTGTTAAAATATTTCTTTAATCTCGGCGAAATGTCCTCTTTAACAAACGACAACGATGGGAAGTCCGTCCCAAAAAAAGTTCACGAAAAACAATTGATTTAAGGTAAATTCTTTTTGTTCATATGAAAACACGCAAGAGTCAAAAACAAGGGTCAAGGATGTTTACCGCAAAAAATTTTGTAAACGGGTCAAACAAATTTCCAATTTCATAAGATTGCACGGGTCAAAACATACAAAATATATAGGGTCAAGCAAAAAGCACGAACAATTCCATCCTTACAGCAGCAGGTGGAGATTCTTCTAGCAGCACCCAGTATATTTCGTTGGCTTGTCGCGCCAAAAAACGAAAAAACAAGCTTGTACTCACTTTGGTATATAGAGATTTGGGTGTTTGTGTGTATGTGTGTCCGTCTGCTTTTCCCTTTGGATGCGTGGCTGAATTAGCAGACCGTTGTAACGGTATAACCCCAGATTTTTCGAGAACCTTCCTAGTTCACGAAATTGAAGAAAATGTTGTTGTTTTTAGTCTGTGTGTGTGTTTTTGTCACGAACGCGCGCAGCACCGTTTAAAAATTTTGTTTCCAAAGTTTTAGTTTTATTAAAAAATTTCACACCAAAAAAATCAATTGATCTTGGCAAACCTCACAATGTTCTTGGTTAAAAAAAATTCTTTGTCTTTCTTTTTTTTTTGTAAGTACACCAACTCTCACAAACCACTTTTGCATTTATAACTTTTCTTTTTTTCCTCAGATTTTCTTTGCTTTATTCTCACAGGTTTTTGGTAGGTACAAAGCACATTTTTTTTTTTTTTATTAACAAAATTTTGTTTTTTCAATTTTCTATCACGGTATTTTATTTCACAAAACACAATTCGGTTCGAATGGACCAAAATGTTATCGGTCAAACCTTTTATTTTGCCTTTTCAAAGTATGTCCAATTGCCACTTTTAGATTTCAGTTCACAGATTTATTGATGAGTAAGTATAACCAATGGGTACGTGCAATAGAGTATAAAAGATGCTTTATTAATTAGATTTAATCACTGGACAATAGTAGCTTTAAGAATTATTTAAGAATTATGAACATTTGGGTAAGCATATTATTCCACAGCGTAAATAGCTTCTTGCTTTTTGTTATTTATTTTTGGGTTACAAGGTAAGTATGTAGGTAGGTATATTTATATGTAGGTAAGTATATAGGTAGGTAAATAACACATGGGGTAAGTGCAATTCTAGATTAGTTTTTTCTTTTCCAGGTATTTATGTATAAATTCATTTAGTTAAGAGGTAAGTATTTTGTGTTCTTTTCTTTATTCACATGTATTTGTCTTTAACTTTTGTTTCAGGTTTTTATGTACTCTTTTTTTTGACACCACTGTATGTTTAGATTGTTTTTTGTATACACATTTGACTTGATTTCTCTACTTTTTATAAAATGTACAAAATTTCTTTTTTCTTCACTTGTCACGGTGTGGTCGAGTTAAAGGGCGCAAACATAATAAAAAATAATGACGTAGCCGTCGTCACTGCAGCCTATTCAACAGGCATATTGGCTGCATTCAGCAAAAAAACAATAACAAACTCTTGTATGCAAAAACCAATAGCTAGCGGCGGCTACACACTCATATGTACGTATGTAGGTGACATATGTGTGTATGATCGCAAACCGCTAGCTACGGCGAATTGGAATTTTTGGACTTTTGTTTTGCTATACAGTGAGTGTCAATGAGTTTAGCCCTTGGCTAAACAACATTCGTTTACAACTGACAAGGAATTTTCTGCGTTTTCAAGGCCTTCATTATATGATTCGGCGAAAATGTTTGGAATATATCCATACTCAAAGAATCTTTTCCAATGACATGATTTTCATGATGCTACAAAACAAGCGACGAACTTCTCTAAATCCGATTACTCATTGCACGACATTCGTATTCGTATCCTTCCTGGCCGTTGACAATGCCTAACCAACAAAAGACATATACAACGACAAGATTATCTTTTCAATATCACATGCTGGGAAGTACACTTGTCTCCCCTGGTTACCCGTTCTAAAAGATTTTGCAAGAATATTTAAAGAAATAAATAAAAGTTTCTTGCGAAAAATTCAAAAATTGTAAATCCCCAAAACAAGCCGAACATAAATCTATGGTCAGCCAACAAATACAATAAACTTGTGTCTGCAATTTTTTTTCTTGCTGTCTGCCTCTGAAGGGTATTTTTGTTGTTTGTTGAAAACCTTCTGTTGAATGTTATTCGTTGTGCATTTGAGTTTAAATGTGTGAGAAAGTCTGTAACGGAAACGGAAATTGCCGTCTTTCTTCTTCTTATTTGTGACTTGTACTTGTAGGTAGCTCTATGGTTGAATCTATCGATGCTTAAACATGTGTTTTTTGTTTTGTATGTGTAGTGGTGTATTTACATACAAAGTTGTTCGCAGATTGAGCAAGATATTAGAGAGTTAAAGAAGGCGCAGCGGAGCGGGCCCGGATGGGCTAGTTTACTATAAATAGCTAATTTTTTTTCAAAATTTGCTAAACATAACAAATTTTCGCAAATGATACTGTTAATAGAAAAATTTTGCAAAATTTACTGTAACAAACATTTTTTTAACAATGACAAATGTTCCTGTTTTTGTTTGTTTCTCTTTTGAGACGAGTTCAATGATCGGAGATCATTACGTACGTTTTCCCAATGCATGTATTTTTGTATAATGACAGACCTTTTTTCTGCGACAATTACACTGCTTCCATGGTACACATGATTCTGTGCATCTGTTGGAAGTTGTATTGATGGCTCCGAAATTAGACAATGACAACGGCTCTCGCTGTTGCTCCGTGTGCCCAGGCAAATTATTGATACACGCAACATTTGATATTTTCTATACAATTACCACATTATTCACGCTCGACAACACTGTCTATTAGCTGTACGTTTTCCCAATGCAAGTATTTTTGTATAATGACAGACTTTTTTTCTGCGACAATTACACTACTTCCATGGTACACATGATTCTGTGCATCTGTTGGAAGTTGTATTGAAGGTTTCCAACGCCATACAACGGCAACGGTTCTCGCTGTTGCTCCGTGTGCCCAGGTTCGAAACCAGGCCGGGCTCTGCCGAATTTTTTAAATTTTCAAGTTTTTTGCCTGTTAGGGTGTAGATAATTAAATTTCACAATTTTTGTTTATTTCTCTTTCGATACGAACTCAATGAATGTAGATTTTCTTTGAAAATGAAAAAGGAAAGCCAGAGATAGCAACGCACACCAACCACTATGGGATGCGTATCGTCTTTGGTTGGTGTGCGTTGCTATCTCTGGATTTTCCTTTTTACAAAATTTTTGGAAATTTTTCTGTAAATAGCTAATTTTCGAAATATTTACTAAAAAAAATATTTTATAGAGAAAAAAAGACATGATTTTAAAATAAATCTCCAACATATGCTTGTAAATGTTTGGTTTCCTTAATTTTAAATTCTTGTGTAGCAGCTTTTTTCCCCTTATACGAAAATTGTTTCAAATCTTTTGAACTTCCCATTACATGTTTGCTTTACTTTCATAAATAACATACTTTTACAGCTGACAAAGAATTTTCTGCGTTTTCAAGGCCTTAATTATATGATTCGGCGAAAAAGTTTTGGAACATATCCATGCCCAAAGAATCTTTTCCAATGACATGATTTTCATGATGCTACAAAACAAGCGACGTACTTCTCTAAATCCGATTACTCATTGCACGACATTCGTATTCGTATCCTTCCTGGCCGTTGACAATGCCTAACCAACAAAAGACAGATACATCGACAAGATTATCTTTTCAATATCACATGCTGGGAAGTACACGTGTCTCCCCTGGTTACCCATTCTAAAAGATTTTGCAAGAATATTTAAAGAAATAAATAAAAGTTTCTTGCGAAAAAATTCAAAAATTGCAATTCCCCAAACAAGCCCAACATAAATCTTTGTTCAGCCAACAAATACAATAAACTTGTGTCTGCAATTTTTTTCTCTCTGTCTGCCTCTGAAGGGTATTTTTGTTGTTTGTTGAAAACCTTCTGTTGAATGTTATTCGTTGTGCATTTGAGTTTAAATGTGTAAGAAAGTCTGTAACGGAAACGGAAATTGCCGTCTTTCTTCTTATTTGTGACTTGAACTTGTAGCTAGCTCTATGGTTGAATCTATCGATGCTTAAACATGTGTTTTTTGTTTTGTATGTGTAGTGGTGTATTTACATACAAAGTTGTTCGCAGATTGAGCAATGATTTGTCATAGTCATTGCCAGCCAGGCGAGAACTTGTTTTCAAAGTAAAGCAGCCTTGACGCATTATGAGGGATGTTGGATAAATGTGGTATTTTAGGTTTTTTATTGCCAGATGTTGCTGTAGGTCAAAATTCGATACTATCGGCAGAAAACACATAATCTATGAACTTCTTATATATAAAAATCAGTTTGTGTTTGTTTGTTTGTTTGTGTGTTCCTTATAGACTCAGAAACGGCTGAACCGATTTTCTTCAAATTTTCACTGATGGTATATAATGATCCCGTGGTGAAAATATTTTTTATATCTGAAGGGGGTGCGGACCCTCCCCCTTACCCTAATTTTCAGAAAGCTAAATCTCGGAGATAGGTGGTGCGATTTAAGCGAAATTGTGTGTGCTCTCTTATAATAACCTAGAAAAAAAAAGGTATCCCAATTTTGGATGGGGTACCTAGTGGGGTACCTAGCTGTGATGCACAAACAAGCCATCCTTTGGTTTCCGTTAAGTATTGAGCAGTAGGTGGACTTTTGAAGCGCCGTCCACCAGACCACAACATCATATAGCATTATAGGTCTGACAACTGCAGTATATACCCAATGTATGACACGCGGTTTAAATCCCCAACTTTTGCCAATGGCTCTCTAGCAGGTGTATAGGGCAAGATTAGCCTTTCTTGCCCTCTTCTTGTCCTTCATAATGCTGGCAACATTTGTGAGTAAAAACTTCTCTCCAAAGAGGTGTCGCACTGCGGCACGCCTTTCGGACTCGCCTATAAAAAGGAGGCCCCTTAACATTGAGCTTAAACCTTGAATCGGGCTGCACTCATTGACATGAGTGAAGTTTGCTTCTGTCCCTTAGAGGACTGTTCATGGGCAAATTTACAATTTTTGTAAGAAGATTGCATTCGATGCAGCTACCTTCTAAAATTGCCATGACCGGAATCTGCAGTCGATCAATTCGAGAGGTAGAAGAATATTAAAGTTGGCAGTATTGTTTGCAGCCAATAGCCAAAGCCTTTCTACATTCAGACGTCTCGGTTGTGAAGTCATCATAAGCCGCAAAATGCTTGCAGATGGAATCAAAGTTTGGAGGGTATTGGATACATACGGTGGAAGTGATCACCAGTTCTCAGTTCTCTGGAATTCTCTTTCATCTCTGATCTTAACGCAGAACACACTCAGTAAGGAGGTCCGCATATGAAAAGTCCATACGTTGCAAAAGTAGATCATAAAGACATTGAGTGTTCTACGCACTCGAGGAACTTAAACTTGATGCATAAAGCCTTCTTACCCAAAATTTACCCGGCCTCAAGGGAATATTCCCAGATATATGGAAAAAGTTACAATTAGTCTCATCCTACAAGGGTAAGGCGAATTCAGAATCGCTATCGTCATACAGGCCACAGTGTATGTTAAATACAGTGGGCGAGCTGCTAGAACGTCGAATGAATCTTCGATTCACCATGGCCGCTGGAGGAGGACTATTAAAGGGCAACATGGCTTCTTTGAGTGATTGATTGACTGACTGATCAATGCCCAGGCCAAACGGCTAAAGCTATAACCATGAAATTTTGGTACGATTGTTGGTGCTGGGTCATAGGTTAGAGCTGGCAAACTATCGATATTCGCAACATTCGATATTTTCGATATTTATAATAAAAAATATCGCTGGTATCGGTACTGTCGTTAATTTCCCATCACCTCTATTTCAAACGAAAATGAGAAGTAAAAATAAAGAGATCGATTTATATAGAAGCTATTCCAATGCACAGACCATATTTAATAAAGTCAGTTGGAAGTCATGAGAGAAATCATTTTACAAAATTTAAGCCCATCGGATGAAAATAGCGCCCTCTATAGGCGCAATCCGACTCTGTGTCGGATCGCTTATTTTTGTAAAATTTAACAAAAAAATTTAACTTCGTCGATAGTATCGATAGACAAAATATCAATCGATGTTCAGACCAAAAATTATATATCGATAGTGTCATCGATATTTGGCCAGCACTATCATAGGCACGGGATAAGACGGGATTTGGTGATATTCGTACATTTAGGTACTAAAAAGTTCCAATAAATACGAAACGTTGCATGTTTGCCAAGCGCGAACATGAAGGGAAGGAAAAATTAAGTTTGGTTAAACAAATTTTGCGAAATCGTATCAAAAGTCGGAGAAATTGTACGTTTTGTACCGTAATTGGTACTTTTTTGTTTGCAAATTGAGCTAGAGTTTCGAATTTTGGTACTTAGGTACATTATGGCAACCCAAATTGGGAGGGTAAATGAGTTTTTGGACTTTTAAACATTAAGGTACTAAAAAGTACCAAAAAGGTACGAAATATCTCAGCAAAAAACTTGCTGAATTTTCAGCAGCTTTGTGGATGAAGGAAGCTTAGCTGAAAGCTACCGGCCGTGTCCACAGGTTGCGGATGGTGGAAAGCTCCGTTTTTATGCGGAGTAGCTGCAAATGCGGCCGTGGCCAGTCAGCTCTTTTCGAGAGGAGAGTCTCTGTGAGGAGTCTGGTGGCACTGGCTTTTAATTAAATACTGAGTGCCAATATGATAGTCGAGATGACAAGGCGAGTTATTGGCGCCATTAAATAATCAATGGTCAACATCAGCGTCTGTTCCCTGGTTAGGGGCAACTGGAGGCGAGCGCCGGATCTTGGAGCAAGCGGCTGGCCACAGCGAGGGATACATGTGCAATTCCATAAAATCCATGCGCTTGGCCAGTAACCCGCCTCCTTAAAACTATGGGAACCACAAAGGAAACAAAGAAATACTAAATCAAAATGGACCCCCTCCAACGTTGACGACCCACGCAACTAAGAAAGGACCATGATTTACGGATCTGCACCTGTAATGTTCGCACTCTCTATAGATAAGCTGCAATATACGCGATGGCGTGTATATTAGTACAAGGCAGATATCAATGCCTTACAGGGAGTGCGATGGACTGTGAATGGCGTCACTACAACACCAAAACGGTGACGAACTATTCTATAGCTGTCATAATGCGAGGCATGAATTTGGCTGTGGATTTGTGGTTAGTCGGAAACTGAAACATCTTATCTCCAGCTTTACTCTGGTGGATGAAAGGCTAGCCACAATCCGCATAAAAGCCAAATTCTTCAACAGCAGCCTTTTTTTGTGTCCATGCCCCGACGGAAGACAAAGACGAGCAGATCAAGGATATTTTCTACGAGCTCCTAGAGAGAGAATATGACCGCTGCCCCGCCCATGATATCAAAATCGATCTGGGAATTTTAATGCCAAGATAGGGAAGGAAAACATATTTGGTCCAATAGTGGGAAAGTTTAGTCTCCACAAGATAACGTCCGATAATGGGTTGAGGCTAATAGATTTCGTCGCGGCAAAAAACATGGTGATTGGTAGCACCAGCTTTCACCATAAAAATATTCACAAAGCCACATGGCTTACACCCGATTAAAACACGAGGAACTAAATCGACCAGGTTGTGATAGATGGAAGGCATTTATCCAGCGTGTTATATGTATCATCGATCCGTGGAGCGAATATAGAATCGTATCATTACCTTATTGCAGCAAAGCTTAGCACCCTTTTGAACATGGCGAGGAAAGTACGATCTGACACTGCACGGAAGCTGGACATTGAAAAGCTCCAAACACAACAGATGTTAACGGAACACTCCACTCGATTGACTTAACTGGTTGACAAAGGAAAAGGCCGCGAAATCCCTACTTGGGTACCGGAAGCCTCCTCCAAGAAACCCATTGTACGACCAAGAGTGTTGAGATGGAACTGAAGCCAAGAATGCGGCATACAGAGCAACTCAGCAATCAGTAGCAATGCGCCAGATGAAGGGGAGGTATCGGGAGAAAAGGAGAGAGGAGTAACGTCTATTCCGCAGAAAGAAAAAGGAAATGGAAAGACGTGAGTGTGAACTAATTGAGATGTACAGGAGTCAGAATGAAGTCCGGAAATTCTACCAAAAAAACTAAACATCAAACTGATAGCTTTGGTGCAGGCACATGCTCCTGCAGAGACAAAAAAGGAAATCTGGTAACTGACACAGATAGCATGCTGAGGATATGGAAAGAACATTTTAGCCAACTGCTAGTGTCCGACGTTGGCGGTGAAGAGAACACTGCAGAACCAATCAATGAATGTTTATCTCCTAGTCAGAATGAGGTCCAAGTGGCAGTGACCCGACTGAAGAACAACAAGGCAGCAAGAGCCGACGGGTTATCCGCTGAACTATTTAAGATCGCAGGCGACACGCTGATAAGGCCTATGCATCAGCTTATCTGCGCAGTCGGGCTAAACGAACGCATACCCGATGATTGGAATCTCAACATACTATGTCCCGTACACAAGAAAGGAGATAAAACGGAAAGTGTCAACTACAGAGGAATAAGTCTCCTCCCCATCGAATACAAGATACTCTCGAGCGTACTGTGTGAAAGATTAAAACCTAAAGTCAATGAGAGTCTAGACCAGATATTCACGTTCTTTAGGTATTTCAAGCCATGTCTGAGTATGGTATCCTTGCAAAATTAATAAGACACGCTTCATAATACAACGGCTGCGTTGGCTGGGTCATGTTGTCAGAATGGATGAAGAGGCTCCAGCAAAGAAGTCTTTTGAAGGCAAACACGGTGGTGCGCGCAAACCGGGACGACCAAAAGTCCGATGGAAAGATCAAGTGATGGGAGACACCTCGAAACTTGATGTCAGAGATTTTACAATAATCGCAGAAGATCGAGGTGAAACCTTGTAAAGCACTTGACAAACGCTATCCTCGTCTATGGAATTTATGATTCTGCCTCTCCAAACTTAGCACTTTTTTACTAAACTTCCTTAAAATTTCCTTCCTTCTCTATGTTTGCTCTTTAATACTATCCTTTAATTCAAGGCATTGTATTGTTGTATGTTAGCTCGATATGCTGCCAGTATCATTGTCATTGTGTTCAAGTACATTAGCAATGATGTTGCTACCATTATTTGGTTGTTGTTGTTCGCCGCCCTCCTTCATTTGCTAGAACTGATTATGCTTCCTGATTATTCCCAAAACTGTTTAGCTTGTATCCTTTTGTTATTGTCCTTCGAATTTCCTTTTTCGCATGGATACAATTTTACACAGAAGAGGATATTACATCAAAGACAGCATAGCACCATACTCTAGCAATGAATCCTTTACGCCCATACCAAAACTGAAGAGCAAAAGCCATGGTGGGACAACATACAGCATGCTATAGCTCCAAAGATCCAAGCAAAAGTTACGCAAATTATGCGTTACATGCATGATGGTGTCCCCATCATTATGGGATGCGAACCATAATGCCTGAATGGCTGGCTGGTTGGCTGGCTGGCTGACTGGCTGTGTGTGGGTTACTGCTTCATGGGTTGGCATGGGTGTTTGTGATTATGGCAGTGTCCAATTGGAGTTATCATCTTCTTAAAGTTATGCGATTGTGTGCATGTGTGTGTGTGTTGGTGAGTGTTGAAATGTTTATTGTGCTGTTTGGTTGCTGGTGCGAAGGGAGCTTTGAGTTGTCTTACTTCTAAACTGAACTCGTTAAGATTGGCTGTTATTAATGGACTTTTGGAATTGTGTCCCTATGAGGGGGAAAATGCAGAAATGGTATTGAAAGGGAGGAGTGTTGCCAACCAATATTGGAATAATAAATTTTTTTATTTTTTGTATTAGAAAAAAATTATAAAAAAAATGTTTTCTTTACAAAAAAGATACCATCCAAATTTCAATTTGAGGAAAAGTATGAGTATACAAAAATTTATCAGAATGGGGATTTTGAAAGAATTATCGACATATGGGAAAAGCGAAAATTGCCTTGTAAATTGATTCTTTTTTAATTGCCCGAATACTTGTCTTGGGGATGTTGGAACCAAGCAACGGTTCTGATTGGTTTTGACTTGGCAAAATCCAGGCTTATCTTGGTCTTCCTTCATCTCTTCATCTCCAGTGGACAAAAACCTCCCCGCGATGTTACCTTTAACAGCCGTTGAAGGTAGTTAGCTAAAAAGTGTCACGAGTTTATCTATAGAACGGCAAAAAGATAGATTGGGGCGTCGGGTTAGTGACCCATCACCAGGGTAACTAAAAGAACCGACCCCCTCCAATTCCTTAAGGACCATGATTTGCTTATCTGGACCGGGAATGCCCGTAATCTTTATAGAGAGTGTGCAGTGTACTCACTGAATGATATATTGGAGAAGTACAGGGCAGACATTACTGCCTTACAGGAAGTGCGATGGCTCGGGAAGTGCCCCACAACAACACCGAGACATCGACAGCTGCTGCCGTGAACCAATGCCTGAATGTGGCTGTGAACTTGTGGTTAGTCGGACACTGAAACACCTTGTCGCAAGCTTTACTCCGGTGGATGACAGACAAGCCACAATCCGCATAAAAGCCAAATTCTTCATCTGCTTTATTCGCCCTCATGACCCGACGGAATATAAGGACGAGCGCCTTGGGAGATAATATGACCATTGTCCCGTCCATGATATTAAAATAGTTCTGGGAGTTTTTTATGCGAATATAGGGAAGGAAAATATCTGTGGCCCAACAGTCTGAAAATTTTGCCTATACGAAGAAACTTCCGGTAATGGGTTGAGGCTAATAGATTTCGCCGCTGCAAAGTACATTGTATTTAGCAGCATCAGATTCCAACATCGATACACATGGCCACATGGCTGTCTCTCGATTAAAACACGAAAAACCAAACAGATCATGTTGTGATAGATGGAAGGCATTCGAACAGCGATTGATCCGAAGGGCAAACTGAACGTCGGAAAGCTGCAAATACAACAGATGGCAACGGTATACTTCACTCGACTGACCCAAGTATTTGAAGAAAGCACTCCCTGTCCGGTTAGTATAGCAACCATTGACCACTTCATGGAAAGATCCGATACTTTCGTATTTGGGTACCATAAACCTCACCCAAGGAATTCATGGCACGACCAGGAGTGCCAAAAAGTTACTGAAGCCAGGGCAACATTACATACAGCATACAGGGTAACATTACAGTCAGTAGCAACGCACCATATTAAGGAGAGGTGTCGGGAGAAAAGAAATGAGGAGCAACGTTTATTTCGCAGAAAGAAAAAGGAAATGGAAAGACGTGAGTGTGAGCGAAATGAGTTGTTCAGGAAAAAGAATGAAATCCGAAAATTCTATCAAATAATTAAACATCAAACCGATGGCTTTGGTGCAGACACATCCTCCGGCAGAGATAAAGAAGGAAATCTGGTAACTGATACAGGTAGTGTGCTGATGATAAAGAAAAAACATTTTTCCCAGTTGCTGGTGTCCGTTGATGGTGGCCATTAGTATACCGTAGAACCAATCCTGATATGATATGGAATGTGTATTACCCAGTCAAAACGAGGTCCACGTAGCAGCAACCAAGCTTAAAAACCAATGAGGCAGCTGGAGCCAATAGATTGCCGACTGAACTGCGCAAGACCAGACACGCTGATAAGGCGTATGCATCAGCTCGTCTGCGCAATCTGGCTAGAAGAACACATACCCGATGATTGGAAACTCAGCATACTATGACCCGTACACAAGAAAAAAGACAAGATGGTATGTACCATCTTCATACAAAATACTATCGAGCGTACTGTGTGAAGGATTAATACCTAAAGTCGATGAGATAATTGGGCCCCATCAATGTGGCTTTAGGCCTGGTAAATACACCATGGACCTGATAGTCACACTGCAGAAGGACAAGGACAAATCAACACCTAACATCTCTTTGTTGACTACAAAACCGCCTTCGACAGCCCTATACATTCGAACGTATTTCCCTAAAAACTGATGCGACTTTGCAGGATGAGGCTGGCTGGTACACTCTCGCCAGTTAAAATAGGAAAGAATCTCTCCGAACCATTCAATACCAAAGTTCAGACAGGGAGACAGCCAATCATGTGATGTCTTTAAAATCTTGCAGGAGAAGATTATACGAGATGCAGGAGTGATTAGGCATGACACACTACTCACGAGAGAACATATGCTACGTGCCTATGCCGACGACATCGATATTATAGGTCGGCCACTGGAAGAAGCATTCACCGTCTTTGAAAATATCGCAAGACATTCAGCGAAAGTGGATTTGGCAGTAAAAGGAGATAGGACAAAACAAAATGATATCAACTCCCTCAAAGCCCTGTAAACCCGATCAGATAAAGAAAATGAGGCATTACTTGGAGTGTTTGAGAGAAAAAATCCTGGACCAGTTTGCGTAAATTGAGATTATAGGCGTCGTATGAACCAAGAGCTGTACGACGGCGTTAGCATTGTACATATCAAAATATAACGTTTGCGTTGGCTGGGTCTGCTCTCAGAATGGATGAAGAAGCTCCAACAAAGAAGTCTTTCAAAGGCAATTATTAAAGAAAACGCAAAAGGGGAAGGCCAAACTCCGGTGGAGTCACCAAGTGGAGGGCGACATCATGAAACGGGGTTTCAGAAATTGGAGAAGAAGCAGAGGAGAAGAAGCACAGAATATCGAGACGCTCGGACATCTATTCTACGTTCGGGTAGAGTAAACATAAAAAAATATACCCCTTTGAGATAGAGCTGATCGTTGGCACTATTCAAACCATCGATATTTTATTTTTTGTCTGAATATCGATTGATATTTGTCCTATCGATACTATCGGCAAATTTAAATTTTTTGCCAAATTTAACAAATGTAAGCGATCCAACACTGAATGAATGCTATATGATACATTACCCCTATAGAATGTGCAATTTTCATCTGTTTGGGCTAAAATTTTGTACAATTAGAAATATCGAAAATATCAAGTGTTGCGTGTATCGATAGTTTGCCTGGGCGCACGTAGCAACAACGAGAGCCGTTGCCGCTGTTTAGCTTTCAAAGCCATCAATACAACTTCCAACAGATGCACAGAATCATTTGCACCATGGAAGCAGTGTAATTGTCGCAGAAAAAAGTCTGTCATTACACGAAAATACATGCATTGGGAAAACGTACAGCTAATAGACAAGGTTGTCGAGCCTGATTAATGTGGTAATTGTATCATAGAAACGTTTTCGCAATAAATGCAATTCAAATACAATATACCAACGCACGGCTCTTGAAGCCACTATATTGGTTTGCCCAAAAAGTAATTGCGGATTTTTGATATAGTCGGCGTTGACAATTTTTTTCACAGCTTGTGACTCTGTAATTGCATTCTTTCTTCTGTCAGTTATCAGCTATTACTTTTAGCTTGCTTTAGAAAAAAAGTGTAAAAAAGTATATTTGAACAAAGTTCATTCTAAGTTTTATTACAAATGCATTTATTTTCTTTTTCAAAAATCCGCAATTACTTTTTGGGCAACCCAATACCTAATATGGTTGAAAAGTCTTCTAACCAAAGACGAAATGTGTCCCATAGTTGTTGGGTTGTGTTGCTATCTCTGGCTTTCCTTTTCCATTTGCAAAGAAAATCTCCGATCATTGAGCTCTTCTCGAAAGAGAAACAATCAAAAATACTCGTACATTTTGTAAAAAAAAACATTGCAGAGCTCACTCACAATTAATAGAATATGGCAACTCTTCCCTGCTAATTTGGTGTTTTGGGTATGTTCCAAACTCCCCCCCCCCCATTTACCATTCGTAAGTCTTATCGCTCCCAAAATTCCTGGCCATGGGTATTTAAATCGATTGCCAACAATCGGTTACCAGCTCTTTGATTTGCTTTATGAGTTCCTGAAGCCATGGGGGGAGGGACAAAAGCAGATACGCTCCTTGTGTACTCACGCACAATGTGTAATTCACAATCAAATATTTCTTGCTTGGGGTGGTATAAGGGATATGGAATTTCTGATTAGATTCTTAACGAACCTAGGACAATACAGTACATGCTAAAGTAAAATTTGTATTTTCCCATATCATTGCCTTCACACTCATATGTAGTTTGTTTTTATCATGCCACTGTGCAGCCAATCATTTGTCAGAAATGCTTTTTAATAATGTCAACGACATTCTTTCTTTATTGGGTCGCTTGTTTAGTAATGCAGAAAAATTCCTTGTGTCCCTTCATCACGTGTGTTTGTGGGAGTTGCACCCACCATGTAATTGCCAACGCCATTATAATTTTTCAGGAAAAAATAAGGCAATAAAAATACAGAAATTCTATAGGAATTTTCTTGTTCCTTTTTCCACGGGGATTGTGTTTTTTTTTTCGTGGTAAACAAATACATAAAAATAATTTCAGCTGGGCTTGAATAGGGCAGGCAATAGGTATTCCTTTGATAGAATTTTTGTATGATTAATTATGTATGTAGTTGCATATGGCAGAATGTCATAGACAGACTTAAACAGTGGCTAAAACAGCCTTCTTCATAATCTACACCACAGGATAGGGGTATACTTATTTGGTCATACGGTTTGTAATACCTCGAAATACTAATCAAAGACTTCATAAATCTTAAATCTGCAGTCTTTATGTATAAAAACGTTGCGTGATCAACTGCCGATACGGGATAACTGTGAGCACCACACGGGGTGGAGGTATGCATAGGTTGCAAGAGACAACTCCACAGTCGACCATTAGCGATGTGGAATGCCTATTTTGAATGTGCAATTTCCATGTGCAATTACTGACCTACTCGACCTCCAAAGACCGTTCATTTGGGCCGCATATTGCTATGGTCGTAAATTTGTCTTCTTTGGGGTATGCTCACGGGTATGGGCAGCCCCCAAACACTTGGTCCCACATCTGGACATCAGATGCGTATTCTACACTCAAATACCTTTTATTTAAGCCCCATATTGCCCTGGTCAGTAAATAAGTCCTGTTTGGGGTGTATTTTGGGGAAGGGGTGGACTCCCAAAAATTTTGTCCCAAATTTCGATATCAGATTCGTATTTTACTTGCAAATACCTTTCATTTGAGTCCCATATTGCCATGGTCGGTAAATATGTCCAACTTTGGGGTTTTTCGGAGGTTGGGGTGGTCTCCCAAACACTTGGTCCGACAATTGGATATCAGATACGTTTTCTAGCCTTAAATACCTTTGTTTTGAGTCCCATATTGTCGTGATTGGTGTATATATATATATTTGGTAGGTTTTGGTGGGGGGGCGCCCCCCCCCCCCCCCCTAGGTACCCCATCCGAAATTTGAATACCAAAATTTTGTTCGTAGGGAACTATTAGAGAGCACACAAAAATTCGCTTAAATCGCACCACCCATCTCCGAGATTTGGCTTTCTGAAAATTAGGGTAAGGGGGAGGGTCCGCTCCATTTCGCGTCTCGTATCTCGTATTAGGTGCTACCTATTATGAAACATTTTTAAAGCCTTATTGGAGTAGGCTAGAAATGGACTGTAAAGACCCAACAGCTGTGGTGGTGGCGTCAGACTGCAGCATGTTGTCCTCCCCTCCTATAAGTGCGGGTGCCTTGGCACCTGTAGTCGTACATTTAGTCGTCAGACTAATTAGTGAGGAAGGGACGGTTAATCCAGGAAATGCACAGTTCGTCCCCAGTCTCTAAGTAAAGGTGGTGTTTCCGACTCGGATTCAGACAGCTACAGTGTCAATGAAACATTCATCCCAGCCGAATCGAGAGATAAGGGCAGCGGGATGTCGGCAAAGGTGAGCAATGGCTTTGCTAAGCTAACAAGCAGACCGGGAAAGCAATGCGGGTTACGACGAAGGAGACAGAGGAGTATGTACCGGCAGCGCAATGGGGCGAAAGTACAGGATGACGATAGAGATAGAACTAACACTCCAAACGCTTCTACGGAAGCTGCAAAGAGAGTCAGATATCCTGAAGAGCATAACATTGCTAAAATGCTGAAGAAGAAAAAAGAGCTCCCCAGCCAGCCCCCTACAATGGATACATCAGACAGGGTCCTGTGGAAGGAGACAAAGTCGGAACAGCATCGAAGGAAGCACGAACAGCCCCTGAGTCTTTATAGAGAACTGTGACTTCCAAAAGGCTGCCACAGCATCACAGAAGGGGCAGATATTTGCTGAGAAAGGTAAAGTGCTTCCTTGTCACTCCGACGTAAGAGGGCGCTCTTACGCCAGAGTGGCAAGGAAATACAACAGAGATGAGATGACTTATGCAGGCATCGATATCGGCTGGGCATTCGGTAGGATTCCGCCAGATCGTCGGTCCCAGGTGAGGCATGTGGTAAACGATAGGGTTATCGAACATGTATTGTACTCTGAAGGGGGTCCACCCATACAAATTATGAGTTGTGAGTATAGAGGAGGACATCTTAGCGCTGCGCTTTGCGTCAGCTGAATGTATTGATACTGTCAAAAAGCTCGTTGGAATTATCCACACTCCCTGGGGCGTAAAGCTCGATCTTGTGAGAAAGATGGACATCCCATAGCTCACAAAGGTGAGGGTCTTCATCAAGGATGTGGGCGGCGAAATCGCGACGGAACGCAAGATGGAAGTCTTAAACAAGCAAAAGCAAGAGTTGGTCGTGGGGATATAAGTGGTTTTCCACAGGGAGGAGAAAGAAGCTCTCATAGGATCTCATAGCTCATAAAGGTGAGGGTCTTCATCGAGAATGTGGGGACGAAATTGCGACGGAACACATGATGGAAGTCTTAAACAAGCAAAACTAAAAGTTGGTCGTGGAGAGATGGGAGGTTTTCTACAGACCGGAGAAGGAGGACGGAGCTCTCTTTGTGGTTGGAATTGATCAAGTCTGTGGTCAACACTGTGGTATACGCGAATCGGGACGACCAAAAACCCACGAAAAGTTCTGGTAGTGAAAGACATCTCGAAACTTTGGTATCAGAGATTGAAGAACTAGCGCAGAAGAACGAGGCGCTTGTAAAACTAATCTTAGTTTGGCTAATGGGACAAAAATATTGATTGCCATGACATGCTAAGTCGATCTAGCCATGTACGTTCGTGAAAAGCAATCTAACTTTCGAAGGAGTAAAACTAATCGCTTTACATTTTGCACAAGTAGTTACTATCCGTGTAGCTCAGTTGGGATTGTAAATGGGCCTTGGTCCATGGTCCATGTTTTGATAATCCTCCCATATAAACCGATTTCCCGATTATACTTCTTGAACCTCTAGGTAGCGCATTTCAGCCAGATCGGACTAGAAATGCGCTGCCTAGAGGTTTAAGAAGTATAATCGGGAAATCGGTTTGTGTGGGAGCGATAGCAAAACACGGACCAAGCCCATTTGCAATTCCTACTGACCTATACTAATAGGAACTATTTGTGCAAAATAATGTATTGGGTTGCCCAAAAAGTAATCGCGTATTTTTTAAAAGAAAGTAAATGCATTTTTAATAAAACTTAGAATGAACTTTAATCAAATATACTTTTTTCACATTTTTTTTTCTAAAGCAAGCTAAAAGTAATAGCTGATAACTGACAGAAGAAAGAATGCACTTACAAAGTCACAAGCTGTGAAAAAATTTGTCAATGCCGACTATATGAAAAGTCCGCAATTACTTTTTGGGCAACCCAATTGTTCCCGTATATACCGATCTCCCGATTATACTTCCTGAGCCTCTAGAGGGCGCAATTCTTATTCTTTGTTTGACTTCTCCTATGACTTCTAAAACGTACCCAGTATGGCCTAAATCGATCAAATACCTGGTATAGCTCCCATATAAACCGATCTTCCGATTATGCATCTTGAACCTGAAGATTTGGCTGAAATTTTGTACTATGACATTTTCTATGACCTTCAGGATACATTCCTAGTATGGCCTGAATCGGTTGAAAACCTAATATATCGCCCATACAAGCCGATCTCCCGATTATAGGTTTGAACCTCTAGAATGCGCATTTCTTATCCGATTTGGCTGAAATTTTGTATGAAATGTTTTTTTAACTTTCAACTGCCGTGCCAAGTATAGTCCAAATCAGTCTATAACAACCGATCTTTCGATTATACTTCTTGAGCCTCTAGAGGGCGCAATTTTTATCCGATTGGGCTGAAATTTTGCTCAATGGCTTCTCCAATGACCTCCAACATACTTGCTTAGCATAGACTGAATCGTTTCAATACCTGATATAGCTCCCATATAAACCGATCTCACGGTTATTCTTCATTACCCTTTAGATGACGCAATTCTCATACGATTTGTTTGAAACTTTGACGTTCTCTATGACATTCAACAGATGTGCCAAATATTGATCGAATCGGCCCTAAACCTGATTTGACTCCCACATAAACTGATCTTCCGATTATACTTTTTGAGCCTCTAGAGGGCGCAATCGTTATCCGATTTGGCTGAAATTTTGCACCATGATTTCTCCTATGACCTCCTACATACGTGCCAAGCATAGCGTGCATGGTTCTAAAAATTAAAGATAGGTTAGGTTGAAAAGAGGGTGCAGATATGGACATACACCTAAGCCAGTAATCGACTTGTTGTGTGCGCTCTAAAAATTATAAAGTAGCCTCTAGAAAGAAAATTTTAGGTTAGGAATTCCGTGATACTTGCAAAATCCTTAATTGGTTTCAATACCACTCCCCTTAGTTTGTTTATGTCTGATATTGTGTCTCCACCCAAGTACCGATATCTGTTGGACGCGAAAGCCGGGCAATGACAAAGTAAATGCTCGAACATCTCATCATCTTCCCCGCATACCCTACACATGCTATCACTTGACGCACCGATTTTACATAAGTGAGCTCGTAGTCCTATGTGTCCCGTTATGATACCAATAGCTATACTGATCTCCTTCTTGCTTCCTTTCAGTAATATCCTCGTCTTCTCACGGTCTGGATCCCCCCATAGGATTTTCGCCGTCCTACCGACCGTTTCGCTGTTCCACAATGTTGCATGCGCATTCGTCGCCCCCTCCCTTAACTCGGACTGCATCGACCCGAAAGGCTTCGGGTTAACCAAGTTTATTGACGGCAGTCCTCTGGCCTTCACCGCCAAATCGTCTGCCCTTTCATTTCCCCTTACTCCGTTATGGCCCGGCACCCAAATGTTGCGGATTTTCCCATCCTCAGAGAAGGCGTTAATCTTCTTCTTACACCGCAAGACTGTTCGTTACCTTACCATACTGGTTGTAATTGCCCTTCTGGAAATGTTACTGTCGATAAAGATGTTCAGACTCGACGTCCTCGCGTTAGCACCACACCACTTCACGCATTCCGTGATCGCCCGGATCTCCGCCTGCAGGACCGTGTTATGGTCAAGCAGTCTAAAACAGATCTCGGTCCCTGGGTTTTCAATGTAAACCCCCAGGCCCACTCTGTCCTCTAGCTTTGATCCATCCCACTCTGTCCTCTAGCTTTGATCCATAATCAATCCGTCAATCCAGGACTGTGCCGATGGCAGCAGTGCATCGCACTCGACTTCAAGGTTCATCTCAGGTATTCGATCGGAAACCTCTTCTCTCCCTTCCAGGTTTCCTATCGTCGCCTCGATTATACCGCGACGGTATGAGCTGCTCCCATCCTCAATCCATTCTTCCATCGCCTTAAGTCTCATAGCCGTAGTGGCTGCCTCACACTTAATCTGTGTGTCAATGGGTCGGATATCTAGAATAGTATCCTGTGCCCTAGTGAGCGTGATCCTCATCGCTCCGCCTATGCCAAGACAACATGTTCTCTCAACCTGTTGTATGGTCCTTATGTTGCATTTTTTCTTCATAGCAGTCCACCAAACTACTGGGGCGTAAGCAAGTATTGGTCTTATCACGCTCCTGTAGAGCCAGTGGACTATCCTAGGATTCAGGCCCCATTTGGAGCCTATGGCCTGTCTACAGTGTGGCAAACATCTGTGATCGTTCTCAGTACACTCCTGAATGTGACCCTTCCTATTTAGTTTCCTGCCCCAGATCACATCTAACTATTGGACCTTGTCAGATATCGAAATCGTTTTATTGAGGAAACGTGGTGCATTAAATTGTCCCACCTTGTCTTCCTCGTGAACAAGCGTATTTCAGTCTTCTCTGGGTTAACATTGAGGCCTCTGGGTCTAGCCCAGTCATATGCCATATGCAAGACCCTTTCGGCCCTTCTGTATAGCTCGTTCCGATCCTTACCTCTTAGAAGTATTATAACATCGTCTGCATAGCATACAGGTTCATATCCCTCCTCAGTCAGCATCCGTAATAGGTTATTTATGGTGGTCACCCATAGAAGTGGCGATAAAATGCCCCCTGTGGCGTGCCCTGTGCCACTTTCTCCCTTATATTTATGCCATGCGACACACAATTTATCCACCTGTTCCTTAGCATTTGGCTTATCCAGTCTCTAAGGACCGGGTCCACCTGGTACTGGTTTAAGGAATGGATCAGTGTGTCGCTCCGCACATTGTTAAAAGCCCCCTCGATGTCAATGCATACCGCCAGTGTGTACGTTTTGGCATCGAACGATTCTTCTATTTTATGCACAACCTCGTGCAGGGCAGTCTCCACCGACCTTCCCTTGACATGGGCATGCTGGATGTCATACTCTTTATCATGGTGTCCACAATACGTTCCATGGTTTTGAGTAGAAAGGACGTAAGGCTTATGGGCCTGTAGGCCTTTGATGTCGCATAACTTGCCTTGCCGGGCTTAGGCATAAAAACACCACCCTTGCCTCCTACCAGGCTTTCGGTGTATATGAAAGTCCTAGGCACGCTGTGAAAATTTTGGCCAGACGAGGCGCCAGATAGTCTGCCTCTTTTTGTAGTAACGCCGGAAATATCCCATCAAGTCCGGGTGACTTAAATGATTTGAAGCTCCTCAAGGATTCCTTCACCATAAATTCCGTTATTATAAACCTTCGATAAACGTCATTATTCCAAGATTCCGGTGTCTCCGTGAGTCCCTTCGTATCCTGTGGAAAATGGGGTTTCATCAAAAGCCTTAAACATGTCCTCCGTTGTCTCTGCTCTCACTCCCATGCCGTCTACTAAAGTTTCAGTTTGGACAGGGGTTTTTAAGAGAAACTTTTTTATCTTGGCGGCGTCATTAACGCTATCGACCTGTTCGCAAAAAAGCTTCCAGGAGGCACGTTTTGCCGCTCTGGCAATCTTATTGTATACCTTGAGCCGTATGTAATAAACATCCTAATAAACTTTCGCCTTTTACGACGTGCTCTGTTAAAAAATCTGCGGACTATTGCGAATGTCCACGGTCATGCAGGGTTTTTCTTGGACTGATTTCCTTTCCCGAAGAGGACAACTATCTTCGAAGGACCCCACCAGTGCAGTCGTTATCCTGTTGACTTTCTCGTCAATCTCTTCTTTGCTTGGACAATCTCAATTATCTTGCCTGAGTAGTCTTCCGAATTTTGTACAGTTGGTCTTCAACTTATTCCGGAAGCTTATCGGATTCGGCGCTAAAAACTTATATAGCTCCCGTATAACCTATTTCACGATTTTACTTCTTGGACACATATGGGAAGCAATTCTTATCTTTGTACTGTCTATCTCCCTATTAAGAAAAACCGTGCAAAAGTCTTGACAAATGTGATCCATGCTGGAGGTAATATAAGATTCGGCCTGACCGAACTTACCAAGCTTTTACTTGTAACTAGTGTTTGTTTAGGCCGATTTTATTAGAAAATCGTGTAATTATTTTGGTTAAAAAATAAATATGTAATTTTGTCCTCTTTTATGTTTGCTCCCTTCGTAGACTTTAAGTCTGACACTAATTCATAGGCAACCCAAATAAAGGCGTTGCAGTATCTACAATACGAAAACATGAATGGTAATCATGGAAATACAAAATTAAAGGAAACAAATAATTATATGGTCATTTGTACTGGTTGGCCATGTTTTCCTCAATTTAGGCCATGTTATTGTTCATGCTTTGACAATTGCTGTTTTTTTTAGAAAAGATTTTGTGTGTGAGACTCAAGGAGGGACTTGCAACATAACACAAATAACTAGGGAGTCAGTGGTTAACCATGGCATTAGCATTACCGCTTTCCCGGTAAAAGGAAATTGGAATATTGTGTTTTCCTTACCAAAACACTGACAAAAGCAAACAAAAAGAAATTTTGCCTACCCTTATTAAATTTCATTAAAGGAGTTGGTTTCACAGCAGTATCATCTTTCCTTTCTCCTTTGGTAAATAATTATTTTTTTTTTAAATTTTAAAATGTCCTAGATTTTTTTTTTATTTTTAGCCTTCTAGTATACCTCAGACTTTTTCTTTGGGAAAATATTCTCCACCCATATTTTCCTTCTTTTTGCCCATTAATTATAATTTTATTTGTTTGTTTAAGTTAATCCAATGTTGGTTGGTTGGTTTTTTTTTTATTAAATTTAATCATTTGTTTATCATGCTGCTGCTGTTGCTGATGATGTTTATATTTGAAACTCATTAATTTTCCCATATTTTTTCTTTGCAGGTGCGTACACTGGACGATGATTAATAATATGAATTATATTTTAATTGGTATGTATATGTACAACAATTGTGGATAATGTTGATGGATGCTTCCTAATTAAGAATTGCTAAAAGGGGGTTTGTTTTATTTTTGTTATTTATAAAACTAAATTCTTTTTCGAATTGAATTGTATGGTAGGAATAGTTGCAAGTGGGAAGTTTTGGTATTTTTTAGAAACCGAAAACCCATACCACAGGAAAACAAAAGATTTTCCTGCCATTTGTTTAGGTTGAATAGAGGGTACGGATATTAATCCGCCCCATACCACTACACTGAAAGAAACAAGTTAAAGCGTGCTAAGTTCGGTCGTGCTGAATCTTATATACCCTCCACCATGGATCGCATTTGTCACGTTCTTTCACCGGTATCTCTTTATAGGCAAATAAAGGATAATAAAAATTGCCATGCTATTGTTGTAACCATATTAGGTTATAGACCGATTCGGACCATACTGGGGTTGGATGTGGGAAACCATAGTGGAAGTCATTGTGGAAAATTTCAGCCAAATCGGATAAGAATTGGGCTTTATTGAGGCGTAATAGGAGTAATATCCGGAGATCGATTTATATGGGAGTTATATCAGGTAATAGACCGATTAAGACTATATTCGACACGTATGATAGAGGTCATGGGAGAAGACGTACAACATTTCAGCCAGATCTGATAACAATTGCGCCCTCTGGAGGCTTAACAAGTATAATCGGGACATAGGTTTATATGGGAGCTGTATCAGTCTATAGATACAGCTCCCATCAGTCTATATTGGTCTATATACGTACGCCATGTGAGAAGCTATTGTACAAAATTTCAGCCAAATCGGATAAGAATAGCGCCCTCTAGAAGTCTAAGAAGTCAAGATCCCAGATCGGTATATATGGCAGCTATATCTGGTTATACACCGATTTAAACCATACTCAGCACAGTTGTTGGAAGTCATAACAAAACACCTCATTCAAAATTTCAGCCAAATCGGATAAAAATAGCGCCCTCTAGAAGTCTAAGAAGTCAAGATCCCAGATCGGTTTATATGACAGCTATATCTGGTTATACACCGATTTGAACCATACTTAGCACAGTTGTTGGAAGTCATAACAAAATACCTCATTCAAAATTTTAGCCAAATCGGATAGGAATGGCGCCCTCTACAAGCTCAAGATGTCAAGACCCAAGATCGGTTTATATGGTAGCTATAACAAAACATGGACCGAATTGGTCCATTTACAATCCCAACCGACCTACACTAATAAGAAGTATTTGTGAAAAAAAAGTGCCTAGCTATACTCCTTCAATAGTTAGCGTGCTTTTGTCACGACGGACGGACAGAGGGACGAACATGGTTAGAACGACTTTATGGGGTCTCAGACGAATATTTCGAGGTGTTACAAGCATAATGAAGAAATTAGTATACTATTTCATCCTATGGTTGGGGGTATGAATGATCCCGTGGTGAAAATAGGGTATTAAATTTTTTGATATCTGAAGGGGGAGCGGACCTTCCCCCTTACCCTAATTTTCAAAAACGCCACATCTGGGAGATGGGTGGTGCGATTTAAGCGAACTTTTTTGTGTTCTCTTAAAGTAACCTAAAAACATTAATTTGGTGTCCAAATTTCGGATGGGTTACCTAGGGAGGACGCCCCACCCCCAAATCCTACCAAATATGGGACTCAAATAAAAGGTATTTAAGATGACAAAACGTATCTGATATCCAATTGTCGGATCAAGTGTGTGGGGGACCACCTCATGCCCCAAAACACCCCTAAATCGGACGTATTTACCGACCATGGCAACATGGGACTCAAGTGAAGGGTATTTGCGAGTAAAATACGAATCTGATATCCAAATGTGGGAGCAAGTTTTTGGCGGGCCACCCCCTTCCCAAAACAGCCCCCAAACAGGACTTATTTACTGACCATGGCAATATGGGAATCAAATAAAAGGTATTTGAGTGTAAAATACGAATCTGATATCCAAATGTGGGACCACTGTTTGTAGGGCCGCCCCTCCCCAAAAACCCACCCAAGGAGGACAAGTTTACGACCATAGCAATATGGGGCTCACATGAAAGATCTTTGGGAGTAAAGCACGAATCTGATATCAATTTTCGGGAAAAGCAGCTATGGGGCCACCCTACCCGCATAACACAACCCAAATAGGAAGTATATGCTGACCATTGTAGTATGGGGCTCAAGCAAGAGGAGAATGACAATTTCGATCTTAAAGAGAGTGGAGCTCGCTATTGATTGTTTTTAAGGCCCATATCCCAAACCGGACATACTTGCAGACTTTTGCAATAAGGGGTTTAAATAAAAGGTATCTAAGATCAGAAAACGAATTTGATATTCAATTTTGAGGCTTATGGCAATATGAGCATGATGCTGATATATTTTTAGGGCTGTTTTGTGTGTGTGTGTTTTGGGGACCACCCCACTCCCCAGAACACACCTAAATCGGGCATATATATCGACCATGTCAATGTGGGTTTCAAATAAAGGTAAAGGGTGATTTTTTTGAGGTTAGGATTTTCATGCATTAGTATTGACAGATCACGTGGGATTTCAGACATGGTGTCAAAGAGAAAGATGCTCAGTATGCTTTGACATTTCATCATGAATAGACTTACTAACGAGCAACGCTTGCAAATCATTGAATTTTATTACCAAAATCAGTGTTCGGTTCGAAATGTGTTCATTCACCGTAACGTTGCGTCCAACAGCATCTTTGAAAAAATACGGTCCAATGATTCCACCAGCGTACAAACCACACCAAACAGTGCATTTTTCGGGATGCATGGGCAGTTCTTGAACGGCTTCTGGTTGCTCTTCACTCCAAATGCGGCAAATTTGCTTATTTACGTAGCCATTCAACCAGAAATGAGCCTCATCGCTGAACAAAATTTGTCAAAATTTGAACACATTTCGAACCGAACACTGATTTTGGTAATAAAATTCAATGATTTGCAAGCGTTGCTCGTTAGTAAGTCTATTCATGATGAAATGTCAAAGCATACTGAGCATCTTTCTCTTTGACACCATGTCTGAAATCCCACGTGATCTGTCAAATACTAATGCATGAAAATCCTAACCTCAAAAAAATCACCCTTTATTTGGGAGTAGAGCACGAAGTTGATACCCACTTTCTGGACCAATTTTCTGAGAGTCTGCCCATTCCCCGAAACAAACTGCAATTACTTACTGGCCATCGCAATATTAGGCTTAAATAAACGTATTTTTATGAAACTTTGTAGTCTTATTGGGACTTTAAATAAAACATCGCATGCAAAATTTTGTAGAAATCGGGCCACAATTGTGCCTTCTACAGCCTTTGAAGTCCGAATCGGATGAAAGATATGTGTGGGAGATATATCTTAATCTGAACCGATTTTTTATGAAATTTTGCACACATATGATGACGTAATATGTGTGCCAAATTTGGTAAAGATCGGACCAAAATTGTGGCTGCTACAGCCTTTTAACTTCATATCGGATAAAAGACATATATGGGTGCTATATCTTAATCTGACTTGAACTATATATCTAAATCTGAACCGATTTTTATGAAAATTTGCAAACATATGAAGACGTCAAATGAAGCACCTCATGCCAAATTTGGTAAAGATCAGACTGAAATTGTGGCTTCTGCAGCCTTAAAGGCCATATCGGATGAAAGATATATATGGGAGCTATATCTTAATCTGAACCTATTTTATTCAAAATCGGTAGCGTTCGTTCTTGGGTCAAAAAAGAGACTTGTGCAAAATTTCATGACAATCGGACAATAAATACGACCTGTAACTTAATTACAAGAATACGTAGACAGGCAGACCGACATAGCTATATGAAATCAGGAAGTGATTTAAAGCCGATCGGTATACTTATCAATGGGTCTTGCTCTTCTCCTTCTAAGCGCTACAAACAAATGCACAAAATTTATAATACCATGTACCACAGTGGTGGTGTAAATTGCAAATTTTGCCCATGAACTTTTCACTAAGGAACAGTGGCAAACTTCTCACATATCAATGAGTGCAGTCCGATTCAAGTTAAAGTTCAATGAAAAGGGGCCTCCATTTTTTAGCCGAGTCCGCACGGCGTGCCGTAGTCCGACACCTCTTTGGAAAGAAGTTTTACATGGCATAGTACCTCAAATGTTTCCAGCATTAGGAGAGGAAAACCACCGCTGAAATTTTTTTTCTGATGGTCGCGACAGGATTCGAACCCAGGCGTTCAGCGTCACAGGTGGACATGCTAACCTCTGCGCTACGGTGGCCTCCAAACAAACAATAGCACTAAGTTATAATACCCTGTACCACACTCTACACCACGTAGGGCATGATTAATTAGTGCAGATCTGAACAATACCCCTAACCTTGAAATGGGTATGGTCTTGAATAATAAAAGAAATTTTAGAGTAGAGCACGATGCTGATATTTTTCAGGGCTTAGTGCGTGGGTGACCGCCCCATCCTACATACCCCCATACTGGACATATTTGTGGATTATGGGAAGAAAAGGGCTCAAATCTGATGGCCAAGTGTTTCAGGAACGCCTCACCTCATAAACTCCCCTTTAACCACATACATAGCAATATGTGGCTCAAATGTGTTTTTTTGGATAAGGGTATGAATCTGATGTCCACTTTCGGGGCAAAGGGTTTGGCTACTCCAATGGGCGGACCCTCCCCTTACTCTTTTTCAAAAAACGCCAGGTCTCGGAGATGGGTGGGCCAATTTAAACGAAATTTAATTTGTTTATAATAACTCAAGAACAGAAATTTGGTATCCTTATTTAGGGTAGGATTTCTATGGGGGCCACCCCACCTCAGAAGCCCGCCTAATAGAAATATAAACGAACAATGACAATATGGGATTCAAATGAAAGGTATTTGAGACTAGAGCACGAATTTGATATATGGGGTCCACCTCACCCCCAAAAATACCACCGTACAGGCCATATTTACCGACCATAGCAATATAAGGCTCAAATGAAAGGTATTTGGAAGTAAAGCACCAATATGATATCCATATTTATTTATTTATTTATTTGATGAATACCTACACAACAAGATAAAAAATCTTATAATTATAGTGCAGGCTTATAAGAACAGTCATATATCCTTTGAAAAAAATCATAATAAAAATAATATAAAAATTTTAAGGAAATATAAAAGAAATGTAAAAAAATTTTTTGAATATTAATGATGGAAATACAAATTATTGAGAAAAATAATAAATTAAAATAGTTTTCACTTTGAGGAAGAAGTTAACAATGTTTAAAAGGAGAGAAAAACAATTTTTGAATAATTAGTTACTAAGAAGAATAAAAAGTCTTTTCTTAAAGTCTGACGCGTTGCTGATGTTTTGGATTTCGTGGGGAATGGTATTCCAAAGACGTATGGTACTCGTATAAAATTGCCATTTAGATACTAGACTCCTTCTTCGAAAAGGTACAAGTTTTCTACCCCTTCTAGATCGGGCGAATACTAATTTGTCGTAGAGGAAATTGGGTGTTTGTGTCACAATGATCTTATGCAGGAATTGTAGAGATCTGATTCTGAGTAAATTGTCAAAACTACAGCCATAAAGGGAATTCGCCATGGTGGAAATATGTTGATTTCTTCTTACACCATAGACATACCGAATAATGCTGTTAAAAACTACATTCAATTTCCGTTGGCTTAGTGAATCGCAGTTCGCAAACAGTTCACAGCCATAGATCAAACCAGGAATTAGAAACATCTTCGCTAATAGAGTCCGAACCTCAATAGGTGTATAAGAGTGTGTGATCCACAGTGTACGCAGCTTTGCATATGTCTGCCCTGCTATAGCATTCACATGATTAGACCAAGTCAATGAGCTATTAAAAATTACACCTAAATTCTTCGCACTAGACACAATATCAATCTTCTGACGATTTATAGTGACATCCAAGTCTCGTAGAGTAAATCTTTTACTCTTGTGAAAAACAATAATTTTCGATTTATGAGGATTCAGAAATAAACCATTTGCTGTGGCCCAGTTATAAACACGTGAAAGGTCCTGGTTGAGTTTTGTAACGCATTCACCAATATCATCAACAGAACCGCTAAGAAACAACTGAACGTCATCAGCATACATGATGATCTGACTGTGGACTAGCTGGCTTGGAAGATCGTTTGCGTAAAGTGAAAAAAGAAGCGGACCTATTATAGAGCCTTGGGGAACCCCCTTGGGCACTATTATTGACTCTGATATGGCATCTCCTACGTACACTGACTGCTGCCGATTACTGAGATACGATTGAAAAAGCTTTATAGAAGTATCACTGAACTTGAAGAATCTTCTGAGCTTCATATATAGATTACGATGATCAACCGAGTCGAAAGCCTTTGAATGGTCAAGAAGGACGAGAAAACTAACATTACCATCATCAATTTTACTCCTTATCGATTCCGAAACTTCAACTAATGCACTAACGCAACTATAATGAGCTCGAAACCCGGTTTGTCTATCAGATAACAGCGATTCCCTTTGGAGATATTCAGACATTTGTCTATGTAAAATCTTTTCGAAAACTTTCGAGAGGTAGCATAATATCGAAATCGGACGAAAATCGCCATTGGATTTAGGGATAGGAATTATCTTTGATCGTTTCCAGATACTCGGATATATACTGGAGATTAGAATTGAGTTAAAGAGATGAGTAAAATAAGGTAGTAGGTAAGGAATCAGTATTTTAATAAATCTTGGGTCAATACCATCAAGACCAATGGCATTAGACTTCACTGACATAAGACTATGTATAACTTCATCGTGCGATACACATCTAAACTCAAAACTGCAGTCAACATGTGTGTTGTCCACTACCCTATTAGTGACTTGATAGAAAGTGGTGTCTATATCCAAGGTCGGAATATTAACAAAAGATCTATTCAATTCGTTGATATCTCCATGGTAGGTAGAAATCGCCTTGGATTTACCAACTCCGATATCATTTATAACCTTCCACTTGCTTCTCGTGTCTAACGCCGAATAATATTTGGATGAAAAATATCGTAACTTTGCATCATTAATAACTTTATTAACCTTATTCCTGGCCGTGCGAAATTCTTCCTGAAGTTCAGGAGTCTTAAAACGTTTCCACCTAGAGTAGGCTAGGTCCCTATTTCTAATGAAATTTCTAATAGTGGAATTAAACCAAGGCTTAGTGTTTGATCTTTTCATTTTCGTTTTAATAGGGACTGTTGTATCATAGATACGAAGAATGTTTTCTTGAAGAAAGCTCAATTTATCATCAACAGATATAAGTCCATATATTTCATGCCAATCGACTTCCTGAATCCTCTCATCTAAAGCAGAATAGTTCAAGTTCCTGAAATCGCGGTACGAAAACTTCTCCACTTTCTCCGACAAGGTGAAATTGTAAGCTAGATAAATCAAATCGTGTTTCGAGAAACAAGGAGCAGATATTTGTTCATTAAGTAAAATATTGGAGGCATTATTTACAAAGAATAAATCTAAAAGGGTATTAACAGTTGAAGAGAAATGAGTAGGGTTTGTAGTATTAGTAGGGTAGAGACCCAGTGTCAACATATTGTCCGTTAAAAGCGAGTCTACAAGAATATTGGAATTAAAGTCTCCAGTTATGACAACGTCACTATATCCCAATGTCACGGACTCTAAGACGTTATGTATTTGATCCAAATCTATCGTATTGTTTGGCCGGTAAAAACAACCAATCAAAATTTTCCTCGAGTTACTTGAAAGTTCAACGAAAATATACTCCGTCTGATCCTCAGGATTAGATCTCAACCGCAGTTTAGCTTTCAGAGCGTTCCTTGCATAGATGGCAACACCACCTCCACGACGTTCTCGATCCGATCTGAAAACCGTGTATCCTTTCAAGTTTATCAAGCTATCGGGTATAGCACTGTGTAGCCAAGTCTCCGAAAGACATATAATATCAATTTCCCCATTCTCAAATATATATTTAAACTCATCCACTTTGTTTACTATACTTTGGGAATTTATGTGACAAAATTTCAAACCATCTCTTTGTTTTGCTAGTATGCGCAGTAAATTTCGAGTTACGTCTTTGGAATATCTATCAAAATTAATCATGTGTGTCACAGAGAGGCAAACAAAAGTAAAGAGTAGCATCAGCATCGCGTTTGAAAGAGAATGTCCCTGTTTGTATTAGCCAAAAAATATAAATATGATAAATAAAATTATAAGAAAAACAAATTAAAAAACTCTTTGGAATATTAAGTTGTAAATTCGATAATACATACAAAATCAGGAAGATTATAAACAAGCGTACTATAAGTCTAGCTATGAATTTCTGCATGAGGTATTTCTTCCAAAGCACGTAAGTTATCAATAATTTTCGGATGAAAAATGCATATCGGCTCGTTGCTATCAAAGCGTTTAATATAAGCAAGTCCTCGAAATGTGTATGCAGACTTGACAAGGCCTTTCTTTTTCAGATGAATCGCATCTTGCAGGAACTTGTAATTCATATTGGACAGATTTTCATTTATATAATATTGTGATGTAGATCTGAAACCAATAGAATTCAGTAGTAACATATTATTGTGTATCTTTTTATAGCCAGAAACAGATTTTAGGAAAAAGTTTTTGTCGTATGGTGACATGAACTTTATTAATATTACGCCATCCGGTGAATTGAGGTTTTTTGTATTATTTCTATTTTGAAGCCGATGGATTGTTTTTATGCGAGGTACAGCTATATTTATAGATTCGCATATGTTGGCAAATACGTCGAATAAGTTTTCTTCAGTTTGAAAAGGAATTCCGTTTACTCTTATTTCACATGCAACAGTTGCATTCTCTTGCCTTAAGAGTTGAATTCTTAAATCATCTATTTCGGCTTTAGTGTGCTGAATCTCCCCGGCGACTTTTTCTAGGTTAGATACGCGAGTGTTGACATCATCCAAATTGGTTCTCAACTCCGACAACTTCTGTTCGAATTCGTTTATGATTCGGGTTTCTGTCTCCTTCAGCATGGTTTTAAATTGACATACCAATTTGTCGCTTAACTTAGTAAAGCGCTCATCAAGCATCTGTACCATTCTGAAAGGAGAATCGGATAAGCGAGGAGTTTTTGATAGGTTTCCGATGGAGGAGCGATTAATAAAGCTCTCTCTATCACGTTTCGGTGCCCTTGAATCTTTTACTACTACATCGTTATCAACCATGATATTTGCCTGAGTAACATCAAAATCGTTTGATTCCATCATTATAAAGAAAAAAAAAAAAAAGCAGGCAGTAAAATGGTACGAGCTAGGATTGGGGCGAAAGATTTGAAAGGTCGTACCAGCAGCCCAAACAGGATCTATTTCCTGAACGTATTAGTAAAGGGCCCAGATAAAATAAGATAGTGAAAGAAGGCGCAGCAGAGCGGGACCTGTACAGCTAGTTTTCTATACAAATTCAGACCCCCTTTTCTGTACATATCAAATTTTGATGAAAGTTTTTTAAAAAAATCAAATTTTAATGAAATTTTCTTAAAAAAAAATCAAATTTCAACGAATTTAAAATTTGTTTTGTTAATCAGTGTCTTACTTCGAAGTTCTCAAACCCCTTCTCGTTGAGGATGTCCTTTTCGTTGAATTGACATAATGTTATGTTCGCCATTCCCAGTAATCATTGTCCATAAAGTAAATATTCATTGCCATTTATTAACAGTTTTAAGTGTCACACGATAAATTTTAATTAAACAGCCAATAAATGACACAAATATAATACGAAGCAGAAAAAAACTAAGGGGAAAATTCATTAAAATGATAATTCACGTCAAAACTCGTAGAAGCAACGTAATTTTCTGGAACTAATGTCAACGATTTAATTAAATGTTACTCACTTCCTTCCGGTCATCAAAACAACAACAGCAGCAGCGGCAGTAAAAGCAACATATTTCAATATTTCATTTAATTATAATTATTTTTATTCAAGGACAGCCACGATGACCCACCTAATCTTCATTCTTGGCTGCAGCTAAAGCCCCTCGCACAGGCTATTAAACCATATGGTTATGTAATAAAAAAAAGAAATAATATTTTGCCCGGGAATGTCTCTGCAGATTTAAGGATACCCAGGAACCTTTTTCCCCTTCATTGCCTCTTCTCGCATGACAACAATGGCTGTCAGAGAAATAATGACAATAAAATTTCTAAACTATACACTTTCAAGCCAACAGACCGTTTGTCTTAATGGCGGTATTTGGAAAAAAAGGAAAATTCTTAGAACATTGCTTCAAACAGATGCCATGGCTATAACACTTTGGGAAAAGTCTCCCAAAAACGAAATATTCAAAAAATAGGCTCGCATTAGCTTTAAACTGAAGCCCATCAGTAGCAGCCATCCAGTCAGTCAGTCAGCCATCCTTTCTAGTTGGAAATTTTAAAGACGGCAATTTAAATCACTTAAAACCAAAGACATTCAAATCCTTAGGAAATCTCACCAAAATTGTACTCAGATAAATACCTAGTAAATTTCAATAAGTGATTTTGTTTTTTTTGAACATCATCACAAGGAAAAGTCTGTGAATAATAATATGAACACTAAACTACAAGAACACTAAACTCGATTGTAGGAGAAATAATCATTTTTTGTGCTCTCACTATTTTTGAGTTTTCATAATAAATTACTACTTTGAAAGCATTCATGGCGGCTTTACACTTGAGGCTTGGCAGTTCACTCATATAAGGATATGAGTGACGGTGTGTAATTTTTGGGGGTGATTCTAGACAGAAAATTGGATTGGAGATTGTACATGGGCTCGACAATTAAAAAGACCTTTGCGCCATTGTATTCGTTTCAAAATCTCGTAGAGAGTAAGTGGGGTTTAAGGCCCAGGCTTTTGCAGTGGTTGTCGGCGATGGTGCAGTCAGTCCTGGCATATGTATCACATGCCCGTAACCTTAACAGGGTGAAAAGTGTCGCTCTAAGATTTGTGTCTGGGGCTATGGGAACCACTGCGACTGGTTGCGAATTCTGCCTATGGACTTGTTTATAAGGGAGACAGCGGAGAGCACTCTTTTCAGATTGGCGCAGATTGACTTGATTCGTGGGTCACCAACGAGATATTTACGCATATTGGATAGTACTATGGTGGTCTTTCAGACAGACTTCCAGATAGATATGGACGTGGTGTATGAAGGACTGCGGATAACGTTAGCGACCCTGGCAGAGTGGCAGAAGGGGCGGGTATTCAGGCATTAACGTTTTTACAGATCGAAGATTGAAAATGGAACAGGGTGTGGTATCTATTGCAGCGAATTCGATATCAATGTCTGCTGGATGCCGGGGCACAAGGAAATCCCGATAAGAAAGCCGATGTACTTCCTAAGTCTGGAGTGAATCTCTCCCTTGTGTCGATTTTGTATGTGTATCCTCCCCTCTCCCAATTTTTTATGGTCTCAAAGAGCGCTACAAAAAAACTTTGTTGAATCGCTGGAATGCAAACGAAGGCTGTGAGCAAACAAAACTGATGTGGGACGAACGTTCGAAGCAAAACATTGACGCTCTATTGTCAATGGAGAAGATGCATTTAAGTGCGGTCATTAGGATTATAACTGGACACAATAAGCTAAGTAAACACATTTCTCGCATAGGTATTAGAAATGATGATATCTGCCGCTGGTGTCATGATGTAGGCGCTACAGAGGACAATTTTGATTTCCTATGTCAATGCCCTGAATTTTTTTTTTTTTAGGAATTGCATTAAAATTAGCTCTATATAGAAAATTTTGCCAAATTTTATATATATATCGAAAATTGTTTTAAAATTTGCTTTAAAATAAAATACTTTTGAAATTTGCTGAAATGAACCTAACCTAAACTAAAAGCAGCCTATTGCCTTTATGAAAAATGTTGTCAAAACTTGTTGTTTATACGACGCCTGCGTTGGAATCCTGGCAAGAACATCGGACTTAATTCAAAGCGGTGGTTATCCCCTTTAACACTGGCGACAATTACGTAGTATCATACCAGTCATGGTCATGTACAAAATTCTACCTAAAGAGGTTCCTTATCATTGAGTTTAAGAGAAGAAAAGTTTGCCCCTGACTGGTTCCTTGGCAAATTTTCACGCCCCCATCCGATATCAAAATGTTTCCTTCCAGACAAACCTACAAAATCTGTGTACATTTTAAGAAAATTGGTTCAGCCGACACTCTATGCGAAAATTTCGAGAAATCGGTTTTGCCGTTTTTGAGTCTATGCGGAACAAACAAACAAACCGAATCCCATATAGTCATGATTGGCTAATATGCCCATTTAGGGGTTTTTGGGGTGACCCCCTATACTTCGACCTGATTTTGTATGCCAGATTCGTAATCTATTCCCGAATACCTTTCCTTTGAGCCCCATATTGATATGGACGTTCAATTTTTTCTTTGTTGTAGAAGTTTTGGGATTATGGCGACTTCCTGGGTACTTGACCCAATTCCTATATTCCTATTCTACTCTTCAATACCTTTCATTTGATATGCATATTGTCCTTATCCACTTTCGATTTTGGGTGATATCAATAAATTATAAAGCTTATTCCTCCTTCCTGACCATATTCGCAATCTACTCCCTAATACCGTTCATTTGAGTCCCATATTGTCATGATCTTCAAGTAAACCTATATGAGAGGTTTTGGGACTGGGGCTGGGGCGGCCCACTGTTACTTGGACCCAATTTTTATTATGTAAATCGTACTCTACTCTTGCATACCTTTCATTTGAATCCCATATTGTCCCGACCGGTCCAATTTTATTTTTGGGTAGTTCTTTTGGGATAAGGGGGAGGGTCCGCCATCCTCCCGATATCACAAAATTATATAGCCTATGTCTCCTTCCAGACTAACCCTCACAATATGTGAAAATTTCAAGTTAATCGGTTCAGCCATTTTTTAGTCTAGGTTAAGTTCGAAGATGGGCTATATGGGACTATATCTTGATATAGCCCCCATATAGACCAATCCGCCGATTTAGGGTTTTAGGTCCAAAACCCCACATTTATTATCCGATTTTGCTGAAATTTGGGACAGTGAGTTGTGTTAGGCCCTTCGACATCTCTCTTTGATTTGGCCCTATCGGTCCAGATTTGCATATAGCTGCCATATAGACCGATCCTCCGATTTACGGTCTTAGGTCCATAAAAGTCACATTTATTAACTTATTTTGCTGATATTCGGAACAGTGAGTTGTCTTAGGCCCTTCGACATTCTTGTTCAGTTTGATCCTGATCGGTTCAGATTTGGATATAGCTTAAGATTTTGGGCCCATAAAAGGCGCATTTATTGCCCGATGACGCCGAAATTTGGGACAATGGGTTAAGTTAAGCTTCTTGGCATACTTCCGCAATATGTCACAGATCGGTTCAGATTTGGATATAGACTGATTTCTCGGTTTTAGGTTTTGGGGCCATAAAAGGCGCATTTATTGTCCGATGCTGCTGAAATTTGAGACAGTGAGTTTAGTTAGGCTCTTCGACATCCTTCTTCATTTTGACCCAGATCGGTCCAGATTTGAATCGATCTCTCGATTTAAGTTTTTAGGCCCATAAAAGGGGCATTTATTGTACGATTTCGCCTAAAATTTGGGACAGTGCTTTGTGTTAGGCTCATAGACATTTTTCTGCAACTTGGCCCAAATAGGTCCAGATTTGGATAAAGCTGCCATATAGATCGATATCTCGATTTAAAGTCTTGACCCCATAAAAGGCGCATTCATAATCCGAATTCACTGAAATTTGGAACAGAGACTTATGTAAGGCTTTTCGACATCCGTGTCATATATGGTTCCGATCGGTTTATTTTTAGATATAGCTAGTGTTCTTATTAATATTTGGTCCAAATCAGAACATATTTCGATTTAACTGCTATGGGACATAAGGTATGCAATTTTCACCGGATTTTGATGAAAGGTGGTTTACATATATACCCGAGGTGGTGGGTATCCAACGCCTTTTTACTTGTTATACAATATATAAGATTTTGTAAAAATTTTATATATATCCAAAATTGTATTGAAATTTGTTTTTATAGCAAATACTTTCAAAATTTTCTTATATAATCCTAACCTATCCGCTGCCTATTGCCTATATGAAAAATGTTGTCAAAATTTGCTTCTTATGGAAAATGTTGAAATTAGCTATTGATGAAAAACTTTTTCCAAATTTGCTTTATTCAAAAACACTTCGCTGAATCTTTCTCTCATAGAAAATTCTGTCGAATTTTACTTTTTTATTGAAATTTTCTGTATGCTAATGTAATTGAATTGAAATGCTAACAGTAAATGCGATTTCTATTTTCATTTTGGGTTTTGGTTAAAAGTAGGATTAGGAAATTTGTTGCTTTCCATTCAATGAATGGCATAAAAGTTTTTCGTTTTTTTTTCGCATGAAAATCCAAACAATGATTACAGTCATAACGAGACGGAAAATGTTTTCTTCTTTACCCCAATTGAGAGTGAGTGTTGCAAATGATTGGGGCATTTTGCATGGCAAATTTATTTCTGTCACAGAATAATAATGAAGGTCTAGTGTTGTTTATGGGATATCAAATGGGAAGGAAGTCCGATATGGCTATAGAAGTTTTAATGACAAAACTTTGAATTTTATGGACTTTTTTAAAAGTTTAAATTTTAAACAATCGTGAGAGAGTTTGCAGTAGACTGAAAAAACCCCTGCCACGATCAAAACAGGAAGGAAAGCCGTCAAGACATGACCCGACGAGCCCTGTGTGGAAGGGTCATCCGTTTGTATTGGGTTTAAGGTGTGTCTCAGCAGGGAAGGACGGAAATCAAAATGTTTTTTAACAGCAGCAGCAGCTAGTGAATCATCTAGGGAGAAATCATCCGCACCGCAAGTGACCAGTGTTCTAAAATAGAGTGTTTCCACTGCTTTCTCAACTGCCTCTGGATGCGTTAGCAAACAACACAAGATCTAACGAATCTTGTAAGAATGAACTCCTGACGGACTCAGAAGACTATTCTAACTCAACAGTGGTGGAAATTCTGAATCCTGGATATGATTCGGTTTCCGCAGTTTGATCTCCACCATTCCACAGTGGGAGAAAATGAAAAAAAAAGCTGGTAAAAAATGTGCCGTGTGAGGGAAAGAAATGGTCCAGTCGATGGGCCGCCTCGGTCGTGCGTGCTTTTTTTAGTTTGTGTATCACTAGAGCCTTCAAAAGTTGGTATATTTAGCTGAAATTTGGCAGTTCATAGGTTAAGCTCTTGAATGGGCCAAATAGGAATATATTTGGATACATCTTCCATATAGACCGATCTGCTAGTCTTAAGCCCATAACAGCCGCACCTATTGTGCGAATTTGCTGCAATTTTGAGCGGTGTTTTACACTAAGGCTTCCAAGGCGGCAGCCCTAGCCGATGAAGGATTCCATCGGGTCAATCCGGTACGTACAACCGGCTGCCATGGGATTGATGATATTTGGTGTCTTAGTTATACGAACGAAGCAGTATCTCGAGTGTTTGAAAGAAAAAAAAATCTTTGCAACCTCTACGAAACCAAATCCAAAGCAATCTAGTTACGCGATGGCCAGCAGGAATTGGGGAGTTTGACCAACAAGTGTGTCACTGCCCCGCAATTGCGGGGAAAAAACATAGGATTCCTTACAGGGGAATCCCTACAGGTTCTTAGCTATCTTGGTACTCTGGAGTTCTGAAGAGGCCTGAATGGGCTGACGGCATCGTACTCTTAACGGCGGGAATTTTTTCTTCTTGTCTTACGCGTTAGTTTCGTTGTCGGTCCATATTTGTTGTCTTGTCTCATTCTGTGGTAAATGTTTATCTATTTTTATACCCTCCATCATTGGATGGGGTCATACTAATTTCGTCATTCCATTTGTAACACCTTGAAATATTGGTATAAGACCCCATCAAAAATATATATATTCTTGATCGTCATGACATTTTAAGACGATCTAGCCATGTCAGTCCGTGCGTCAGTCTGTCGAAAAAATGCAAACTTTCGTAGAAGTAAAGCTAGGCGCTTGAATTTTTGCACAAATACTTCTTATTAATGTAGGTCTGTTGGGATCGTAAATGCACCAAAATGGTCCATATTTTGATATAGCTACCATATAAACCGATCTCTCGATTAGACTTAGAGAGGGCGCAATTCTTATCCGATTTGGCTAAATTTTGCAGGGTGATGTTTCGGTATCAATTCTAACAATTTTGTCTTGTATGGTTTAAATCGGTCTAAAAACTGCCGTAGCTGTCTTATAAACCAATCTCCCGATTTCATTTCTTGAGCTCCTAGAGGGCCTAAATTTTATTCGATTTGGTTGAAATTTTGCATGTGGTTGCTTGGCATTCTTGCCAAACACTGTGCGAAGTATGGTTTAAATCAGTCTATAACCAGCCATATAAACCGATTTCCCGATTTGACTTCTTGAGCTTCTAGAGGGCGTAATTTTTATCTGATTTGGCTGACATTTTGCACGTGGTATTGTGGTATGACTTGTAACAACTGAGCATAGTATGGTTTAAATGGATTCATAAACCGATTTCCCGATTTGACTTTTTCAGCTCCTAGAGATCGCAGTGCTATTCCGATTTATTGGGTTGCCCAAAAAGTAATTGCGGATTTTTCATATAATCGGCGTTGACAAATTTTTTCACAGCTTGTGACTCTGTAATTGCATTCTTTCTTCTGTCAGTTATCAGCTGTTACCTGTGCTTTCGAAAAAAAGTGTAAAAAAAGTATATTTGATTAAAGTTTATTCTAAGTTTTATTAAAAATGCATTTACTATCTTTTAAAAAATCCGCAATTACTTTTTGGGCAACCCAATAGTTGAAATTTTCCACGTAGTGTTTTGCTTTTAATCAGTGTGCCAATTATGGTCTAAATCGGTTCATAGCCTGATATAGTTGTCATATAAACCGTTCTCCCAATTTGACTTCCTGAGCCTCTGAAGAGCTCAACGGTTGCTGGCCACGAGCCCCTCAACATTACCTAATTTAGATATAGTTTCCTGTAATCTGTCTTAGTCTCAGATTATAGGCGCATTTATTGTCCGAATTCGCTGCAACTTTGAACTATGAGTTGCACTAGGTTCGCCCTTAATGGTTAAGATCGGATCATATTTGGATATAATTGCCATATAGGCAGATATTCCAATTTTGAGCCTTAAACCCATAGAAGGCATATCCCAAATACGATTTTTGCTACAGTGAGTTGAATCAACTCTTACAACATTTCTACCAAATAGCCACCCGAGGGTGGCTTTTTAGCTATTATCTTTCTGGCAACGCTGGTTTAAACAGCTCACGCACAACCATGAATCGTCATACAAACGAACAACGGCTGCAAATTATTGGATTTTTGTTATCAAAATGCATGCTCTGTAAAGAAAGTTTATCGCTCGCTTCTTCCATTTTACGACGAAGCTTATTTTTGGCTTAATGGGTACGTAAGTAAGCAGAATTGTCGATTTTGGAAATCGTCGCCAAAACAGCCAGCGGCATTGCAAGAGAAACCATTACATCCAGAAAAAGTCACAGTTTGGTGCGGTTTATGGGCTGGTGGCCTCATTGGACCGTACTTCTTCAAGATGATGCGGATCGTAACGTAACCATGAGATGATATCCAACTTTTTTTTGCCCAAAATACAAGAGCTTGACTTGCACGACATTTGGTTTCAACAAGACGGTGCCACATACCACACAGCGCGCGTAACAATGGACTTATTGAGAGGCGAGTTTGGGACCAGTCATTCGGGACCAGTCAATTGGTCGCCTAGATCGTGCGATTCAACGCCTTTAGACTATTTTCAGTGGGGCTATGTTAACGCTTAAAAATCACTCTTTATATATAGGTATAGTTGCCATTTTGATAGCTTCGTCACATAACGGCCTCATTTTTTTATCAGATTGCTCTACAATTTCAAATCCATATCCTCGTCAAAAAAGGACTCGTTCAGATTATGAAGATATGGCTGTCGTATTAACCGATCCTTCGTTATTGGATATTAGGTCCATAACAGGACATTTGTTAATCGTTTTCGTTGAATTTGAGAACAGTGAATTATTAAAGCGTAGACAAGCCTCTGGGGGCTGCTTCTCAAAGTGTTTTAACCCCCACCCAGACAAATGGGCTAGTGACGCTAATGGCTGCCATATAAACCGATGTCACGATTTAATATCTTGGCCCTATAAAAGATGAATTGTTACCCGATTTTGCTTAAATTTGAAACGTTTAGTTACGTTAGACCTCTCAACATTCGTGCTGATTATGGCCTGAGTGGTTCTATATTCGGTTATTGTTTTTTTTTTTTTTAATTTTTTTTCATGCAACTGTGGCTTTTCCTCACACACAACAAAATGAACATTTCCCCCCAAAAATGTTTAATTATCTTGAGATAGTATTCCTCTGTTAACTTCACACCCTGATTAATGGAATGACGTTGAAAAACAGTTTCCATTTTTCCTATTGTTTTTTTAAATATTTAAATGTTCTTAAATCATAATGCCCTCTTTTCATTTCTCTTATTTCTTCACACTTTCCAAAATAGAAAATTCTTTCAGTTGAATTCAATTGCCTGATTTTTTTCCTTATCATCGACGTCAATTAAATTATAATTAATTTAAATAAACACACAAACAAAATTTTAATGGCTTTAAAAATTAGATCTAATCTCTCATCAATGTTTACTAAACAAAATTCAAAGTAAAAAATAAACAATAATCATTGGAAACGTATTTAAAAAAACATTTTTAATATACAAAAAGTATATGGAGAAATGTGAGCTACGCAAACAATTCCAAATAATCAAATTTAGATTCCTGCTGTTTTTGGCTGTGTGCCCCGTATTGAGTTCTAGATGTTCGCAAAAGATGAATGAAAAAAAAAAAAAAAAAAAAAAAAAAAAAAAAAAACAACTAGGCTCGGCTGGGCTGAATCTTGGGAACCCACCACCTTGGATTCTGCTAAAAATTTATACAAAATAAATTTAGTTGAAGGGCATAATTTTATTCTACATACGAAACTTCTCTTAAACTAGCAAAAATTAAAGCTTCTAGAAACCGAAGAGGGATGAACGAGAGAACGGTTTACATGGGAGCTATATGAGGGTATTGACTGATTTGGCACAGTTGTTCGAAGTCGTAACAGAACATCGCATGCAAAATTTCAGCCAAATCGGACAAAAGTTGCGGCTTGCAAAGGGCTCAAAAAGTCAAATCGGGAGATCGGTTTATATGGGGGCTATATCAGGTTATAGACTGATTCGAACCGTACTTGACACAGTTGTTGGAAGTCATAAGAGAAAATAATGTGCAAGTTTTAGCTAAATCAGACAAAAATTGTGGGTTTCAGGGGCTCAAGAAATCATATCCATATCCAAATCTCTACCGATATGGCCCATTTGCAATCCCAAATGAGCTACATCAACAAAATTTCAAGCGGCTAGCTTTAGGCGTTCGACCGCTATCGTGATTTCGACAGGCGCACGGAGGGTCGGACGGACATGGTTATATTGACTTAGAACGTCGAGACTATCAGGAATATATACATACTAGCTGACCCGGGCCCGCTGCGCTGCGCCTTCTTTTACTTTATATGGAACAAAAGTTTCCTTGGAATATTTATTTTCGACAATTAAAGATCTTTTAGTGAAATACCATGCTACGAAAATAGTATAGCGATTGACTAACAGTTAAACAATATAAGGGCCTTTATCTGAACCCCCTATGAGTTTATTGGTCTACGAATTTATGTTTGGATGTAAGGTGTACTCCATTCTTAAAATACCTCATTTCAGCCCGATATTCTCATGATTTATGATTTAGTGGTGGGAGAGAGGTGGTCCCCCAGATACTTGGCCCTGAAAAAAATATCAGCATCGTGCTCTTCTCTCAAATACCGTTAAACCCCATATTGCCGTTGGCTTAAGAGGAGTTTATAGGTTGAGGCGTCCCCCAAACACATGGCTCCAAAATAGGTTATCAAATTAGTTTTCTAATCTCAAATACCCTTCATTTGAGCCACATATTGGCATGGTAGAAAAATTTTTTCCCTTTGGGGGTGTTTTGGGTAAGGTGTAATGCCCTAAATACATGGTCCTACATTTGGATATCAAATTCGTATTCTACTCCCAAATACCTTCATTTGAGCCCCATATTGCGATGGTCAGTAAAAAATTGCTGTTTGTGGGGAATTTTGGGAAAGGGGTAGACCCCCAGAAAGTTGGTTCCGAAAATGGGTATCAATTCTTGTTCTACCCCCCAATACCTTTCATTTAGGCCCGATTTAGGGGTGTTTTGGGGAACAACGTGCTATATTCTCATATATCATTTATTTGAACCCCATATTGTCATTGCCCTCAAAATTGGATATAAAATTCGTTTTCTAATCTCATTTAAACTCCTTATTGCAACAGTCAGCAAATATGTCCGGTTTGGGGTATTGGCCCTAAAACTATGAATATTTAGTTCCACTCTCTTTAAGGCCCAAATTGTCTTGGTGAGCAAATACGTCCTATTTGAGGGTTTCTATGGTGGTGGGACGTCAGCTAGACAGTTAGACCCTAATGTTGATATCAGATACGTGGTTTACTCCCACATACCTTTAATTTGAGACCCATATTTCCATAGTCGGCAAACATGACCGGCTTGAAGGGTGTTTTGGGGGATGGGCGGCCGCTCAGTGAGTTGCCCTTGAAAATATATATAGGATTCGTGTTCAACTCTAAAACCCTCTTGTTTGAGCCTCATATTGCAATAGTAAGAAAATACTTACTGTTTGGGTGGTGTTATGGGTGGGGTGGCCCCATAGACACTTTTCCCGAATATTGATGTCAAATTCGTGCTTCACTCCCAAAGACCTTTCATTTGAGCCCCATATTGCTATGGTCGTAAATTTGTCCCCTTTGGGGGATGTTTTTGGTGAGAGGCGGCCCCCCAAACACTTGGTCCCATATTTGGAGTTTCTGAAAATTAAGGTAAGGGGGAGGGTCCCCCCCCCTTCAGATATCAAAAAATGAAGTACCCAATTTTCACCACGGTGTCATTATGCACCATCTGTGAAAATTTCACGAAAATCGGTTCAGCCGTTTCTGAGTCTATAAGGAACACACAAAAATACAAACAAACCTACAAACACAAATTGATTTTTATATATAATATATATACAGTATAGGGTCTTAGGTTACTATTTCGAGGTGTTACAAACGGAATCACTAGATAGTATATCCGCAACATACGGTGGTGGGTAATCGAAAAGCCCATGTTAGAACCACGTGAATCGTGCTGCTAATGAGGCTGAGTGTGCGGGACGTATGGAAAACCTACTGTCAGTAGTAGTTGTTGTTGTAACCTCATTTTCATGTGGAGGTGGCGATCCTCGTCCTGCAGGCGATCAAGCTCTTTCCGGTCCAAAGGACTGAACGCCGCGATAACTGGTTTCCATTGGTTATTTAAAGGCGCCAATAACTGGCCTTGTCATATCGAGCATCATAGGCACTCAGTATTTGTGCAAGAGCCGATGCCACCTGACCTCTCACTGAGACTCTCCCCTCGATACCATTGATTGTCCGCGACTGCAGTTACAGCTACTCTGGGTTGAGCATTCCGCTGTCCGCAACCTGTGGACGCGCCCGGTAGCTGCAGCTAAGCTTCTCGTGACAGCAATGCACACCACCCAGATCGGACCTCAATGCTCCAGCTTGTGTGGTGCTTACAGCTATCCTGTGTTAATGGTGTACAAGAGTGATAACAGGAAAACATAACTGTGAAGAAACGCCTATTCCGTAGAAACTAGTGCCGAACTTCTTATACCCACTTTAGTCGGGTCGGATGATGGGAGGCTTATGTTGTTTAAAATTGCAGCGAAATCGGCTAATAAGTGCGGCTTCTATGGGCTTTAGACCCAAAATCGGCAGATCGGTTTATATGGCAGCTGTATCTAAATATAGACCATATTTTGGTCGGACATCGGCGGAGACACTGTTTTCGAAATCGATTAATAATTACAACAGTTATGGGCTTAAGACTCAAAATAGAGAGTTATATATCAGCTATATCTAGGTTAGGTTAGGTTGAAAAGAGGGCGCGAATATTAATCTATCTCATGCCATTATGGACATACACCTAAGCCAGTAATCGGCTTGTGCGCTCTAAATACTAAAGAGTTACCTCGAAAAACAACCTAAGTTAGAAATAACGCGCTACTTACAACATCCCTAATTGTTTTCCATATCATATCTGGTATTGTGTCCCCACCTAAGTGCCGGTGTTTGTTAGCCGCGAAAGCCAGGCAATGACATAGGAAATGCTCCAACGTCTAATAATCTGCGCCACATGCCCTACACATGGTATCACTTGCCGCACCGATTTTGTATAAGTGAGCTCCTGATCCAATGCGACCATTTTTGATACCGAATGCCATACTGACCTTCTTATTACTTCCTTTCAGTATTAGCCACGTCTCGAATACCGACCGCTTCGTTGCTCCACAGTGTAACATGCGCATTCGTCGACCATGCCCTTAATTCGGACCGCTTCGAATCAAAAGGCTTCTGGTTAACCAAGTTTATTGACAGCAGTGCTCTGGGCATTACTGCCAAATCGCCTGCTCTTTCATTCCGCTTTACTCCGCTATGGCTCGTCACCCAAACGATGCGGATTGTGTCATCCTCAGAGAAGGCGTTAATCACTGATGGACAGTTTACTCTCCGTAAATGGTCAGTTTACTCTCATCTCAGGTATCCGACGTTGACAATCCACCTCACGCATTGCTTGATCGCCCGGGTCTTCGCGTGCAGGACCGCATTATGGCCAGGCTGTCTAAAACAGATCTAGTCCCTGGGTTGTCAATGTAGACCCCCAGGCCCACTCCGTCATCTATCATTGATCCATCTGTATAGCAAGATCTCCCAGATGGCAATGCCAGAGTTCCGTCAATCCAAGACTTTGCTTCTGGAAACATTGTCTCGGATACGACTTCAAGTGTCATCTCAGGTTTCCGACGTTGACAAGTCTGGGGAAAATATATAATTTTTATTTTTATGACAAATAACTCAGATGCTCGATCCAGTACCAGTGTATACAAATAATAATTGGTTGTTGATCTGGTTCAGTCCATAAACTTTGTTCCGATTCGTCCATGGGTCCTGAATTTAGACAATATGAATCTTGCACTTGCTGATTTTGTGTGTAGCTGTTTACCTCCGTTGGAGGTAAATCTGGATGATTTCAATCATTGGTCCTCCAGTTGATTGGTATCTTGGGGTGGGTGACGGTCTCATCGTCTGCTCACTGCCTAATTTTTTGATATTAGAATCTTTGCCTATCCTAGTCTTCCGAATCTTGGGATTGGGATCCGAAAGTTGGTGATGTTTCCATCGTCGGATTCCATATTCGCTAGGCTTTTTTGAGCCTACCGTCCCTGCACTGCATGATGCTCCAATAATATGATCTTTGCCTATCCTAGGCTTCCAAATCTTATATAAATCTCATCGTCGGGTCCCTGTTCGTTAGGCTGCATTGAGTTGCCTTTCCTTTCTTTATCCTAGTTTTCCGAGTCCCGAGAAAGTCGTTGGTGGTTCCATCGTCGGGTCCCTGTTCATTAGGTTGGTTGAGTCTCTCCTCCTTGCTCTTCCTGAATAATATTAGGATCTTCAATCCCATGGCAGCTGGTTGTACGTACCGGATTGACCCGATAGAATCCTGCAACGGCAAGGACTGCCGCCTCGGTGTACAATACACTGCTACAACAACAACAACAACAATGGAAGCATCTTTGCCTGTAATGATTCCATCATTGATAGTTAGGCTCTATTGAGCCTATTTTCCCTGCACTGCCTGATGTTCCAATATTAGAGAGATCACCTTGATAGCAGCATAGACCCAACCTTACGAGCAGTTACGAAAACAGATTGATTGACAATTATCCCCAAATGCAAATTGGTATTGGTAAAAGCAAACAATGAAATAAACATCCGATGTCACACCAATACACCAATAGACGGTTTGTACAACTAATTGGCGGAGTTGTTATGGGTATACTTAGTAAAAAAAAGCCGTGTATGTGTGTGTGCATCTGATCGAATCAGTAGTAGCCACAAACCCATACGAAGCAGGTTCGTATGACGGAATGAAGTAGCCGAGAAAAAAAAAAAATAGTACGTATCGGCAGAACAAATCGTAGGTGGGCAAAGAGTAATCATGAAACATGTTCGAGTGAGAAACGAGTCGAAAGTAGCCGATAAATGTGAGAAACGCGGCATGAAGAGTAAGTATTTACTGGCAAATGTAATTTGCCACGCTATAAGGGTCGAAAAGTAATATTTCGATGTGATGCAAATGGAATGACTAAATGTTGTTATACCCTATGGTGGTGGGTATAACAACAGAAGAAGAACAACAAATCGAGAGCCGGAATAAATTAAAAAAATTGGTCCAAAAAATAAATTTAATCAGACTTGTGGTGATTGTACACGCACACCCCCTGTATAGATAAAGGGGTTGATCGGGTGCTAGATTTTGTGAGTATGCTGATAATATAGAGGTAACATTTAAAATAATTTGGGTATCCTGTTGTCTGATCATTATCTCCACCCCAAATGGGCATGAACTCAAATTATCAACCCAAAATCTTGTTCAAAAATTCTTTTTCATTTTCCTACAAAGTCCTACTTTTAATCAAAGTAGAAAAAATTTTTAAATCAATTACTTATAATGGAAAGTTCATCTAAATTTAATATTTAATATTAAAGTGCTTTAAAGAAAGGTGCTCACTACCTACATATTTGCAGTGGTTCTCCTTCTTAATTTTTTTCCCAAAAATATTTTAATATTCTGCCTTTTAATTTAGAGGCCAATTCATAGCCAATTTGTGAGGCAATATTCTTCTTCTCACAACATTTTTCGTATGTCGACTCGCGTTTCGCTGTGGTTCATGGGGAAATTTCAAGTTTAAATGATTTACATGGGAATTTTGAACATGTGCTCGTTGGAGGGATGATGAATGAGTTTTGCATTATTAAATCGTTTTAACAATATGGCCAAATTTGAAATGTGGTTAAGCTTGAAATGTGGTTAATAAATGCGTATTATGCGGTTTATAAATATTTATATTAACCATAGTTATGAAGAGAACAATTTGGGGAATATTTTATAGAAACGAATAAGGTGAATTCAAAAGCAGCTAATGAAAGAAGGAAGCTGCATTTCAATGTTAAAGAAATGATTATTTTTAATTAAAAAAAAAAAATAAAAATTTATTTCTGCAGATAATTTTGTCAAAATTTTATTTCTATAGAAAATTTTGTCAAAATTTTATTTCTATGGAAAATGTCAAAATTTAATTTCTATAGAAAATTTTCTCAAAATTTTATTTTGTCAGTTTGCGCTTTCTTTTTTTTGGTCTTAAAATCTTATTACGATTCCATTGCTTTAGACCATTGTTTAATACTTTTTATTCAAAGAATAGTATAGCAAAAAACCAGTAAGGAAGGGCAAAAGTCGGGCGGTGCCGCTGTATAACCTACCCTATATGTACAAAGTGGGAGCTATATCCAATTCTGGACCATTTTTGATGGACCTCAGCGAGCAAAAATATTTTCAAACTGTAATAACTACGGTTGACAAATGACAACATTATTGCAACTTACCCAAAATCTGACGAACTTATATATGGGAGCTATAACTAATACTGAACCGGCTTCCATGAAATTAACCAGTAATTTCGAGAGTCATTAGAAAATCCTTTCGGCAAAATTTCGAGAGAATCGGGTAACAAATGATCATTTTATTGCAGTATTACTGCAAATCGGGCGAACATATATATGGGAGCTATATCCAACTCTGAACCGATTTTTATGAAATTCACATGTAATGTTGGGGGTTATAAGAAAATAGTTCCTGCCAAATTTCGAGAAAATCGGTTTACAAATGACCATATTATTGCAGTATTACTGCAAATCGGACGTACATATATACGGAGACTATATCCAAATCTGAACCGATTTTTTCCAATTTCAAAAGTCTTCGTCTCTAGGCTAAAAAACACGCCAATACCAAATTTCGAAAAAATCGGTTAACAAATGGCCATTTTATTGCAGTATTACTGCAAATCGGGCGAACATATATATGGGAGCTATATCCAAATCTGAACCGATTTTTATGAAATTCACATGTAATGTTGGGGGTTATAAGAAAATAGTTCCTGCCAAATTTCGAGAAAATCGGTTTACAAATGACCATATTATTGCAGTATTACTGCAAATCGGACGTACATATATACGGAGACTATATCCAAATCTGAACCGATTTTTTCCAATTTCAAAAGTCTTCGTCTCTAGGCTAAAAAACACGCCCATACCAAATTTCGAAAAAATCGGTTAACAAATGGCCATTTTATTGCAGTATTACTGCAAATCGGGCGAACACATATATGGGAGCTATATCCAAATCTGAACCGATTTTTTCCAATTTTAATAAGCTTCGTCTCTAGGCCGAAAAACACGCCCATACCAAATTTGGAGACGATCGGATGAAAATTGCGACCTGTACTTTGTACACAAATTAACATAGACAGACAGACAGACGGACATAGCTAAATCGAATCAGAAAGTGATTCTGAGTCGATCGGTATACTTATCAATGGGTCTATCTCTCTTCCTTTTGGGTGTTACAAACTAATTCACTAAGCTATAATACGACCAAGAAAAATCATCAGAAGGAGATGCCAAATGGATAATGGGTGCTTTACAACTAGAATAAGTTTTAAAGTACACATCTGAATTGGAACAGGGCTCTTTAAGTCGACTTGTTTCGTAAGCGCAATAGAAAACAAATCAAATCTTCAATTCAATTCAATCCAACTTATCCAACGATGCTCATAGCAACAAACACAAATATCTATGCAAAACTCTTTTGTTGTTCGCACAGCGATCGCCCAACGGCTGATTCTTCCAATGCTGTTTTTGTGTATAGGCAGTGACCTATACCACATGGAATGGTTGTCAAGCACCCATGATCCATTTGACATCTCCTTCTGATGACTTTTCTTGGTCGAAAATTAAATCGCGATAAAGGAAACCAGTTAAATGAGCTCGGTGTCGACGAGCAATCTTCCCGGAGTCGGAGTCGAGTAAAAATTGCTCGACTCCCTTACTATATGTATGCTGTTGCCAGGACAGGCGATCTCCAGGTTTAGTTGAAGGGCATAATTTTATTCTATTGTACATACCAAACTTCTGTCAAACCTGCAAAATAAATATCAGGTTATAAACTGATTTTGACTGTATTTGAAACGGTTGTTGGAAGTCATAACAGAACACCACGTGCAAAATTTCAGCTAAATCGGACAAAACTTGCGGCTTGTAAGGGCTCACGAAGTTAAATCGGGAGATCGGTTTATATGGGAGCTGTGTCAGGTTATAGACCGATTTGGACCGTACTTCGCACAGTGGTCGAAAGTCAAATCAAACTATTACGTGTTAAGTTTTAACCAAATCGGATAAAAATTGGGGCTTCCACGGGCTCAAGAAGTCAAATCGTGAGTTCGGTTTATGTGGGATCGTGCTATATCTGAATCTGGACCGATATGACCCATTTGCAATTCCCGTCGACCTACAGCAATATTAAGTATATGTGCTATCTGTGAGAGGTGCAAAATTCTATCCAGCTTTTGTATTTTCCTCGAAAATACAAGGGCGAACAAAAATCAAATGTGGGCCGATAAAGACAATATGGGTATCAAATGAAAAGTACGCGGGAGTAGATAACGAATCTGGCAAACAAATTAATGTCGAAGTACAGGGGGTCACCCCACCCCCACAAAAACGTCAAAATTGGGCACATTAGCCAATCACGGATATATGGGACTCGGTTTGTTTATTCCGTATAGACTGAAAAACGGCAGACCTGATTTTCTCGAAATGTTCGCATATTGTGTGTGGTGGTCTGGAAGGAAACATAGGCTTTATAATTTTTCGATATCGGATTGGGGACGGATGCCAACTTATGCCAAAAACACAACATGAAATCAAAAGTGGACCAATCGAGACAATATAGGTATCAAATGAAAGGTATTGAAGAGTAGAATACGAATATGGTATTAAAATTTGAGTCTAGGTACCCATCAGGTCGACGTAATCCCAAAACTCCCCAAACAGACATAACGTTCGTTCGTTTAAATATGGGGCTCAAATGAAAGGTATTCGGGAGTAGATTTTGAATCCGGCATACAAAATGAGATCGAAGTATAGGGGGTCACGCCACCCCTCAAAAACGCATTGGACCCATTATGACTATAGGATACTTGGCTGAATCGATTTAAAATTTTCATAGATTGTGTACGTTTGTCTGGAAGAATATCGGGTGGAGGCAGAACCTCCCCCTTACCCCAAAAATGCCACCCATATCCGAAAGTGGTCCGATGGGCACAATAAGGGTATCAAATGAAAGGTATTGGAGACACAGACAACGAATGTGGTATTAAAATTTGGGTCCAAGTACTTAGCGGGGCTCCCAACCCCAAAACTCCTCTAAACAGATATATTCGAAGTTCATGTCAGTATGGGGCTCAAATGAAAAGTTTTAGGTAGTAGATTACAAATATGGCATAAAATATTAGGTTCAAGTAATGGGAGGTCGCCCACACCCAAAGACCCCCAAATGGGCATATTAGCCGACCATGGCTATATGGGACTCAAATGAAAGGTTTTTGGGAGTAGATTACGAATATGACATTAAAATTTGCTTTCAAGTCTAGGTGGCGCTTTTCCCCCTGAAGATACGTCAAATGGGTTCTTTGACCCATTATGAAAATATGGGATTCAAATGTATTTGAGAGTAGAAAACGAATTTAATATCCAATTTTGGAGCCAAGTGTGTTGGGGTACGATCTAAAAAGAACCCCTTAAACTGAACTTCATTGCCGTTGGGAATAAAGAACGAATTTGATATCGTTTTTCAGTGCAAAATGCCGGTGGCCGCCCAGCCCTAAAACTCCCTCCAAACAGTTCATATTTACCGGCCATGGCAATATGGGGCTAAAATTAAAGGGATTTGGAAGTGCATCACGAATGTGATATCCATATTTGAGTCGAAATATCCGAGGTGCAATCCCTCCCCCAAAAAGCACTTCTCATTACCCTAATTTTTAAAAACACCAGGAACCGAGAAGGGGCGAACTTGTCACACATCAATGAGTGCTTTCCAATTCAAGCTTAAACTCAATGATAAGGGACCTTTTTTTATAGCCGAGTCCGAACGGCGTCCCGCAGTGCGTCACCTCTTTGGGGAAAATGTCGCCAGCCACTGCTTTGTCCAATGTTCTTGCCAAGATTCGAACACATTCAGCATCATAGTCTACATTGGCACGAATTCGATATCCACATTCAGGGCGAAGTCTCCCCACCCTAAAAAGATATTAGAGAATTAAAGAAAGCGCAGCGGAGCGGGCCCGGTTCTGCTAGTTTTATTATAAAGACGAACAAATTCCCACAGAACATTTTGTCTGAATTTCTTTCTATACAAAGTGTTTCCGATTTTTTTTATTGAAAATTTTGCTAAACCAAAAACTCTTATCTGTAGAAAATGTTGTCCACATTTTATTTCTATATAAATTTTCTGTAATATTCTATGTTTTATCTAACCTCACAAAAATAAAGGAACTTTGTGTCCTTTTTTTTGCCTTCAGAAACAGTTTTTCCGTCATCCTACAAGCATTGAAAGTAATTCAAATATTTGTCATGGCAAATTTGGTAATTATTGGCACACAGTCTGAAGGCTCCTTAGTGTCTTTGCGAGTTAGCTGTGTTGACACTCTTGTAATGCAATAAACAATAGGAAGTACGAATTTTTTTTCTCCCTACCATCAAGCTTCGAGAAAAAAAAAAAACAACCCAAACAATTTCCAATGTCATGAATGAATGCATAAATGGGACTTCCGTCTTGAAGGTGGGATTTCCTCAACGACTTCAAGTCGTTGAAAGAAAGTTGAAATGTAATTTGTATAAATTTATGTAAATATTATCATATCAAGTACCTTTTCTCGTTCCCCCCTCTCCAAGATCGTCATTTACTTTTGCATTTTTTTTTCTATCATCATAATCCATATTGAAACGAAGATGTTGACTAAGAATTGCTGAGGAAGAAGAACGGGAGATGAGGTGTGTGTGTGTGTGTGCATGTGGGGTTGCTGTCACACTTTCTGAATACTCTTCGTCTAACATTCCGGTTTCCTTTATTCCATGGCTCTGCTGTCATCGTTTAGGATGGAATGAATGAAATGAAGTGAATATGTTCACACACACACAATGTAAGGAAAATATTTACATTTAAAAAACATAAATATTACCAATGTACATATACGATTTAGAATGTGTTTGGTTGTTTGTTTGCGTGTGTTTACTTTCTTACAGACGTCATTGCTTACATGTTGTATATCATTTTTTCACCATTTATGAGTTGTTTGGAATAACCATATTTGCTTTGACATTAGAGTGCTCCCAGAAAAATATTTTTTCAGCTAAAACCCATACAAAATTTACTATTTCTTGATGAAATTTCTCTTTTGGAAATGAAAGTTGACAAATTTTCTAAAAAAATCCTAACAACATCCTCAATAGTAATAGAATTTTCATAAAACTTTCTATAGAACTAAAATTTTGCAAAATTTTTATGGAAATAAAAACATTTTTTATGGAATAAAATTTTGACAAATTTTCTACGATTCGGCCGGGCCGAATCTCATATACCCTTGACCATAGATCGGATCGCATTTGTCGAGCTCTTGCCACGGTATCTCTTTTTGGGCAAAAAAACGATAAAAGAAAAGAATTGCTGTGTTATTCGAACAATATCAAATTATGGTTCATTTCGGACCATAATTGAGCTCAATATTGGAGACCATAGTAGAAGTCATTGTGTAAAATGTCAGCCAAATCTAGTAAGAATAGAGCACTTTAGGGGCTGAAGAAAAAAAAAAATAGGAAGATCGGTTTATAGAGGGAGCTGTATTAGGCTATAAACCGATTCATGCCATATTCGATACGTATGTTAAAGGTCATGAGAGAAGCCGTTGTACAAAATTTCAGCCAAATCGGATAGGAATTGCGCCTTCTAGGGGCTCAAGAAGTCAAGGCCCCAGACCGGTTTATATGGCAGCTATATCAGGTTATTAACCGATTTGAACCATACTCAGCAAAGTTGTTGGAAGTCATAACAAAACACCTCATGCTAAATTTCAGCCAAATCGGATAGGAATTGCTCCCTTCAGAGGTTCAAGAAATCAAGATCCAGATCGGTTTATATGGCAGCTATATGAGGTTATGGACCGATTCGAACTATTTTTAGCACAGTTCTTGAAAGTCATAACAAAACACCTCATGCAAAATTTCAGCCAAATCGGATGAGAATTGTGTTCTTAGCGGCTCAAGAAGTCAAGATCCCAGATCGGTTTATATGGCAGTTGATATAGCTGCCAAACAAACTCTAATTCACATATATGGGCAGGAGTTCCAAAATCATCCTTGGAGCTATTTGACCGGGTTCAACGGAGAGCGACGGTGTTGATGGGGACATTAGAGTATCCAAATCTATTGTAACTCTTGAATATCGTAGAAATGTGGGCAGAGTTGTCCTGCTCTATCGTTACTTTCTTGGCGTGTGTTCCAGGGATATTCGTCTTCTTATCCCTGACGTTAGGATGTTCACCACGAATACAAGATTTGGCAGGAACTCAGACCCGTTTGTAATTGATAGGCCAGTCGACCGAACCATGCATTACCGAGAAAATTCATTTTTCGCCCGAACCATTCGTGTGAGGAATCGACTTCCCAGAGACATTAACGTTCAGATATTTAACACGAATATCAACAAGTAAAAAGTCATTAAGTTCGGCCGGGCCGAACTTTGGATACCCACCACCTCGGGTATATATGTAAACCACCTTCCATCAAAATTCGGTGAAAATTGCATACCATATGTCCCATAGCAGTTATATCGAAATATATTCCGATTTGGGTCAAATACTAAAAAGTACAAGTCAGTGTTCAATTGTGTATAACAAAATATTGGTCGTTTTAGTAGCTATATCTAAAAATAAACCGATCTGAACCATACACGACACAGATGTCGAAAATCATAATATAAGTCACTGTGTCAAATTTCAGTGAAATTGGATTATAAATGCGCCTTTTATGGGCCGAAGACTTTAAATCGGGAGATCGGTCTACATGGCAGGTATATCCAAATCTTCACCGATTTGGGCCAAGTTGCACAAAAATGTCGAAGAGTCTAACACAACGCACTGTCCCAAATTTCAGCGAAATCGGACAATAAATGAGCCTTTTAGGCCCCAAAACCTAAAACCGATATGGCAGCTATATCCAAATCTGGACCGATCTGTACCATATTGCAGAAGTATGGCAAGGGGCATAACTTAATTCACTATCCCAAATTTCGGCGACATCGGAAAATAAATGCGCCTTTCATAGACCCAAAACCTTAAATCGAGAGTTCGGTCTATATGGCAGCTATATTCAAAGCTGAACCTATTAGGACCAAATTGAAGAAAAATGTCGAAAGGCCTTAGACAACTCACTGTCCCAAATTTTAGCAAAATCGGACAATAAATGCGGCTTTTATGGGCCTAAGACCCTAAATCGGAGGATCGGTATATATGGCAGCTATATCCAAATCTAGACCGATCTGAGCCAAATTGACGAATGATGTCGAAGGGCCTAACACAACTCACTGTCCTAAATTTCAGCAAAATTGGATAATAAATGTGGCTTTTATGGGCCTAAGACCCTTAATCGGAGGATCGGTATATATGGCAGCTACATCCAAATCTGGACCGATCTGGGCCAAATTGACGAAGGATGTCAAGGGCCTAACACAACTCACTGTTCTAAATTTCATCAAAATTAGATAATAAATGTTGCTTTTATGGGCCTAAGACCCTAAATCGGAGGATCGGTATATATGGCAGCTATATCGAAATCTGGACCGATCTGGGCCAAATTGACGAAGGATGTCGAAGGGCCTAACACAACTCATTGTCTTAAATTTCAGCAAAATCGGATAATAAATGTGGCTTTTATTGGCTGCAGACCCTAAATCGACTGATCGATCTATATGGGGGCTATATCAAGATAAAGTCCGATATAGCCCATCTTCGAACTTAAACTGCTTATCGACAAAAAAAGAACCTGTGCAATCATCGGCTTTTTGTGCACTCTAAATATTGGGTTGCCCAAAAAGTAATTGCGGATTTTTCATATAGTCGGCGTTGACAAATTTTTTCACAGCTTGTGACTCTGTAATTGCATTCTTTCTTCTGTCAGTTATCAGCTGTTACTTTTAGCTTGCTTTAGAAAAAAGTGTAAAAAAAGTATATTTGATTAAAGTTCATTCTAAGTTTTATTAAAAATGCATTTACTTTCTTTTAAAAAATCCGCAATTACTTTTTGGGCAACCCAATACTATAAAGTAACCTCGAAAAAGAAAATTAAACTCAGAAATTCCGTGCTGCTTAAAAAATCCCTAATTGTTTTCCATACCACACGCCTTAGTTGGTTTATGTCTGCTATTGTATACCCACCTAAGTGCCGGTGTCATTCGAATATAATGCCGCAAAGACCTTTCTTATCCTCGACCCCATATTCATATTTCGACCCAATTATTCATATTTGAAAATTTGACTATGAACATTCCAATAAGTAACAAAGACAAATTTTCCAAAATCACCCCCCAAAATTTCGTCGTCTGCTATATCTCTGCAGAGTGGGTACCGGCACCTTTCGCCTACCCACGTAAACATAACCAATACTGTCTTCCCCTCATTCCCACCCAGGTCGCAACTCATCGCCCTTGTAGCAATACAGCCAAGCTCACCATCCAAAACCTCCGAAACCGTGTCCAAAAACTTTCCTATAGCGAGAATAACCAGATCGTCCGCGTACGCTCAAACTGTAGCCAGAATTTCAAGCCAGAATTTGAACCCAGGCGTTCCGCATCATTGGCTGACTAATAACCTTTGCGCCACGGTTGCCTCCGTGTTTGTAATTCAAAACGAGTGAAAGCATGTTAAGTTCGGCCGGTCCGTATCTTGGGAACCCACCACCATGTTTTCTGCCCAAAAACTTTCCTGTAGCGAGAATAACCAAATCGTCCGCGTACTCTCAAACTCAAACACCCATTATCTCCAATCCCCTAAGAAGACTGTTCATAACGAGGATCTGGCGCAGAGGGAACTCCTCCCTGATATGTTCCCTTAGTGAAATTCACCTTCAGCGTCTCGGCACCAAAACTAGCCACAATCTCTTAACCCCATAGCATTTTCATTATTACACTATTCCCCAGAACCACGCCCCGAAGTCCCGCATTTATGGCAGGAGAGCTGATGATGTTAAAAGGGCCTTCAATATTCAATAACGCCGCCAGTGTACAGTCCTTCCAAACGATATGTCTTTCAAGTTTTTTTAAGTCTTATTAAAAATGCATTTACTTTCTTTTAAAAAATCCGCAATTACTTTTACGGCAACCCAATACTATAAGAGAGAACATTTTTTCTTCCACATCTGAACCGCTTTTGATAAAATTTAGCACAGACTTCAGATGAGAAGTAAAGGGTGATTTTTTAGCTATTATCTTTTTGCTAATACTGGTTTAAATAGCTCACGCACGTTTTGGGTTGTGTTTCACTGTCAAACATCTTTAGTTTGGTCCACAATCTTACAATCGAACAACGCATCGAACAGCGCGCTGTGTTAAGAAAGTGCCAATTGTTCAAAGAGGGTTAAAAACAGGTTAACGACGAACCACATCCAGGACGTCCATCAACATGAAGTCATGATCAACTTGTCAATAATATCAAGGAATTGGTGTTCGAGATCTTTGATTAAAAGTCGGAGACCTTACCGACGTCGTTGGAATATGAGAGGGATCAGTTTTTAAAAGATCATTTAGGCCTAAGAAAAGTAAATTCACGATTGGCTTCACATATGGCTGATCCTTCTTGAGTTTTTCCGCCAAAAATTCAACCAATATCGTTCCACAACCACCGTATTCGCCTGTTTAGCTTCGTGTGAATTTAACTTTTTCAATTGCCCATTGTTCTTTATCCTTTTTCTTCCTTTCCTCATCCTAATATTTTTTAATTGCTAACATAGAAGATTTGCTAAGGGTTTGGCGTACACACTTTTACAGCCAAGTTCATTATAAAATTGTGTGTGTGCGTGTGTCTTTTTTTTTTGTTTTTTGTTAAATGAGTTTGTATGCGTAACCTCCAAGTGGCATTTGTGTTTGTAGAGCTATAATATTTTATTGCATACAAATGAAGACATTTCATAAAGCAATTATGAGAAAATAAATAGGCCATTCAGTAAACCAAAATGGTACGAAGTTTACTCATATGAGGTGTTGTGTTCTTTTTATGTCTGTCTGCCTGGGGGAGAGGTTACTCTTCTCGGAAGTACTATGAAATCGTATGGTTATGAGATTTAAAAGACATTCTTAAACTTTGATAACATTTTCACGAGTTGTTATTTAATAAATTTTAAGGGTTGTACGAGAAGTTTTAGGGTTTTAGTTTGAAATATAATTTTTTGCATTTTTTAATTCGATATTTATATCCTTTTCGATAAGATGTGGGACTTTTATAACATAATCATTATAACTAAATTTCCAATGCTCATTTCATTAAGGAACAGGAGATACTTCTCTCATATCAATAGGGCCAGTCTGATTAAAGTTTAAGCTCTATGATAAGGGGTCTCTTTTTTTAATGTCGAGTCTGAACGGCGTACCGCAGAGCGGTACTCAAGTGTAGCCAGCAGCTGCCGCAGCTGAAAATCTTTTTCTATTGTTTAAGCCAGAATTTGAACCCAGGCGTTCCGCATCATTGGCTGACTTATAACCTTTGCACCACTATAGCTTCCGTGTTTGTAATTCAAAACAAGTGAAAGCATGCTAAGTTCGGCCGGGTCGTATCTTGGAACCCACCACCATGTTTTCTGCTAAAATATGGGAGCTATTCTAGTTAAAAACCGAATTGGACAGAATTAGGAGCAGCTGTTGAGAGGCAAAACAGAACACTATATGCAAAATTTCAGTCAAATCGGATAAAAATCGCGGCTTGTAAGGGCTCAGGAAGTCAAATCGGGAGATCGGTTTATATGGGATCTATATCAGGTTATACGCAGATTTAGACTGTACTTAACACATTTGTTGGAAGGTAAAATAAAACACATGTGCAAAATTTCAACCAAATTGGACAAAAATTGCGTCTTATAAGGGCTCAGGAAGTCAAATCGGTAGATCGGTTCCTATGGAAGCTATATCCAAATCTGAACCGATATGGCCCATTTGCAATTCCCAACGACCTACATCAATATCAGGTATCTGTGCAAAATTTCAAGCGACTAGCTCTACACATTCAACCGCTATCGTGATTTCGACAGACGTACGGATTGACGGACGGACATGGCTAGATAGACTTAGAATGTCTAGACGATCAAGAATATATGTACTCTATAGGGACCTAATATTTCAAGGTGTAACAAACCCAAACTAGATTAGTATACCCCCATCCTATAAAAGTATGACTTGAGAACGACCCCTTATATCTATTTTTAATCGTCATGGCATACGAAGTCATTATGGCGATGTTCATTAGTTTATTTTTCCGTTGGTGTCTCCTTGTTATACCCTCCACCATAGGATGGGGTTATACTAATTTCGTCATTCTGTTTGTAACTACTCGAAATATTCGTTTGAGACCCCATAGATCGGACATGGCTAGATCGACATTTTATGTCCGACCGTCTGTCTTTCGAAAGCGCGCTAACTTCGAAGAAGTAAAGCTAGACGCTTGAAATTTTGCACAAATATTAGTGCAGGTCTTATTAGTGTAGGGTTTGTAAATGGGCCATATCGGTCCATGTTTTGATATAGCTGCCATACAAACCGATCTTGGGTCTTGACTTCTTAAGCCTCTTGAGGGCGCAATTATTATCCGATTTGGCCGAAAGTTTTTTTTTATGACTTGCAACAACTGTGCTGAGTATGGCTGAAATCGGTCCATAACCTGATATAGCTGTCATATAAACCTGGGGACTTGACTTCTTGAGCCTCTAGAGGACGCAATTCTTATTCGATTTGCCTGAAATTTAGCACGACGTGTTTTGTTATGACTTCCAACAACTATGTTAAGAATAGTTGAAATCGGTCCATAACCTGATATAGCTGCCATATAAACCGATCTTGGGTCTTGACTTCTTGAGCTTCTAGAGGGCGCAATTCCTATCCGATTTGGCTGAAATTTTGCATGACGTATTTTATTATGACTTTCAACAACTGTACCAAATAGGGTTCAAATCACTTCATAACCTGATATAGCTGCCATATAAACCGCAATTATTATTCGATTTGCCTGAAATTTTGTACGATAGATCCTCTCATGACCATCAACATACGATTTTATTATGGTCTGAATCGGTCTATAGCCTCATCGAGTTCCTTTATAAATTGATCTCTATTCTAATTGGCTGACATTTTACACAGGTCTCCATCATATAAATGAATTGTGGTCCGAACCGGACCATATCTTGATATCGCTCTAATAGCAGAGCAAATCTTTTCTTTTACCATTTTTTTTGCCTGAGAAGAGATGCCGGGAAAAGAACTCGACAAATGCGATTCATGGTGGAGGGTATATAAGATTCGACCCGGACGAACTTAGCACGCTTTTACTTGTTTTAATTTTTTTTTTTTGGCTGACTAATAACCTCTGCGCCAAGGTAACCTCCGTGTTTGTAATTCCAAAAAATATGACTTGGGATCGACCCCTTATATCTATTTTTAATACTCATGGCATATGAAGTCATTAGTTTAACTGTACGTCGGGGTCTCCTTTTTTCTGTCTGTCAATCTGTGCAACCTTCCGTCCGTGTGACTGTCCGTCCATCCTTTCGCCTGTCCGTCCGACTGTCCGTCCATCCGTCCGCCTGTCTGTCCGACTGTCCGTCCGTCTGTCCGTCTTTCCGCCCGTCCATCTGTCTGTCAATCTGTGCAACCGTTTGTCCGTCCATCGATCTGTTTCCTTTTTTCTGTCCGTCAATTTGTGCAACCGTCTGTCCGTCCATCTGTCTCCTTTTTCTGTCCGTCAATCTGTGCAACTGTCTGTCTGACCGTCCATCTGTCTCCTTTTTTCTGTCTGTCAATCTGTGCAACCGTCTGTCCGTTCGTCCATCTGTTTGCTTTTTTCTGTCTGTCCAGTGCAACCGTCCGTCCATCCGTCTCCTTTTGTCAGTCCGTCAATCTATGCAACCGTCTGTCCGTCCATCTGTCTCCTTTTTTCTGTCCGTCAACCTGTGCAACCGTCTGTGCGTCCGTCTGTCCATCTGTCTTCTTTTTCTGTCCGTCAATCTATGCAACCGTCCATCTGTCTTTTTTTCTGTCCGTCAATCTGTGCAGCCGTCTGTCCGTCAATCTGCCTGTCCGTCCGTCCATCCGCCTTTCCGTCTGTGTTTCCGTCCATCGATCTGTCTCCTTTTTTTGTGTCTGTCTATCTGTGCAACCGTCCGTCCATCGGTCTCCTTTTTTTGTCAGTCAATCTGTGCAACCGTCTGTCCGTTCGCCTGTCTGTCCGTGCGTCCACCTGTCTCGTTTTTTTGTCCGTCAACTTGCGCAAACGTCTGTCCGTCCACCTGTCTCTTTTTTTAGTTCCGTCAATTTGTTCAACCATCAGTCCCTCCTTCTATCCCCCTGTTCGTCCGTCCATCTTTTCATCCACCTGTTCGTCCATCTTTCGATACGCCTGTCTATCCGTATAAGCAAGCACGCTTTGGTGGTTATTAGGGTCAAACTCCTAATTCAATGTTAGTCTATTTGACACTTCATACGCATGACAGTACGCATCCCAGAAATCGAGATTCATAAGATATTCCTAATTTCTAATTTTTAAGTCTTAGTTTGCTAATTTGTTTTTACTTATTTTTTTTTTTTGTTTTGATTTTTCTGATCTCCAGTTACCTTTGCTGCTTTAATGTTGTTGCTTTAATTTCCCATTGGCCAACAGTACTTACTGCGAAGTCCTTGACAAGTCCTTTAATTTCACTTCTAATGAAAATATAAGCTCATTTTCATATAAAATCCAGTTAGGCGGCAGGCCATTTATTTTTCTTCCAAGCTTTGTGTGTCACGAACATTGTTTTTTCGTGTCAATGGCCGTCTGATGCTGCCCAGTGACGAAGAAAATGGAAATGACAACGAAAATGAAAACATAATATGGCTTATGTTTTGGCTGACATTCTTCGAAATTTATGACACTGTCGTCACGCTAATCTTCTGAGTGAGATACCACAATTTACATACCTCCATATGTTTAATGCTAAGCGAAAAATGTGATTTGCAATATTCTGTGAATTAGTCTCAAAAATCTTGAACATGCTGGCTATAGATAGACAATTTTAAGTGGACTGTGATCGTTGGAGCAGCCTACATATAGACAATATTAAGTGGACTGTGACTGTGTTGGATACCATCCTCTTCATCTCATCTCATTTCTCTCTCTCGCTATGCAGCCATAAATCACAAGCAATGCCAGCATGTCAAGTTGCTTGGATTTTGATGAGTGACTAATTAACACCGGTGACAGATGACCAACATTACATGCACACACTCACTGGCTCACGCACTTAGAAGCTCATTCATATCCATTCATTCATTCACAGCAATCCATTCATTTAGCGGAACCATTTGTCCAATATCATCCTACGAGTATGGTGATATATGACACATTTGAAATGACTTTTTGGGTGGTCAGCAGATTTAGTGTTCCACATTTTGAGCATTTTAAATGCCGTGGAAAACCTGTACATCAGCGAACTATATATGCCGTAAAATAGCTTAGGCAGTATTTTATGTATACTCTATAGCAAATCATTTTTTGAGAGGATTTACAGAGACTTTTATTTGTTTTTCAACAACGCTTATAATGAAAACAGTTTGGCACATGCCTATGAACTCGACTGAATTCATCTTTCTATACAGTTGTCTGTCTATGTTGTGTCTCTACATCTTTTCTTTGTCCATCCTTTACCTCCCCATCCACTGCTTGGCAATCTTCTGTTTACTCATCCCCTGCCTTTCCATCTTCTGTCTCTTTATTCCTCTCTCTCTGTCATAATTTGTATATCTTTCCTCTATTTGACATTGCTCTGTCTGTAAATTTCTTGTGTGCCTATCTTCTCTCTGGCCATACTCTGTCAGTCCATCCTATTTCTGTCTATGCACGTCTGTCCGTCCTCCGTCCATCTTCTGCCTGCCCAACCAGTGTCTGTCCATCCTCTGTCTATTCACCCTTTGTCTGTCCACCCTCTAATTGTCCATCCTCTGTCTGTCCGTCCTCTGACTATCCATCCTCTGGCTCTCCACCCTCTGTTTATAATTTCTCTGGATACCCATCCTCTGTCTGTCATTCCTCTGACTATGCAGCAGTATCTTCTATTCACCCATTGTCTGTCTATCCTTTTTATTTTCCTACTCTGTCATCATTTCTCTGTCAGACTTCTATCTGTCCATCCTGTCTAGCCGTTTTCCACCTGTTTAACTTCTGTCTGTCCATCCACTACCAGTTTATCCCCTGTCTCTTCATCCGCCGCTGTATCATTTCTCTATACGGCCATCCTCTGTCTGTCCATTCATTGTATGTCTCTCCTCTGTCTGTCCATCTTCTGTTTGATAAAACTCTGTCTGCCTATACTATGTCTATGCTTTGTCTGTCTTTTTTCCGTCTGTCCCTCTAACCAACCACTGTCTGTCCATCCTCTGTCTATCCATCCTCTGTTTGTCCATCCTCTATCTTTTCATTCTCTCTCTGTTCATCTCAGTCAGCCATTCCTCTGACTATCCATCCTTTATCTGTCATTCCACTAGCTATCCATCCTCTGTTTTTCATTACTCTGTCTATCCATCCTCTCTCTGTCATTCCTCTGACTATGCATCATCATCTAACTATGCTATTCTTCCATTGTCTGTCCATCCTCTTCCTTTCTGTCCTACTCTGTCTGTCGATTCTCTGCCTGTTGTTCATTTGTCCAGCCATCATCTCTCTGTCAGTCTTTTGTCTGTCCATTCTCTGTCTTTCCATCCTGTCTGGCTGTTTTATGCCTTTTTAACTCTGCCTGTTTATCCCATGTCTCTTCATCCGCCCTCTATTATTCCTTCATCTGGCCATCCTCTGTCTGTCCATTCTTTGTATATCTTTCCTCTGTCTGTCCAACCACTGTCTTTCTATCTTCTGTCTGGCAATACTCTGTCTGTCCATACTCTGTCTATGCTATGTTTGTCCTTCCTCCGTCTGTCCTTCCTTCGTCTGTCCTTCCTCCGTCTGTCCATCCACTGTCTGTCCATCCTCTGCTGTCCATCCTCTGCTGTCCATCCTCATCCTCTGGCTATCCATCCTCTGCTTGTCATTTCTCTGGCTATTCATCCTCTCTTTGTCATTCCTCAGACTATGTATCATCTGGCTATTCATCCATTGTCTCCATTCATCCTTTGGCTATTCATTGCCCATCCCCTTTCTTTCCCTATTCTGGTTGTCGATTCTCTGCCTGTTCATGCTTTGTCCAGTCATCATTTCTCTGCCAGTCTTTTGTCTGTCCATCTTCTGCCTTGACATCCTGTCTGGCCGTTATCTGCCTCTATCTTTCCATAATCTGTCTGCAGTTTCTTTGTCCAGCCATCTTCTGCCTGTCAGTTTTCTGTTTGTACATCCTCTGTCTTTCCATACTACCTGGCCTTTTTTTGCCTGTTCAACCTTTGCCTGTCTATGCTCTGTCTGTCCATGCATTGTCTTACGTTCTCTGTCTGTCCGTCCTCTGTTTGTCCGCTTTCTGTCTGTTCATTTTCTGTCTATCCATACACAGAATGATCAGGCAGAGGAAATACGGAGAGAATTTTTTTTCCTCTTTTAATTCATCCTCTGTCTTTCTTCTGTCTGGTCATCCTATGTCTATTCATTCTCTGTCTTTCCTCTTCTATTTGTCTACTCTTTGTCTGTCCATCCTGTCTTTAATTCTGTGTCTATTCACCTTCTGCCTGTCAATCTTTTGTGTGGCCATTGTCCCGTCTGCCCATACTCTGTATTTCCTTCCTATGTCTGTCAAATTTGTTCTGTCTGTCCATTCTTTATTTGATCTGTTTTTTGCTGTTCATCCGCTGTTTGTCCATTGCCTATTCACCTGTCGGTCCGTGGTGAATAGGCAAGTTCACCTGTCGGTCCGTGGAGTACCCGTCTGCTCGTCCACATTCGGCTGCCCGTCCGCCATTTTCTCCATATGTCAAAACCTCTGTATTCACACCATTTTCCATTAATTGATCTTTGAATATCGATATCTGCAGCTCTCTCAGCTATGTTTCGTCAGGATACTTGCCTGTCAATTTCAAAGTCCAAACGTCTGTCTTCACCCCACTTTCCATTAATTGATCTTTGACTGTTGACATCTGCATCTATCTCCGCTATCTTTCGTCTCTAAAACTGTCCAGTGGAGGAATTCATCCATATTATATCTGTCCATCAGTCCTTCTCTATATGCCCTGCTATACAAACCGAAAAAAGCAACGTGGTCTATCCCTCTTCATATCTGTCCGTCAATCTGTTTTTCAGTTTAGCCGTCTGCCTCTCCACCCTCTTATCTCGTGTAGACCTTTTAGACCATCCGAATGTGAGGATTGTTCTATTTTTCCAATATCGTCTGATGGCTTTAACAAATAGCTCCCCTAAATTTCCCAAGCTTTATGTTTTTAAGAATTTTCCTCTTCATATTCTGCATATTACAAACGTTGTAGGGTACCAACTGGCTCCACCAGGCTTTTGCTTTTTTCATTGTTGTTTTTTTTTCCTAAAAATTTGTTTGTGTTTAGCTCATCATAATAAACGCCAATATTTATATTTTTTCATTGGTCGATTAGCACAAATACTAATAATAATAATCCGTGTTTATGTTCCTTTTAAACGTTTCGAGGAAATAAATTTCCTTGTTGTTTTTAATATTAGCCATTATTAATATTGGAAAATTAACCACAAAATATGTTTAGCGTTCAGTCACGCGTATCTTGTTATTAATGGTTGCATAGATAAAAGCAACAGTTAATAGTTTGGCTGTTTGCGGAAATTCAAGTTAGATAAATTGTTAGTTTAATGCTGTGGGAAAAAAAGTGGTGGGTGTATTTATATTTGGAGATATACCAGGAAACGAAGAGAACGGGTAGTGTTGGTTTTTGCTATATTTAAAAAAATAAATAAAATATTTTTGAAAATAGAAGCAACAAACTCAATGATTCACATTTTTAACATTTCATAACGATGCGATAAGCCTTTTTAAAATACAAAGCAAAATGTAGCTTGAAGTTTTTTTTAAATAAATTACGATGTTTTTAAATATTAAAAAACAATTTCAAATATTTGAGTTAATACATTTCTTTGTGAAATATTTGCGATGTATCAGTATTGCTGCCAAATTCCTTAAGCAACTGAGTTATCGCCATAACATACGAAGACTTTTGCGTACCTACGGGCGTATGATTGACATTTCGCTTTCATTGAAGGTGTTGATAAATTATACGCACCCTGGTACCCGAATGGATCAGCGCTAAACTTTAACGGCCACATGATAATTAATTGCGATGGTTTTCCGGAAGAATAGCAACCATTGCAGGAGCAAACACGGACTACCTGCTAACAAGACACCATCAATCAAAGGAACATAAATCATGTTCACACTATTGGGCTAGGAAAGCGAAATGAAGTCGACTTAAATACGGGGAGGAGTATGAAGAAAAAAGTTAGAAAACCAAATTAATAAAGTGAAATAAAAATTTCAAAACCAATTAGAAATAAAATAAATTAAATAAATAATAACAAATAAAATAAACAAGTAAAAAGGCATTCAGTTGGCCTAACATAGCTCACTGTGCCAAATTTTTGCGAAATCGGATAATAAATGCGCCTTTTATGGGCTCAAGACCTTAAATCGGAAGATCGGTCTTTTTTACATCTACATCCAAATAAATATAATCCGATCTTCACTCCATTCAGTACGGAAGTCAAGGTGCCTAACACAACACGCTACTAAATTTCTGCAAAATCGGATAACAAATGTCACTTCAGTTACATAACCTGTCTTTGCGCAAAAAAGGAATCTGTGCAAGGTTTCAACTCATTATCGTGATTTCAACCCGGCCGATTCGGGATAACACAGGCTGTAGCTTTGAGCTCCGACTTGTGTGGTGTCCATCGTTACAACGGGAAGCGTCCACAGTTGGACAGCTTCGTTTTTAAGCGGAGTAGCTGGAAATGCGGCCACGGGTAGTCAGCGATTTTCTAGAGGAAAGTCTCAGTGAAGAGTCTTGTGGCATTGGCTCTTAATTAAATACTGAGTTCCAATGATACTCGAGATGACAAGGCGAGTTGTTGGCGCCTTCAAATAACCAGTGGCTAACATCGGCGTCTGTTCCCAGGTTAGGGGTGGCTGGAGGCGATCTTAGAGCAAGCGACTGGCCACAACGAGGGATACATGTCCAATCCCACAAAATCAATGCGGTTGGGCCGCTGGGCCAATAACCCGCCCCCGGAAAACTACGAAAATTACTATGAGAAACAAAGAAAAAGTGAAAACGCACTTCCCCCAATATTGACAACTCACGCAAATGAAAAAAGAATCATGATTTGCGGATCTGCGCCTGGAATGTCCGCACTCTCTATAGAGAAGGTGCAGTATACGCGCTGGCGGATGTATTAGAGAAGTAAAAGGCAGAAAATACCGCCTTACAGGAAGTGCGATGGACTGGGAATGTCGTCACTACAACAGCGAACGATGATGAACTATTCTATAGCTGCCATAACACGAGGCATGAATTTGGTTGTGGATTTGTGGTTAGTCGGAGACTGAAACACCTTGTCTCCAGCTTTACTCCGGTGGATGAGAGGCTAGCCACAATCCGCATAAAAGCCAAATTCTTCAACATCAGCCTAATTTGTGTCCATGTCCCGAGGGAAGACGACGTCGAGCCGACCAAGGATATTTTCTACGAGCGCCTAGAGAGAGAATATGACCACTGACACGCCCATGATATTAAAATCGTTCTGGGAGATTTTAATGCGAAGATAGGAAAGGAAAACATCATCTCCTCCAAAAAAACCCATGGCACGACCAAGAGTGTCCAGATGCTACTGAAGCCAAGAATGTGGCAAATAGAGCAACCCTGCAATCAGTAGCAATGAGAGGTATCGGGAGAAAAGGAGAGAGAAGAAACGTCTATTCCGCAAAAAGAAAAAGTATATGGAAACCTGTGAGTGTGAGCGAACTGAGATGTACAGGAGTCAGAATGAAGTCCGGAAATTCTACGAAAGAATTAAACATCAACCGATCAAAGAAGGAAATCTGGTAACTGACACAGATAACATGCTGAGGATATGTAAAGAACATTTTACCCAACTGCTAGTGTACGACGTTGGCGGCGAAGAGGATACCGCAGAACCTATCAATGATGATGGTATAGAATGTTTACCTCCTAGTCAGAATGAGGTCCAAGTAACAGTGACCCGACTAAAGAACAACAAGGCAGCAGGAGCCGACGGGTTACCCGCTGAACTATTTAAGATCGGAGGCGACACGCTGATAAGGCGTTTGCATCAGCTCATCTGCGCAAGCTGGCTAGAAGAACGCATACCCTATGATTGGAACCTCAGCAAACTATATCCCGTACACAAGAAAGTTATTACTTTTAGTACACTTTTCCTGTAGAAAATGTAGTTTTAGTACACTTTCCTTGAAGAAAGTGTAGTTTTAGTTCACTTTTCCCGTAGAAAGTACACTTCCCGTGAAAAAAAGTAAAGTTTTAGTACACTTTCCCTGAAAAACGTGTAGTTTTAGTACACTTTTTACTTTTAGTACACTTTCCCTGTAGAAAATGCAGTTTTAGTACACTTTTCATTGGAAAAGTAGTTTCACTTTTTCTTGGGTAGGCTTATTTTAGTACGCTTTCTCCGTACGGTTTTAGTACATTTACCGTAGAAAAATTCCAGTTCTAGTGCACCTTCCTTGCGAAGAGCTAGTTTTAGTGAATTTTCTTGGGAAAATATTTGAATAAATAAGTACTTATCGAGAGAAATTAAATTTTACGATATCTACGGAAAAAAATTCGTACACTCATTTAAATTTTGTCTGCCTTTTTTCATTTCTGACGATTATTTTTAAGCGTTTTCGTGATGGCTTTCGCATTTAATGCTTAAAAAATGTCCCTTATTTCATTGTGCATTTATGAAATTTTATGATCACATTTCATATTTTTTGCACGTACTTGCCATTTAAAATATCTTGAAGTTTTCTTTTATTTCATTTTGCACAATGTCCAACTGACAAGTTGGGCTATTGTTTTTTATTCTTTTGCTTATACCAGGCTATAAACCATAAGTTTTTTAAGTGTTTAAAAATGTTTTAGTTCCTAGTCCAATTTGTACTCAGGACACATTTTGTACTCCTTGTACAAATTTTATATCTGGTCATACTTTCAAAATGTTGTGGTTGCACTGTGAGAGCATAACACTGTCAACTGTCATCTGTGAGCTATTACCCATAAAAGAGATGTTGTTCTACTCTGCTGTATGTTTTAAGCAATGTGCTTGGTTGTTATCTTGCGCTATGGTTTTGGGGGGAAAACCCGTTGCTATGAATGCAACTGGAATAAAATGGATTTTTATTCCAGCTACTATTTGTCGCCCCCTTTCGTTTAGGGGCCAACAAATGGTATTTTTCTCAATATTTTTTAAGTTTTTTTTCGTATACAGTTTTTTAATTTTTAATTTAATTATTATTTAAAATTATCACTTTGGCTTTCTGTGGTATCGTTTTCTTTGCATCCTGTCACAAGAAACTTTCATTGAATCTGCAGTGACCACGACTACGACATAAACCAGGTTCATGCTTTTGACGTTATCGCAACCGCAGCACGTTGACATTTTCATCATGGCCAAAAAAGTTTTTTTTTTTTTATCTACTACTGGCCCCATATTTTTTGGGCGGTTTAAGACAAGCAAAAAAAGTGACAACCGTTGACAATATGGTTGACATTCTCCTTTACAATTTAGTAATGTGGTTTGGTTTTACAATGCTTTAATTGTATTTGTGATCAAATGTTGCCAATGATTTTATCATTTGGTTGAAATCTTAAAAAAATACATCATTAATACTTGTCAATCTCTGTAGCCTTAATAAACCAAAAACCAAATCAATTATCTCCACAGCACCTTGATTGTGTTGAAACAATCCAAATTTCATTCATGAAAAATCATTTTTAACTCACTGTTCGCTCTGTAGAGATTCAATCGCCATAAATGATTAATTATAGGTGGCATGACATTGTTATTAATAAAATGAAATAATTTGCAAATTATAAATATTTGTTGTGAGATAGAGGAGCATGAGCGATATACATAGTCTTTGCGGCATACTAATAGAAGGGTATGTTTCTTTCATAAATAAATCTTGTTTTTTGTAATTGCTGTTAGCCTGTGTGTGCTGCTCAGTGTATGCGCACTCACTCTTTTGCTTTTGGCCTGAATTTAATTGAAATGTAGTTTTTTTTCAGTTTTCCTTTGCGTTTTTTTTTTAATTCTTACAGTTACGCTGTGAATGAAATTTTGCGTAAAGTGTTGAAAAATGAGGTTTTTGCACCTAGAGCAAGGTTAGATCGTACGTATCATTGAATCGCCTGTGCTCTTTAGCTACTGCCAAAAATATCCCCCTAAGCGTATGATGAATATTTTGTGTCATAGCAATCACATTGCATCACTCATACGTCACATTGTACGTACAGCCAAGGTTGTTGGTTTCTTTGAAGTGTGACAAACTGCTTAATTACTTAATAGAATAACATCACTGAAATTCAGATATTTGAGAAATTAACTCAATGGAGGGAATATGGAACCAACAAAATTGGCTAACAACATTTTAATGTAATTTAAAATTTTTAAATAATTTTTTTATTCACAAAAATCTGCAAAAATTGCTTATCAACTTTATAGAATGAAATTCGACCAAAAATGTATCCGAAATAGGTTTATCGAAACCAGCAAAGTTTTATTTATACTATACTAGCTGACCCGGGCTCGCTTCGCTGTGCCTTCTTTTACTTTATATGGAACAAAAGTTTCCTTGGAATATTTGTTTTCGACAATTAAAGCGCTTGTAATGAAATACCATGCTACGAAAATAGTATATCGCTTGACTAACAGTTTAACAATATAAGTATTCTTAAAATTCTTTATTTCAGTCCGATATTCTTCATGATATCTGATTTAGGGGTATTTTCGGGAGTGAGGTGGTCCCGCAGACACTTGGCGCTGAAAAAATATCTACATCGTGCTCTTCTTTCAAATGCCATTTATTTAAACCCCCAGAAAATTGGTCCCGAAAGTGGGTATCAATTATTTCTCTACCCCCAATACCTTTCGTTTTAGCTCTACATTGACATGGTCGGTAAATATGTTTTGGGGATTGGGGTGGTCCCCAAAACACTAAGCCCGGAAAATATATCATTTTTTTTAACCCCATATTGCCATTGGCCCCAAAAATTGGATATCAAATTTGTTCTCTAATCTCATTAATAAGGAGTTTATCCTTATTGCAAAAGTCAGCAAATATGTCCGGTTTGGGGTATTGGCCCGAAAACTATAAATATTTAGTTCCACTCTCTTTACGACCCAAATTGTTTTGGTGAGCAAATACGTCCTATTTGGGGGTTGTTATGGTGGTGTTTGTCCCTAATGTTGAGATCAGATACGTGGTCTGCTCCCAAATACCTCTAATTTGAGCCCCCCCCCCTGCTTGGGGGGTGTTTTGAGGATGGGCGGCCACTCAGTGAGTTGGCCTTGAAAATATTTGTCGGATTCATGTTCCATTCTAAAAACCCTCTTATTTTAGCCTCAGATTGCAACAGTCAGCAAATACTTACTATTTGGGTGGTGTTGTGGGAGTGGGATGGCCCCGTAGAAACTTTTCCCGAATATTGATATCAGATTCGTGCTTTACTCCCAAAGACCTTACATTTGAGCCCGATATTGCAATGGTCGTAAATTTGTCCCCTTTGGGGGATGTTTTTGGGGAGAGGCGGCCCCCCAGAAACTTGATCCCACATTTGGATATCAGATTCGTTTTCTACTCGCACAAACCTTTCCTTTGAGTCCCATATTACCATGGTCGGTAAATATTTCCGATTTAGGGGTGTTTTGGGGGTTGGGGTGGTCCCCCTAGCACTTGGTCCGACAATTGGATATCAGATACGTTTTCTTATCCTAAATACCATTCATTTGAGTCCCATATTGTCGTGATTAGTATAAATATATGTTTGGTAGGTTTTAGGGTGGGGCGGCCCGCCTAGGTACCCCATCCGAAATTGGGATACCAAATTTTTATTTTTAGGGTACAGTATGAGAGCACACATAATTTCGCCTAAATCGCACCACCCATCTCCGAGATTTCGCGTTTCTGAAAATTAGGGTAAGGGGGAGGTTCCGCCCGCCCTTCAGATATCAAAAAATTTTGTATCCTAATTTCACCACGGGATCGTTATGCACTTTCTGCTATATTTTCAAAAAATCGGTTCAGCCGTTTCTGTGTCTATAAGGAACACACAAACAAACAAACAACCCTACAAACAAACACAAATTGACTTTTATATATAAGATTTATTTTGATTTCAATATTTGCTTCGATAGACAGCCATGTGTACCTAATTTCTATTGAAAATTTTGTCAACATTTTAATTTTATGAAAGGTTTGGGTTGAATGGATAGCCTGAATCGAACGGTAAGTTTATTCGGATCCTAGTCCGGTCCATTGTGACATCCTGTTAGGAAAAAAAAGAACAGAAAAAGTGAAAGACATCGTGTGGAAGATTTTACCGCGTTCCTCGTCGAAACAAACCCGTCTTATCCACATATAAGGAGGCTCCCCAGAGACACATCTGCAATTTCGCCTAAATTGGAGATACCCCAACTCCCTATGATCTTGTGCCCTGTACACCCAGGCATGAGCAAAAGCAGATCGTCTCCTCCTCATCAAGACAGCGTCCACAGTAGTAGTTGTGTGGGACTTCCATGCGAGCAGCCATATGGCCTATCACACAGTTTGCGGTTATGATTCCTGTTATCGTACTCAGTGACCCCTTATCGAGAGCCAGCAACTACCTCTTGTCAGCAACCGGTCAAAGTGTCCTGGCAATCCGACATCCATCCAAAGACTCCCACCTCGTCACCGGCTACGCACTGGCCCTCTCCTCTACTATGTTCAGTAGTTCGACAAAAGCCACGCGTGCAAGACCGGCCAAAGGTCTGTCTGCCGGGAGGAATCCCCTCATGACATATTATCATTACCCAGAATATTATCATTACCCAACACAACGTCATGAACCAGGAGCTCGTTCATCAGGGCCCTCAAACACTTCGTCACCCACTTCGCCATCATCGTCCTCGAATCCAAGGCCCTGAGAACCACCATAATGTCCTGAGTTTCGAAGTTGGTAGGTCCATCCTTCGGATCTCCTTTGCGACCATCTAAATATCTTAAAGACCGCACTCTCGTAGAGCAGTCTAACTGACATACCGATCTCGAGTGTCTCTCAGTAGACCCTCAATTCTATCCTGACTTCATTCTGGGGCAGTCAGTGAAGACCGAGGTCACAGAGTCTGCCTACCACTTTGGGAAGGCAAACGTTTCTCGATTCGGTCTCGGTGGTAGGTAGTCTGAGACATTTCTCAGTCTACATTGTATCTATCCATGGCATCCAGAAACGAGCAGTGGCTCTCAGTTCGCCTTCTCTCAGGATGCCAAGTTCCCTCAGCCTTAACGCAACCAACATTATTGTTGTGGATCTCAATACCCCCATAATCCTGAGGCAGGCCTCTATACCTTTCCAAGTTCCCCTGGTTTGCGTACTCTACTCCACAGCTTTCCACCATACCACTGCTGCATATGTCAGCACTGGTCTCACAATGGCCATGTACATCCAGTATATCATACTCGGGCCAACTTTCCACTTCATTCCGAAGATCCTTCTACAGGAGTAGAAGCGCACATTGCCTTTCGAAACCTTTGATCGGTATTCCTTTTCCACGACAGCTTCGAATTGAGAACTGCAAATTTTGCCCACGCTTTGCTTCTCACATATCAATGAATGCTGTCCGATCTAAGTTCAAGCTCATTGATAGGGGTCCACATTTTTATAGCCGATTCCGAACGGCGTGCTGAAATGCGACATTTCTTTTTGGAGAAGTTTATACATGGCTGCCATACCAAATGGTATAGTATTAGGAGGGGATAACCACCGGCGAAAAGTTTTTTCTGAAGTTCTCGCCAGCATTCGAACCCAGGCGTTCAGCGTCATAGGGGGACATGTTCACCTCTACGCTGCGGTGGCCACTAGGCCTAGGTATTTCGCCTCTTTTGACAACTGCAAAGTAATTCTGTTCAAAGACGGGAGTATAAAATCCGGTATCTTCTATCTCCGAGTGGAGAGCACCAGCTCCGTCTTTCTCGTTAGTCTTCATCCAATTTCACGTAGCCCATCTCGATAGCCCCCACATTGAGTTTTTTTTTCATAATCTCGCTGATAGGTGAAAGGAATCTACCCCAAATCAAAAAGACGACGTTGACCGCATATGCGATCACTCTCACGCTATCTCCGATGAGATCCAACAGGACTTCTTTTATCACTAGGTTCCAGAGAATCGGCAGGAACACCCCTCCTTGAGACGTTCTCCATGTCAACCACCTTCGGACCATGATTTCTCCCAATTTTGCATTGCTAATCTTGACGCGAAGCGTATTCTCCGTCCATCGGGAGATACTCGGATAGATCCTCGTGCCGCCCAGGACGGCGACTATTGACCCTATCTTCACCTTGTTCAATGCCCCGACAATATCGAGGAAGGTCGCCTTCTTCTCTGCCTTTTTTGCCGGAGAGACTTCATGTAGGGACGTCTCCACCGGCCTCCCTTTGAGGTATACATGTTGTGCGCCACCTAAATTCTCCGGGGTCAGTCATTCCCTCGCCTTCAAGTCTACCGATATTTCCAGTGTTTTAAGAAAAAACTGTGACGGACTGATTGACCTATAATCCTCGGCAGCACCGCCGGTTATTTTTCCAGGCTTGGGTATAAATACCTAACCTATACCTATAATGACCTAACCATCCGCACTGCCATTGGTATATAGGACAATGCTAGGATCACCTAGAAATCCTCTCCAGTTGCGAATCGCTCACACTTTCCTTTACTCGTCAACGATATCACCAATGACCTTTCAGACGGACCGTCATGACCCGATCGTCTCCGATTTTTAAAATCAAGAATACATTTACTTTACAGGGTCGGAAATATTGTAGCTATTCCAATGTGTTGCAAACGGAATGTCAAGAAATATACCCCCATCCTTCGGTGGTGGGTATAAAAACGGCATGACAGCCATGTAAAAATTTCTTCCCAAAAAGGTGTCACACTGCAACGACCCATTCGGACGCGGGTATATCTTTATAGCCCAATTATCATTGAGCCTAAACTTGAATCGGACAGCACTCATTGATATGTGAGAAGTTTACCCCTGTTTCTTAATGGAATGTTCTAGTCCCTTCTAATACGCCGAAAAATTTCGCCTAGGAACTCTTGTTCGCTTTCCTTGTCTCCTTCTTTAACCTGCCCTGGAACTCGCTAAATTCGTCCCAACCTTCTCTCGGGTTCTCCCTTGTTGCATTGTTAAAGAGCCTCCTGATTTCCTTCCCGAATACCTTAAGTTCCGGTATCTACCATGATTGCTTCGCCTTACGCAGCGTTACACGTTCTGGAAATGGCATTGCGTTATTCACTGCGGACTCCAGCTCCCTTGCTTCTGCTATAGGCCCCCCAAGGGACCCAAGCTTCCGCATATGTTCCCTGAAACTATCACAGTTTGTCCTCCTCGGATTTCTATACGGCCTCCTTCCTACTCTCTTGTGCTCAATCTGAAAAGCCATGCTGTAGTTTATCCGAAAAGTAGCACTTGCTGCAATACAGTTTCTAATATGACCTCTGTGGGGGAGAGATGATTTTACGATTGCGTGATCTGAGTTCTCGAACTTTGTTACGTTGTAACCATGATTCCTGAACCAGGGCCATGTCATTACCAACTCTTCCCATAACTTTGAGTAGTTTGTCGGTGGTGCAGATTAATTTCTATGAAATATTTTTTAAAATTTTATTTTTATGGAAATTTTTATAAAAATTTTATTCTATCGAAAATATTATCAATATTTTATTCACTTTTTCAAAAAATGTTTTCTATTGCAAATTTTGTTCTATACACCAATTTTTCGAAAGTTTATTTCCCATGAAATATTTGCCAAAATTGTCAAAATAAAAAAAAATGGAAACAATTTTATTCCTATAGAATTTTCTTACTTTCATAGAAATTAAAAAAAAATTATTTATACAATGGAATATTGTCCGGCTGCAGACCTTAGGATTGTCTGTTTCTATTACAAATAGAAAAACAAGAAACTTTATTTTTAAGGTTAGACAAAAAATGTGATGCTGCAATAGCATTGGCTGGTTTTTAAAATCACGATTTCGTTTGAGACCTTACCAAACTCATCGATAGGGTTTGTCAAAAAATAAATATTGCACACAGAGAACACTACGGTCTGCAGCCGGACAAAATCTGGTATGAAGTACCAAAAAAAAATTAGCTCTAAACGTGAGAAAAAATTTTTTTCTCCAGAAAATTTTTACAGGATATTTTCCAGAATGCGAGATTTTTCCAGTTTCTGGGTCTCAAATCTTGTTTTGCAATTTCTTGTTATTCGATTATTATATCATTAATATTTATATTTAACATTTTTTTCTTTTCTTTACAGGTAAGAAATATCTTTGCTTGCCTACATGTAAGTCTCCTTTGATTTCTTATGTTATATTGGGTTGCCCAAAAAGTAATTGCGGATTTTTCATATAATCGGCGTTGACAAATTTTTACACAGCTTGTGACTCTTTAATTGCATTCTTTCTTCTGTCAGTTATCAGCTGTTACTTTTAGCTTGCTTTAGAAAAAAGTGTAAAAAAAGTATATTTGATTAAAGTTCATTCTAGGTTTTATTAAAAATGCATTTACTTTCTTTTAAAAAATCCGCAATTACTTTTTGGGCAACCCAATACAAGCGAGCGTAGTTATACAAATCATGTATTGAATTGAAAACTTGAAAATGAGACAATTTATGAAATTCTTCGTCAATATGTCACATTTTGAAATGCCCATAGTTTCCGATAGCTCCTGAAACTGTAGCATATGGCAATCCAAAACTATTTTGTTAATTTATTTACAAAATTGTTTGTGATGGCTATAGGCTTGGTCATGCTCTCATAAACATACCCTAAATGTAGGAAAACGTGTCAGCTGTTTTGTTTGCAAATGCAAATTTTGCCCACGAACATTCCACTCAGGAACAGGGGCTAACTTCTCACATATCAATGAGTGCAATCCGATTCAAGTATAAGCTCAAAGTTAAGGGGCCTCCTTTTTATAGCCGAGTCCGAACGGCATACCGCAGTGCGACACCTCCTTGGAGAGAACTTTTACATGGCATAGTACCTCACAAATGTTGCCAGCATTAGGAGAGGAAAACCACCGCTGAAATTTTTTCTGATGGTCTCGCCTGGATTCGAACCCAGGCGATCAGCGTCATAGACGGACACTCTAACCTCTGCGCTACGGTGGCCTTTAGCTGTTTTGTTTTGCTTTACGAAAACGCATGCAAACGATTACCGAAAGTCTGTCGCCCGTAAACGGAAAGTAGCATTCAGTAAAAGCAAAATTTTACATTCCGTTTTCGTGTCAGGTGATAAAATTTGAAATTTGAAGAAATTTCAAAACCAAAAATGAATGTTTAGAAAACTGCTATACTCCTATTCTATTTCTCTGTGGCAGTAATTGGGTAGCCCACCATGAAAAGGTGGTCACTCTGACATGTTGTGAAAAGTAAATGTTGTGAAAAAAGGTGAGACATATGTGGTAACAAAAAATTACAAGAAGAGAGTACGGATAAGCGCCAATACGGCGCTTTCGAATCCAGTAAACCATGTTATCACTATGTCGTGCAACTGAGGTGTATTCAAAGATTCCACACACTCCTCAACGCACTTCAACCTCACTACTAGAGCCCACGGCCTTGAGGGCCGCCATATACACATACTGAGTTCGACCCGGCATGCGATGATCATAAGCACCGCATCAGTTGGAAGTTTGAGCTCCAACTTGTTTGGTGCTCATCGTCATTACGAGACGCCCAGCTGAGAGCTATCAGGCGAGTCCACGGGTTGCGATTAGTGAAAGGCTTTGTATACGAAGTAGCTGCAATTGAAGTCACGGACAATCAGCGGAATGGAAGGGAGAGTCTTCGTGAGAGGCCCAGCGGCAACGGCTCTTGCTTAAATACAGAGAGCCTGTGATACTCGATGTGACAAGGCATGCATTGTCTTTCGACGTTCCCGTGGCGATCGGTGAGCGGAACGAGCGTGAAGAGAATTGCATCAACATCATCAACAACAACTGCTTTCGAAAACTGTAAATCCCTTCCCAGAATTTTGTTTCGCGTCTTTCGTTATGGCACAGAGCTCTCCCTGAAAAGCTGTGTGTGTCGCAGTATAGTCCCAATCCAGTAACTGTCTCCTAAAAACCCTCCGCAGTCTGCCCACCGCATCCACAGTGTCCAGAAGGAAAACTAGGCCGTATTCTGTCTCCCCGCGCGGCTCAGGGCAGTGACTGTCAATTCATCTCCTCGTTGGTAAATGCCCTCTCAATATTCGAGAAGGCCGCCATTGCGTACCCCTTCAGTTGGAGAGACGTCTCAACTTCAAGCATCACTGCGTAGAGTACTGTCTTCTCCAATCTGCCCTTGAGTTATGTCTAAAGTTCTTCGCGTCAGATCTCTCCCACCTTCAAGTCTTTTTTTTGTTAAAAAAAAACATTTTGTTTGAAATGTCAAATGGTACGTTCGGTAATGAACAAAATTGCCTTTATACATTTACGATACATTTGTTCTACATTTACACTACATTTACGAGAGCATAACCAGGCCTTTTGGGTATAACCTACACCACAATTAAAAATTACATTTTTTAAATTAATTTTTTTTTAATTTCCTGTCACCTGCAGTTTTGCATCCACGAAACAGAATGCGTTTCAAAATCCACCAATTAATATGCATAACTCACAAAGTGCTTCCCCACAACACCTTCTTCAAATTTCTGTTTTCTCTGAATTTTGTTCCTTTTTCCAATTAAATGACAAAAATTCATTTCGTTGAGGGTGTATTTCATTTACATTGTCCTCTGTTTGCAATATATGCACCACGATTGCCTTTAGCTATCACACCCACTCACTGCTGAGTGTTGATTGCATTCCGTTAAAGGAAAGACAATGCATGCACTCTGAGGTAAAAACAAACAAGTAAAAGTGTGCTAAGTTGGGCCGGGCCGAATCTTATATACCCTCCACCTTGGATCGCATTTGTGGAGTTGTTTTCCCGGTATCTCTTTTTAGGCAAACAAAGGATACAGAAAAAGGATTGCTGTGCTATTGGAGCTATATCAAGTTATGGTCGGTCGATTCGTACCATAATTGAATTGAATGTTGGAGAACATAGTAGAAGTCATTGTATCAAATTTTAGACAATTCGATAAGAATTACGCCCCCTAGAGGCTCAAGAAGTAACATCAGGAGATCGGTTTATATGGGAGCTGTATCAGGCTATAGGCCGATTCAGACCATATTTGGCACGTATGTTGAAGGTCATGGGAGAAGCCGTTGTACGAAATTTTAGCCACATCGGATAGTAATTGCGCTCTCTAAAGGCTCAAGTAGTCAAAATCCCAGATCAGTTTATATGGCAGCTATATCAGGTTATGGACCGTTTTTAACTATACTCATCACAGTTGTTGAAAGTCATAACAAAACACGTCATGCAAAATTTCAGTTAAATCGGATAATAATTGCGACCTCTAGCAGCTCAACAAGTCAAGATCCACGATCGGTTTATATGACAGCTATATCAGGTTTTGGACCGATTTAAATCATACTTAGCACAGTTGTTAAAAGTCATAGCAGAACATGTTATGCCAAATTTCAGCCAAATCGGATAAGAACTGCGCTCTCTCAAGACTCAAGAAGTCACGATCCCAGATCGGTTTGTAGGGCAGCAACATCGAAACATGAACCAATATGGCCCTTTTACAATCCTAACCGATCTACACTAATAGGAAGTATTTGTGCAATATTTCAAGCGGCTAACCTTACCCCTTCGAAAGTTAGCGTGCTTTCGAACAACAGATGGATGGACGGACGGATGGATGGACGGACGGATGGACGGAAGGATGGACGGATGAATGGACGGATGGATGGACGGACGGATGGACGGACGAATGGACGGACGAATGGACGGACGGATGGACTGATGGATGGACGGACGGATGGGCGGACGAATGGACGGACGAATGGACGGACGGATGGACTGATGGATGGACGGACGGATGGACGGACGGACGGATAGACGGACGGATGGACGGGTGGACGGACGGACGGATGGACGGACGGATGGACGGACGGATGGACGGACGGATGGACGGACGGATGGACGGACGGATGGACGGACGGATGGATGGACGGATGGATGGACGGACGGACGGACGGATGAATGGACGGACGGATGGGCGGACGGACGGATGGACGGACGGATGGACGGACGGATGGACGGATGGACGGATGGACGGATGGACGGATGGACGGACGGATGGACGGATGGATGAATGGATTGATGGATGGACGGGCGGACGGATGGACGGACGGACAGATGGATGGATGGATGGACGGATGGACGGACGGATGGATGGACGGTTGGATGGACAGATGGACACTCTTACCTAGATATACTTAGAATGTCATGACGATCAAGAATATATTTACTTTATGGGGTCTTACACGAATATTTCGAGGAGTTACAAACAGAATGACGTTATCAGCATACCCTCATCCTATAGTGGAGAGTATATAAAGGAAATTATTATTTCATTTCCTCCCATAACCACCAGGCTACCAGGCGTTTTTGGTATTTTAAGAGAATTTTTTTTAATTAAAAATTGATTTTAAATTATTTCCGCTATAAAAAATCGGGTAAGGAGTAAAGTGGAAACATTGGTTCTTCAATTTGGTGAAATTTACTTTGTTTGACCTATGATATAAGAATTGTATCTTCTCTCAATCAAAATTAAAAAAAAAGTGTTTTTTGTATCCACCCCCATAGAATGGGGTGTACCCCGATTCCATCCCATATAGCCATGCCACTTACAAGATCTCAAAATATTGCTCTGCGGCTGCATGAAGTATATATATTCTTGATCGTCTTGACGTTCTTAGTCGTTTTGGTCATGTCGGTCCGTTTGTCTGTCGAAATCACTATAGCGGTCGAACGAGTAGAGACATACCATTGAAATTTTGTGTAGATGCTTCTTATTGAAATAGGTCGCTGAGGATTGCAAATGGCTCATATCGGTTCAGATTTGGATATAGCACCCATATAAACCGATCCCCGGCTATGACTTCTTGAGTCCCTTGGAGCCTCAATTTTCAATCGATTTGGCTGAACTTTAGAATAAAGTCTTGTGTTATGATTTCCAGCATCCATGCCAAGTATGATCCGAATCGGTCAATAAACCGATATAGCCCCCAAAAAACCGAACTTCCGATTTAAGGTCTCGAGCCACTTAAAGTCGCAAATGTTATCCGATTTGGGTAAAGTTTTGCCCATTGTGCTTTTGTTGCAACTTCCAACAAACGTGGCAAGTACGATTGAATTCGGTCTACAACCTGATATAGCTCCTATATAAACCGATCTCACGATTAGTCTTCAAAGGTCCCAAAAATTTTTGGTTAAATTGGCAGAAATTTTGTACCTTAAGCACAAATATGCTCTCCAACTAAGTTCGCTTGTTAAAATTTGTATTACAATCCATGGTGGTGAGTTCCCAAGATTCGGTCCACCCGAATTTAGCACATTTTTTACACGTTTTTGGTTGTATTTTCGTGTTTTATGACATTTCCGACAATATGTGACCAATTTTAACAATTTTTCTTTAAAATATATACCAGTGTCATTTTATTAAGTCATGTTTTCCTTATAATATTCTAAACATTAAATATTTAACTAATGCTACATTATTCGTTGTCATTTTAATCCATAAATAACCATCTCAAGTGGCTTGGCACATTTGTTTGTTTTTGGCAAAAATCCAAAAAAAAGAGAGTTTATTAGTCCATGTTTCACTCATGATTACGACCAAGTTTGTGTTGTGTTGTTTTGGTTTTTTTTTCTTCTACGCTGTGTAGCATGAATTGAGATAAACCAACAGTGTCCTGTTTCCTTTGTTTTTGTTTACGAAACAAAAGGTATGAGTCTTTTGCCACATGTCTGTAAGGTTCAAAAAAAAAAAAAAAAAAAGAGAAAAGAGAGCATTTTTTCTTCCACTTTTAACTTCCACATATTTATTTTTTTGTTTATTTTAATTTTCCGCTCAAAAGCAGATATTTTAAAAACAAAAGAGAGCCGAAAGGATGCACTCATCTTCCTTGAAAACATCCTTTAAAACAACAAATTTGTCTTGCATTTTTGTTAAAGTTTTAAAGATGGCTTAAGAGCCGAGTAACCCAAATCGAAATTGAAAATAGTGCTCAAATTTTCATGGAAAGTTTGTCATTAGAGAAAATTTCATGGAAATTTTGTCTTTAGAGAAAATTTCATGGAAATTTTGTCGTTAGAGAAAATTTTATGGAAGTTTTGTCGTTAGAGAAAATTTCATGGAAATTTTGTCGTTAGAGAAAATTTCATGGAAATTTTGTCTTTAGAGAAAATTTCATGGAAATTTTGTCTTTAGAGAAAATTTCATGGAAATTTTGTCTTTAGAGAAAATTTCATGGAAATTTTGTCTTTAGAGAAAATTTCATGGAAATTTTGTCTTCAAAGAAATTTTCATGGAAATTTTGTCTTTAGAGAAAATTTCATGGAAATTTTGTCTTTAGAGAAAATTTCATGGACATTTTGTCTTTAGAGAAAATTTCATGGAAATTTTGTCTTTAGAGAAAATTTCATGGAAATTTTGTCTTTAGAGAAAATTTCATGGAAATTTTGTCTTTAGAGAAAATTTCATGGAAATTTTGTCTTTAGAGAAATTTTCATGGAAATTTTGTCTTTAGAGAAAATTTCATGGAAATTTTGTTTTTAGAGAAATTTTCATGGAAATTTTGTCTTCAGAGAAAATTTCATGGAAATTTTGTCATTAGAGAAAATTTCATGGAAATTTTGTCTTTAGAGAAAATTTCATGGAAATTTTGTCTTTAGAGAAAATTTCATGGGAATTTTGTCTTTAGAGAAAATTTCATGGAAATTTTGTCGTTAGAGAAAATTTCATGGAAATTTTGTCTTTAGAGAAAATTTCATGGAAATTTTGTCTTTAGGGAAAATTTCTGGGAAATTTTGTCTTTAGAGAAAATTTCATGGAAATTTTGTCTTTAGGGAAAATTTCTGGGAAATTTTGTCTTTAAAGAAAATTTCATGGAAATTTTGTCTTTAGAGAAAATTTCATGGAAATTTTGTCTTTAGAGAAAATTTCATGGAAATTTTTCTTTAGAGAAAATTTCATGGAAATTTTGTCCAGAGCAAGTGGTGAAACGTTCGTCCCCACGCAATCTCGACAGGGGGTGCCATAAGCTACACACTATGGCACCCCCTGTCGGAATCATCCCGTCCTGTCAACAAATATCAGGAGACAAATCTCAGGACATATCCCAAAGGTACGTTTGCAAGATCACCCAGATCGCAGAAGAACCGCCTCCTCAGAAATGAGAGCCTGTGTCCCTGCAGACCTGGACATGAACGTAGAAAGTGCTCGATAGTCTCTCCTCACGTTCGCCCTCATGCAAGCTCGTACGTGTCATAGCTTATGGTACCCCCTGTATGAATCATCCCGTCGTGTCAACAAATATAAGGAGACAAATCTCAGGACACATCCCAAAGTTACGTTTGCAAGATCACCCAGATCGCAGAAGAACCGCCTCCCCAGAAAGGAGAGCCGTGTCCCTGCAGACCTGGACATGAACATAGAAAGTGCTCGATAGTCCTCTCATATTCATTAAAGCAACTCCAGTACGGGATAGCTGTGAGCACCACACAGGCTGGAACATTGAGCTCCGATCTGTGTGGTATTCATTGCTGTCACGAGAAGCTAAGCTGAGTGCTACCGGTCCCATCCACAGGTTGTGGATTGTGGAATGCTCCATACGGAGTAGCTGCAACGGCAGTCGAGGACAATCAACGGTATCAAGTGGTGAGTCTCATGGGGAGGCCGGGCGGAACCGGCTCTTGCTAGAATACTGATTGCCTATGATGATCGAAATAGCATGGAAGGTTATTGGCGCCTTTTAATAACCAATGGCCACCCTGTTCCCTTGGTAATCGGAACAAGCTTGCTCGCCTACTGGAGCTTGACAAGGATCGCTAACACCACATGAAAATGTGGCTATAACAACAACAATGCAACTCTTGCAGAACTCATTTTGGGGTATTCTAATGCGTGCCGCCATGCGGCCTGTAGCACAGTGTCCGGTCATAACCCCTGTTGAGGCAGTCATCGAACTCTTATCAAACTCACTCGTACTCCTCCGGTCGATGACAAGCCCGAGGGCCCTAGCAGTCTAGCAACCATCCGCCTAGTCTCATCTTGCCACCGACGCCGTTTGGCCATACCTTCGACTT